>NW_028259162.1:3125000-3750000 GCF_977971745.1 Zootermopsis nevadensis | reverse complement strand
CTCTGCTTGTTTAGGGCTGTAACTTACCCGTCTTTGCTGAATTCAAAATTTTTGTCGAAAATTTCGAAAATTCATAATTTTCTTCGCGTTTCAGGCCATTTGCAGCCGCTTTTAATTTTTTTAAAATTTCGAAAATTTTTGAAAATTATCAAAGGGGTACCCCTTTGAGAAATTTCAATTTTTTCGAAAAATTTCGAAAAATCAAAAAACGTGGCAAATCGTCCAAAAAGTGCACAAAACTAAGAATTTTTGAAAATTTTCAACTTTTAATTTTTTTCCGATTTTTCCGAAATTTTTTGGTTTTTTGCGCATTTCAGAAGGTTTGCAGCGTTTTTTGATTTTTCGAAAAATTTGAAAATTTTTCCTTCTAAATTTGACCTGTTCCATCCTTATCAGGACTAGACTCCCAAGTCTTGAGAAGTTCTTGTCCCAAGTCTTGAGAAGTCACTTGTCCCAAGTCTTGAGAAGTCCTTGTCCCAAGTCTTGAGAAGTCACTCGTCCCAAGTCTTGAGAAGTCACTTGCCCCAAGTCTTGAGAAGTTCTTGTCCCAAGTCTTGAGAAGTCACTTGTCCCAAGTCTTGAGAAGTCATTCGTCCCAAGTCTTGAGAAGTTCTCGTCCCAAGTCTTGAGAAGTCACTTGTCCCAAGTCTTGAGAAGTCACTTGACCCAAGTCTTGAGAAGTTCTTGTCCCAAGTCTTGAGAAGTCACTTGTCCCAAGTCTTGAGAAGTTCTTGTCCCAAGTCTTGAGAAGTCACTTGTCCCAAGTCTTGAGAAGTCCTTGTCCCAAGTCTTGAGAAGTTCTTGTCCCAAGTCTTGAGAAGTCACTTGTCCCAAGTCTTGAGAAGTTCTTGTCCCAAGTCTTGAGAAGTTCTTGTCCCAAGTCTTGAGAAGTTCTTGTCCCAAGTCTTGAGATGTCACTTGTCCCAAGTCTTGAGAAGTCACTTGTCCCAAGTCTTGAGAAGTCACTGGTCCCAAGTCTTGAGAAGTCACTCGTCCCAAGTCTTGAGAAGTCACTCGTCCCAAGTCTTGTCTGCTTGTTTAGGGCTGTGCCTCACCTGTCTTAGCTGAATTCAATTTTTTTCGAAAATTCTTAGTTTTCTTCGCGTTTCACGCCATTTGCAGTCGTTTTTAATTTTTTTAAAATTTCGAAAATTTTTGAAAATTCTCCAAGGGGTACCCCTTTGAGAAATTTCAATTTTTTCGAAAAATTTCGAAAAATCGAAAAACGTGGCAAATCGTCCAAAAAGCGCACAAAACTAAGAATTTTTGAAAATTTTCAACTTTTAATTTTTTCCCGAATTTTGCGAAAATTTTTGGTTTTGTGCGCATTTCAGAAGGTTTGCAGCGTTTTTTGATTTTTCGAAAAATTTGAAAAAATTTTCTTCTAAATTTCACCTGTCCCTTCCCTATCAGGACTAGACTCCCAAGTCTTAATAAGTCACTTGTCCCAAGTCTTGAGAAGTTCTTGTCCCAAGTCTTGAGAAGTTCTTGTCCCAAGTCCTGAGAAGTCACTCGTCCCAAGTCTTGAGACGTCACTCGTCCCAAGCCTTGAGAAGTCACTGGTCCCAAGTCTTGAGAAGTTCTTGTCCCAAGTCTTGAGAAGTCACTTGTCCCAAGTCTTGAGAAGTTCTTGTCCCAAGTCTTGAGAAGTTCTTGTCCCGAGACTTGAGAAGTGACTCGTCCCAAGTCTTGAGAAGTCACTTGTCCCAAGTCTTGAGAAGCTCTTGTCACAAGTCTTGAGAAGTTCTTGTCCCAAGTCTTGAGAAGTCACTTGTCCCAAGTCTTGAGAAGTCCTTGTCCCAAGTCTTGAGAAGTCACTTGACCCAAGTCTTGAGAAGTTCTTGTCCCAAGTCTTGAGAAGTCACTTGTCCCAAGTCTTGAGAAGTTCTTGTCCCAAGTCTTGAGAAGTCACTTGTCCCAAGTCTTGAGAAGTCCTTGTCCCAAGTCTTGAGAAGTTCTTGTCCCAAGTCTTGAGAAGTCACTTGTCCCAAGTCTTGAGAAGTTCTTGTCCCAAGTATTGAGAAGTTCTTGTCCCAAGTCTTGAGAAGTCACTTGTCCCAAGTCTTGAGAAGTTCTTGTCCCAAGTCTTGAGAAGTCACTTGTCCCAAGTCTTGAGAAGTTCTTGTCCCAAGTCTTGAGAAGTCACTCGTCCCAAGTCTTGAGAAGTCACTCGTCCCAAGTCTTGAGAAGTCACTCGTCCCAAGTCTTGTATGCTTGTTTAGGGCTGTGCCTCACCTGTCTTAGCTGAATTCAATTTTTTTTTCGAAAATTCTTAGTTTTCTTCGCGTTTCACGCCATTTGCAGTCGTTTTTAATTTTTTTAAAATTTCGAAAAATTTTGAAAATTCTCTAAGGGGTACCCCTTTGAGAAATTTCAATTTTTTCGAAAAATTTCGAAAAATCGTAAAACGTGGCAAATCGTCCAAAAAGCGCACAAAAATAAGAATTTTTGAAAATTTTCAACTTTTAATTTTTTTCCGAATTTTCCGAAAATTTTTGGTTTTGTGCGCATTTCAGAAGATTTGCAGCGTTTTTTGATTTTTCGAAAAATTTGAAAAATTTTCCTTCTAAATTTGACCTGTACCATCCTTATCAGGACTAGACTCCCAAGTCTTGAGAAGTTCTTGTCCCAAGTCTTGAGAAGTCACTTGTCCCAAGTCTTGAGAAGTCCTTGTCCCAAGTCTTGAGAAGTCACTTGTCCCAAGTCTTGAGAAGTCACTTGTCCCAAGTCTTGAGAAGTTCTTGTCCCAAGTCTTGAGAAGTCACTTGTCCCAAGTCTTGAGAAGTCATTCGTCCCAAGTCTTGAGAAGTTCTCGTCCCAAGTCTTGAGAAGTCACTTGTCCCAAGTCTTGAGAAGTCACTTGACCCAAGTCTTGAGAAGTTCTTGTCCCAAGTCTTGAGAAGTCACTTGTCCCAAGTCTTGAGAAGTTCTTGTCCCAAGTCTTGAGAAGTCACTTGTCCCAAGTCTTGAGAAGTCCTTGTCCCAAGTCTTGAGAAGTTCTTGTCCCAAGTCTTGAGAAGTCACTTGTCCCAAGTCTTGAGAAGTTCTTGTCCCAAGTCTTGAGAAGTTCTTGTCCCAAGTCTTGAGAAGTCACTTGTCCCAAGTCTTGAGAAGTTCTTGTCCCAAGTCTTGAGATGTCACTTGTCCCAAGTCTTGAGAAGTCACTTGTCCCAAGTCTTGAGAAGTCACTGGTCCCAAGTCTTGAGAAGTCACTCGTCCCAAGTCTTGAGAAGTCACTCGTCCCAAGTCTTGTCTGCTTGTTTAGGGCTGTGCCTCACCTGTCTTAGCTGAATTCAATTTTTTTCGAAAATTCTTAGTTTTCTTCGCGTTTCACGCCATTTGCAGTCGTTTTTAATTTTTTTAAAATTTCGAAAAATTTTGAAAATTCTCCAAGGGGTACCCCTTTGAGAAATTTCAATTTTTTCGAAAAATTTCGAAAAATCGAAAAACGTGGCAAATCGTCCAAAAAGCGCACAAAACTAAGAATTTTTGAAAATTTTCAACTTTTAATTTTTTTCCGAATTTTCCGAAAATTTTTGGTTTTGTGCGCATTTCAGAAGATTTGCAGCGTTTTTTGATTTTTCGAAAAATTTGAAAATTTTTCCTTCCAAATTTGACCTGTACCATCCTTATCAGGACTAGACTCCCAAGTCTTGAGAAGTTCTTGTCCCAAGTCTTGAGAAGTCACTTGTCCCAAGTCTTGAGAAGTCCTTGTCCCAAGTCTTGAGAAGTCACTTGTCCCAAGTCTTGAGAAGTCACTTGTCCCAAGTCTTGAGAAGTTCTTGTCCCAAGTCTTGAGAAGTCACTTGTCCCAAGTCTTGAGAAGTCATTCGTCCCAAGTCTTGAGAAGTTCTCGTCCCAAGTCTTGAGAAGTCACTTGTCCCAAGTCTTGAGAAGTCCTTGTCCCAAGTCTTGAGAAGTCACTTGTCCCAAGTCTTGAGAAGTTCTTGTCCCAAGTCTTGAGAAGTCACTTGTCCCAAGTCTTGAGAAGTTCTTGTCCCAAGTCTTGAGAAGTCACTTGTCCCAAGTCTTGAGAAGTCCTTGTCCCAAGTCTTGAGAAGTCACTTGTCCCAAGTCTTGAGAAGTTCTTGTCCCAAGTCTTGAGAAGTCACTTGTCCCAAGTCTTGAGAAGTCCTTGTCCCAAGTCTTGAGAAGTTCTTGTCCCAAGTCTTGAGAAGTCACTTGTCCCAAGTCTTGAGAAGTCCTTGTCTCAAGTCTTGAGAAGTTCTTGTCCCAAGTCTTGAGAAGTCACTTGTCCCAAGTCTTGAGAAGTTCTTGTCCCAAGTCTTGAGAAGTTCTTGTCCCAAGTCTTGAGAAGTCACTTGTCCCAAGTCTTGAGAAGTTCTTGTCCCAAGTCTTGAGAAGTCACTTGTCCCAAGTCTTGAGAAGTTCTTGTCCCAAGTCTTGAGAAGTTCTTGTCCCGAGACTTGAGAAGTGACTCGTCCCAAGTCTTGAGAAGCTCTTGTCACAAGTCTTGAGAAGTTCTTGTCCCAAGTCTTGAGAAGTGACTCGTCCCAAGTCTTGAGAAGTCACTTGTCCCAAGTCTTGAGAAGCTCTTGTCACAAGTCTTGAGAAGTTCTTGTCCCAAGTCTTGAGAAGTCACTCGTCCCAAGTCTTGAGAAGTCACTTGTCCCAAGTCTTGAGAAGTTCTTGTCCCAAGTCTTGAGAAGTCACTTGTCCCAAGTCTTGAGAACTTCTTGTCCCACGTTTTCTCTGCTTGTTTAGGGCTGTAACTTACCCGTCTTTGCTGAATTCAAAATTTTTGTCGAAAATTTCGAAAATTCATAATTTTCTTCGCGTTTCAGGCCATTTGCAGCCGCTTTTAATTTTTTTAAAATTTCGAAAATTTTTGAAAATTATCAAAGGGAAATTTCAATTTTTTCGAAAAATTTCGAAAAATCAAAAAACGTGGCAAATCGTCCAAAAAGTGCACAAAACTAAGAATTTTTGAAAATTTTCAACTTTTAATTTTTTTCCGATTTTTCCGAAATTTTTTGGTTTTGTGCGCATTTCAGAAGGTTTGCAGCGTTTTTTGATTTTTCGAAAAATTTGAAAATTTTTCCTTCTAAATTTGACCTGTACCATCCTTATCAGGACTAGACTCCCAAGTCTTGAGAAGTTCTTGTCCCAAGTCTTGAGAAGTCACTTGTCCCAAGTCTTGAGAAGTCCTTGTCCCAAGTCTTGAGAAGTCACTTGTCCCAAGTCTTGAGAAGTCACTTGTCCCAAGTCTTGAGAAGTTCTTGTCCCAAGTCTTGAGAAGTCACTTGTCCCAAGTCTTGAGAAGTCATTCGTCCCAAGTCTTGAGAAGTTCTCGTCCCAAGTCTTGAGAAGTCACTTGTCCCAAGTCTTGAGAATTCACTTGACCCAAGTCTTGAGAAGTTCTTGTCCCAAGTCTTGAGAAGTCACTTGTCCCAAGTCTTGAGAAGTTCTTGTCCCAAGTCTTGAGAAGTCACTTGTCCCAAGTCTTGAGAAGTCCTTGTCCCAAGTCTTGAGAAGTTCTTGTCCCAAGTCTTGAGAAGTCACTTGTCCCAAGTCTTGAGAAGTCCTTGTCTCAAGTCTTGAGAAGTTCTTGTCCCAAGTCTTGAGAAGTCACTTGTCCCAAGTCTTGAGAAGTTCTTGTCCCAAGTCTTGAGAAGTTCTTGTCCCAAGTCTTGAGAAGTCACTTGTCCCAAGTCTTGAGAAGTTCTTGTCCCAAGTCTTGAGAAGTCACTTGTCCCAAGTCTTGAGAAGTTCTTGTCCCAAGTCTTGAGAAGTTCTTGTCCCGAGACTTGAGAAGTGACTCGTCCCAAGTCTTGAGAAGCTCTTGTCACAAGTCTTGAGAAGTTCTTGTCCCAAGTCTTGAGAAGTGACTCGTCCCAAGTCTTGAGAAGTCACTTGTCCCAAGTCTTGAGAAGCTCTTGTCACAAGTCTTGAGAAGTTCTTGTCCCAAGTCTTGAGAAGTCACTCGTCCCAAGTCTTGAGAAGTCACTTGTCCCAAGTCTTGAGAAGTTCTTGTCCCAAGTCTTGAGAAGTCACTTGTCCCAAGTCTTGAGAACTTCTTGTCCCACGTTTTCTCTGCTTGTTTAGGGCTGTAACTTACCCGTCTTTGCTGAATTCAAAATTTTTGTCGAAAATTTCGAAAATTCATAATTTTCTTCGCGTTTCAGGCCATTTGCAGCCGCTTTTAATTTTTTTAAAATTTCGAAAATTTTTGAAAATTATCAAAGGGAAATTTCAATTTTTTCGAAAAATTTCGAAAAATCAAAAAACGTGGCAAATCGTCCAAAAAGTGCACAAAACTAAGAATTTTTGAAAATTTTCAACTTTTAATTTTTTTCCGATTTTTCCGAAATTTTTTGGTTTTGTGCGCATTTCAGAAGGTTTGCAGCGTTTTTTGATTTTTCGAAAAATTTGAAAATTTTTCCTTCTAAATTTGACCTGTACCATCCTTATCAGGACTAGACTCCCAAGTCTTGAGAAGTTCTTGTCCCAAGTCTTGAGAAGTCACTTGTCCCAAGTCTTGAGAAGTCCTTGTCCCAAGTCTTGAGAAGTCACTTGTCCCAAGTCTTGAGAAGTCACTTGTCCCAAGTCTTGAGAAGTTCTTGTCCCAAGTCTTGAGAAGTCACTTGTCCCAAGTCTTGAGAAGTCATTCGTCCCAAGTCTTGAGAAGTTCTCGTCCCAAGTCTTGAGAAGTCACTTGTCCCAAGTCTTGAGAATTCACTTGACCCAAGTCTTGAGAAGTTCTTGTCCCAAGTCTTGAGAAGTCACTTGTCCCAAGTCTTGAGAAGTTCTTGTCCCAAGTCTTGAGAAGTCACTTGTCCCAAGTCTTGAGAAGTCCTTGTCCCAAGTCTTGAGAAGTTCTTGTCCCAAGTCTTGAGAAGTCACTTGTCCCAAGTCTTGAGAAGTTCTTGTCCCAAGTCTTGAGAAGTTCTTGTCCCAAGTCTTGAGAAGTCACTTGTCCCAAGTCTTGAGAAGTTCTTGTCCCAAGTCTTGAGATGTCACTTGTCCCAAGTCTTGAGAAGTCACTTGTCCCAAGTCTTGAGAAGTCACTGGTCCCAAGTCTTGAGAAGTCACTCGTCCCAAGTCTTGAGAAGTCACTCGTCCCAGGTCTTGTCTGCTTGTTTAGGGCTGTGCCTCACCTGTCTTAGCTGAATTCAATTTTTTTTCGAAAATTCTTAGTTTTCTTCGCGTTTCACGCCATTTGCAGTCGTTTTTAATTTTTTTAAAATGTCGAAAATTTTTGAAAATTCTCCAAGGGGTACCCCTTTGAGAAATTTCAATTTTTTCGAAAAATTTCGAAAAATCGAAAAACGTGGCAAATCGTCCAAAAAGCGCACAAAACTAAGAATTTTTGAAAATTTTCAACTTTTAATTTTTTCCCGAATTTTGCGAAAATTTTTGGTTTTGTGCGCATTTCAGAAGGTTTGCAGCGTCTTTTGATTTTTCGAAAAATTTGAAAAAATTTTCTTCTAAATTTCACCTGTCCCTTCCCTATCAGGACTAGACTCCCAAGTCTTAATAAGTCACTTGTCCCAAGTCTTGAGAAGTTCTTGTCCCAAGTCTTGAGAAGTTCTTGTCCCAAGTCCTGAGAAGTCACTCGTCCCAAGTCTTGAGACGTCACTCGTCCCAAGCCTTGAGAAGTCACTCGTCCCAAGTCTTGAGAAGTTCTTGTCCCAAGTCTTGAGAAGTCACTTGTCCCAAGTCTTGAGAAGTTCTTGTCCCAAGTCTTGAGAAGTTCTTGTCCCGAGACTTGAGAAGTGACTCGTCCCAAGTCTTGAGAAGTCACTTGTCCCAAGTCTTGAGAAGCTCTTGTCACAAGTCTTGAGAAGTTCTTGTCCCAAGTCTTGAGAAGTCACTTGTCCCAAGTCTTGAGAAGTCCTTGTCCCAAGTCTTGAGAAGTCACTTGTCCCAAGTCTTGAGAAGTCACTTGTCCCAAGTCTTGAGAAGTTCTTGTCCCAAGTCTTGAGAAGTCACTTGTCCCAAGTCTTGAGAAGTCATTCGTCCCAAGTCTTGAGAAGTTCTCGTCCCAAATCTTGAGAAGTCTCTTGTCCCAAGTCTTGAGAAGTCACTTGACCCAAGTCTTGAGAAGTTCTTGTCCCAAGTCTTGAGAAGTCACTTGTCCCAAGTCTTGAGAAGTTCTTGTCCCAAGTCTTGAGAAGTCACTTGTCCCAAGTCTTGAGAAGTCCTTGTCCCAAGTCTTGAGAAGTTCTTGTCCCAAGTCTTGAGAAGTCACTTGTCCCAAGTCTTGAGAAGTTCTTGTCCCAAGTATTGAGAAGTTCTTGTCCCAAGTATTGAGAAGTCACTTGTCCCAAGTCTTGAGAAGTTCTTGTCCCAAGTCTTGAGAAGTCACTTGTCCCAAGTCTTGAGAAGTTCTTGTCCCAAGTCTTGAGAAGTCACTCGTCCCAAGTCTTGAGAAGTCACTCGTCCCAAGTCTTGAGAAGTCACTCGTCCCAAGTCTTGTATGCTTGTTTAGGGCTGTGCCTCACCTGTCTTAGCTGAATTCAATTTTTTTTCGAAAATTCTTAGTTTTCTTCGCGTTTCACGCCATTTGCAGTCGTTTTTAATTTTTTTAAAATTTCGAAAAATTTTGAAAATTCTCCAAGGGGTACCCCTTTGAGAAATTTCAATTTTTTCGAAAAATTTCGAAAAATCGAAAAACGTGGCAAATCGTCCAAAAAGCGCACAAAAATAAGAATTTTTGAAAATTTTCAACTTTTAATTTTTTTCTCGAATTTTCCGAAAATTTTTGGTTTTGTGCGCATTTCAGAAGATTTGCAGCGTTTTTTGATTTTTCGAAAAATTTGAAAATTTTTCCTTCTAAATTTGACCTGTACCATCCTTATCAGGACTAGACTCCCAAGTCTTGAGAAGTTCTTGTCCCAAGTCTTGAGAAGTCACTTGTCCCAAGTCTTGAGAAGTCCTTGTCCCAAGTCTTGAGAAGTCACTTGTCCCAAGTCTTGAGAAGTCACTTGTCCCAAGTCTTGAGAAGTTCTTGTCCCAAGTCTTGAGAAGTCACTTGTCCCAAGTCTTGAGAAGTCATTCGTCCCAAGTCTTGAGAAGTTCTCGTCCCAAGTCTTGAGAAGTCACTTGTCCCAAGTCTTGAGAAGTCACTTGACCCAAGTCTTGAGAAGTTCTTGTCCCAAGTCTTGAGAAGTCACTTGTCCCAAGTCTTGAGAAGTTCTTGTCCCAAATCTTGAGAAGTCACTTGTCCCAAGTCTTGAGAAGTCCTTGTCCCAAGTCTTGAGAAGTTCTTGTCCCAAGTCTTGAGAAGTCACTTGTCCCAAGTCTTGAGAAGTTCTTGTCCCAAGTCTTGAGAAGTTCTTGTCCCAAGTCTTGAGAAGTCACTTGTCCCAAGTCTTGAGAAGTTCTTGTCCCAAGTCTTGAGATGTCACTTGTCCCAAGTCTTGAGAAGTCACTTGTCCCAAGTCTTGAGAAGTCACTGGTCCCAAGTCTTGAGAAGTCACTCGTCCCAAGTCTTGAGAAGTCACTCGTCCCAGGTCTTGTCTGCTTGTTTAGGGCTGTGCCTCACCTGTCTTAGCTGAATTCAATTTTTTTTCGAAAATTCTTAGTTTTCTTCGCGTTTCACGCCATTTGCAGTCGTTTTTATTTTTTTTAAAATTTCGAAAATTTTTGAAAATTCTCCAAGGGGTACCCCTTTGAGAAATTTCAATTTTTTCGAAAAATTTCGAAAAATCGAAAAACGTGGCAAATCGTCCAAAAAGCGCACAAAACTAAGAATTTTTGAAAATTTTCAACTTTTAATTTTTTCCCGAATTTTGCGAAAATTTTTGGTTTTGTGCGCATTTCAGAAGGTTTGCAGCGTTTTTTGATTTTTCGAAAAATTTGAAAAAAATTTCTTCTAAATTTCACCTGTCCCTTCCCTATCAGGACTAGACTCCCAAGTCTTAATAAGTCACTTGTCCCAAGTCTTGAGAAGTTCTTGTCCCAAGTCTTGAGAAGTTCTTGTCCCAAGTCCTGAGAAGTCACTCGTCCCAAGTCTTGAGAAGTTCTTGTCCCAAGTCTTGAGAAGTTCTTGTCCCGAGACTTGAGAAGTGACTCGTCCCAAGTCTTGAGAAGTCACTTGTCCCAAGTCTTGAGAAGCTCTTGTCACAAGTCTTGAGAAGTTCTTGTCCCAAGTCTTGAGAAGTCACTTGTCCCAAGTCTTGAGAAGTCCTTGTCCCAAGTCTTGAGAAGTCACTTGTCCCAAGTCTTGAGAAGTCACTTGTCCCAAGTCTTGAGAAGTTCTTGTCCCAAGTCTTGAGAAGTCACTTGTCCCAAGTCTTGAGAAGTCATTCGTCCCAAGTCTTGAGAAGTTCTCGTCCCAAGTCTTGAGAAGTCACTTGTCCCAAGTCTTGAGAAGTCACTTGACCCAAGTCTTGAGAAGTTCTTGTCCCAAGTCTTGAGAAGTCACTTGTCCCAAGTCTTGAGAAGTTCTTGTCCCAAGTCTTGAGAAGTCACTTGTCCCAAGTCTTGAGAAGTCCTTGTCCCAAGTCTTGAGAAGTTCTTGTCCCAAGTCTTGAGAAGTCACTTGTCCCAAGTCTTGAGAACTTCTTGTCCCAAGTCTTGAGAAGTTCTTGTCCCAAGTCTTGAGAAGTCACTTGTCCCAAGTCTTGAGAAGTTCTTGTCCCAAGTCTTGAGATGTCACTTGTCCCAAGTCTTGAGAAGTCACTTGTCCCAAGTCTTGAGAAGTCACTGGTCCCAAGTCTTGAGAAGTCACTCGTCCCAAGTCTTGAGAAGTCACTCGTCCCAGGTCTTGTCTGCTTGTTTAGGGCTGTGCCTCACCTGTCTTAGCTGAATTCAATTTTTTTTCGAAAATTCTTAGTTTTCTTCGCGTTTCACGCCATTTGCAGTCGTTTTTAATTTTTTTAAAATTTCGAAAATTTTTGAAAATTCTCCAAGGGGTACCCCTTTGAGAAATTTCAATTTTTTCGAAAAATTTCGAAAAATCGAAAAACGTGGCAAATCGTCCAAAAAGCGCACAAAACTAAGAATTTTTGAAAATTTTCAACTTTTAATTTTTTCCCGAATTTTGCGAAAATTTTTGGTTTTGTGCGCATTTCAGAAGGTTTGCAGCGTTTTTTGATTTTTCGAAAAATTTGAAAAAAATTTCTTCTAAATTTCACCTGTCCCTTCCCTATCAGGACTAGACTCCCAAGTCTTAATAAGTCACTTGTCCCAAGTCTTGAGAAGTTCTTGTCCCAAGTCTTGAGAAGTTCTTGTCCCAAGTCCTGAGAAGTCACTCGTCCCAAGTCTTGAGAAGTTCTTGTCCCAAGTCTTGAGAAGTTCTTGTCCCGAGACTTGAGAAGTGACTCGTCCCAAGTCTTGAGAAGTCACTTGTCCCAAGTCTTGAGAAGCTCTTGTCACAAGTCTTGAGAAGTTCTTGTCCCAAGTCTTGAGAAGTCACTTGTCCCAAGTCTTGAGAAGTCCTTGTCCCAAGTCTTGAGAAGTCACTTGTCCCAAGTCTTGAGAAGTCACTTGTCCCAAGTCTTGAGAAGTTCTTGTCCCAAGTCTTGAGAAGTCACTTGTCCCAAGTCTTGAGAAGTCATTCGTCCCAAGTCTTGAGAAGTTCTCGTCCCAAGTCTTGAGAAGTCTCTTGTCCCAAGTCTTGAGAAGTCACTTGACCCAAGTCTTGAGAAGTTCTTGTCCCAAGTCTTGAGAAGTCACTTGTCCCAAGTCTTGAGAAGTTCTTGTCCCAAGTCTTGAGAAGTCACTTGTCCCAAGTCTTGAGAAGTCCTTGTCCCAAGTCTTGAGAAGTTCTTGTCCCAAGTCTTGAGAAGTCACTTGTCCCAAGTCTTGAGAAGTTCTTGTCCCAAGTATTGAGAAGTTCTTGTCCCAAGTCTTGAGAAGTCACTTGTCCCAAGTCTTGAGAAGTTCTTGTCCCAAGTCTTGAGAAGTCACTTGTCCCAAGTCTTGAGAAGTTCTTGTCCCAAGTCTTGAGAAGTCACTCGTCCCAAGTCTTGAGAAGTCACTCGTCCCAAGTCTTGAGAAGTCACTCGTCCCAAGTCTTGTATGCTTGTTTAGGGCTGTGCCTCACCTGTCTTAGCTGAATTCATTTTTTTTCGAAAATTCTTAGTTTTCTTCGCGTTTCACGCCATTTGCAGTCGTTTTTAATTTTTTTAAAATTTCGAAAAATTTTGAAAATTCTCTAAGGGGTACCCCTTTGAGAAATTTCAATTTTTTCGAAAAATTTCGAAAAATCGAAAAACGTGGCAAATCGTCCAAAAAGCGCACAAAACTAAGAATTTTTGAAAATTTTCAACTTTTAATTTTTTTCCGAATTTTCCGAAAATTTTTGGTTTTGTGCGCATTTCAGAAGATTTGCAGCGTTTTTTGATTTTTCGAAAAATTTGAAAATTTTTCCTTCTAAATTTGACCTGTACCATCCTTATCAGGACTAGACTCCCAAGTCTTGAGAAGTTCTTGTCCCAAGTCTTGAGAAGTCACTTGTCCCAAGTCTTGAGAAGTCCTTGTCCCAAGTCTTGAGAAGTCACTTGTCCCAAGTCTTGAGAAGTCACTTGTCCCAAGTCTTGAGAAGTTCTTGTCCCAAGTCTTGAGAAGTCACTTGTCCCAAGTCTTGAGAAGTTCTTGTCCCGAGACTTGAGAAGTGACTCGTCCCAAGTCTTGAGAAGTTCTTGTCCCAAGTCTTGAGAAGTCACTTGTCCCAAGTCTTGAGAAGTTCTTGTCCCAAGTCTTGAGATGTCACTTGTCCCAAGTCTTGAGAAGTCACTTGTCCCAAGTCTTGAGAAGTCACTGGTCCCAAGTCTTGAGAAGTCACTCGTCCCAAGTCTTGTCTGCTTGTTTAGGGCTGTGCCTCACCTGTCTTAGCTGAATTCAATTTTTTTTCGAAAATTCTTAGTTTTCTTCGCGTTTCACGCCATTTGCAGTCGTTTTTAATTTTTTTAAAATTTCGAAAATTTTTGAAAATTCTCCAAGGGGTACCCCTTTGAGAAATTTCAATTTTTTCGAAAAATCGAAAAACGTGGCAAATCGTCCAAAAAGCGCACAAAACTAAGAATTTTTGAAAATTTTCAACTTTTAATTTTTTCCCGAATTTTGCGAAAATTTTTGGTTTTGTGCGCATTTCAGAAGATTTGCAGCGTTTTTTGATTTTTCGAAAAATTTGAAAAAATTTTCTTCTAAATTTCACCTGTCCCTTCCCTATCAGGACTAGACTCCCAAGTCTTAATAAGTCACTTGTCCCAAGTCTTGAGAAGTTCTTGTCCCAAGTCTTGAGAAGTTCTTGTCCCAAGTCCTGAGAAGTCACTCGTCCCAAGTCTTGAGATGTCACTCGTCCCAAGCCTTGAGAAGTCACTCGTCCCAAGTCTTGAGAAGTTCTTGTCCCAAGTCTTGAGAAGTCACTTGTCCCAAGTCTTGAGAAGTTCTTGTCCCAAGTCTTGAGAAGTTCTTGTCCCGAGACTTGAGAAGTGACTCGTCCCAAGTCTTGAGAAGTCACTTGTGCCAAGTCTTGAGAAGCTCTTGTCACAAGTCTTGAGAAGTTCTTGTCCCAAGTCTTGAGAAGTCACTTGTCCCAAGTCTTGAGAAGTCCTTGTCCCAAGTCTTGAGAAGTCACTTGTCCCAAGTCTTGAGAAGTCACTTGTCCCAAGTCTTGAGAAGTTCTTGTCCCAAGTCTTGAGAAGTCACTTGTCCCAAGTCTTGAGAAGTCATTCGTCCCAAGTCTTGAGAAGTTCTCGTCCCAAGTCTTGAGAAGTCTCTTGTCCCAAGTCTTGAGAAGTCACTTGACCCAAGTCTTGAGAAGTTCTTGTCCCAAGTCTTGAGAAGTCACTTGTCCCAAGTCTTGAGAAGTTCTTGTCCCAAGTCTTGAGAAGTCACTTGTCCCAAGTCTTGAGAAGTCCTTGTCCCAAGTCTTGAGAAGTTCTTGTCCCAAGTCTTGAGAAGTCACTTGTCCCAAGTCTTGAGAAGTTCTTGTCCCAAGTATTGAGAAGTTCTTGTCCCAAGTCTTGAGAAGTCACTTGTCCCAAGTCTTGAGAAGTTCTTGTCCCAAGTCTTGAGAAGTCACTTGTCCCAAGTCTTGAGAAGTTCTTGTCCCAAGTCTTGAGAAGTCACTCGTCCCAAGTCTTGAGAAGTCACTCGTCCCAAGTCTTGAGAAGTCACTCGTCCCAAGTCTTGTATGCTTGTTTAGGGCTGTGCCTCACCTGTCTTAGCTGAATTCATTTTTTTTTCGAAAATTCTTAGTTTTCTTCGCGTTTCACGCCATTTGCAGTCGTTTTTAATTTTTTTAAAATTTCGAAAAATTTTGAAAATTCTCTAAGGGGTACCCCTTTGAGAAATTTCAATTTTTTCGAAAAATTTCGAAAAATCGAAAAACGTGGCAAATCGTCCAAAAAGCGCACAAAACTAAGAATTTTTGAAAATTTTCAACTTTTAATTTTTTTCCGAATTTTCCGAAAATTTTTGGTTTTGTGCGCATTTCAGAAGATTTGCAGCGTTTTTTGATTTTTCGAAAAATTTGAAAATTTTTCCTTCTAAATTTGACCTGTACCATCCTTATCAGGACTAGACTCCCAAGTCTTGAGAAGTTCTTGTCCCAAGTCTTGAGAAGTCACTTGTCCCAAGTCTTGAGAAGTCCTTGTCCCAAGTCTTGAGAAGTCACTTGTCCCAAGTCTTGAGAAGTCACTTGTCCCAAGTCTTGAGAAGTTCTTGTCCCAAGTCTTGAGAAGTCACTTGTCCCAAGTCTTGAGAAGTTCTTGTCCCGAGACTTGAGAAGTGACTCGTCCCAAGTCTTGAGAAGTTCTTGTCCCAAGTCTTGAGAAGTCACTTGTCCCAAGTCTTGAGAAGTTCTTGTCCCAAGTCTTGAGATGTCACTTGTCCCAAGTCTTGAGAAGTCACTTGTCCCAAGTCTTGAGAAGTCACCGGTCCCAAGTCTTGAGAAGTCACTCGTCCCAAGTCTTGTCTGCTTGTTTAGGGCTGTGCCTCACCTGTCTTAGCTGAATTCAATTTTTTTTCGAAAATTCTTAGTTTTCTTCGCGTTTCACGCCATTTGCAGTCGTTTTTAATTTTTTTAAAATTTCGAAAATTTTTGAAAATTCTCCAAGGGGTACCCCTTTGAGAAATTTCAATTTTTTCGAAAAATTTCGAAAAATCGAAAAACGTGGCAAATCGTCCAAAAAGCGCACAAAACTAAGAATTTTTGAAAATTTTCAACTTTTAATTTTTTCCCGAATTTTGCGAAAATTTTTGGTTTTGTGCGCATTTCAGAAGATTTGCAGCGTTTTTTGATTTTTCGAAAAATTTGAAAAAATTTTCTTCTAAATTTCACCTGTCCCTTCCCTATCAGGACTAGACTCCCAAGTCTTAATAAGTCACTTGTCCCAAGTCTTGAGAAGTTCTTGTCCCAAGTCTTGAGAAGTTCTTGTCCCAAGTCCTGAGAAGTCACTCGTCCCAAGTCTTGAGACGTCACTCGTCCCAAGCCTTGAGAAGTCACTCGTCCCAAGTCTTGAGAAGTTCTTGTCCCAAGTCTTGAGAAGTCACTTGTCCCAAGTCTTGAGAAGTTCTTGTCCCAAGTCTTGAGAAGTTCTTGTCCCGAGACTTGAGAAGTGACTCGTCCCAAGTCTTGAGAAGTCACTTGTGCCAAGTCTTGAGAAGCTCTTGTCACAAGTCTTGAGAAGTTCTTGTCCCAAGTCTTGAGAAGTCACTTGTCCCAAGTCTTGAGAAGTCCTTGTCCCAAGTCTTGAGAAGTCACTTGTCCCAAGTCTTGAGAAGTCACTTGTCCCAAGTCTTGAGAAGTTCTTGTCCCAAGTCTTGAGAAGTCACTTGTCCCAAGTCTTGAGAAGTCATTCGTCCCAAGTCTTGAGAAGTTCTCGTCCCAAGTCTTGAGAAGTCACTTGTCCCAAGTCTTGAGAAGTCACTTGACCCAAGTCTTGAGAAGTTCTTGTCCCAAGTCTTGAGAAGTCACTTGTCCCAAGTCTTGAGAAGTTCTTGTCCCAAGTCTTGAGAAGTCACTTGTCCCAAGTCTTGAGAAGTCCTTGTCCCAAGTCTTGAGAAGTTCTTGTCCCAAGTCTTGAGAAGTCACTTGTCCCAAGTCTTGAGAAGTTCTTGTCCCAAGTATTGAGAAGTTCTTGTCCCAAGTCTTGAGAAGTCACTTGTCCCAAGTCTTGAGAAGTTCTTGTCCCAAGTCTTGAGAAGTCACTTGTCCCAAGTCTTGAGAAGTTCTTGTCCCAAGTCTTGAGAAGTCACTCGTCCCAAGTCTTGAGAAGTCACTCGTCCCAAGTCTTGAGAAGTCACTCGTCCCAAGTCTTGTATGCTTGTTTAGGGCTGTGCGTCACCTGTCTTAGCTGAATTCAATTTTTTTTCGAAAATTCTTAGTTTTCTTCGCGTTTCACGCCATTTGCAGTCGTTTTTAATTTTTTTAAAATTTCGAAAAATTTTGAAAATTCTCTAAGGGGTACCCCTTTGAGAAATTTCAATTTTTTCGAAAAATTTCGAAAAATCGAAAAACGTGGCAAATCGTCCAAAAAGCGCACAAAAATAAGAATTTTTGAAAATTTTCAACTTTTAATTTTTTTCCGAATTTTCCGAAAATTTTTGGTTTTGTGCGCATTTCAGAAGATTTGCAGCGTTTTTTGATTTTTCGAAAAATTTGAAAATTTTTCCTTCTAAATTTGACCTGTACCATCCTTATCAGGACTAGACTCCCAAGTCTTGAGAAGTTCTTGTCCCAAGTCTTGAGAAGTCACTTGTCCCAAGTCTTGAGAAGTCCTTGTCCCAAGTCTTGAGAAGTCACTTGTCCCAAGTCTTGAGAAGTCACTTGTCCCAAGTCTTGAGAAGTTCTTGTCCCAAGTCTTGAGAAGTCACTTGTCCCAAGTCTTGAGAAGTCATTCGTCCCAAGTCTTGAGAAGTTCTCGTCCAAAGTCTTGAGAAGTCACTTGTCCCAAGTCTTGAGAAGTCACTTGACCCAAGTCTTGAGAAGTTCTTGTCCCAAGTCTTGAGAAGTCACTTGTCCCAAGTCTTGAGAAGTTCTTGTCCCAAGTCTTGAGAAGTCACTTGTCCCAAGTCTTGAGAAGTCCTTGTCCCAAGTCTTGAGAAGTTCTTGTCCCAAGTCTTGAGAAGTCACTTGTCCCAAGTCTTGAGAAGTTCTTGTCCCAAGTCTTGAGAAGTTCTTGTCCCAAGTCTTGAGATGTCACTTGTCCCAAGTCTTGAGAAGTCACTTGTCCCAAGTCTTGAGAAGTCACTGGTCCCAAGTCTTGAGAAGTCACTCGTCCCAAGTCTTGAGAAGTCACTCGTCCCAAGTCTTGTCTGCTTGTTTAGGGCTGTGCCTCACCTGTCTTAGCTGAATTCAATTTTTTTTCGAAAATTCTTAGTTTTCTTCGCGTTTCACGCCATTTGCAGTCGTTTTTAATTTTTTTAAAATTTCGAAAATTTTTGAAAATTCTCCAAGGGGTACCCCTTTGAGAAATTTCAATTTTTTCGAAAAATTTCGAAAAATCGAAAAACGTGGCAAATCGTCCAAAAAGCGCACAAAACTAAGAATTTTTGAAAATTTTCAACTTTTAATTTTTTTCCGAATTTTCCGAAAATTTTTGGTCTTGTGCGCATTTCAGAAGATTTGCAGCGTTTTTTGATTTTTCGAAAAATTTGAAAATTTTTCCTTCTAAATTTGACCTGTCCCATCCCTATCAGGACTAGACACCCAAGTCTTGAGAAGTCACTTGTCCCAAGTCTTGAGAAGTCCTTGTCCCAAGTCTTGAGAAGTCCTTGTCCCAAGTCTTGAGAAGTCACTTGTCCCAAGTCTTGAGCAGTCACTCGTTCCAAGTCCTGAGAAGTCACTCGTCCCAAGTCTTGAGAAGTTCTTGTCCCAAGTCTTGAGAAGTCACTTGTCCCAAGTCTTGAGAAGTCACTTGTCCCAAGTCTTGAGAAGTCCTTGTCCCAAGTCTTGAGAAGTCACTTGTCCCAAGTCTTGAGAAGTTATTGTCCCAAGTCTTGTCCGCTTGTTTAGGGCTGTGCCTCACCTGTCTTAGCTGAATTCAAATTTTTTTCGAAAATTCTTAGTTTTCTTCGCGTTTCACGCCATTTGCAGCCGTTTTTAATTTTTTTAAAATTTCGAAAAATTTTGAAAATTATCAAAGGGGTACCCCTTTGAGAAATTTCAATTTTTTCGAAAAATTTCGAAAAATCGAAAAACGTGGCAAATCGTCCAAAAAGCGCACAAAACTAAGAATTTTTGAAAATTTTCTACTTTTAATTTTTTTCCGAATTTTCCGAAAATTTTTTGTTTTGTGCGCATTTCAGAAGGTTTGCAGCGTTTTTTGATTTTTCGAAAAAATTGAAATTTTTTTCTTCTAAATTTGACCTGTCCCTTCCCTATCAGGACTAGACTCCCAAGTCTTGAGAAGTCACTTGTACCAAGTCTTGAAAAGTCCTTGTCCCAAGCCTTGAGAAGTCACTTGTCTGAAGTCTTGAGACGTTCTTGTCCCAAGTCTTGAGAAGACACTCGTCCCAAGCCTTGAGATGTCACTCGTCCCAAGTCTTGAGAAGTTCTTGTCCCAAGTCTTGAGAAGTCACTTGTCCCAAGTCTTGAGAAGTTCTTGTCCCAAGTCTTGAGAAGTCACTAGTCCCAAGTCTTGAGAAGTCACTCGTACCAAGTCTTGAGAAGTTCTTGTCCCAAGCCTTGAGAAGTCACTTGTCTGAAGTCTTGAGACGTTCTTGTCCCAAGTCTTGAGAAGACACTCGTCCCAAGCCTTGAGATGTCACTCGTCCCAAGTCTTGAGAAGTTCTTGTCCCAAGTCTTGAGAAGTCACTTGTCCCAAGTCTTGAGAAGTTCTTGTTCCAAGTCTTGAGAAGTTCTTGTCCCAAATCTTGAGAAGTGACTCGTCCCAACTCTTGAGAAGTCACTTGTCCCAAGCCTTGAGAAGTCACTCGTCCCAAGTCTTGAGAAGTTCTTGTCCCAAGTCTTGAGAAGTTCTTGCCCCAAGTCTTGAGAAGTCACTCGTCCAAAGCCTTGAGAAGTCACTCGTCCCAAGTCTTGACAAGTCACTCGTCCCAAGACTTGAGAAGTCACTGGTCCCAAGTCTTGAGAAGTTATTGTCCCAAGTCTTGAGAAGTTCTTGTCCCAAGTCTTGAGAAGTCAATCGTCCCAAGTCTTGAGAAGTTCTTGTCCCAAGTCTTGAGAAGTTCTTGTCCCAAGTCTTGAGAAGTTCTTGTCCCACGTCTTCTCTGCTTGTTTAGGGCTGTGCCTTACCCGTCTTTGCTGAATTCAAAATTTTTGTCGAAAATTTCGAAAATTCTTAATTTTCTTCGCGTTTCACGCCATTTGCAGCCGTTTTTAATTTTTTAAAATTTCGAAAAATTTTGAAAATTATCAAAGGGGTACCCCTTTGAGAAATTTCAATTTTTTCGAAAAATTTCGAAAAATCGAAAAACGTGGCAAATCGTCCAAAAAGTGCACAAAACTAAAATTTTTTGAAAATTTTCAACTTTTAATTTTTTTCCGAAAATGTTTGGTTTTGTGCGCATTTCAGAAGGTTTGCAACGTTCTTTGATTTTTCGAAAAAATTGAAATTTGTTTTTCTAAATTTGACCTGTCCCTTCCCTATCAGGGCTAGACCCTAAGTCTTGAGAAGTCACTTGTCCCAAGTCTTGAGAAGTCCTTGTCCCAAGTCTTGAGAAGTTCTTGTCCCAAGTCTTGAGAAGTCACTTGTCCCAAGTCTTGAGAAGTCACTCGTCCCAAGTCTTGAGAAGTTCTTGTCCCAAGTCTTGAGAAGTCACTTGTCTGAAGTCTTGAGAAATTCTTGTCCCAAGTCTTGAGAAGTTCTTGTACCAAGTCTTGAGAAGTGACTCGTCCCAAGCCTTGAGAAGTCACTCGTCCCAAGTCTTGAGAAGTTCTTGTCCCAAGTCTTGAGATGTCACTTGTCCCAAGTCTTGAGACGTTCTTGTCCCAAGTCTTGAGAAATTCTTGTCCCAAGTCTTGAGAAGTCAGTCGTCCCAAGTCTTGACAAGTCACTCGTCCCAAGTCTTGAGAAGTCACTTGTACCAAGTCTTGAGAAGTTATTGTCCCAAGTCTTGAGAAGTTCTTGTCCCAAGACTTGAGAAGTCACTCGTCCCAAGTCTTGAGAAGTCACTTGTCCCAAGCCTTGAGAAGTTCTTGTCCCAAGTCTTCTCTGCTTGTTTAGGGCTGTGCCTTACCCGTCTTTACTGAATTCAAAATTTTTGTCGAAAATTTCGAAAATTGTTAGTTTTCTTCGCGTTTCACGCCATTTGCAGCCGTTTTTAATTTTTTTAAAATTTCGAAAATTTTTGAAAATTATCAAATTTCAATTTTTTCGAAAAATTTCGAAAAATCGAAAAACGTGGCAAATCGTCCAAAAAGCGCACAAAACTAAGAATTTTTGAAAATTTTCAAGTTTTAATTTTTTTCCGAATTTTCCGAAAATTTTCGGTTTTGTGCGCATTTCAGAAGGTTTGCAGCGTTTTTTGATTTTTCGAAAAATTTGAAATTTTTTTCTTCTAAATTTGACCTGTCCCTTCCCTATCAGAGCTAGACCCCAAGTCTTGAGAAGTCACTTGTCCCAAGTCTTGAGAAGTCCTTGTCCCAAGTCTTGAGAAGTTCTTGTCCCAAGTCTTGAGAAGTCACTTGTCCCAAGTCTTGAGAAGTCACTCGTCCCAAGTCTTGAGAAGTTCTTGTCCCAAGTCTTGAGAAGTCACTTGTCTGAAGTCTTGAGAAGTTCTTGTCCCAAGTCTTGAGAAGTTCTTGTCCCAAGTCTTGAGAAGTCACTCGTCCCAAGCCTTCAGAAGTCACTCGTCCCAAGTCTTGACAAGTCACTCGTCCCAAGTCTTGAGAAGTCACTTGTCCCAAGTCTTGAGAAGTTATTGTCCCAGGTCTTGAGTTCTTGTCCCAAGTCTTGAGAAGTCACTCGTCCCAAGCCTTCAGAAGTCACTCGTCCCAAGTCTTGACAAGTCACTCGTCCCAAGTCTTGAGAAGTCACTTGTCCCAAGTCTTGAGAAGTTATTGTCCCAAGTCTTGAGTTCTTGTCCCAAGTCTTGAGAAGTCACTCGTCCCAAGTCTTGAGAAGTCACTTGTCCCAAGTCTTGAGAAGTTCTAGTCCCAAGTCTTCTCTGCTTGTTTAGGGCTGTGCCTTACTCGTCTTTGCTGAATTCAAAATTTTTGTCGAAAATTTCGAAAATTCTTATTTTTCTTCGCGTTTCACGCCATTTGCAGCCGTTTTTAATTTTTTTAAAATTTCGAAAATTTTTGAAAATTATCAAAGGGGTACCCCTTTGAGAAATTTCAATTTTTTTGAAAAATTTCGAAAAATCGAAAAACGTGGCAAATCGTCCAAAAAGTGCACAAAACTAAGAATTTTTCAAAATTTTCAACTTTTAATTTTTTTCCGAATTTTCCGAAAATTTTTGGTTTTGTGCGCATTTCAGAAGGTTTGCAGCGTTTTTGATTTTTCGAAAAATTTAAAATAATTTCTTCTAAATTTGACCTGTCTCCTATCAGGACTAGACTCCCAAGTCTTGAGAAGTCACTTGTCCCAAGTCTTGAGAAGTCCTTGACCCAAGTCTTGAGAAGTTCTTGTCCCAAGTCTTGAGAAGTCACTTGTCCCAAGTCTTGAGAAGTCACTCGTCCCAAGTCTTGAGAAGTTCTTGTCCCAAGTCTTGAGAAGTCACTCGTCCCAAGCCTTGAGAAGTTACTCGTCCCAAGTCTTGAGAAGTTCTTGTCCCAAGTCTTGAGAAGTCACTCGTCCCATGTCTTGAAAAGTCACTTGTCCCAAGTCTTGAGAAGTTCTTGTCCCAAGTCTTGAGAAGTCACTTGTACCAAGTCTTGAGAAGTTCTTGTCCCACGTCTTCTCAGTTTGTTTAGGGCTGTGCCTTACCCGTCTTTGCTGAATTCAAAATTTTTGTCGAAAATTTCGAAAATTCTTAATTTTCTTCGCGTTTCACGCCATTTGCAGCCGATTTTAATTTTTTTAAAATTTCGAAAATTATTTGAGAAATTTCAATTTTTTCGAAAAATTTCGAAAAATCGAAAAACGTGGCAAATCGTCCAAAAAGTGCACAAAACTAAGAATTTTTGAAAATTTTCAATTTTTAATTTTTTTCCGAATTTTCCGAAAATTTTTGGTTTTGTGCGCATTTCAGAAGGTTTGCAGCGTTTTTGAGTTTTCGAAAAATTTAAAAAAATTTTCTTCTAAATTTGACCTGTCTCCTATCAGGACTAGACTCCCAAGTCTTGAGAAGTCACTTGTCCCAAGTCTTGAGAAGTCCTTGACCCAAGTCTTGAGAAGTTCTTGTCCCAAGTCTTGAGAAGTCACTCGTCCCAAGTCTTGAGAAGTTCTTGTCCCAAGTCTTGAGAAGTCACTTGTCTGAAGTCTTGAGAAGTTCTTGTCCCAAGTCTTGAGAAGTTCTTGTCCCAAGTCTTGAGAAGTCACTCGTCCCAAGCCTTCAGAAGTCACTCGTCCCAAGTCTTGAAAAGTCACTCGTCCCAAGTCTTGAGAAGTCACTTGTCCCAAGTCTTGAGAAGTCACTCGTCCCAAGTCTTGAGAAGTTCTTGTCCCAAGTCTTGAGAAGTCACTTGTCCCAAGTCTTGAGAAGTTCTTGTCCCAAGTCTTGAGAAGTCACTCGTCCCAAGCCTTGAGAAGTCACTCGTCCCAAGTCTTGACAAGTCACTCGTCCCAAGTCTTGAGAAGTCACTTGTCCCAAGTCTTGAGAAGTTATTGTCCCAAGTCTTGAAACGTTCTTGTCCCAAGTCTTGAGAAGTCACTCGTCCCAAGTCTTGAGAAGTTCTTGTCCCAAGTCTTGAGAAGTTCTTGTCCCACGTCTTCTCTGCTTGTTTAGGGCTGTGCCTTACCCGTCTTTGCTGAATTCAAAATTTTTGTCGAAAATTTCGAGAATTGTTAGTTTTCTTCGCGTTTCACGCCATTTGCAGCCGTTTTTAATTTTTTAAAAATTTCGAAAATTTTTGAAAATTATCAAAGGGGTACCCCTTTGAGAAATTTCAATTTTTTCGAAAAATTTCGAAAAATCGAAAAACGTGGCAAATTGTTCAAAAAGCGCACAAAACTAAGAATTTTTGAAAATTTTCAACTTTTAATTTTTTCCGAAAATTTTTGGTTTTGTGCGCTTTTCAGAAGGTTTGCAGCGTTTTTTGATTTTTCGAAAAATTTGAAATTTTTTTCTTCTAAATTTGACCTGTCCCTTCCCTATCAGGACTAGACTCCCAAGTCTTGAGAAGTCACTTGTCCCAAGTCTTGAGAAGTCCTTGTCCCAAGTCTTGAGATGTTCTTGTCCCAAGTCTTGAGAAGTCACTTGTCTGAAGTCTTGAGAAGTCACTCGTCCCAAGTCTTGAGAAGTTCTTGTCCCAAGTCTTGAGAAGTCACTTGTCTGAAGTCTTGAGAAGTTCTTGTCTCAAGTCTTGAGAAGTTCTTGTCCCAAGACTTGAGAAGTCCCTCGTCCCAAGCCTTGAGAGGTCACTCGTCCCAAGTCTTGAGAAGTTCTTATCTCAAGTCTTGAGAAGTCACTTGTCCCAAGTCTTGAGAAGTTCTTGTCCCAAGTCTTGAGAAGTTCTTGTCCCAAGTCATGAGAAGTCACTCATCCCAAGTCTTGAGAAGTCACACGTCCCAAGTCTTGAGAAGTCACTTGTCAAAAGTCTTGAGAAGTTCTTGTCCCAAGTCTTGAGAAGTCACTTGTCCCAAGTCTTGAGAAGTTCTTGTCCCAAGTCTTGAGAAGTTCTTGTCCCAAGTCTTGAGAAGTCACTCGTCGCAAGGCTTGAGAAGTCACTCGTCCCAAGTCTTGAGAAGTTCTTGTCCCAAGTCTTGAGAAGTCACTTGTCCCAAGTCTTGAGAAGTTCTTGTCCCAAGTCTTGAGAAGTTCTTGTCCCAAGTCTTGAGAAGTCACTCGTCCCAAGTCTTGAGAAGTCACTTGTCCCAAGTCTTGAGAAGTTCTTGTCCCAAGTCTTCTCTGCTTGTTTAGGGCTGTGCCTTACCCGTCTTTGCTGAATTGAAATTTTTTGTCGAAAATTTCGAAAATTCTTAGTTTTCTTCGCGTTTCACGCCATTTGCTGCCGTTTTTAATTTTTTTTAAAAATTTCGAATATTTTTGAAAATTATCAAAGGGGTGCCCCTTTGAGAAATTTCAATTTTTTCGAAAAATTTCGAAGAATCGAAAAACGTGGCAAATTGTCCAAAAAGCGCACAAAACTAAGAATTTTTGAAAATTTTCAACTTTTAATTTTTTTCCGAATTTTCCGAAAATTTTTGGTTTTGTACGCATTTCAGAAGGTTTGCAGCGTTTTTTGATTTTTCGAAAAATTTGAAATTTTTTTCTTCTAAATTTGACCTGTCCCTTCCCTATCAGCACTAGACTCCCAAGTCTTGAGAAGTCACTTTTCCCAAGTCTTGAGAAGTCCTTGTCCCAAGTCTTGAGATGTTCTTGTCCCAAGTCTTGAGAAGTCACTTGTCTGAAGTCTTGAGAAGTCACTCGTCCCAAGTCTTGAGAAGTTCTTGTCCCAAGTCTTGAGAAGTCACTTGTCTGAAGTCTTGAGAAGTTCTTGTCTCAAGTCTTGAGAAGTTCTTGTCCCAAGACTTGAGAAGTCACTCGTCCCAAGCCTTGAGAAGTCACTCGTCCCAAGTCTTGAGAAGTTCTTGTCTCAAGTCTTGAGAAGTCACTTGTCCCAAGTCTTGAGAAGTTCTTGTCCCAAGTCTTGAGAAGTTCTTGTCCCAAGTCATGAGAAGTCACTCGTCCCAAGTCTTGAGAAGTCACACGTCCCAAGTCTTGAGAAGTCACTTGTCAAAAGTCTTGAGAAGTTCTTGTCCCAAGTCTTGAGAAGTCACTTGTCCCAAGTCTTGAGAAGTTCTTGTCCCATGTCTTGAGAAGTTCTTGTCCCAAGTCTTGAGAAGTCACTCGTCGCAAGGCTTGAGAAGTCACTCGTCCCAAGTCTTGAGAAGTTCTTGTCCCAAGTCTTGAGAAGTCACTTGTCCCAAGTCTTGAGAAGTTCTTGTCCCAAGTCTTGAGAAGTCACTCGTCCCAAGTCTTGAGAAGTCACTTGTCCCAAGTCTTGAGAAGTTCTTGTCCCAAGTCTTCTCTGCTTGTTTAGGGCTGTGCCTTACCCGTCTTTGCTGAATTCAAACTTTTTGTCGAGAATTTCGAAAATTCTTAGTTTTCTTCGCGTTTCACGCCATTTGCAGCAGTTTTTAATTTTTTTAAATTTTCGGAAAATTTTGAGAAATATTAATTTTTTCGAAAAATTTCGAAAAATCGAAAAACGTGGCAAATCGTCCAAAAAGCGCACAAAACTAAGCATTTTTGAAAATTTTCAACTTTTAATTTTTTTCCGAATTTTCCGAAAATGTTTTGTTTTGTGCGCATTTCAGAAGGGTTGCAGCGTTTTTTGATTTTTCGAAAAATTTGAAATTTTTTCTTATAAATTTGACCTGTCCCATCCTTATCAGGACTAGACTCCCAAGTCTTGAGAAGTCACTTGTACCAAGTCTTGAGAAGTTCTTGTCCCAAGTCTTGAGAAGTTCTTGTCCCAAGTCTTGAGAAGTCACTCGTCCCAAGTCTTGAGAAGTCACTCGTCCCAAGTCTTGAGAAGTCACTCGTCCCAAGTTTTGAGAAGTCACTTGTCTGAAGTCTTGAGAAGTTCTTGTTCCAAGTCTTGAGAAGTTCTTGTCCCAAGTCTTGAGAAGTTCTTGTCCCAATTCTTGAGAAGTTGTTGTCGCAAGTCGTGAGAAGTTCTTGTCCCAAGTCTTGAGAAGTCACTCGTCCCAAGCCTTGAAAAGTCACTCTTCCCAAGTCTTGAGAAGTTTTGTCCCATGTCTTGAGAAGTTCTTGTCCCAAGTCTTGAGAACTCCTTGTCCCAAGTCTTGAGAAGTTCTTGTCCCAAGTCTTGAGAAGTCACTTGTCTTAAATCTTGAGAAATTCTTGTCCCAAGTCTTGAGAAGTTCTTGTCCCAATTCTTGAGAAGTTGTTGTCCCAAGTCGTGAGAAGTTCTTGTCCCAAGTCTTGAGCAGTTCTTGTCCCAAGTCTTGAGAAGTCACTTGTCCCAAGTCTTGAGAAGTTCTTGTCCCAAGTCTTGAGAAGTCACTGGTCCCAAGTCTTGAGAAGTCACTCGTCCCAAGTCTTGAGAAGTCACTCGTCCCAAGTCTTGAGAAGTTCTTGTCCCAAGTCTTGAGAAGTCACTTGTCCCAAGTCTTGAGAAGTTCTTGTCCCAAGTCTTGAGAAGTTCTTGTCCCAAGTCTTGAGAAGTCACTCGTCCCAAGTCTTGAGAAGTCACTCGTCCCAAGTCTTGAGAAGTTCTTGTTCTTGTTTTGTGCGCTTTTTAGACAATTTGTAGCATTTTTATATTTTTTGAAAATTTTTAAATTTTTCAAAATTTCCACCACCTGATGGCTTGCAGGACCAGTCTCTGTCGGACTGTTTGTGATGTACTGTGTTTCTGACGAATGCGGTCTGTGTCTGAGACGGTCTCCCACGGACCGGTCTCTGTATGAGACGCCTCTGACGTGCAGCTTCTAAAAAGCTCTCGTGCGGCGGATCACGTAAGGCAGAGACAGAGTCCTGCAAAGGCCGGTTGGTGCAGACACCGAGGCAGTCAGCAACCGGACTATATAGGACCGAGTCCGGCAGAGACAGACCCGCTAGCGTTAGCAAAATTTCCGTTTTTTATACTAATACCGTTTACCATTTCCAGCAATGCGCCTTGTGCGCAGGAATGGTTTCATCTAGGTAGGGACGATGATTGCGCTTGCGCAGGCCTCCGCCCTCAGTTAGCTTTTTGGTTGGTTGGTTGGTTGGAGACAGAGTTAGTCATTCACCGAGTTTGGCAGGCATCGCTTGGGGAGAGTTTAGAAAAAAATATAAAAATTTTTCAAAATTTTCGAAAAATCATAAAATGCTGGAAATTGTCTGAAAAGCGCACAAAACCAAAATTTCTTAAAAATTTTGAAAAAATTTCAATGTAAAATTTTTCAATTTTTTTTTGGTTTTGTGCGCTTTTAAGACAATTTGTAGCATTTTTTATTTTTTTAAAATTTCGAAATTTTTCAAAATTTCCACCACCTGATGGCTTGCAGGACCAGTCTCTGTCGGACTGTTTCTGATGTACTGTGTTTCTGACGAATGCGGTCTGTGCCTGCCTCGGTCTCTGTATGACATGGCTCTAACGTGCCGCCTCTAAAAAGCTCTGGTGCGGCAGGCAACACGTAAGGCAGAGACCGAGTCCTGCAGAGGCCGGTTGGTGCAGACACCAAGGCAGGCAGCAACCGGGCGACATAGAGGCCGAGTCCGGCAGAGACTGGGTTAGTCATTCACCGAATTTGGCAGGCATCGCTTGGGGAGATTTTAGAGACCGTGAGAGACAGAACGTGTCAAGCAGAGATAGGTTGAATCACAGACCTTGCACAGCAGAGACGTTTGAGGCACCGACCCAGTCAAGCAGAGACCGGTTGAAGCACGGACCGTGTCCGGCAGAGAGCTGTTGAGGCAGAACGTGTGATGCAGAGACCTATTCGTGTAGAGACTCGGTTTGGCAGACACTGGTTCTAGTAGACTTCGTGTGTGGCGGAGAACGTGTCTAGCAGAGACCCGTTATGGTGAAGATCGGTTGGGGAGAATTTAAAATATCTTTTAAATTTTTCAAAATTTTTAAAAAATCGAAAAATGCTGGAAACTGTCTAAAAATCACACAGAACCTAAAACTTTCGAAAAATATGAAGTTTTTTTGAAGTTGAAATTTTTCAAATTTATTTAGTTTTGTGCACTCTAAAAATGATACATAATACACATGCAGGTCTAAGTTACTACAGCACATGTTCACGATTTTTGTTTAATGGAAGCAGCACTTCAGCCAGTTTCCTGGGTGATATGAATGTTTTCTTCTATCCCTGTGATAATGGGGCTGTTCTTGCTGATATAATCAATCAGAACCTCATAGTCTACACGCCCTGCAAAATAAAATGTGCTCTGATTGAACTTAAAATACACTCAAGTTATGTACAGTATGGATGAAACTGAATATCCTCCCTGGTCATCCAGCCCACAGTTCAGTCACTTTACTGACTGAGGTACCCTTATTACACCATGAGTACAATTTTAAATATAAAATTAATGTGGTAACCAAGCCAAGATCCAAACTGCGTTCATTCCAAAGAAAAGTCCAGACCATGTTCTGTGAAAAATGCTTATCTTACAGACCTGTGAAATGATTGCGGGCATTGTTTGCAATGACTGTGAATCCATCTCCTCCACTCACAAGGTATGAACACAGAGAAATCTGATACCACTTCTCCAGGTTCAGGGGCTCATACTCAGGCACACGACACTCTGCACACCTGACTGCTACTCTGACCACTCGACTCATCACAGGCCGGCTCAGGTCAAATGTTACTTGTATACCTGCAATACACACACCGTCAAACTGACTATAATACTATGAGTATTATTAGAATTGAATTTTTAACGTGGGTCAGGTGCATTGTCATACTCTGGCTTCAAGTGCAATCAGGATTCCATTCTAAAATGTGAAGGTAAATTGCCCCTCTGTCAAATATCATACCATTAACCAATAAAATCTTCTCGGGCAATCAGCCGCATCAACTGGTTACCGTAGTAAACCAATTCTGTCCCCATCATCAGGGTTCTGATGTGATTGGATATCTCGGAAGTCGAATGTGTATATACCAGCTCGGGACCAGTGCTCATGTCCGGACCCAGGCCCAAGGAGCTAGGGGGCGGAGTCAAGCGCTTGGTTTGTTTGGCTCTGCTTACTACCTGGCATTTCGCCAAAATTCCGGTAGTAGGCAGAAAGGGAACCAGTTGACGCGGCTGATTGCCGGAGAAGATTGTATTGATTGTACTCGCCGCGAAAGTCTCAAATCCTATATACCATTAACTCTTTGCGGTCTCTTTTAAATACCACTAAGCTGTATAAATTCAACTACTATTATGAACTGGTTTGATTTTCTTTTATAACTTGCATAAAATAGAATAAACTTTGGTAAATAAGGTGAAAATATTTTCTGAGAGGATCACAGTTCCTATTGTTTGAATATTGACCATGTGAAATACTTACCCCACAATCAGTCACTTTACTGACTGAAATATCCCATGTAACCCATCATAAAAAATTTAAAATATAAGTAAAACATTATTAAAACAGGCCTTTTTCACACGTCATGGATGGTCTTCGTTTCACTTTCCATTGTGCTAATATTTATAAATGATTTTCAACCATAGGCGTTTCTTAGTTTTTCAGTCATATGAGACTCCTACTTCACATGACAAAACAACCTTCCTCTGTAATCAATCATTTATGCTTGAAACAGGACGTCCCAGTGATTTAAAAATCTGCTAGGCACTGAGTCTCTTGTTTGTGTGCAGACCTTCATTTTATATATTTCAGTCACTCTACCATATATGGTGGGTGGTGGGCACTTCCAGCCACCATTCTCAGAATTTGGAAGCAAAGTATTAAACACAAATGTGTTGCATATTGTAAATTCACAGTGGAACATTTTAAGGATGATTTTTTTTACGGCAGAATGACGCAATGATATTGGTGGGTTAGGTGCTATTTATCTGTGTCTGCAAAGGTTTAATTCAAATTTTCAAGCACCAGTGAGTAAAGAACAACTTAGTTATTAAACTGTAATTGCATTTAAGATACTAGAAGACTTGCCTGACATCTGGAGAAATCCCTGACCACTGAACTCCCTTGCCTCTAAATCTCTCTTATGTCGTCCATTTCCTCGGAAGCTGCTATAAGAACGGCTTACAGAGAATTCTAGTGCCTCAAGTAGATGTTTCCCCTGCAACTCTATTATATCCACTGTGTTTTCAAATGGCTGAGCTGTCAACAGATCTGCATATGTGATGTCTGAAAGAAGAGTAGTATATTAACTTCTGCATATTATAGACATGAAAGACTGTAGCAACAAAATTTACAAATCCAAAAAGAAATGCTGCATTCAAACAGCTGTACTTTTTAGCCAACTGCTGGAAAGAAAATTAATTTGTGTAGTGTGTAGCTCAGTTATTAAGAGTACATTTTGCCTTGGCATGTGGAAATCTGGCAATGTGAATAATTACTGTGGGCTTAAATATTCAGACTGTACATGAAAAAGAGTTACAGACATGTTTCCAAGTATCAACAAAAGAAAAGTCATTTTGATTAATTGCAGATAATGGATTAACAAAAACCTGGGTATTGGTAAGTAACAGAAACATATATTTGAAAATGATGAAAACACTGCCATCATTATATAATATATGTCTAAAGATATAAGTATAATAATGTCCATACTTCCATCTGCTCCCGTTTCAAAAATAGAAGTCCGGATTCCTCCTGAGTTTATGAGAGCAATAGCTGCTCTGGTCCAGGAGCCTGGTTGGGCCAGTTTCACAGACTGCAACAGCAAACATGATGATACCCCCCTGGTATAGTATTTCCAGATAAACACATTCTGTTGTACTGTAGTCATGTTTGTAAAGTTTTAGCATAAAGCACTTATTTGGTATAAGGGAGAACTCTAATGCACATTGGAATAACAATTAAACATCAAAGCTATATGGATGAAAGCACTGGGAGAAAATATTAAAAAAAAATTGAGATTTCTCAAAACTGGAAAGGTTCATGCCTCCTTCAATACCCCTATGACAAGCTTAATACTTCAGGATATGCAATAATTTTCAGGCAGTGTCCTAATTGATGATTAACAGTTAAAAGACAGATTATCATATTTGAGGTAAGAAATTTTGTTATTTGAAGACGGTTGTCTTCTGGGATATCGTACCGTCTACCCTGGTAGAAGTTTACTGACATTTCAGATGCACTTATTACCTCCATGATAGACCTGATAATGAAGGCAGTAAGCACCTCTGAATGTTGGTAAACTTCTACCAGAATACATGGTTCAACATCCCAAACCCAGAAAAAATATATTAAATATATAAATAAAGTACCTGATCAAAAGATTATCATGACAGGATAAATAATTTAATCTGACATCTCTTAACATAAATGAATTAAATTAAATTGTAAACCAGCCTCTGTAAATTGGTCAGACCTATCGCAAACTATGACTTATGTTTACACAGCACATGGTAGAGAAACATTTTTTTTAAGGTCATCAGTATAAGACTACTTCAGAAATGATATCAATAAAAAAATCATAATGCAGCTGTTTTGATTTTCACCATGGTAACAAATCAGACTTGGTATTAAGGACAACAAAATAATTTAAAAAAATTATAACATTTTCCTATACATTATATGAACTACCACTTTACATCTGACTCAAATGGAATTAAACTTATAAACTGTCATCAAAAATTCTTTCAAGTTACAATATCATTAATATCTATTTTATTATAATGTATTTTAATATGAAGTATATTTAATGAAGTACAAGGAAAATTAATTTTTAACTCCATGCAGTACAGGATCTACTTACATCAAAAAGATTTATATCTAAAATAAATTAGAATCATGATCAATGAAGAACTGTAATTGCAAATACCCTGTTTAAAAAGTATATGACGACTTGAAATTGAAGTACAAATGTCCACAGTTGTTTCTAGTTTGACAGAATGTTTATTGTACCCATATAGTAAAAAAAAGGTGCATGCTTTTGACGGTGAAGTTACCTCATCTATGAAAGCATTAGTAATAAGATTTCCAAAGTTACACTCCCCCTTCCTGCAAGCACCACTAGAAGCATCAAGGAACACTTTGGTGCTGCCAATTACACGGCTTCCTTCTGCATCAATTATTTCTTTCCATGGCCTCATCGCTTTCACAACGTCTGGATCTGTGGAGAAAAAAAAATCATACTACTATCCCTTATCCACTTGTTTCAATCCTTAACCTGGAATGACATAAAACAAAGATTTGTGCACCAAACACAACAGCTCCAGCGCTCACCCAGTCTCATATCCAGTAATATATTACTGTTATTTTATGATGATACAACTGCTAAACTTATGTAGTGTTGAATGAGAAACAGTAGCACGACTGCAAAAGATAAAGTATGAGGGACAATGGAGAAAAAAAAAACATGGCATATTTAAGGTTCTATCTTGGCCTTCGCCTAGAGATATTAAGAGAATCCATGAACAACATCAGTCATGATCCTGAAAGGAAATGAACCATGTTCATCTAGGTTTCGGTTTATAACAAATGTATAAAAGAATCAACAAAATATAATTAACTTCATGCAGCAGACTCTACCTTAACAAGCTATTACTCAGCTTGTCATGAAATTACCTGAAGATGGTTGTATTCTGGGATGTAGCGCCCTGTAGTCTGGTAGAAGTTTTTCGATGCTTCTGAGGAGTTTGCTGTGTGATGATTAAGCGTGATGTCCCTTACTCATCACCCTACTCATGGAGGCAGCAAGTACCTCTGATACGTCAGTAAACTTCTACCAGACTACACTCTAACCCATAAAACAGCCATCGTCATAAACACTGCTGTGAAAACCTGAAATTTCACATGAAATTACCTGATTTTTACGAAAACCTAAGTGTCAACAAAATGTCTGTGAATTAATTTTAAAACCTGCTTTTACACTTCTCATTGGATTACACACAAGCCAGATACCTCAATGAACCACTGTCTTAATTTAATTCATTCCTGATAATATTAAGTATTCTCATTTGACCATACCTTCTGGAATGGAGTAATCAAGAAGTATAGGCGACCCTTCCCATGCTATGTACTCTCCCTCATCATCAAACCAGACAGATATGTTACCCACATATTTTGAATATGCGTAAGCTTGGACAATAAGCACTTTATGCCCTCCAGGATGTTCCACGATCACTGGATAGCTGTCCACAGGGTAGTCACCGGTGGGAGGGGTTCCTGTATGAATAAATACGCCAACTTTTAAGCTACAGAACACATGAAGAACACAAGACATACAGGACATTGCTGCAAGGTCCAGAAACTTCATTCAAAAGTTTACATTATTCTTTTAGGTCTGCAAGGGATATATATGCCCCATTATACAGTATATGGTTTTGACTGAATCTAAACATGTTTTCCTACTACATCATGATATTATTAAAAGTAGTATATATCCATGGCTGGCTATGGATGTTTGTCCGCGTTTTTCTGTGTTGTGCTGTCCTGTGTACAGGTAGAGGCCTTGCGACGGGCCGATCCCTTGTCCAAGGAGTCCTACCGAATGTCTATAAATCAAGCCAATGAAAAAAAAGTTTGGACCCGCAGTGCTCAGGCACTTGAAGAACGTGTCGTTCTCAGTATCTCGGTATATATCCATACCAACATCACTTGATACATTCCAAGCTTTCACAGATTGCCAAAAATTAATTTGTAATTGAAACATGCATTTTAAGAAGTGGGGTTTCTTACTAAGATCCCCCTAAGTAAAAAAAAAAGTATGTCTATTGTGGATCATATTTTGGTCATGATCCATCTGCCATACAAACAATTATAATCTATATAGTGATATGAGCGAATATGATAGGACTAAGGAGGAAGTGGTCTTCATTTATTTCAAGGTATTACCCAATCATTCAATTGGAATGTCCGAGGGAAATCATGAAAATCCTCGGTCAGGGTAATATTGTGCCACAGGCAAGTTTCAAAAATGTCTGAATGCTACCATTAATTTGGCTTGATATTAGAGGTTGCATTTCTTTCTTTCTGTGTGCTAAAGTATTCCCCCAGCAGTACAAACAATTAGAATTATATCTGTGCTACAAAAATAATTATTATTTCCAATCGACATTTGGTAGGACTCCTTGGACAAGCAATCAGCCCATCGCAAGGCCTCTACCTGTACACAGGGCAGCAAAACACACAAAGACACGGACAAATATCCATGCCTTGAGTGGGATTCGAACTCACGGTCCCAGTGTCCAAGCGCACAAGGCCCACATCTCAGACCGCGCGGCCACTGTGACTGGCACTTCATCTTTACTACACCTAAATATCATTCTCAGCACTTTGTACTTGTATGTCAACTGATGAATGTTCTGTTTCATGCTGTGCTTAATTTACCTGAGAACAGAAAGCTGTGGGAATGACCACCAACGATGACATCTACGTCTGACACAGCTGCTGCCACTTCACGGTCTACATCGAGGCCCGCGTGGGACAAGGCGATAATAATGTCCACACCTTGGCTCTTCAATTCTGCTGCTTCTTTCTTTACTGTCTCTACTTCATCAAGGAATTTCAGTTTCCCTGTACTAGATAATTCCTGCATCAGAAACGTATGGTTGATGTCCAGTTATAACAAACATCGTTTCCTTTGTTTACATTGGAAGTGATACTGATATGTAGTAATACTCTCACCAGGATGTAAGAACTTATAGCAAATCCTTTAAAAATGTAACAAAGCCAAGGCAGTAATAAATGTAAATTATATTCATATTTGTGGTATGAGCACGGTGAACTTGGTAATGTGCACAATGGCTCAGTTCACACTCAGTATTACCACTCTTCTTTCTAACACCAGATAATAAAATATACGCATCTGTAATTTTACCTGTCATTAAGGTCACCTAATATTATGATAATGTAAGCAAGAAATCTGGTCATATGGCTAAGGTGGGATGACATGAATAAATAATGGTGTTGAAGCTTTGGATTCCGCCACCATAGTATTACTTTCACACTGACTGGAAAACCTCAAGGGATACATAGGCACAGATGGGAGGATAATATTGAAATTGATAAAGCCAAGTAGCTCGGTCCAATGGTCCGATGGCTGGCATCTGTGATGAAAATTATTGACTAAAAGGAGGATTTGAGGTTCTCACAGCCATAAAAATATAAATGTTGTCTGCTAGGATGTAATGCCACTCGCAATGAAGATAGAGGCAGTACGTTCCTCTGTAACGTTGGTATCTACCTACAGCTCCTCATGGCATTACAACCCAAAAGACCAACACTGACAACATTCACCTGCCTCAGGAAGAGTTCAGCAATCTGTACTCACATAAAATGTACGAAGAACATAGCCAAGGATACCAATCTTCCTGCCTTGCCTTTCAATAACAATGGACTTCTTGTACTTCCCCTGAATGGAAGGCTCTTCAGAATCATCAATGTTGGCCACAACAAATGGAGCATTCACATTTTCCAGGAATGGGATCACTCCTGCGATTGTATCATCAAATTCGTGGTTACCCAAAGTCTGCAAAAGATGTTAATATTAATGTTTCTAATGTTGTGTAACATTCTCCTAATGCTATTAAGGCAGTTCTAACAAGAAATTTAATATGCTTTTGAATGCATAAGTTGAATGGGAGAAACAGAAAAATATACAGAACTATTTTAAGGATATCTCTTGAAAAGTGACAACTCAAATATCTACGACATAACATGGAAAGACTGTTTGACTCTCAGAAGTGACTCAACAGATTTAAATTAAATTTGCTTCTGGGTGTCTACACTAAAATTATAATTCTGGTTCACACTGATACTATATATGTACATGTGAAGCTGAAATTAAACTTTATTAGTGGTTCATTAAACAAAGAATTGGTATGTGGTATAAACTATCGAAATTGTTAAAATTTCATGTTGTATAAGTGCAATGCAATTTGCTTGTTACAACAGATTCATTTCTGCAGTGAGATATCATCGTTAATGTATGCAAATTGTAAATAATGTATTTGGAAAATAAGTTTACAGGTTTACTTCCTTGTAATAAACCTTTTCACTCTCGTTTTAAAAAAATGTAGATGATGAATATGTACTCAAAACAATGAAGTGATGGTAGTCTTGATTATTTTAAGTATTGTCCAACTTTCACGTAGAAAGTCTAAGAAAGACAAAGAAAAACTTTACAATAGCTTGGTTTGAACTGCATTATCTTCCATTTACAAGAAACTTGATAAAAATGAGCTGACATACTCGGCTGTTTGATAACTAAGTATACAATTAGCCACACCTTTTAACTTTTCGTGTTTTTTTAAACAGGTGACTAATTTTCTCTCTTAAAATTGATGTTATCTATGGTTGATATAAATATTTGTGAAAATAAATACGTGGCAATTAAATACATGCTATTGTTCATTAATGATGGACAATCTAGTGATAAAAGCATTGATAGCAATATCTGAACCTACACTTCACAAAACAATCAGAATCTGGGCTGTGTCAGGTGGGAAATTTTTTTCTATAAATATAACAGCTTAACATCTTTATTAATTACAAAAACCACGAGAAACCAAAGTTTACTGTTTATTGAAATTAGGCTATGTGAATACCTAAATACAAAATAGAAATTACCCATATTAACGTAGAATACGATAATAAATATTTTCCAAATGCATACTTTGCAATTTATATAGCACTAGATATTGAATACGACAGTGCCTGGGTAAAGATACGTCCAGAAATTTCAACTGCAACGTGTCTTCTGTCTTAGGACCTATGTTTATATTACCTTTAACAAAATTAGCATTCCTGTCTTAAGATCATGATGAAATTCCATAACCATGTTTGTATAGCTTTTAAAAATCAGTTTACCTGATTTTGCAAATCATGACTCCCTGAACTCTTTCAGCTTATACAAATGTACATTTTCCTCTTGTAAATATTCACCTTACAGAAATAAATGTTACGAATTTCAAGTGTAGATCTGTATAAAATTTAGACCAATATTTTATGTCATGTAGTAAAGATTTTACACTTGGTCCAAACTGACCAGATGTGCCCTGATGAATGAGGCATTGAGAACTTCTGAAACGATGGTAAACTTCTACCAGACTACACAGAGCAACATCCCACAAGACTGCCTTCTTAAAGGCCGGTGTAGACAAGACGTGACATTTTATTAAAACCCGTTCCGTAGTTTCGGAGATGAGTATAGACGATTACGACCTACCTGTAACGCGTTCTTTTCAAACTTAATGCAAATGTAAATTCGCGAACACTTTGAGTACTCGTTTGGATTGGTTAAGTTTTGTATCCAATTTCGGGAATAGCAGTTGTATTTCTGAAACGTGGACTTGTCGGTAGGCGACAGATTTCTATACTATTACTAAAGCTCGATTTTATCTTAAATGATCAGGGTAACAGTGATTCTGAATTCTTGGTGCTTACTACGCACGAGTGTCGATAAATGCTCTGTTTTAATATAAATAGTCAAGAAAATAATTACCAAAGCATCATGTGGTAGCATATTCATGAATTCAGCTGTTACATTCCATTTAAACTTGGTGTACCACAGCGTTCCCTGAAAGTTATCACCAGCGTTCAAAAAAATTGGGTTGGGTCTCTCTTTCACCAGGTCTTTAACCACCGTGGCGATCCGCGCAATACCTCCAACACAGGATTCTTCCTGTCCCTCTAAACATATCCCCGATGATGGACTCGTCTGCTCGAAACGGGCGTGAAAATCATTTATATGAATAAGAGATAGCTCAAACAGTTCTCGGCCACCACCTTTTGTTCCACGACCACGAACAGGTTCACACAGAGCAGACACGACAATAACAAGACATAACCCTACTCGGAAAAAGCCCCCGTTTGAAAACACCGACATTTTAAACTCTTCACCAGACACCGTATATAATCACACACAATTGGCCACTGCGATATTCTGCCCACAACTGAAGGAAACTATTTCAGTTCGTTCTATCACTGGGTTATATTTCAATGTAAATAAATGCATTCGTAAGGTAGCCGCTTTTATATAGACTATCTTGTTCTGAATCAATGAAGATAACAGCGCACAGATAATGGAATAACTTAAATGTTATATTATCAAACTTCAAAATAAATTAACACTAATTTCTCTCTCTCACACGTCACAGTCGGTCACTGCACGAGTACGAGTTTCCTAATACCTGTTTCAATAGAAATCTAATCACACTACACAAAAAGAAACTCCCTCCATAACGTGTAAAAAAAATGGACTGATAACTCAAAGGAGTTCCGACAGAAGTTACGTAATGTCACAGTCAATTGGTTGACAAGTTTGCTTCGTACTCGGGAGGCACCTGGTTAAAATCTGGGCCTGGAGATTGACTTTCCTGAGGTTTTCGTAGTTTTCCTTAGTCCCTCCCAGCGGGCATATCAGTAATATTTAACTAATCAGTTCCTACTGCAAAGAAAATGCATCTCCATTACAAAGAACAGTTCACTAATGAAGTTTAGGAAAATAGCAGCTGTTTATACTGAGAATCAGTTGAAAGAAATATATGCATTTTGTAGAGTTGGTAGACATGAAATCACGTGGTATATGTACATATCACTCGGCTTCAAATAGTTAATCTACTTATCATTTAACACTACAGATCCTGAGACAACAAAACTACAAATAAAATGGATTAAATTTTATATTATGGTACACACAGAAACTTTTCTCACACTGAACGAACGGCTGCATGGAACACAGATATAAGACCGTCTCTTGGAACAGTGACAGCCATGAAGAAATTTATGTAACCAGAAAACTTTTCCATTGTCAGAGGAAGCGCTTGATTATATCATCATTTTAGATTGTTTCTTTCAAGTGTTCAGCGGCACTGCCGAGTGACATAAGGAGTCTTCGCTCCCCACTCTTGGCTACACTTTAAGGGAGGGGGGGGCCCTTCTGCTGTTCCCATGTTATTACCTGGAATAAAGTGACACCTTACATGAAGCACTCCAGAAATTAACTTCATGCGTCAGATATCGCTCGTTCGTGATTTTTGGTGTTGCAAGTATCGCCTTTCATAAAGTGAAGGGATATTATTAATTTTACATATATATCAATGTTTACGTACGCCTACCTAATGAGTTATTATCTTCATCTTAAACTTTTAATATAACTTATATAAATTCTGTATATTTGATGAGAAGTTTTTTTTTTTATTTTTGTGCGTAAAAGGTTGTTCATTTCCTAATATAAACAACTTTCACATGTTCATTAAATGGAAAATTAGACACAGATATAACGTAATTCACTTTGCAACAGCGATATATATATATAAAAAAATCAAGGCAAATAGAACACAACTGGATGTTCACAGCTTTTGTGTCGTAAAGAATATCCATCGACAACATCCACTAAAAATGATTCAGCAAAATTCTGTTGAAAACCCAAGGTCTCCAAATTTACAGAGGCCTCGTCAGATGAGGTGTATTAAAAAAAAATTAAAAAAAAATTATGTATTACAAACTAATTCATAATGCAACTTCATAACGTTTTCGTAATTTGCATAATATGAGAGGAAATAAAGTCTTCCGGTACAGACAAGGATGTGACACTGCCAACAGATTCCGTGTGCTCCATGAACTAAACTAAACATTTTGCTAGCGAGCATATTCTCTTCTGAACACGGCATTGAAACATCGAGTTCTATAAAAAATGGGGAATTCTTCGGTTGGCTGATTGTATCTCAAGGACATCGCTGAATGGAACTGGCGTAAATAATCGGCGCTCCTTTGCGGATTTGAATTCATGCCAAATTCGCAACTGCACACCCAATTCGAGGGATAAGCGCAGATGTGCATACGAAACGTAGAAACAGGTTTTCATGGCACAGCCTTGGCACGATAAGAAGTGGTGTAATCACGATAAAGCTGTCATCGAATCTGTAGCAAGCCCACGTTTTACTGACAGAGGTTTTTCGTGGTTTTAGCAACTGTATATGCGGATTCAAGGATAACATCTTAAAATACACGTTTCGGAGGAATATACCGCTTCAACATTTGCAAGTAGACTTTCAAAACCGGTCTGGATTCCAGGGCCACACTGTGGCCATAGGAACTACTTCAGAGCGAAAGTGGATTGATTTAGGACACTGGAAATGCTTTACTCCTCGTTGGTTTAATCCGAAACAATGAGTTTCTGGCTGGAGATCCGAAGAATTAGTGTCTCTAATGGCAATGTATGGGGATTCTCGCGGGTTTCCTCAGTAACTTCAATGACTACGACCGTTTCGTTCCACATTCTTTCCAATCAACTTTTAGATAATCTTGTTTCGACATTAAACAATTTACGCAATTGAAAATTCCACTATAGGCCATTAAAACACGTTTATAGTCAGTTCTCAAATGAGAATCGTTCGGGTTATCAGGTTCGTGAGTTGCGCCACAGACTTCTCGTCCCAAGAAAACTGCCGAGTAGAGCAAAATGCAATTATATGAACTTTTAATGCGTCACTAAGTGAGACACCTGCGACTTTCAAAGCTATAAAATGTACTGCATAAGAGAAGTGTGGTTTATATGACATTTTGAAAACTATTATTCTGTGTTTCGCCTGTAGACATGAAACTATGAAGCGAGGTTATCCGGAAGGGGGAAAAAGATAATTCAAACGCGGAATCCTACCACCAAATGTGCAGATTTTTCTACTAAATCTTCCCTGAATACAACTTTCTGTCCTTCTAAACGCACACTAAGTTACATCTGGACGTCCCCACGCAATTTAACCACTAAAATTAGTTCTCTTAGCGTTTGGTCCGCGGATTAATACATACCAGAGCGTAAATCCCAGTTTTCGGTTCCATATGAAAACATCTAGCTATTACCCCACTGTAACTAACAAAAGTATGACGACATTAAATAACAGGCAATTAACCTTTCTCGCTGCCTGATATTCTGTTGATTATATAATTACAGAACTGAACATAAAAACGAAAGAAACATTGTACAATTACTTTTACGCAGATGTTCTTTGCAGTGATATTGTTACAACGGAAATAAAGTATATGAAAGTTTAAAATAAAACGGTTCATTAGTAAGTAATGCAGTTTATAAACGGCCGCGTTAAATCCCAACACATTCTCTGTCTAATTTCGTAGCAAACACGACTTAAATATCTTGCGTAATAGTCCGTGGGTTTATGCAAAAACAAATAAACCATCCAAAAACCAGACAGGCCTGAAGTTTGTCAAAGGAAAATTAGAGAGAGGGGGTAAGTCGACAAACACGCATGCGCTATAACCGAGTACAGTGGTTAGTTGGGAGGTCCTGATAATTTCTTAGTTTATCACAGTTAAAATGACCACACGGAGTACAAAAAGGAAGTGCAGACTGTCGGAAGTACCGGTGTTCGCCCTGACGTATGCCAATATAGAACAGACAGGAAACCGCACCTTCTGTTTTCCGTCAGTTCGCGTTCAACAAATGCAGTATCAGACGCTGCGCGGCGCTGACTCCGTCAATAATACCTGTCCTTTTGCTACAGGCGCCAAGATCTGTTGCGTCATATTTCTCCCGTGTGTCTATGGCGACATACAACGGCTACAGGTGAGTTAATCAGTCTGGCGTAGAGCTTAATATATTTTTTGTGTTGGTGGGGGGAGGGGATGCTGTCGGCTGCTCTGAGTGGTTACAGGCGAAAGATCGGGGCCAGTTACCAGAGCGATGGCGTCTGGCTTCGGTGTTTTGTCTCGGTGTCTCTAGCCAGATGGTGGGATGGCAAGTTTCATATACGATATTTCTTTCACGATCGTACGCAGTGGGTAACAAACACAGGAAAGACATCAAATACAAGTGGATTACAATTCTGTAAATGATTCTGACAAAGGTTGATGAACATAAGAATGCTAGAACCTGTGCATTGCCTACCGTATGAGAAATACTGATAGATTTTCCGTCCTCAGGTAATCTGTTGTCATTTAATGACAATTTTTTATTATTCTTTTATTTTAAGATTTGTAGCGACCACTGGGATCGAACCCTAGACTAGACGCTAACCGCAAAATATTTTATCACATAATTACAATCAATTACCTAGCTAACCCCTGAAACATTGCGTGTAAAAAATACTTCAGGCAGTGGATAATTCTCAACAAAATATTGGTACTCACAATGAGCTCGCAAAGTTCGAATCCCGGCCGCAGTTATATGTACCACCTACTTTAACATGTAATAACGCTGATTTTTTTTTCTAGAGTGTACTTATGGACTTCGTGTATTCTCAGGATAAAGACATTTCCCTAAGTCTTGACTGTAAATGAAAGGTTATAAAGATTTAAAGTTAATTTTGAGTGAAACCTTCCAACTTCCAGTGTGTGACAATTCAACGTTTCGCGTGTGAACAAAAATGACGACCAAGTTTGGCAAGATTATGGTGATGCTGACCTGCGGGGGGATGCTGGGCGTCGCGACGCCTGCAGACACATTCAAGCTGCTGATCGTTCACACGAACGACATGCACTCTCGGTTCGATCAAGCCAGCAAATCTTCGGGAGTCTGCTCGAAGGAAGAGGCCGATAAGAACCAGTGTTACGGGGGCTTCGCCCGCGTGTCTACGGCCGTGACTCTCGCCCGCGAGAGGAGTTCGAAGGCAGAGACAAAGTCGCTGTTCCTTATAGCCGGCGACATCTACCAAGGGACAAACATGTACACCTTCTACAAGTGGCCGATTGTTTCAAGAATGACGAACATGCTGAAACCTGATGCAATGGTGAGAGAACATTTTGATTTCCCTATAATTGGGGGGATTAGCCTGTGGCACACCCACTTCCAATTTCACGCAGAACATGCGTTTTTCTCTTCACAACGGCATCCAGACCTACCCTGGGCCCTACCCGGTCTCCTACGGGAACCGGAAACTTTTTTACCAGATGGTAAAATGGACGAATTGGGCCGATGACATTTTATATTACAATCTATTAAAATTGTCACGCGGGTTCGATTTTTATCGGGTTTAACAAAGTATCTGCTTCACACGAAGCTGAAATCGACCTTCCAAGAGATGGCCTTTCGTAATTTAACTGCGTCTACCGTGTCGAAAATCGTATCGAATTAGTTGTAATTGCTATTTAAAGTTGTATAATACAACAGTGCGCATTCCTTGCACAAGGAAACAGTTTCAGGCTTCGTCAGGCGCGATGGATCACTCTGTCGCGTGACTGGTTCAGAAAATTTGTTTTCAGTGGATGAACATGTGTCCATGACGTATGCATAATATCTACGAAAGAATTTGTAAATTATATATGTAGTAGACTTGATGATTTGATGATGATAATGTCTTGCGTATTTACGTGTTAGTTTAGATTGTCTGTGCTTGAAAATCCATCCCACGCGTATTTGTTTGTATTCTTGTGTGACGTCAGAAAGAACGTTTTGTCAGTATTTGACATTAACTATCGCTGTGATGAACTGCAGACTACAACGAAATGAGGAATGTCAAACCAAGACGTACGACGCGACTTACCGACAAACTCAAAACCAGAAATTAAAGCTGGTGATAAAACATCATTAAAATCGCAAAAAAAAAAGAGACAAATATGTCATTTATGAATAATTTTTTTTTTAGAAAAAATGAATGAACCGAGCCTACTGCATAGTTGGTCTAATTCAGTGGCATTTTAAATTTGTTGCCATAAATTCCACTAACCCATGAACCAACGTTTTGCGTAGTTACGTAATTTGGAGTAGGCGTACATGCACGCAAAGGCCTGTATGAGGTTCTCACAGCATTGAGGATGATGACAAGGTCGTCGTTAAGGATCGTGACGTCATGTAGACTCGGAGGAAGATACCAACGTTTCGGAGAAAAGTAATCTCCATCTTCAGCTCTGAGGCTGTATGTTTCTCCGAGACATTGGTAACTTCCTGCGAGTCTACATGACGTCACGAACCACAACAACACTTGTCACACAAATTTATTTTCAAATTCGTCATCTGCGATGTTGAATGTTTCAGTGGAGTAGATTTTAATTTACTGCAGACGAAACCACTGGCTAAAAACCAATCCCATCGCAGAAACCACACTACGACGATGCCAGTTTTTGGCATGAAAATCTAACAAATGGTCTGCTGAAATGTATGCTCATAAGACGTCAAAAAGCCTTTCGTCGCAACGTCGTATTCAGACCCCCACAGTGTGGGAAATTTTTCTGTGATCTCGTATGGGCATGAATTATAAACAATTTATACCTGATATCCTAATGATTTCAGCTGGCAAGTACCAAAGTATAAGCAAACATTATATTTTTATGTCATAGTCACTTGGAAACCACGAATTTGATGACGGCGTCAACGGATTGGTGCCTTTTATCGACAACGCCACATTTCCCATCCTGGCATCGAACCTGGATCTTAGCAAGCAACCAGACTTAAACAGGCCAAACCTTAAAAAGTCAGTTGTCTTTGATCTTGGCGGAGTTAAAGTGGCCGTCATCGGGTATGTCACTCCCGAAACAAAGGTAAGAAAGAGACTACAGGGTGACTAAGAAGATATGATTCTACGCCAACATCATAACTTTCCACTTCAGAGTAAATGACGATGTGTAATTTCCTAATTAGATTCTACAAATTAAGATCCCATATATTGAAAGCTCTGATATCACGATATAGAATGCATATGAAAATAAACAGTTCAGTAGATAAAGAAATACATGAAGAATTAAACAGACAAGAAATCAAAACATGACAAAAACACAAATCAATTAAAAGTGTTAATAAATAAGGTGCTCTCTTTTACAGCTTCATTAGTCAGGCTTTATGAAAACTACTGTCAATAAACCCATGAATTGCTTACAGTTGATATCTCAGGCAGAGCAGGTCGAGTTTCTGGAAGAAGTGCAGAGCATCAAGTCGGAAGTGGGTCGCCTCAAAGCGACGGATCCCAACCTCAGAATCTTCATTGCCCTCGGACATTCTGGCTTTGAAATGGACCAGAAGATCGCCGCTGATGTGCCCGACATCGATGTAGTAGTGGGGGGACACACCAACACCTTCCTCTACAGCGGTAAGTTCCTGGATATTCCAGAACGGAAAAACAGGCTGTAACCTGGAAATGTTTTTCTGGGTCCATGTCTATGAAGATTCTCTTCTACATTTGTGCGAGACCTTGTATACATATGTATGAAATTGTTCGTCAGCAGACGAGCAGGGGTCTGCCGACCACCGGTTGGGAAAATAACGTAACCATAACATCCTCTGATATCACCGGATTTTTCCACCTACTCTTCCTGTTTGTATTCTTCAGCAGGATATGGTTGGCTTTGTGTTGTCTGCACAAAATTAACTCCCGAAGAAATGATATTTCAGTAACGTTGAATGAGTGAAGAATCTAAACTAAAAACCTGGTCCCCGTTGGCCCACTGTAACGCCTACCAGTGTTCAGCAAACTTTTTTCACCCACAGCACACCCCAAGTTGTCACTGACACATAACGACTCAACACAACATTCTGTACGAATATTTTGCACACATTTCTCATTTCTCTCCATGCGTGCCAATGTCATTCGCTTTTATTTAAGAACTCTGACAATAATAAAATCATGAAACTCCTCACTGTGAAATTTTCTGCATCTTCTTGTTATGTGCTCTTTTTTAGACCCGAAATTCTTTTGGTCTATGTACACAAAACCGCCACGGTGGTCTAGCGGTTAGAACGCTGGCCTTGTAATCCTGGGGTCTCGGGTTCGATTCCCGGCGGTGCCCGAATTTATAACTTGTGTTGGGCAAGGCCGTGGTCTAGGCAACACGGAGTTTTCCTCCATGGCATCCCAACAATTACTCCACTCACACACAGAAGAAGGCAATGGCAAACCACTTCTGGATCATCTGCCAAGAACGTATATGAACAGGTCCCAGTCCGAGAAAAGGATGGGAGGATCCTGTTCATAATACGTCGCCAACCTCCTGTAAAGGAGACGGCGTGATAAAGAATATGTATACAAATGTGAAATAAAAAGAAAAGTACTTCAAATATGTTAATTATTGTTTTCTTATGATTTATTTAGTGATGCTGTCAGCAACGCGAAGTAATTATACTGGCATTTGCCTGGAGACTAAGGAAAACACTGAAAAAGCTCAATCAGTATAAAAGATCTCTGGACTGAGATCTGAAGTTGGGATTTTGTGTATATGAAGCAGGTGTGCTAACCACTCGACCACAACATTCAGTGTCTTGTTATGTGATCTGAATTAAATGTGATAATAGGTAATAAACCAGACAGTGAGGATCCTGAAGGTATCTACCCAACATTCGTGACACAGACGTCGGGGCGCCGGGTTCCCGTGGTACAAGCCTATGCCTACACAAAATACTTGGGTCAGTTGAACCTTGAGTTCAATTCTCTGGGAGAAGTCACAAACGCAGTTGGAAATCCATTACTCCTCGATCATAACACAGAGCAAGGTACGTGATGCTTTGTCATTACAAATATATTGGTATTCGGACATTTTTACTTTCCTACTCTTTCTACCCCTCCTAACTTCCCACCGTTAAACATTCAACATGTTATAATTGCCTGAAAGTTTCTGCTTTATATAATTATGACTGGATGTAGTAAGCGTCACCAGAGACTAAGAATCAGTCTCTCCAGCAAACATCGAGCAAATTGTAGATGCGATTTCTACCTACGGCAATTTACAAAGGCCATGAAGACAGAGAACTGCATAACTAAATAAGAGATATTCATAAATTTTAAACATTTTTTTATGCTATTTACTGTTCTTAACATGATTATCATTTTGTACGCTGTCCATCATTTTTTTCATCTTCTTCTGTGGCTCTCCAGTCCATATTCGGTCCATGGCCTCCTCTTCCATTCGGTCCTCTGTTAGGTCCGTCTGTCCGAGGCTTTGATCGAGGTTTCGAAACATCTTCCTTTTTACGGTGCAAGGTTGTTAGCCTTGCGACCAACCCCCGACCTAGAGGACGAGGGTACCTGTCATAGGCTGACCTCTCCCCCTTGACCAATCTGGCTAGGGAGGCCCTACCAGTAGCTCTTGGGGTCACCGAGGTACTCAAGCCCCACCACCACGACAAGGTGCAGGTACCATTAAGTGGGGGTCCATCATTTTAGGTTTTCTTAAACACGATCTTTTGGAAACTGGGTCTATTTTAATCAGACGACAGGAACGTCGTACTCTACTGGATCACCCCCCCCCCTCATGTACGGACAGAAGCAGATCCAGTGTCAAGGCAGTTTTCAGAAGAAAAAAAAAAGATTATGGGCAGTGTCCAAAATAACAAAAACAATAAAATATTAACTTAAATATTACGATCGTGTAAGAATAATTAATCTTTATAAGTTCCGTGGCATAATTCAATAACACACTCTTCCTATTATATCGTTATCCTAGAAAATATTCAGTAAAGCTTCATTCAACCCTTCATGGAATATTACGTAAATCTATTTCAGTGAATGTTTAAACTTGAGAGCAAGAAAAAGGAAGAACCTCAAGGGAGTGTTCGCACTGCAGCAACTGTCAATGGCAAGTGAACTGAAATTCCCTGATTGTTCACACTGAAGCAAATTGCAGTAGCTGGATTTAACGGTAAATTAAATTCTGGATCATTTGTAAACAAGCAGTCATCAACTGAAGTCAACGTACAAGTAGCGCCGTCAGTCGCTAGCGACTCAAGCTGCTCGACTACGCAGCAGGTTGTGTTGGAGTCGAGTCGCGATCGGACCAGTGCGTGTGCGTCATAGTGAGGGCAACTACAGTTGCACTGAGTTCCTGTTGACAGTTGCTCCAGTGCAAACACTCCCTAACACAATTTTTCTACTTCCAGATCCCTCTGTGGTCGAGGAACTAAATAAGTGGAAAAAGAACACGACATTATTAGAAAGGGTAGAGATCGGAAAAACCAAAGTTGTACTAGACGGAGACACTGTACACTGTCGTGTGATGGAGTGCAACCTCGGGAATTTCATAGCAGATGCCTTTATGGACTATGTAAGTACAGCCAAAGAGAAATTATATTTCAGCAATTGAAATTATCAGCTGAAAACTTTTTAGAGTAATGGCTGATTCATTACAGGGTTTTAAAGTCAGTAACTTTACTGTTACGTTGACAGAACTCAAATCGAAACAAAACAAAGGTGGAAGAGTATACTCTGATGGAGTCAATATATTTCTACGTCAATTGTAGTCATGAATATTTCATTGGTCCTCCAAATAAAGAATCTGTTGCATATACAAATGCATTTTTACAAAGCTGCTGATCGGACTACAGATACCTTTTATTCGCATGTCACTTACCTTGACGTACACATTCCAGTCCTAACGGGCCATTATCAGTCTCTCGTTTACCAATACGAAATCATTGGTTTGCCATTACTCTAGGATTATCATCACTCATTTCTTGTCATCCCTTTGTTATCGCAAAACCAAATATAAGCTGCAAGGAAGGTATAAAATAATGTAAGTTGTCATGATAATCTATGTAAAAATACAGTAAAGTTTGATTTCATCTTCGATACAGTAAAAGTAACGTTAACACCATGTGGACAAAAATTAAATTCACCCGACAACATTTAGCGTAGACCCCTAATACCAAACTGCACTGCGATCCATTAATTAGTTTCTGTGATGAAACATGCAGATGAATAGACAAATACAACCTAACCATAGTACATTCATTTTATGCACTTGTATTATAATATATCAAACCGATGGAAGTGGAAAGACGTCATAAAGACATACAATTTGTATACATCGCTTCCTCATACACTTTGATTTTAAAATACTTTCTTACTATGTTAAGTTTGAATGCTGAATTGTTTCACTAAAAGACAAGCTTAAGGAACAGTAAGAAGTTATTCTTGTTCATTTCAGATGGCTCGTTTGCATAGGCTGAATCACAGAAAGGGCTGGACTGACACTCCAATTGCAATTCAAAATAGCGGTTCAATTCGTGCGTCTATTGATGCTCGCGGCAATGATGGCAAGTCCACCTGTCTAACTAGTAATGTAGTCTGAAAACCTGTATTTGAATAATCAATGCTTCAAAACTGAAGTTACCATTCTAATTAAAATGAAAGTCATCAAAAATTATACTGGACCTCCTAAAAAAGTATTAACAAAATATCAGAAGTCTGAATTAAATTGTTTTTGTTAAGATTAAAGTAAAACGTTAAATTCTGGATGCAATTACTATACAACTATGACTCCATTGCCAAATTATTTCAGGAACAGGATGCACCAAAGGAAATAATAAATTTACTTAAAGGTAGGAGTGTCTATGAGATGTTACAATTTGTATGTTTACATTACATAAAGCTTCACGTACCAAAATCAAATATGATAACAAAATGTCTTACCTGATGTAGGCAAAGTGACAATGGGAGATCTCGTGGCCGTACTTCCATTTGTTAACAACATGGTACGGATGAGCCTGAATGGGTCTGACATCTTGGATATGCTGGAGTGGAGTGTGTATGATTATAACGCACATGAACATAAGGGCAAGTTTCTTCAGTATTCAGGTAAGCAATAAGCATGTACATGAAATATGACATGTATTTCTGACAATTCATCCACTGAGTGATAAGCTACAGCTTCCCTGAAAATAAAATATGAACAATGTTAATAGACCCATAATCATCATCACAATCACAATCATATTCATTAACAAATCCATATTCATGATACAGATGAAATCTACTGCATAATCCAATTCCATTTCTACTGGAATGTGTACTCAGAGGAATATTAACAAGAATATATGATTCCAAATATGATTAATACGTACATGATTATGTCACACTCTGGACTGAGGCTCGAACTGTGGCAGGGGCAGTGAGGAACATCCTACTGGCAGCTTACGTTTTGAACAAATTTCCAAGACATTTACAGTGTCGTTGAAAAATTACGCTTCGTACATTTTTCTGAGAATTCAAGGTATTTGGGGCATTTTTATGCAGGAAATTGTGCCTTATTTACCATGTAAAAAGTAAATTTTGCAAAATAAGACTTTGAATGGACATCATTATAATTAATAAATAACAAAAATAATTTTGCAACAGAAACTGTTTCCATACCAGTACACAGACAATGAAATGAGATCTCTGCTTGCTTTACAAACCTTACGTAGTGTCATTAATGTCTGTATGTAATTACAGGTTTGAGAGTGGAATATGACTTAAACAAACCAAATGGGAAACGTGTTACAAAAGCCCTTGCAAGATGCGGAGAATGCCGAGTGCCGATATATGAACCAGTAGATCCAAAAAGATCTTATAATGTTATCATGACAGTTTTTCTTGCCAGTGGTGGAGATGGCTTTACGATGCTGAAGAATAACTATAGAAGGCAACAAGTTATGGGTATGTTCACAACACATTTAATTTATAGGACACTGCAGTTTCTGGATACAGTTTCAATTGCGGTAAAATACAAGTAATATGGAACAGCAGTACCAAATTAAAATTACATTCATGACAAACCATTCAGTTCAGAATATTTTATGTGCCTGTCTCCCATCTAAAAACATACAGATTAGAATATACAGTGGACTCCATCTTCACACGTTCACTTGCTTAACTAACTTTTTCTCTTAGAATCCTCAAATTCTTAACACAATGAAATAATTTTTCACAAACACGATACATTTAGTACTGTTTCAGACAGCTACCAGTGTTTGTTGATTTGCTTTATTGGTTTTATAATTCATTTTGATAGTGCAAGAATGGCCTACAAAACAGTGACCTCAAATCACAATGACCTGCATGATGTGGCATAAAGAAAGCCTTTGGATTGTCAGTGTACTCAAAAGAGGACACATCTCCGATATTGTTATTTACTTATAATTTTCTAAGCAGATTTTGGTCCATTTTATGCCAGTTCAGCAGAAGTCCACAACACTCCTGACCTGTAGACAAAGGTTATGTGTTCCTCTGCATTATTTGTTATGTTATATGAGTGTTAAAGGAGTTTGAGAAAAATCCTGAAAAGAACAATTAGACCTAAGAAAGGGATAGTAATATGATAGAGAGAACAGCATAGTAAGGAGTATTACGACTTAAGTCTGTTGTCCTGATATTAGAATGATTAAATCAAGGATGAGGTGGTAGGAGGAAAACTATGGATAAAAAATGTTAGTCAGTTTCAAGAGAAGAAACAACTTGGGAAGACCAGACATATATGGAAGGATAATAATAAAATGGATCTTACAGAACTGAACTGACTCAGGGTATTAAATCCACTAGCAGGATTCTGAGAAAACAGTAATGAACCTCCTTGTACCATAAGTGGGGAATTTCTTCACAAGCTGAGTAATTATACTACTTTTCAAGACAGACACTGCACCATAGAAGTCATTTAGTCAGTTGTTGCCTCATGTCATGAATTCATTATTGAAGGTTTCTTTATGTTTATACTTCTTTAAACAATCAAATCCATTAAAACTATTTTTAAAATGTACAAAACTCAAAATGAGAGAAAAAGACATACATACTTATATTTTGTTTCTTGATCCTTAGATGTAACTGACATAGACATGGTGAAAGATTTTTTCATTCGAAGAAGTCCAGTGTATCCTGGAGTGGAGGGAAGAACACAATTTGTAAATAATATAAAGTCTGCAGCATCAAAAATCAGATCCTTCATAATACTACCCTTACTTGCTTCCCTAGTCACTGCCATAAGTGCAATATAAGGGAAAAGTGAGAGTTCTAAGAACATCATCTAGTATGTTAACTGCATCAGCTGTAATGACTCTAGAAATGCTGGACAAGGTTATGGAGATAATTCACTTCATTTGCTACCGTTGGGCTTTAGTTGTGAGTCTTATGGGCATAAAATATTCAACATATCATGCAACTATAAACAAGTTTGAGGAAATTTGATCAGATTCACATTTATCAAAATGTTTACAGTAGCCATGAATGTTCAGTCAATAAAGTAACTGGCTACAGATAAATAAATGAGATCTGATTTGAAGGACGGACAGCAATTATTTTTCAACATCATATCCAGGCCAGCTTTTGGACCCAATCTGCCCCTATCCAGCGGGTACCAGGAGTAAAACAGCAAGAACATTATGTTTTCCAATCATTCCACATAGTGCTAAGGTTACGAATGCATGGAGGCAGACTCCTGTAAACACAGTAATGAATCTTTCGGTTCCCTAACAGTGGAGAATTTCTTGACAAGCTAAGTGGCTATCAACTTCTCAAGGACTCTGCTCTGTACATTCAGTTTATTTAGTTACTAGACAATTCCAGACATATACAAAATTATGTATTGGAAATATTATAATGTTTTGCAGAACATGCATTTGTTTCGGACCAAATTGGGGTTTGTCTTTCTGGACTGAAAACTGTGGGGCAGAGATCCGGCACAGGTACCAACAGTTAAACCAAGAATTAAGTACCGTCCAGCGCTGGATCTCTGCTCCACAGTTTTAAATCCAGAAAGACAAACCTCAATTGTGTCTAAAACAAATGTAAGCATCGTGGAATAGCGACCACCGGGCAAGGACTGATGCATACTGGTCCTGAAACTTGAAATGTGTTTTGGTTTTTAAGAAATGGTGGAAACCATTATTTTATATTAATATGAATACTTTATAAAAATCTTGTAAACTTTAAAATGAAAATTTTGTAATTAATAACTTTTAATAATATTACTTTACTATAATGGCTGCTTTATTTTAATAGTGTTCTTAAAACAACAATTCCTATCCTACTGCATAATAGTTCTGACAATGAAGTGGAAATAAAAGGAGGCCTATTCTGAGGCAGTACCTTGTCATCCACCTAGAGGAACTAAGATAAACAATGACATACTTCATTCAAAATAACTGGTTCACATAACATTTTGGCTGGAAAAGCTCAAAGAAAGATTTAGGTGTATTTTAATGCCTGGAAACAAACTATGAGATGGCTATGGAGAATGTTTAATAAGACATTTATGAACAAATGTGATAATTAACCTTTTGTTTCTGAAAATATAAAAACCTTCACCTGCTGAATAACCATCATCTTCTCATGAAATGCCATGTTCCATGGAATCAGGTAGAGGTTGTGAAATGCAGTATACACAGGAATGAATTGTTAGCCCTGAGCCTAACCTCTGCTTCTCTCAAGGACTTATAATTTCTCGGTCAGGTTACTTTCTGGTTGAAAGGTCCAGTTTTGTGGCACCTGAAACTTACCCGCACTCTCTTGTTAGCTGATCAAAAAACCACTGCTCAGGAAATCTATTTAGTTTGCAGAGACAGAACGTCTACAGGTTGTAGGGAGTTATTAACTGAACAGGAATGTATGGAGAGCTGTGGTTGAAGAGGCGAAGGCTCGAACTGAGCTGCAATATCAGAGAATAAGAAATAGATTTATTACCAGCCATCTCAAAACTTCTAAATAACAATATCACAAATTTGTAAAAATACAACACATAACAAAACTTCAAAAAGTAATTATAACAAGAAAGAAGTAAGACAGAGCTTCTCAAAGACCATGACTTGAATTTTTAGTAGATTATATTAGACACTTACTAATAAAATAACATCAATGTACTATAATAGAAATTATAACTTCTTTGTGTGTCACTAAGATAAACATATTTAAAAAGTAGATATAAAGTTTCTGAAGGGTATTACAAAATGAATAAGAGATAAACAAAAAAAATTAGGAAATATGCTGTGATATGAACATGGAAGCATCACAAGAAAAGGTGTTCAATTTAAGAATACAATTGTATGAATAAAAGTTCATATTAAGGAAGAAAACAAATAAATCTTGTACGATTTTAAGGTTTTCACAGCCGTGAGTCTGAGGACAACACATCTTGTAAGATAAGTTCCACAATTAAATAAAAAAGCATGGAAACTGAAGAAATTCGCACAATAATATTCAAAATGTAATGTACTGCAATACTGCTTGCCTCAGTTATAACTAGACATTATTTTCTCATAGAAGAACTGATAAAACATCAATATAAAAAGTGGTAAGAATTGCAACTTTTATAAATAAATTAGTAACAAATCCTGCTTAGTATTAAAGCAGTTATATAAATCTTGTCATGTTCATTTTAATTATCATCTTATAAAACATTTACTTGTCATGGATCTATGGAAATATAAATATTGCACCAATTGCTCTCCCTTGCACTGTAAGGTGAAAACACCATTTGATGTTCACTAATTTACTACTTTTTCCCAATTAAAGATTTTCCACATTATAGAGCCTTTTGGGTATCACACTGCTGAAATGGTAAGAATTACTTACAAGCTGGGGTAGCTCAGTCAGTGCTGTGTCTGATTACAAACTGGCTAACTGATTAAATCCTTGGCAGGGGTGCAAGATTTTTCTTCTAGCCTCTGCATCAACACCGAGTCTGAGGCCCACCCAGCCTCCTATCAAATGGGTATCATGTGTCTATTCTCCTGGGTTTAAGCATGGCTGGGGTGTGGCACTGAATTACCAAAAAGCACAATTGGGCACATACGCGTAACACAACTGAAAGGTGATTTTATAAACTGCAATAGCTCAGTTGATGACGGTAAGTGGAGGGGACCTATAGTGAACTATAAAGCAAGTCAGCTGATGACTTGTGGTTCCCAAGTTCTAAGCATTTTGACTTTGTCACAGGTGAGGGAAGGGGAAAATGTGAAAAAATCAGCACCATATCTAGCTGTGATCAAATTGAAAACTTTTGGTACAGCAGGGGCTTAACCCCTTATCCTTAAACCATCCTACATTGCATAAATGATGTGACAGGTTCAACCATAAGTAAACAATAACTATCTTAAATATAATGCAATACTATAGATACAGCTTCTCCTAGTTACAACTGAAATGACTATTACTTGTAACAATTGGCTGTCATGGCAAAACATTGTTTAATGGCTTCTTGACAGTCATTGTACTCTTTCCAAGGTCGCTGAATAAACTTGTCAAGCAACTGCAGATGACATACCAACTTCTGAGCAAGTCCCTCCCAATCGCAACCTTCTCCTGAAACAACGTGCTCCAGATTCTGACAAAATTCTTCAGAAGACGTTTCTATCTTACTGATAATGTCTGTCATGTCATGGGATTCACTGCAGTTGGTACAGGTGGTAAACCTAATTCCTGTTGGGTCAACAGGCAGTGCTGGCAAAATACACCTGCACCTACAAAGTATGAAAGCATAAAATATGCCATTATAACTCTGTATTTGTCTTTTCACCTTTGATTTACCAAAACATCTAATATATTAAAGTCCTGAAAAGAATACAACACGTTATTATATTTAATATAAGACCAGAAATATGAATAACTAAAACACCTATCTAGGCATTCTTCTAGGATCAAGAAATAACAAGTAACTTAATAACTAACAACAGGTCAACAACTTCAAAAGAATCACAGGACTAATAATTTCTCTTGCACTTTCATGGTTCATAATAATAATTGTTTAAGTATAAAATGTTGTTCAGAAAATTCATTTTTTCTGTACTCAAGTAACAAACATTAAAACAAAATCCCTTTCTGAGGATTGCTTACTCTGGACACAAAAGACCACTTGGGAGATCTAGATGTAGAATGGAAGATAATACTGAAATTGAGAAACTTCAGCCTTAGAGGATAAAATAAAGTTGGATATGAAACACTGCACTTTCCTGTCCATAGCCCACATCTTTGAAAGATATATACCTTGCACATAAGTATATGGGATTTATATTAGGCAGCAAGTTGTAGCTTGGCCAGTCCTCAGTACACGCAACACACATACAGGTGAAGTGATACTGCGTCTCCAGGTGAGATTTCCGCTCTGTTCGGTCATGTAGCGCATAGTGGTAGCCATAGTTGTCGAGGACCTACACATTTAAAAAACCTATGAAACTGCACCTACTCAGTAAGAAGGTTTGATTGGTTGCAAAGTATTTGGATCATATAATAATGCTGTGACAACTGCGTACATACATAGTACTGAATGAAATTGGATGTTAACTATGAATGACAAGCAGGCAGGAATTAGTAGAAAGAATGAGTGGACTGAAGAACACAATGAATACCTGTCAAGACAGCTGATATCTCAAATGAAATTCAAACTCAAACAGAAATCACACAATGCCAACCTGCTCGGTAATATCCGACCAAATAAAATGAGGGCTTCTAATTCATAAAAAGTGACATACCTTTAAAACACAAATAGCAATGAAAGTCCAAATACATCTCCTAGGTAAAAGGGCCTACTGACAAAATTCACCCTCGTTAAGACTTACTGGCCAATGAAGAAGTTTTATGTTAAAAATTTTAGTTTTACTTTCTGTTAAGCATTTTTATTTAGAAGTATTTAACAATGAATTAGTTTATTGCAAGGAAATATAAATGTATTAACCTTTAAAAGACTGATTATTTTGATACATAATGTAGGTCACAGGGTTGGCACTCACTTCTCTTTTATGCACATTTCAAAGACAAATAAACCTCCCACACGGGAGGAGGCGAAGGCTCAGTTCGGGCAGTTGTGCCACAGAATCATCAAAACTCGATTTTTATTGATCACTAAACCAAATTTTATGGTTTGCAGCATTAATTGAATAAAACTGAACACCACCAAATATAATACATTTTAATGTTCATTAGTTCTCTCACCTGTTCACCTTTTGCAATTGGACGGATTGCTCGAAGCACAGCTGTGTCTCCTTGGTAGCTGTGCCGGACAACATTTGGGTCACACGAGTGGTTTAACAAGCTCAGCACAGCATGTGCTGCAGCTCCAACCTCAACACTCTTCCATACTGGAACACCATCCTTGAGAGTCCTAGTTTCAGATCTAACCAATCCTGAGACCTCATGGGCATTGCATGGCAAATTCTGCAGGTGTCTCAACAACAAACCTCCAACAAGCAGTTTGTAATTGGTGATGTCAGGTGGAGAAGAACTTGTATCAACAGAAAATAAATCTGTCATAGTCTCCAAACAGTTGAGAATGCAAGCTGCTGTGACAGCTCGTCTAAATAAATCACCAACTTCTCGTTTCTCTGTGTTTCCTACCAACCAATAGATTGCACTATAATCTGAAGAACTGTAAGTGCCATTGTTATTAAAACCCCTGTTCCTGTCAATGCATTTACCTTCATCTTCTAAGGATGTTATCAGACTTTGGATGTCTTGACATTTACAAACCAATATGACAATTCTCAGTGCCAGGAAACTCATATTACCTATTTTCAGTTTCTGCAAAATGTCCAACATTGGGCAATCTATATAATGGCTGTTATCCCAAGATGATGTACGACATTTTTCACTGCAATACATGACCTGTGTGAGAAACACAAAATGTTAGAACATGTAAGAAGATACATAAAAATTATTTTTAGGTACTTTTAATAATCAATTTCATTAAAGTTACATACTCTAACTGTAAAAATTCACTCTGTGTGTGATATTTAGACTAGAGTAATAACATTTATATCTCACAATTGGTTTCTCTTGTTTTCTTTGTGCACTTTTCTAACTTCATCAAAAAACAAAAACTTGATATAAGTTCAAGATTCTGTAAAATCTGGTTTTTTAATAGAAAACTGCTGACTTTGTGATAAAACTCCAAAAATATAACCTCTTCCAAAAAATGAGTGAAACCTACAAAACTCTGTAAGCTGCCTGCCTTGACTCATTTCAAAGCTTTCCTCCATAAAAAAACATTACAGAACATGCACCATCACTGCAGGTGAATGGTTAGCACTCCTGCTTTATATTCACAAAGTCCCATGTTCAAATCTCAGCCTGGAAACCAATCATCCTGACAGACTTGTTGTGGATTTCCTCAGTTTCTCCAAGTCAATGACATGACAGTACTTTAAATCAGACCATGACCTCTTCCACTTCCCTGCCAACTCATCATTCATTAATCATCTTCTTGTAATTCTCTCACAGTCTGAGCTACAGACAGCATTATTAAATAAATAAACAAATATGTACCGTGGAACAATGATAGCAAGGCAGGAGACTTTGAGAGGGTTGAAGGCAGTTGTAGCAATGTGTCCAGTAACAATCAGGCAAAAGCACTGATGCAAAGGGCTTTTCAACAACCAGGACATCTCCTACAACAAATAGTGAACATGAGCATAAAACAAAATTCCAAATGGACCAGAACATAAGATACTCAAAGCCTACAGATAAATGATATTTAAATATAATTTTTCTATTTTCATGGCAGTAAAAATGTTAACTGCAGTCTTCTGGCTTAAGACACTAGTCTCTTATGGGTGTCTACCAACATTTATGAGGAATGTATTACCTCCATCTTCATAATAAACCTCCAAAATGTTGGTAACGACCTAAAAGACTACAAGGTATCACAACAAAAAATATCACAATTCAGAAAAGAAATTTAATAAAGTATAATGTGATAAACTGATCCTGCCCCCAATAAAAATAAACAGTAAAAATTATCTTAACATTTTAATCACTATTTTCAAAAATTCATAACTAAAATATGGGCTGTCTACTAAAAGACTGGTGATACCTGGCCGAATATCTCTTGTTGCTACAATGTAGCGTCCCATTTCTGGTATGAATTTCAGTTCCACACAATCTGATGCACACAGGATTTCATGGTTCTTGCCATAGCTGCAGCTTGGCAGTAGTGGTTGCTCAATTTGGAGAGAGTGTGATATTTCAGTTGTTTTGGAATTAGCCAAATGCTGCACAAAATTCTCTATCTCTAATCTAATAGTTTCTTTTTTCTCCTCTGTCAAAGCTGAGGCTGAAAAAAGCCATTTTCGTGCATCCTAAACATAAAAGGCATTACTCATATTAGTCCACACAGCTATTTATAATTAAACAAATTACCTTACCGTTGCAATTAATTTTATAATTATTTAAACTACTCTATCAATAATTAATACAATCATACTTACAAACAGACTCTCCATAGCACTTTTCAAATTCCCTAAGGCCTGAAAACACTTTCCTTGTCTTTCAAATAACTTGTACAATAATTTATTAGGGTAATTATATTTCATTGCTTGTTTAATATCACTTAGACAAGCTTCATAATTACTCATTGAGAACAAAACTGCAGATCTATTTGCTAATGCCAGAGCTAATGCAACTGATGTGTCATCCTCATTTTCTGCAAAGTCTGTCTCTAGTTCTTCGTTAGATATTTTTGACATACTTGGAAATGGAGCAGTGGCAATACTTTGTGTATATAACATTAATGCAGTTTTATCATCCTTCTTCTGAAATGCTTTGTTTCCCGAATTTCTTAGGTCAATAGACCTAGTCAAGGATTTCTCATTTCCTCTAAGATATCTGCCAGGTGTTGCAATCAAATTATGCTCTTTCAAAAGCTGTGATGCAATTTCAACGCGATTTGAATTAGATGTTTGTTTTGCAAATAATTCAGACACGCTTTCTACTCTGCGTTTAATTCGGAGATAACTACATAATTCCTGAAATATCTCACCTACAGTTTCCATTTTTAACATTCTAGGTGTTATGTGCTTATTGATATTTTAGGTTAGATCAGTTCATTTGGTAACCATGAATGTTGCCTTTACGAAACCATCTTATGTTCACTATTTTTTGTCATATTTTATTACATTACATTTATCGGCATTTATATTGCCTGCTGCATTTTAAACTTAGACATGTTTGCAATCACGAACCATGCTCATTTACCTCCTTAGTACTTGCCACTGTTCCACAATTGTCGAAGTTGAACAGTGCTGGCAATAATGTGTACTAAAATTCTCTATTTCTGTAAAAATTATCTTCACCATACAATATACCAATAAATTATCAATAACGCCAGCTAGTTCCGAATCCGCCACAAAAGCGTATTCAGCGCTGAAGGTAGTAGGAAATAGGGATTGTTGTGCAAACATTTTTCAAACATCTGTAATGATTACAACAGGAAAAATGTGTGCTGTTTCTTGTGATTTTGGTTGTAATGCAGCATCTTCTTTCGTCGGAGTTGGAAGTTTGTTTCGTCACTAGTTAAGGTAAAAATAAATGTCAGTATTCTGCCAATAGAAACAGCCCGTCAAGCCCGGTCGGTGTCTTCCAATTTTAGGAATATCCAGATCACTAACATAAGCCAATCATAGCCTAGAACTTTGACATTTCCCGCCCAAAGGAATACGGCTCATAGCAGTATTGTTATCTATTGTTCTATTAAAATTAGAAAAAGAAAATAATATAAATTTTTGCCCATCTTTTCCTACCCATCTCTCGGAACTTAACGACTCAGATATAATATCTGTCATTCCTCTCAGAAATTGCATGGTTATCCTGATATACAATAAATTTAATACATAAAAAACTTTACTCCTCAGAGTTAATGAATCAGTTACACACTTACGTAGCCAACCACATTTTAAAAGACTAATTAATTAGAATAGTCTGACAAGTTTTTATACTCTCAGATTAGGATGCAATTTACATCCATTGAGAAAAGAAGAAAAGAGGATATTCTGTACAGAACTAAGTGAAGAAATCTTGAAAATATGAAAATCATGTATCAATATTAATTGCATATGAAAATTGGTTGTAAACTCTTATTTAATCTTTTGAAATACCTCAATTTAAACATACATACAACTCCTACATTCTCATGTTGTGTATTATAAGATTTGTAAATTGAAGATACACACAAATTATATATAATGCAGGTAAAAATGTGTATGCAGCTTATTCTTGGTAAATTTCCAGCTCCATTAAATACTGACTGCTTGTAGTGTCAAAACATGTATGATTCATCTTCACAATTTTTACTGTTTATTCCAGGCTAAAGCTTTTTCTATTATGGCTGCCTAAGTGAGTTTCATATCTCTTGCCCCAATTGGGGTAAGGGAAGTGAGGGGGCAACTTGCTGTGCCAAGTGCTGGACAGTGAATGTGCTTATAAGACTGTACCTGAAGAAGGATCGTTCCAACTGTGATTAAAACAGCAGAATTGTTAAAGTGTCCAGAACATTGTTGGTGTATGAAATCATATCAAACATTACCAATTCAAGGAGATATCGTCACAAGCTGCAGAAGTTGCGGAAGTGTAATGCCTTGGATTTTGATTTGATAGCATATGAAAGACTGAATTTTGTAGGGGTGCCTATACCAATGCACAAACCCCATTTTGTATAGATATGTACATAATAATCAATATAAAATTACCTATATTCTATTTTTATATATAAATGCCTGTTTATTGCCACACACAGATGAAAAGAGAGGAAACATAAGAATTGTATTTGTTCTTTAAGACAAAATTTGTCACGGTTTGTTGCACCCATAGTAAAATATATGGTTTTGGTTATGCCGGCAAATATATCATGTACTTTCTACACATGATTAACAGTATGTCCATATTTTTGAAGATATGTTATCATGGAAGCTAAGCTTGATAGGTGGTGTGAAGGGATCCACTGCTGTACCTATGACAGACGAAAATTAACAAGGACAAACACATACATGAGTTTTTCACAAACAGCATCTGTCTGTTGCAAGCTGCTTCAGAAGCTAAGATAACAGAATTGAGAAGAATCTCCACATTTATTTGAAGCAAAAAGATTGCATAACACTAGGCAACACATACCAAGGTTCAAGATTGGAATCATTTTCAACGCTAGCTGTTTGAGGAAGACTCTTGTGGTGAAAGTGACTTAAGAAGACCAAGGCCTAATTTAAAACATATTTCACAAGATATCTTTGGCTGGTTTACTTCGAAAGAAAAGAGAAGAAGAATTAAAGAGGTGTTGGGTATTGCACAAGACAGGAAAGAAGAGATGAATGTGATTGAACGTGAGTGTGTTGTGGGAAGATGCACGTCAGTGCAACATGGAGGCCAGTTGGCTGCAGCTGCTACCATGAGGGCAGGAGGGCCTCTCCTGATGGCATACATGCGATGGCTATGTGGTACATGTGGTCGCATAACTGATTCCTCAGGACGCACAGTGCTGCATCTAGCAGCATCGTGTGGACACGGAGCTGTTGTCCGTTGGTTAGTTCGACGAGCAGATGCCAGTATTGATGTGCGTGACATAGAGTCTGGTTATACTGCTCTTCATCGCAGTATTTTCTATGGCCAGATCCATGTAGCTACTGATCTAATAAAGGTTAGTGACACTGATAAAATGGTATTTATGAAATTGGTTTATTCAGGTAATGCATATTCTTGTTTGTTTCAGATTCTTTTATGTTCCTGTGTCTTCTATAAATATAATGATTAAAATCTTTTAAAACTATAAGTTTACTGTGTATATATATATATATATATATGCATGTGAAAATTAGTCTCTTTGTCTAAGGGAAGAACATAAATTTGTATTGTGTGGGATCATAGTGTTAAGGGGAATATTTGGAGATCGAAGGGATGACTGACATAGAAAAAGTTACAGAACAGCCTCAAGAAAAGAGGTATGTTCTATCAGAAGGACTCTGTTCATTGTTGTTGGCGACTAGTGAATTGTTTGAAGTGCAAGCTGACGAATGCATGATATTTTAGCATGTCAACAGGTTTGGATAGGGGATCTGAAGCTAGTGACCTTGACAATTATGACATCATTCCCACAAGCACTGCAGGTGAACACAGCTGTTGTGCTCATAAACAGTTCTTAATATAGCAGGAATTTATGTGGCATAGAAAGCCTTTAATTTGCTGCTTATCTGTTAAGATATGATAATGATTAAGTAATGTATCTTATTTAAAAATCCTCTGAGTATCAGTGGTATCAAAGCTGTATTACAAGCCTTTGAAATGAAAATAACAAAAAATTTACATCTTTCTTATTTATTGCAAGTAAAACACTATTGAAGTTAAGAACTTATAAAGTTAATCTTTTCACCTACAAATAGTTATTCAAATGTTACAATCAATTAAATAATACAGTTATTCACTGACCACAGTCATCATGTTACAAGTTTTTTTATTCCCCATGACTTTGTTGATTTGAATTGTTGCTGTTCATTGTTTGATGTATGGATACTGGCCAGTGTGTTGGGTGTCAATAATTTTATCAGCTCTGTATGTAACAATAAAGAGAATACTGAATTTTACATGATCATTACATTACATGATATTGAATTTTATTTATTATGTATTTGTAGTTTATTTAGTTCTATTGTGTACAAGTTAATCTGACAGATATATCTGAATAAATAATAGTACTGATAACTGTCCTTTGGCAAGAAAATAGTGATTTTTTATAAAAGAAAAACAAGTTTGACAAAGGACAATATAACATAACTATTAAAATAATAATAAGTCCCACATAATAAATGGGAATGACTTCTGAAGAAATGTACACCATATTATCAACGTCAATCCGCGACGAGAGACGCAATGAAACTGATTCGCCTGTGACTCACGGGAATAACACGCTATCTCTATCCCACACCAACAGTGCACTCGGCCGAGCACGCAATGCAAGCAAGGCCGTTACAGCATAAATTGTAGACCCGGTACTTCTTCATGCAATCCATGTCATGGCACAAAATAGATTTAACTGATAAACGTTTTGCTATGTCCAATTTGTTCATGGGGAAAGAGCCCCTGGCAAAGGGGTATAATAAAAAATTCTACTGGTAATTGAACCTTGGTCACCTGACACATGGCTGTTCACTTTACTGACTGAGCTATCCCAATTTGTAATGATTCTTCTTTGAGGCTATTATTACACCAGTCTATTTTAATGAATTGTTCATCTGCAAGTAGGTACTAGCAACTAGTAACCAGAACATGCCCTGTTGTATACGTAGAAACATGCCAGCATGGTAGCCTTTCAGTAGTAGTGAAATTGTTAAAATTGTAGTACTACTGATATTCATAATGCAGTATTGATAAAATTCATAGGCACCAAAATATTGGCGGTTTTTATGTTATTTAACAATGCTGTTCCAACTTCTGTGTTAAAATGATCATGACTGAGCTGGGACAATTACCTGGATGGTCATGGGCTATTTGAAGATAATATCTTCACGTGCACCTCAAGAGTGTGAGGGGAAATCCTGAGCAACCTCAGTCACAAGACTGATAAACTGACCAATTTTCGAAAAAGAACGAAAGTCCAAGAGTGTTACCACTACATGAACGTTCTCTATTAATTTCATACAGTTAATGAAAACAAGATATTAAATGGTCTGCCACTTTAGTTTTAGTTAGGAAATTAAATGCCTGTAGTTCTTGGTTGAAATTTGAAAACCCAAGATGGCTGAGATTTGAAAATGTTAAGAAATGGTTTGGGGATTACTGTATATTGATCTCAATCATCCATTACAGATGGGAGCAAGCATGGCAATAAGAGATTGTGATGGTCTGACTCCAATTGATCATGCAATGAAGGATCGTCCACCAATTGTTGAATTTAGTAGTCAAAATCTGTGTGAAGTTTATGTGTGGGGGACAAATAATAACTACAGTCTAGGAACTGGAAATGAACAGAGTCGCTCACAGCCAGAGCTACTGGATGCCTTCAGAAAGCAGGGGATAAGTATCAAACAGGTAAAGTATTTTTATATAGCTTTGACTATCTGAAGATTTAATATATATGAAATAAAATTTACGTTAAAGGTTCATCATTTAATCAGTTAAAAATTGATAGTTCTAGTCCTTGCTGGCAGCAAGTCGTTAACTTTAAATGATAAGTTACTGAATAAGCTATTTTATTATACATATAAGCATGTGAGTAGTATAGAAATTTACTGATAAGTGCCTGTTTACATTGAAATAATAATTTCAGACATTTTTATCATTTAATGAGAAGTGTATTTCATCGTTTGGGATCACTAAATTTTTGGACTATGTCCATCATCTGTGTTTTTTAGAAAGAACATTATGTTTTGGAAGCTGTTTCTGCTTCCGTCCTCAAGTTAAAAAGGCAGGAGGGGCACCTACTCAGTTGGGTCTGATAGTAAGAGCTAACCTCAATCACTGGTTCAGTCAATACCCTTTAAAATTGACTCTTATTTCATCTTGTTTTGTAGCACTGCTTGGTGACAGAATTCTGTACATTTGTGACCAAATTATTATGAATACTTGCTCTTTAATTTATTACTGCATGGTACTTGTATACACCAGTATTGGAAATGCAGAAAAATGCCTTTTTTAAACCCACTAGTAATAATTTTGTTGTCTGTTTAGGTAGCAATGCACAAGTTCCATTCTGTGTTTGTGTCACATGATGGAAGAGTGTTTTCTTGTGGACATGGGCAGGGTGGAAGGTTGGGTTTGGGTTCAGAAGTAGCTGTTCTTGCACCCTGTGCAGTGCGCCTGCAGAACTCTGGAAGCCACAGCCCTGATGGATCTTCTGTTTCATGCACCGTGGCCTGTGTGGGGCGGGATCACACTGTCTTTCTCATGGAAAATGGGACAGTAAGCCACATAAACTTTGAGAACTTCTGGTGAAAGTTTTTGTGTAAATTTGATAACTCAGTTGGAAGAAATAGTAAATGTATGTTAAAAATAGTACTACATGTGATAAAGGCACAATATTAACTTGTTAGTACAGACATTCATTTGTACGTTTAGAAATGATTCTTTAATTAGTAAATATAATATGATATCATAATAAATACTGCAGAAATATACGAACATAATTAGGTACAGTTTCTCCGTGAAGAAATGTAGTGGAAGGAACTACCCCAGTGAGAAAGATTTTTTTGTGACTGGTTGATAGTTTGCTTGAAATTACCAAGCAACTTAGTTGTGACTATATATATATATATATATATATATATAAAGCTTTTGTATTGTATTGGAATATTAGTGAAATTGATAATAGTTATTAAATCAATTCTATCAATTACTTTTTCTCAGCTTATATAATAAAATCTGTTGTTATAATTCATATTGCCTTTTACAGATCAGATATGCTTGGGAGACTTAAAAATTATAAATATTGTAAAAATGTAAGGTACTTGTGTAAGCATATCTAAGCTCCATGAGTTCATAATCTCAGCACTAGATGGAGTTGAGTATTTGGCTTTTGGTCAACTGCCCTTCCAGAAGGGTCAGTTGTACAGAATAGCAGACTTGGGTGCCGAACAATCCTGGACAGTGACATGATGATGAAAGGATGAATCCCAATGCACCTATCATAATTGAACCCCAGACACCATGTCTGCTGCAGCCTTGCAGTTTACTGATTAAGATATGGCTCAAAACAACTGTGATATTGTTGATACTGGTCTGGGTTGTGATGCCATGTGGTTTTGTGCATGGTTGTTAATGTTTAGGAGGAATGTATTGCCTATGTCAAAGATGGACATTGGTAACCACCTACAAGCCCACACAACAGCACAATTCAGAAGACCACTATCAACATTTTTACCACTGTGGGAACTTCATATCTCAGATAGTTGTGTAATTCTTTCAGGTGTGGTCATGTGGTCTCAACTCATATCATCAGTTGGGTCACTCACCACCCCCTTCCAGTCTCTTGTTACCTCGACAGTTGACCCCACGCTCTGTACATGCAGCCGGAGATTCAGTTCTTGGAATCTGTGCTTCTCGTTTCCACACTGTTATCTGGGGTCAGCGAGCTGTGCTTACTTGTGGCCTGAATACAGGGCAGCTGGGCCATTCAAAGGGACCTAGCTCTACCATTGTTTTACCCAGACAGGTTAGTACCAGTGTCGTGAAACACTGGTCATATGGAAAGAACGCAAGTATGGAGCACTGCACTTAACAGTAACTGTTGAAAGAACTACAGGTACAATTTTATAAGAAGAGAGTAAGATTATGTATTGCTGTATTGCTTTTCTGTAATTTGGTTACTCTGCTTTTATTTGAATGTACCTAGTTCATATCCTAACCAGGACTGGTTGTCCTGACTGATTGAAATGATTGCTGCATTTCAGGATTTTTGTAAGTCTCCAAACAAACTTTGGCATGTGACTCAAAGTGGCCATGACTACACCTTAATAACAGCTTAAATTAAAAGTTTCCCTTGGCCTGTATACAATGAAAATTATAACAGAATATGAAGAAGACAAACCTTTTCTGTGATGAATTGTTTTCCATTCTTGAGATATTATATTAAATGCAATTTCAGGACTTGTCACAGCTAGAAATTGCTAAAGACTTGAATGAAGACAGAATGTGTTGTTGGTTCAGGTGTCAACACTCACTCATAAGGCTGCAAAAGTGGTACAAGTGGCAGCTAGTGATGGTGCTACTGTTGTGGCTGTAGAGCGAGGAATAGCAGCAGGGGGCACCAGTAGTGCACCAGGCGCTGATATCTACCTGCTGCACAAGTTTCAGTGCCGTAAAATTGTAACCAGGTATTAAGATGACTCCTGTCACAATGTGTTCACAATTTCTTGTCAGGATCATTATTAAGTCAAGCATAATAAAATGGATGGGACATGTAGCCCCAATATTGAAGCATGAAATGCATACAGAGTTTTGATAGAAACTCTAAAGGGAAGATAAAGGCATTGGCGAGAGTAGGGTTTTTTTTTCTGGTCATATACAGTGACACACAATACTGGCACTTCTATCATAGGACACAAACATTTCACTAAACATATTAATAGAATTATACAAAGAAAGCTTAACTAAAGATACTTCTTCTTAAGATTTCTAATTTTGACTAGTTTCAGATACACTGGTGATACTTTTTAAAACACAAACAAATAAATTAAAAGACATCTCTCAAATTTAAACTGTTCAGTGTCTTGACCTTCATCATATAGGAATAGAGAATATAAGTCCCTGTATTGTGGGGTTGCCAGACAGACTTCAGGTCTTTGTAACAGTTTAGCAGTATACAGCTGGGCTGTTCATAACCTGCATTACATGGACAATAAAGGTTAAGAACACTTCTGATAAATGTGTTTTTCTTTTTTGCTTAATCTAATTCAGTACGAAGATCAGTGGTTGATCTGTTTTATTGAAATTGCTGTCATCAGCCATTTCTTCCTTGAACATATACATGTATATATGCAGTAAATAAGAGATCTCCATCAGTAAAATAATTTAGAAAGAACTTATCATATTTTGCAGACAAGTGGGTCTGGTACAACTGGCTGTTGTTGGAGGTCATCTTGATACAGCAATGTTAGATCAAGGTCAACAGGGCAATAGCGAGAACAGGGAGGAGGAACAACAGCTTCGAGTGTTGATATTGGACAACAGGGGACAACTTTTCTTGTGGCAAGACAGTGTCACTCAACAGCTCTCAAGGTGCATTCACCCGGTTAAATTTATTGTTCACGTTAATGCTAAGAAAATTAAGAATTAGAAATATATTGCCATATGATAGCAAGGTTCATAAGTTGGGATTTGACCTTGTTAACTTGATTTATGCATTGTGACATTTATTCCTCATCAGATGAAATGGCTACAGTGAGATGAAAGCCACAAGAGCATTTTTTTTATTTTGTGAGAAAATGAATGAGCATTACGGTGAGCAGCAGAGCTTCAGTAGACACCTGAATTACTATGTGTCTAGCCGATAGGTACAATGAAAAAGTGATGAATTTTTTTTTCAATTTTTTTTACTGAATGGTACTGTCTGTAGCTCAGACTGTAGCATTGAATGATTGCATGATTAATGAATGATGAATTGGAAAGGATATGGAGAGAAGTAGGTGTGGTCTAAGTTAATGCACTATGCTCACATTTGGCTGGAGGGACTCAGAAATACCACAAAAAGTCTCAGTTAGGATGACCAGTCTCCAGGCCAGGATTTGAACCTGGGATCTTCCTAATACAAAGCAGGAGTGCTAGGCACTCAGTTGCTAGTAAAGAAATTTAGCACGTTTTCCCATAAGCAGCAAATCAAGTGATCCTGCATTCTTGAATGTCACTTCAAAGCTTATTCTTTTAGGATCTGAAATACTTCACAATTAGTCTTCTCTTTCTGCAAACTTTGGGGCATTAACTATGTAAACAAATGTAAAAAAACCTGTACAGGTGTACGTTTTTACTGGGGAGACCTCTGGTGTTGACTATGGTGGCTGCCCAGACTCGTGGACACCTGCTTCTGGTTACTCGAGATGGTGAGGCATTCCAGGGAGAACTCAGGGGGCAACGATCTGGTACAGAGTTCACAGCAGTACAAGTTAAACGCATACCTAATGTGCACCGAGCTGTTGCTGTTACATCTGACCCTAAAGGGAGAAATTTTGCAATTGTACAGGTCAGAACTTCATTATGAATGTTCATGAGTCATGGCTTACATAACTGTTACATATTAGCTGATTTGAAATTTTTTGCATTCTTCAGATGAAGTGCTTAAACTGAAGGCGTAATATGTAGGATATATGTGTGTCCATCTACTATGGCATCTCCAAAACTACTCTACAAGCAGATTTTATTTTGGCTTGAACTTTATATGAAACAGATTGATCATTATCTCCACCCCCCCACAATAACATATTGTACAAAAAGTTTTATCTGACATACATGAATGTCATTAAGATATACAACTTTTATTTGAAACATTACTCGAGTGTGTTTGTGGTTCTAGGCTCATCCGATAGCTTGTCTGCTTGAAGTGCCACAAATGGAAACATCGGGCATGAAACAGCATTTAGACAGCCTGCTACAAGAAGCCAGTGAAGATGATGCTATTCATGATGTTGTGTTTCAGGTAACTTAATGCCTAGTGGTAACTTTATGTACCATCTACTTTAATACTCGGGCATGACGTTAAACTGCGTCCGCAGACCGAGTGACCACCGGTGTAAGTGGTCCCCCTCTACCAAGTGCCAACAGCCTCTTCGGAGGGTTGATGAGCGGGTAGACGTTCAGGGCACCCTCATGCCCTTGGGGTGAGAAATCACCCCTAAAGGCGGATGAACCTGGATGAGTCAACAGCATAGGATGCGGAAGGCAAGGGGAATCCACCGCATTAAAGATCCTCAGGATTTCCCAAGTATCAGCAGCTCAAGCTGCTGTAAATCAATCCTAGGATTGATTACAAGAGAAGAAGAAGAACTCTCCTTTTTCCCCACAGAATATATTTATGGGTTTTGTATGATTCTGAAGGGGGGAAAAACAGTTGTTTCCAAAAAACAGCATTAACCAATTGGTCTTTGTTACGGAGGTGTTTTCTTTGAGGTGCGGACTGAATTTTAAATATTATGTAGATGAGATTTGGCTTCAAAAGGAAAATGTGGTTGTGTTTTGTCTCCCTCGTTGGTTTGTAATAATTGGAGGAAGCATGACTTTTTTACGTGATGAAGGTTATACTTCCTGCTTGATCTAGACCTTACACTTTTGGAACAAGTAGGATGGTATAATGGTAGTTATCTAAGTTAACATTCAAGAGGACCCCAGATTGAGTCTCAGCCAGATTACCAGCCATCCTAAGTGAGGATTTCATGGTTTTACTGTCTCAGACTGATGCTGAGACAGTGCATCAGTACATAATTGGCTGGTTGATGGGTTTAAATCACTCAGCTAGTCAGGCTTTAAGTCTGGGGTTTAATGGAGTGGCAGCTTGCTACTGTGATGAATGGCCGGCTGATCCACGTGAGAATGGATAATGAAGGTTGTTAGTCCAGTTCACCTCATGAAATTGTATGCAGGTTTACACATACAAATCACAGACTTTTCCAGTTGGACAAAACTTAAGTGTTGTTTACACTACACTTAGATGCCTGAGCCAAAGAAGACATTTAATTAACTGAATTAAGTGAAAATAGTCAAAACTTGAAAATCAACTAAAAGTCTGTGATCGTATATTGTGTACTCATTTAGTAAAATTTTATTATTCTTTTCAGAGTTTTATCTTCTTGTTTTGTTACAGAATAATACTGTTCTATAGTACTACTTAATTATAACAAATCCGTTAGTGGATCTTTACATCTTAAAGGTGATTCTAGTAACTGAAATACATATCTTGTTTAATCAGGTTGGCACAGTCAGATTTCCAGCTCATCAGTTCATTGTGGCAAGTCGTTGCGAGGTTTTGGCAAAACGTATGGTGGAACAGAGTGGAACTTTTGATGTTAATGAGATTGAGTTGAAAGGCATGAGACCTGATGTTTTCAGACAGGTCTTGCAGTTTATCTACACCAATGACTGCTCTCTGCTTCACACCGGTGAATGCCCCATCAAGTGAGTAACTCCGATGACACCTAAGTTTTGATCATGACACAAGGTATTTTCAGGTTTTCCTTTAATTATATAAAAATGTTTCCAGTGTGTGGCTTGTAATTTCATTTACATCTCGCAGATCACAGATTCAGCCAATGGCAAACCAGAACCTTTTCTATTAAACTACATTCCAAGTGGTAGTTACTAATGTGGTCAAATAATTCCCTGGTTCCTAATTTTGGAGATGGTGGAACATTAGGGATTTGAGTAAAAAATTTCAAATAATGGGAAAGTTTTGCTGTTATACCAATTTTTTACTTCCCTGATTGTCTTCAACTGAAATATTACAAGTATTACATGCCTATGTTTGAGTTAACATCAGAACTAATAATTGTATTCATTTGTTCCGTAGAATGATGTCTGAGGATGATACAGATAACACGAACAGGGGTAAAGAAGATCTTGTTGACAACATTCTTGGACTGAATGACCCAAATTCAGTGTCTGCATTTGAAGTTTATTGTAAGAAAACCTACCATCATAGCAATAACAACGAAGTAAACAGCACGAAGCAGAAGGCTGTGACAACCTCCACCAGCAATCCTCTCCGACTGGTTCAAGAAGCTGCCAGAAAATTTAAATTAACTGTTCTTAGCTCAGAATTGGAAAAAATCAGGTACAGTGGTAACCATTTGATGTCCGTAGGTAATTAAAACAAGAAAATGAGTCTAGTGGGAACTGAGATTCTTTGCTTGCGGACTATTTGGCTGAGGAGTGAAGCTAACCACTCACCTCCATATTATGCTGAGGATGGGATGCATTGAGACGTACCTCCACTTTCTGTTTAACAATTAAAATCTAAACTACTGATGATTTTTCAATCTTTACTGGTCCAACTCTACTGAAATATATTACTGAACAATTAATCTCCTTTTTCTGTGAGAAAAATCATCGCTTTTTCCTTCTGCTGTCTAGTCGTCTTTGATCGTTGAAAATTTTCAACTGCTCTTCTCTCCATAATCAGGTATGAGGACGGTCACATTATGATGAAGCAAGGCTGTCAACCTTCACGTCTGAATGCCCCATTCTTGAAAAGAGAGGATTATCAGAACTTGTATGATGTGAGGATCCGCAGTGAGGACGGAAATGAGCTGCGTGCCCACAGATGTGTACTCGTTGCAAGATTAGACTACTTTCGTAGTATGTTGTCTGGAAGATGGGTTGAGGTTAGTGATTGTTGCTTATTTGTGTGTGTGTGTGTGTGTGTGTGAGAGAGAGAGAGAGAGAGAGAGAGAGAGAGAGAGAGAGCCATTATAGTCTTGTTTTCTATGTGAATTTTACCTCATCTGAATCCTCCATTCTTTGTACTCTGCTGTGAAACAGCCTGACTGGAAGAGTATTTTGGCTGTTACAAACGTGTGTGGGTGGAAGCAAAGGATGCGTTCTAAAACTGAAGGATTTCATGTTGGTTTAAAGAGCTTTTATAAGAAGTTACTTTGGACTATGTTTGACCAATGTGGTTTGGTATGATTTTCAGAATAATCCACGATTATTTCCCTAAACAGCATTTTCAAATTATTATTTTTAATGGAGATAAATTGTGTTTGCTACGAGTAGGCACTTAATGTTTATATATTCCTTAGATGATCTTGTGCTTCGGAGGGTTAAATGCTTAGTAATTATTTGTGGGCCCATTTAACTCCAGATTACCCATGTGAGAAAATATGCATTAGTAATCCTAAGGTTAAAAGTCTGTTCCATCACCAATTTCTGGAATTTATCATTGTTTCTATCTGTATACTCTAAATGTAGTAGTACAGTGATTTGCACACTTTTTATTGTTGCGTATAAATTTGATATGAATTTCTTTCACTGGACTCTACACTTATAAATTTGTCTGAAATATTGTTTACATGTTGACTATTACAAATAAAAGTGTGAAGTGTGAAACCTAGAGGATATATCAGACAAATTTAATGTAATTAGAATCTGTAATAGTTACACAGAAATGGATCACTAAATAGTGTGAGTACTAATTTGTAGTTCTATGAAGTAATGGCTGTGTCCATGCTGCTTTATGGGTTGGAATACTGGACAACATAAATGAGATTTCTTTAGCGTGTAGTGGGATACAGAAGATAAGACCAAATTCACAATGATGACATTCGAGAACAAATGTATTTTCCATGATTGAAAAATTATAATTTACCAACCTTGAAGATGCTGACAGTATGTTTCTCTGAGATGAATCCATACAGTGTCAGCTCAGAAGAAAATCAAACTTTTCACTGCTGTGAGAACCTCGAATCTCACATATGAAATGAATCCTCTGGTGAAAAGTAGGCATCATTTCCATCCAGAACTTCTTGCAATAGTATCATCCTGTCTATACCTATGTCCACTAATAGCCTCTTCCCATGAGGTTTCCATCCATAATTTTGTATGCATTTCTTACTTCTTCCATGCATATTACATATAACCTCAGTAAGTAACTTGTGTCTTTCAGATGAGTGGTAATAATGCCTGTGTGATGAGTCTTCCACTGCCTTATGCCATCCTGGAACTTCTGCTGGATTTTCTGTATACTGATGCGGCACCAAGTGTTCTTACATCCAAGGACCTGGAGTTTTTGAGCAATGTTTTGGTAGTGGCTGATCAATTGTTTGTGCTACGACTCAAGGAAGCTGCAGAGGTTGCATTGGCAAACTTGCTTACATTGCGCAATGTAGCAGAAGTGCTCCAGCTCTCAGGAACTTACAACGCAGACCAACTTAAGCAGTGTTGCTTTCAGTACATATCGCTTAACCTTCCAGCTGTCCTTGAAGCTAGGTATGTTTCTTAATTTTCAAAGGATCTTCACTGATGACTTGGTTTAGATTATAATTTTGGAGCTTATACTTTAGAATCAAATTCAAGACATATCTCAAAAAGTGAATGCGTAGGCATGTCATCAGTCATGTAATTTAATGAGGAGCTTCATAATTTTCACTTGTCACCTAATACTGTTCAGTTATTAAAATCAAGGAATGCTATGTGGAAGGAGCATGTAGTACGCATGCAGGAGGTGAGAAACACAAGATTTTGGTCAGAAACTTTTAAGGGAAGGGACTAGTTGGAAGGGAAATATTAAAATGGATGTTAAAGAAATAAGGTGTAAGGAAATGGACTCGGGACTCACGAAAGGCTGCCAATGGCTGGCTTTTGTGAGTATGATCATAAGTATTTAACTTCTTGACAAGAATGGTAAACTTTCTGAATAATATCACAAAGTCATCTATTCAGCAATGTAATTGACGTGAATGAGGCAAGGACGTGAACTAGAAAGGATGGATCACAGATGCACTGGATGAGGTTCAGTCTGTATACTTGCAAACACAAGTCATCTGCACAACCACTTAGCTAACTTGCTTGTGATGGATGTAATGTGGCGCTACAGTAACTTTAACATTATTCTAGAATCTTAGAGTCTGTGAGCAGGCAGCTGCTTGAAGACTTGACCAAGTACTACTGTGAGTTCATCCCAACCGTGAGGCACCGAATAGTCACGCCGTACTCCACTGCTCCAAGCCATGAGTTGCTAAAAGCTATTAATGATGCACATCCTATCTCTCCATGGGATGAAGATGATAGCAGCATCAGCGATGAAGGTATGTTGACTGTCTGAGGAAAAGAAGTGTTTGTTGTTGCTTGTCTGATCTCGGCATATTTTGTGGGAAAGCGTAAGACCAAAAAGGAGATGAGAAGATAATATTAACATTAATCTTAATGAAAGTAGTTTGTGGGAATCAAAGATTTGATATGGTGAATATGTAAAGAGATACAAGAAGAAGTAATGTTTCACTCTTTGGAGTGTGATACCTGTAGTGAACCAACTGAAAGTTTATATATGTGATAAATGAACGTTAAGGCTAATAAGCAATGCAAAATTGCATTGTAATACATTTTTTTGCTCTTGCCTAGCTTCCTTTCAGTAGTGGTAATTTTTAATGACCTTTTGAATATTTATAACCTTTTATTTTGTTCTGCCTCCTCAAAGACTTTGCCATGTTGAAGAAAGGCATTAAAACAATGAAGAAGAAGATTCGATATCGCAAATCCAGTACAGGTGATGGCGGCAGCAACAAGAGAGCAAGTTCTCGAACCCACAAAGAATTGGTGGGATCAAATAACCCATGGGGCGGTGAGACGCCTATAGATCACCAAGATTTAGACATGCGTGAATTGGTTGAGAAGCATGATGAGAGCCAGCTCATAAACCAGTCAGAGAATGACTTCACCTTGTCCCTCAATAACATGATGCTTTCCACCAGCCCAGATACAAATCCACCTCCCATCCCTCAAAAAACCAAGTCACCGTGGGTCAAGATCATCAACCATTATGACAAGCAGCAACAGATTGTGAAGGCTCGACTGAAGGTTGTCTCAGCTGCTAGGGAAACGCCTGTCCAACCTACTCCTGACTCTTTCACTAAACTTGTGTCTCGACAGCACCAGAGCACAAGTTTGGTGGAGACATCGTCTCCTATCAGCATAGTAACCATGACAGAGACAGATTTTCCTGAACTACAAAGATCTTCCCCTCCAACTCATCATGATCACAACAAATCACCAGGACAGAAACACAGGTGAGAGGCTGTGCTTGATGTCGGTAATTCAGCATACAGTTATATTTTAATAATTGAATGTTGTTTTGTGCTGACTATGACACTATAATCTGTTTGCTCATAGACATGAAATCTGGAGTAACAGTACAGGCGACTCTCGGTTTACGAACGAGTTCCGTTCCAGGAGTTTGTTCGTTTTACATTTTTGTTCGTTATGTGTATCTTGCATTTCTGAGCTTTTATGATACATGTCATATACGTTAGCAGCCATTTTAAAGCATTAAAACCATGCGCTAAACATCAAATGGTCTATACAATATGTTTTATTATAATGTATGTATGCTTTATGGTTTATCGTATACGATACGTAACGTAAAATAAAATAAGAAAAGAATAATAAAACAAGATATTGTACTTGTTAATTTTAATTAGAGCCATAAAGAGTTCCAAAATAGAAATAAAGAAAATGGGTACTAACATAATATATGTACATACATATGTATTCAACTTTTACTCATCAATATCTTCATCAGAGTTCAATATTTTCCACATAAGTGACTCTAGGTGCAGATGAAGTAGATGGAAGGGCATCTGATAATGAAGAAACAGCTGGGTTTTCCACTTCTTTTAAAATATGTTTTTATAGAAGATTTCATAGTTACTTTTTTTTCAGTGCAATTATCAGATAATAATTTTCTGATAATTTTTGTAATAAATACATTTTTTAAAAGTTTATTTATTTAAATCTTACAATTATGTTCACTATACGTTTGTCATTTCGTTTTATAAGGAACTCTATCTATTGGCGACTTTAAGAAATTTTGAATGAATTGTGACATTCGTTATAGCGAATGTTCATAAATCGAACGTTTGTAAACTGAGAGTTGCTCGTACATGTTTACATATTCCAGTGAAATCAAGAAGGTGACAAAATTATCTCAAAAGCAACGCAAGAAACTTGCAGCTGAGTATCAGGTTGGATCTCCAGAAACGTCAGCTTTTGAATCTGTACAGTCTACACCAGCCTGGGGAAACGTTTCTAGAACCGACCCACCAGCCAGTATGAGCCTCTCTTTACTGGACATCATGAAGCAGGAGATGCAGCTGACCCGAGTTCCACACGGCTCTGTACCCCTGCAACAGCAGCAACAGCTGAGCACTTCACCAGGATCTGGACCCAACCCGTGGCTCCGAGGGGCAGAGAACAACTGCAAATCACCACAGCAGCATTGTGAAAATTCATCAGTTGTGAATTTCTTGGACATTGTGGCTGATGAGAAGAAGCAGAGGGAGAACTGGAGTCGGATGAGATCAAAGCCACTCCAACTAACTCAGGTTTATTTGTGTTCTACTTTGATTTAATAATTATGAAGTATAAAGATAATCGTTACTGCCCTTCTAAGTAACGTGTAATTTTTGGATTTCTTCGTTCACTGTTTCCACAAATATATATCTGTAACCATGATGATAACATTTTGTATTTCAGTTGGAAGACCAAGCCATAGAGGACTTGCTGGTATTTTACAACGCAGCAGGAGCCGTGGAAGAACGTATAACGGTAAAGCGTGTCGTCACAGGAACTGTGGCCCCGCCTACATGGATCACTTCACACCACTAAGATATCAATGTTTGTGGAAATGGTTCAGCTACTTATTATTCTCATGATTATGATATAGCACCGTACAACTTGTTCCTTGTATTACTTAACTAAACTGTAAATCCTCATTTATCCGAAGTAGTGATTAGACTACTGTGAAATATTGTAGTTTTATGTAGTAGCATTCAACTCAATTATTATGTTCTTCTTCCTCCTTTAAAAGTTTGCTTTTATTTTGGAAAATTGTTGCATATTTTTATTTTGAAATCCTTAAACAAGGTATTACAGAGCTTAAATTTTCCAACAATGACAATACGAGATGTTCATCACGTATTGAAATAAGGGAATTGGAGCGCGCTATGTAAGTGATATGTTTGGGCGAGAATTATCATGAAAGTTCTTAAATGAAATTACCAGACATTTAATTCAAAGCGTAAATTTTCTTTTTGTGGGGATTTTATGAAAGACATATTGGCAGTTAAAACATATTTATTTGGTGTAATTGTCATTTATTTTCACCCATAATAATGGGAACTTGCAATTGTTATTTGAGTTCAAGCTTTACTCAAGTTCTGTTAGTTCGTGTAAAGACATCAACATTATTGCCTTCCTCTTTGAACTTATTTTGCCCATTTTTATGTGCCTGTTCCTGTCTGACTTGTATCTTTTGAATGTACATGGTCTTAAAATTTAATTATGTTACAAATTAAGTTGATCCTCGTAGGAACATAGATTGTTGTGAACAAAATGCGTGTGTCTTGACGCACGCACTTCTCTGTTGAGTAAATTTTTATGCTTGGTATGAAAATTAAATAGGTGTTTTTCTTTTATTAGTGCAGTGGTTTTTAGTCTGTGAGCCCATTTTTGGATCAGGACTGTAAGAATAAGGACAATTTGAAAAACCTGAAAATTTAATATTATACGTATTTATTTAGCGAAGCGTGACGTTTTTGTGAATGAAATACTGATTTTGTCTGCATTTATGTTGCCAGTCTTACATGTATGTGCATTTGCAGCTGTGTGGAGTGTTATTAAAATTACTCTGTCCTCCTGTCTGTACGTGTAATGACTCATTTATTTCTTTAGAGAGTTTGTTTCTGCCTTTTGTGGAGATGTTTGAAATTCTTTCAGTAGTAATTAATGTATCTGCTCGTTGTATGAAATTTGATAAATGCCATTTCGTGATATATTTGACGTCATTCACATCTTTCTTTTGTAACTTCTGTCTCGGTTCCAAACGTGGCAAATGTCACGGTGGATTTATGAGGATTTACTGAACTGCAAAACAATGGGCACTTCGTAGCTCCATTTAAGATCTCCTTGAATTGTGTACTGTGGAGCTGCGGTAAAAGAAAAGTAGTTTATTTGAAGGTTGTGTGTTATATATTTATTATAAAAATAGTGGAGGGATAAGTATAAATAAATTAAACAAAAATAATTAAATATAAATATATTAGTAATATAAGCCCAAAGAGGCACAAGTTGTGTGGCACTTGAACCAAAATAAATTATAATTTAAGGAATTTGAGAAACACTGCTTATAAAGTGCTTCCAAAAAGAAATGGGGTTGTGTTTTTATTATTAGTGACTTTTCAGTGATTTGCATCGTGCGTTGATAAGACACGATGTACAAGTTATACTTCACAACGTAAACTTTGTTTTTTAAATCCTATTCTGAACTGTCCCGTCTACACACAAACTTCGCACCTTGCTGTCAGCTTTCAAAAAAATGTTTATCATTTATCCCTCTGGCTAATGTGAGAATTTTGAATCACAGAAGCAGGAATCTGTTCCCCTTCCATGAATGTGTCAAAGAGGGTTACTGCATTTAAATATTCACAAAGATAAGGCTACTTGGAAATAGCCGTAAAGTTAAGATTGTGTCTTTGATCTTTCGCTGTTCCCACAAATCAGACGGACTCCTCTGATAATTGTAATTGACGTACTTAAATCACTTTCCTGTGTAGGCATAAGCTTTTACAACTAAAAAGTAATGTGTGCGCTTATTCTTATTTAGCTCAAAAGTGGCTTAAGATATGGTATGGTTATTTTCAATCTAGTTTGCTCGTCATTCTTGATTCGATCGTCCTAATTATATTTGGTGAATAGTATAAATTATGAAGCTCCTTATTATGCAATGTTCTCCAGTCTTCTGTCACTTCGTCCTTCTTTGGTCCCAATATTCCTCGACAGCACCCCGTTTACAAACACCCTTGAATCTATGTTCTTCCCTTAATACGAGGGATTAAGTTTCCCTCCTCTACAAAATAACAGATAAATTATAGTTTTATGTTTTAGTCTTTTATTTTGTGTTCTTATGAAAAATTAATTTGAATTATTCAGAAAAAATAAAATGTTTCCCATTTTTGTAGGTTCAAGGTAAGTGAGGCTACAGAACATTTCCGTACCAGAGTTCATTTATGAATGGAATATTTGTCCATCCATCAGTATAAACATTTAATTTAAAGAGATGATAAAAATTTTATGGTTTACATGAGAATATCAGTCGTGGAATATGAACGTAGATTGGTGCTTACAGGGTAAGCTGTTATGTATCCCCAGGCTATTAAATTATTCCTGTTAAAATTTTGTTTTGTTTTTAAAGATTAATTCTTACATTTAATTTGAAAATTATCTAAATTACGAAAAAAATATATATTTTGTAAAATAACATTTATGAATTTAGGGATTTGTTATTTCGAGAATTAATTAAAGAGTTTGCACAATTGTGAAACTTGTAGCTGAATTATCATAAGTAAATAGTGACGAAACAGTTTCTTCCAAGGCTTATGTCTGCGCACTTCATTTTCGTTGTGTCGGTCAGTTCACGTCACTAGGCATTTACCCTAATTTGTGCTCTGTATTGTCCAGCAACCACAATTAGCACTCTCTTGATCTTATTCAGGTAGATTAACTCTGCATCTTACAGAAATGATTATTGTGTTACATTACTTAATGTGTGCATCTCATAGGATGGAGCCAACACACGAAAGAAAAAGTTCTGTCATCAGTAACTTTGTTAGCTCTTTCAACAGATGCCACTAGCAGACAAGAAAAAAAAATTGAATACTTTTTGAGAATTTAGATTAGGAGGTCTAAATTACTCATGAGGCTAAAACTACATGTGAAAGGTCAACATATAAGAGCTATGTGTACAGTCACCCAAAAGTCATACTCAGTGTGACACAAGAGGTTAATAAATATTAATTATATTGTCTGTAGGAATCTGAGTGGCAATACTCATGTCACTGACAGGTCAGTGTCATGTCAAGGTCACGACAATATGAGTCCGAGGGTTTGAAGTATAGAGGCGTTTTAAATTTATTTCGTACGTCAGTTTTCAAAGGCATATTTCTGCCGATCTATAGAAATCAGAGTGATTATATACTCATGTCCGGTTTAGGTGACAGACAGATTCCAAGGTCTCGTTTATGAATACAAGCAAACCACATTGACTTGAACGAATCCCATCAGTGATAATATCATATCTAAGGGTATAAATTAAATCGATCGTTGACCTCTTTCATGATTCTCTCCGATAAGTGCGTGTATTTTAACAAACGAAAAGTTTAAAAAAAGTAATTTGTCACTAGTACTCGGTTCGTGGAATTCGGGATGGTTGGTTCTGTGTATTCAGGGAATCCCAAAAAGATGTATACACATTATAATACGTACGGTGGCCGCTTGTCAGTCAGTTACGCTCCGCTGTCAACTGCGCCACGAAGCTGACGGTGGTCATTTTGAACACCTACACCAGACTCGCTAATTCACCAAGTCCCAATGCTGACGTATGCAGTGGTTTAATTTATTAGAATGTGTTTATTTCGTTCATTGAATGCGTGTATACATGTTTTAGGGGCACTCTGTATTAATGCTGCCCCGCTGAAGGATGAAAGCTTTGGACTTAACAGCAGATTATGCAAAGCGTTCAAGACCCGGAACATAGGTACAGTCGCCGGTGCTAAAAGTATATTATAAAGCAAAAATCAAAACCACGTTTTTCCGATCTGACAGGTAGACCTGTCAAATGTGACTATTTCGTAACGAATGACATGCTGTGTGACTGAGTATGTGGAACTTTACCACTAATTGTAAATATGTCTTGCTGCCAGGAGCTCAATTTCTTTTTCCTTATAGGCGAATCTGGAGGGGCAATATTCCAGGCTATATTTCTGTCGCTGAACTAGCTTAGTACTGCCACCTTACAAATGTTAAGCGAACTAACAATGTTCAACAAAACAAGAAACTGTAGAACTCACAAAACCTTCCTGTGTCCCGAGTAAGAATTAAACAAATGCATAGACACAGACTTGACTGGGCGAAACAAACGGGTTTTTTTTTGATAAAATACCAACAGCTTTCTCCAGTTCGCCAGATCAGATGATTTCTGAAATATGCTTACTCCGACTAAAAGGATTAAAGACAGAATAAATATAAATGTTGAGCAGAGAGAGAGACAACAGTGGTAAAAGAGAAGGAGAAAATGAAATGACGAGAAAAGGGGGAGAGATGTTACAAATAAAAAAAAGGTAGCAGTAGTAGCAGGCTTGCCAACTTTGAAATGGTAATCCGGCTCAGCAGTCTGCCGGGTTAATTCTAGACAATGGCAGTTGATTACTGGGAACTGCTGCAGAATTAGTCTGCAGAGGTCTCTGGGTGGGGGCTCGGGGGGGGGGGGTCATCTGAGCCTCGCTACATGGCCTAACCTGTTTGTCCAGTATTAATAAGAGGTAGCATTTCTCTCGATTTAAAAGTAAGTTTCAGTCGCAACATTTTAGAAATGTAAAAAAATACTAGGTTTAAAAATTACAGAAATTATTTTTAGAAATTAAAACTAATTAATTTATTAATTTTCTTTGTATTTCTTCCTGTTTTCTCACTTCTTCCTAGAAATCTTCACTTTCTTGTTTCTTTAATTCCTTCCTAGGTCCAGACAATTTAATGGTTTTGGGCAGTTCACACCTCGAGGGTAAATGAGATATACGAGAGAAGTAAACCGCTCAATTCTGCCAAGTTTAGAAGTTAGAAATGCGTAAAGTTTTACTTGTACAGATCATGGCACGATTCTTGTGTACAGAGACGACTTCATCTTACCGTCGGTGACAACAGCGAAGAATTCAGTAACGCGCAGATACGAGCAACGTTCTGTTTTGTCCGTGTCGCCTGCACGGACAGCAAACCGATATTCATTGCGGCATTGATCTCGCTGAGAGGGCGGATAGCCAGCCTTTCAAATTGCTCCCTCGATCTGGCGTCTCCGAGGCACATCTGCGCCTCTATCTCTCCGGCCACTCTGTATCAGTTGGACGTTCTCCCACAGGGGCTCATTCTAACCCAAACCTCTTCCTCCTCAACCCTCCAGCGACGACACACAAGGAAAGAAAAGAAGGTGGGGGGCGCGTGTAGGCAAATTGAAGTTATCCCGAATTCACTGTCGCTTCGATGGGATGCTTGAAGCCTTCGAATTTTATAAAATCTCATTCAAAACGGGCAGAGGCAGGATACTGACTGCAACGCATCAAAGTGAACCTCAACCAAGACTGACATGCTCCTTGATTTTCCAAAAGTCACCGAACTCATTACATTCGTCTGAAGGAAGAATATTTGTACTCTTAAGCAAACATCGGATTAGCGTATCGATTACGCTGCAGTCTCGTACCTCTGAGGTCGCGGGTTTAGATCTGAACAGGTATACCGATACAATTATTTATATTCTTCGTGCGTTTCCTCAGCCTCTCCACGCGAACAATGGGATAGAGCTTTATAACACAGCTAGCGCCTTCCACACCCTCAACTATTCACTATTCAAGATCCCCTGATCTCACTTGAAACAGTTGGAACAGCGATGTTAAATAACAATAGATCAATGAATCAAAAGTGGTGATTAAATGTGAGACTCAGTGGAACAGAGCATCTCAGAACTCGCGTTAAAACAAACCACAGTGACATTCTAATAAAGATATAACAAACGAGGACCAAAGTTTGCCGATCCCTGATGTAGAGAAAAGTAAAATGTTTCAGAATCATAATTTCCAGTGTCGAGGCAGACGAATGAACCGGCTATTTTTCAAAACGAGAAGACTTTAACGTCTCCATCATAAAGTGGAAACAAAAACGATAACAGTTTTCTCTGCGCCGGGATCTCAAGACACTTCTAGGCTCTTGTCGAATTGACAAGTAGATTACGGCGCAGCGCTGTGCCAATGTAAGCCCCTAAAAACGGTTTAAAAAGATACTCTTCTCGGCTTATCTTAAGACAGAAATGAAGACGAGAGGAAGGGGTTACCCTCACACCCCTAACGGAACGTGATAATACCGCTAGATGGGGAGTTAAAGGGTTGTAGCAACCCTCTCGTCTGATGTAGCTGGGGTGCTGCTTGTCAAGGATATAAAGGCTATCCTCAGCACTCATTAACATAGCCTTGTAGACCTTATTGCTGTTGTTAAAACAGTCGCTACCACTATGCATTCAGTGTAATGCTCGCCTCCCAGTTAATGCCTTGTGTTCCAGCATTGTTTATCTGCTCACGAGGGGTTGGATCCTCATCTTTATTGCAGCCGGTTCATTTCTTTGTCTAAACAACGCAAAATAGATTTCAAATGTTATTTTCACTAGCTGGTATTCAAGGGTTGTTAATTGCTGTAACAGTCGACTGAAAACATGTTTTCCATAGCTGCTAATGATGGTGATAAAGAAACTGGTGATGATTAAGAAGGCATTGTTGTTTAAATGGTTTACAGCAATATTGTGTCACAAAATCTTCCCTAATGATGCGATATTTTAGTTTTATTAGTAAAATGTATACCAGAAAAGTATTATTCTATCTTGAATTACGCTAGAACTTCGTTAAAACACTTCTCTATTGCGCGTATTCACACACGCGTTTCTTTTAAATGCGTAAAGTGCACTATTATCCAGTAATAATTTAAGATATTTCCAGGAATTGTTTTTATCGTATCATTTAATTCATGTGTTTAACCGTTCAAAGGGCGAAGCCTTCAAGAAAGCACGCCATATTGCCATAATAAGCTGATATAATTATGTCCAGGGCAAACTAAATAAAATATATTGGTTAAATCTGTAGTGAAATATGGTAGTGAGGCATGGTCGTGTGGTGAGAGACAGAAACAGAATTAGAATGACAGAAATGAGTTTATAAACATTGTTTGAAAGATAAACATTGAAAATTAAGTTCGAGAATGATATAGATGAATATATTCCTTCTGAAGGCTTGATAAGGTACTCAGACACTTTTGTAATAGCCCAGAAAAAAATCTGTTATTAAAATTACAGAAGAAAAAATGTTCAAACAAGAATAAATCATTCAGTTAAACTTAAAAATTAGGCGTTTTAAACTTAAAGGAGTTACAGTCTCTTCTGTCACACGAAATTATCTATGGTATCTTTTAATTTATTTCGAAAAGAAAGGAAAAAACACTGGTGGAAGGGAGAAACAAAGAGAACGTAAAGATGGGAGTAGAATGGATAACAGGTGGCGAAAGATTGCACGAATTACGAATCAACAGCACAGGATTAGGAGGCCGATAGACGCGATACGTCTATTCGAAAGTGAATAAAGGAAGGGCGGGGGACATGGGAGTGCCGTAAGAAAATATGTTACAAGTAAAGAACAGTGCAGTCCTCGGAGCACTGTTCTTTACATAAGACGACATCAGCACTGCACCCCTTCTGGTAACGACCCTGTAACTGAGGGCGGCGCGAAGTTGCCACCCTTGTTCTATACGTCAGCGTGTTAAGCCCCCCCCCCCCGTTCCAACCCCTTCCGGCTCCATTTTTCTGCATGTAATCCTGCTATCATACCGACCTCATTACGATGCAAATGCTACCGTCTCTCCTTCGCATCTCAACTTCTCTTCAGCGAATTTTTTCTTTTTCTCTTACATCCCATCTTCTTCTCCTTATTTTAAATTCGCCTCATCAAACTAAATGCCCTTATTTTACAACCCTCTTTTACCTCTTCTGTTTTCCGTAAAGCCATTCGCTTTATACATTACTCAGATTTCTCAAAGAAAAGAAAAAAAAAAAAGAAGAGTGTAATGCGGAAGAGGAATAAAGAAGTTCCGGATTAGTGGCCCCACCCCCTTCAGTGCAGTCACGAAATAATGTGGTCCCTTTTTCCCGCAGATTCGGCCACTCACGGAAAATTTACTCTTTTAAATTTGTTTGCAATTTGTAGGGAGGCAGATATTTTAGGAAGAAATGAAAATTATGTAATGAGATTAATAATTTGTTCCCTTTATCAAATACATCGAGGACGACAAAACGAAAAAAAAACATGTAATGGGTGGGACATGTAGCATGGGAGAGCTGCCACATCGCAGTCGAAAAATCTGAAGAAAATAGTCCACTCGGGAGGACTGGGCGTGGATATGAAGATCATAACAAAATTCATCTTGAAAAATACTGTGTGAGGCCCTGTGTCTACGGCAATGAACATTTGAGTTCCATGACTGGATGAGTAATTCTCAGATTCGCGAAAAAAAGTGCTCCGTGAAATTAGTTTATGTCTGAACGATGCTAAATTCTCGTATATATACGTCAAGGAAGCTGCAGACTTTATTACTGAGTGGCCTAAAAATAAAATATTGTAGTATATGCATATTTTTATTTAATTATATTATGAGATGATAAAGTTGCGTCATATTGTGATAAATATATATTTGTTTAAATCTTGTCAGTCTAATCACAATAAAATTCCTATTAAATATTAAAATATTACTATAATTAACATCATTAATATATTTTAAATATTTAAATGTTAATTATAGTAATATTTTAATATTTAATAGGAATTTTATTGTGATTAGACTGACAAGATTTAAACAAATATTTAATTATATTAGTTTAAATCACATATTTACGACAGAATAAAAATAAACTAATAAATACATTCAGGACGGGTGTTAGGGCGAATATTAAACTAAGCAAACACTTCTAGTGTAAGTAGTCTAACGACTTGAGAAAGTGACACATAAAAGTTTAAATTTTCAATAAGGGAATATTTTTAAGGAAAAAAAAATCACCTTCATTCATTTCTCATCCATTTTCCACACCACGAACCCTTAACTTTGAAACGTATTTCCACAGATCCAGACGGAAAGAGAATACGCGATAATTCAACAGAGAAAATCAGCGTGGCATTAGGTTCATCGTTCAAAATGCTTTTCAGCTCAAGAAGTCATCCTTCATCCACCCGTACCCCTCAGACACCCCCGAGATTCAGAAAGTTAATAACCCTGGCCAGCTGCCTCGCGCTCCGTAACCTAACCTTCTGTTTTATCTAACATGTTGATTTAAGACTACAGTAATTAATAACAGTCATTTTTCATTAAATCATGACTGGAGGGGTTATTTGGACCACACGCACCCCCTCCTCTAACCCTCAGCTTCTGTTAATATTCACTCAAAAACAGGGATTTACAGTTAGTGGTCCGCAGACTTCTTCTAGGCCTTGTGTGGTTCCAAACTAAAATTGTCTGAAATTCAGTCTCATAATCTACCGTCAGTCTTGCTTCAGTGATTAATCCATAGCTTATTCATTAACCCTGTTTCAACTGCAGAAGTTATATATCGAACGATAGACTTGAATTGTAAACCCCGGAAAATCGTATAGAGTCCTCCTAGACGCAAGTCTAGGTTTGCATGTCGTGGTGCTCAGTTAAACAGCAGGGATAACTTTTCCTTTACTTAGCGTGGAACAGTTCATGTTACGTCCTTCGAAGCCCGAAGAGGGCTGAATGTGTCAACACAACTGTCTCATGCAGAATCAGTGTTCTGAAGCGCGAAGCTTATCTAAATAATATTTAAGAATTCAGTCCGTACCGCGAAGAAAACACAACTCTTCACCATTACAAAGATCAACTGGTTAACGCTGTTTAAGGAAATAACAGCAGTTTTTCTGAGAATCATACGAAATACATCGATAAATTCTGTGGAAAAATGTAGAGTTACTAATTGCTGAATAAGGTGGTACATATAATTACCACTGAGTTCTAAAGGGTTAAATTTGACTTACATCCACTGTAAGATAGTGTAATTGCGTCATATTGTGAATATTATAACAATTATTTATTTTAATCCGTCTTGTCACAATATTTAAAATTTCTTATAATTAAGATAATAAAATATCATTGATGTTCCATATCGATTGATCGATTTACAACAATCACTCCTACATCTAGGACCGATATGTACATCTGATAACATTTAAGAAAAGACAACACCTCGCCCAAAATTGAAAAACAAATGGCATGAAACATCACCAAATGGAATCATATTTGAGTTTTAAGTTCGTAAATCTTTTACACCTGAAGATGGTTTTATAAAAACTGAAACATGTTGTGTAAAGAATGTTCCAAAATGTAAATCGATCAATCGATATGGAACATCAATGATATTTTATTATCTTAATTATAAGAAATTTTAAATATTGTGACAAGACGGATTAAAATAAATAATTGTTACATCCACTGAATAGTTCCAGAGACGAAACTTACAGATGTTCGGACATATCGCCACCAGGCCTACGCGTGCATTTCGTACACAGTGCTACGTACTTGTCGGCCCTTCGGTTCGTATCTTCATAACACCCCTGGACGATGGGGTAAGAAAACGCACCCAACCCTCTTGTAGGCCCAAGGAGGGGGGGGGGAGGCGTGTGCCAGTTCGGTTTAATAACGGTTTTGACATTTAATGAAGACTTGTTTTACCCTCCTCTTCTCGCCCTTTTTCGTCTCATTTTGTCTTGGATTTTTATACACAGTTTTCCCTCCTCTTCTCCCTTATTTCTTGCTTACAATTCCTTGTAGACTAAAATTTCCCCATTCCACCCTCAAAACTCAGCCACATCGAGTGCATGTAATACAAGGGAGGCTTTAAAACACAGTGGCGTTCTGTTTAAATAAGGGGGGAAGTCATTCTGATGGAGAGTGGTTTAATATTTGTTGTTCCTTCATAAGCAACCAGCCCTTGGATTAGCTACTGTATTCACCGACTGTAACCTTTTCTTAGTTTCTTGCTGTTTCCAAGGGAAACGCGTGGTGAGTGTGGGTGAGTGTCTTTGTATCTTGAACCAATATACCGATTCTTACGAAATTTGGTACTGCCCCACGCCGATGGACGTTACTTCACCTTCGTAACTGTCGTCAGACATCCAGGCCCTGTGAATTTCTGCAGTAGCTGAGCTAACACAGAACTTTACGTAGGATTTCATTATAATTTATTGAAAATATAAATATACTTTTATAAAGATATAATATACAATATTCCCCGTCTATTAAGTTTGTAGTTTAAATGCGTCATGTTTGTGTTAAAATTCAGTATATATTTATTTATTATTTCAGTCTATACACAAACTTAGTTTTTAAAATGTTGTTAAAATTAAAATTAAAATTTAGCGCTTTTCATCGTTATTACGATGTTACATAAAAAACCTGAGGATGATGCAATAGCATCGAAACATGTCGTAAAATATGTAACATCGTAATAACGATGAAAAGCGCTAAATTTTAATTTTAATTTTAACAACATTTTAAAAACTAAGTTTGTGTATAGACTGAAATAATAAATAAATATATTCCCTGTCTAGTTCGTAAATATAAGTTATAAGACCAATGAGATCTATTTATATATAATTTTTTTTTACAAGTTGCCGCTATTCAAAATGCGATAAGCAGGGACGACCATGGAACAGCATAATGACGCCGTCTAGTTACTTGCATGGATACCAACATTCCTGAGGAACGTACCGCCTCCAATTTCAGGGTGAAGGGGGGAGTGAGTAGCTTGATTCCCCTTACTGGCTGAGACTTCTATCAAACTGTTAGTAAACGAACGAATTTATGAATCGGTGAACCAACTGACATGAACTTCTCTCAGTGCATTCTGTGTTTCCGAGAAGAAAGCATAATGAGTGAAATAATTTCGTTTTAACTGAAGACGAAGAGTGTTTGAACACAGAATCCCTTGTTGCAAAGATCCAAATTTTCGGCTCGGTGACGGAAGCGGTAACACGGCTGGGCCGTTGCTAAGTGATGCCACTCAGTAGAACAGGAGGGCAGTCGAGACAGGAATCGATATGCGTCATATCGAGCTGAACGGAACAGGACTGTACAGGGAGAACGAAATAAAAATTAAGGAAAGAGAGAACAGGAAAACGAAAGACAAGAGAAATAAACTGAAAAGAAAGGAAAATATAACTACAGAAACAAAATAACCTGTTGAAAATACGAAGTTCTAATTTACTTCGTTGAATGCAGAAACCAGCTACTTCTTTAATAAACACGCCAAAAAATTCCACGGGATACACAAAAGTACAGTTTCTAGTTACGAAATGAAGGTGAAGGAGAGGGAAAATGCGAAGAGAACGTGAAAACCAAAACCAGAGAGAAGCAGAAAATGCTTTATTCGATGGAAACACTTGCTGCCAACGGGTAGTTTGAAATATGCCCCTGGGTGGGTAAGCAATCCCGCCACAACCCCAACCCCCTCTCATAACCCAAGCCGCATCCTGGAAAGGCGGTCAGAATGTCACCCGCCCCCCCCCACCCCCCCACCCCCAAACACATCGTTCCAGGACTTGAAATGGTTCCCATAAGCCGCTGCGCCATATTCTTACAGCTTGCAATCTTCGTGTTCTGGAAGTCAAATGTGCCTTGACCTTTTCATATTTTCCGCTACTCTGCAGCAGAGGCGGCTCAGCTCAGACACCAGGACGTTTCGTGGATTTGCTTCTTTGGAACGATTTCTCCAAGAGTTTCTCACCGATTAGTCATTCACCTGTCCGCATGAAACCGACAACGACAGTGAGATTTCAGGTTCTCAAGGCGGCGAGTACGAGGTTGACGGTCTTCTAGGACGCTGCGCCTTGTAGTCTCATAGGGCTAATCGCCCTGACGATGGAGACAGTAAGCGTCTCTGATAACTCGGTCAATTTCCACTAGACGACACGACTGAACATCCCCGGAGAAAGCCATCTTTAGACAGTGATAACATTTTTCGTTAAACTTGGTGTGGAGAACGGTCTCCATTTGGCGCATGTTAATCCACCATCAACAATACTAACATGGCGGTCGTGGTAACTTTACGCACTAGAACAACATTAGCGTCGTTCAGTTGGTGGTTCCTAAAGTTCTTCAAGACCCATAGATCTTTGAAAATCATGCAGAATTTATTAAAGGATTTTTAAAACATGTGGAATAACAATATGGCGACGGCGCGAAGTATTCTGTGAAAGACGGTAAGTGATTTCGTAGCCTGCATTTATACTCGTGTGTTTCATAGTGAGCTAAGCTATTGAAGAAATCCCCCGCCTTTTATGGAACACGAAGATTTATTATCGTGCTCACAAGAATCGATTATCGATCCTTATCCCCGAGCTAGACGAATCCGGTCCACATTCTCGCATCTTATTTTCATAAGCTCAATTTTAATATTATCCTCCCATCTACTCCTAAGTTTCCGAGATTTCTTCTCTTGAGGTTCTTCAGCCAAAATTTTGTAAGTTTTTGCCCGACTCCCGCACCCGCAACATAATTTGAGCCCTTTTAGGCTCAAAAAATACTCTTCAGCTTTTCTCTTCTCAAACATCCTCAATCTGCGATCTTCCCTTAACATGACACAAAATTAGAACTCGGCTCGTCAGGATGTTAAGCGTCTCGCGGGCCACAGTTTCGGTATCAGACGCTCTCCAGTTCCTTTGCCGTAATCTCGTCGCCAGCCGCCACTGCGTAACAATACCCTCCCCCTTCCCACCGCCTCCCAAACTCTTCAGGATTTTAAATGTGGTCGTGGAGCGCCATATTTTCGCCGAGATGGGTCCTGTTACTTGTGTCCTAGGGTGGCAATGGTATTGAGAACATAATTTCAGTACGAGATACGAATTGTAATACTTCGAGGGGGCGAGAATTGTAGCAAAGCGAGAGTGGAGACATTATTCTAATGTTCAACATGTGACTCAGGGTCTTGTAATGCTGCCCCCCCCCCCACCCCAATTTGCGTCCAGTCTCGTGTTAAGGGTCGCAGGGGATACGTAGACAACCATCGCAACGGACAGGTCAGAACATTCAATAACTTTGTATTTTATCTACAGAACATATTTACGCTTTCATACGATTCTTAGAATAAACAGCTATTATTTTCCTTAACAGAATTAACCAACTGAGCTAGGAACTGAATATAAATATTATTTAGACAAACTTCGTGCTTCAGGGGGTTAAGGATTACAGTCTACCTCATATACGGTTGCTGTAGTCTGCATTAATCCTTTGAAGGCGAAGATCTTCGAAATAATACTTACGAATTCAGTCCGTACCGCAAAGAAAACACAACACTTCATCATTACAAATATCAACTGGTTGATGTCGGTTAGGGAAATAATCGCTGTTTACTCTCAGTACCACGCGAAACCCATGAATACAAAACACAAATTTTCTGTTTCTTAAAGCAGATGGTGCATTTAGTTACCACTCGGCTTTGAAGTGTCAAGGGGAACATAAAATCTTTTAAGTCGAATTCTATCCACACACAAGCACAATTCATGCGCCACAGTAACCGTTGAACAACACTCAGTCAGTAGTAACCTATATAGTTGAAACATCGATCCCAAACAACTTAGACTCGATTCTTACTGACTCTTTCTGAAATTAATGGGTTATATAGAGATCTACGTCGGCTGGGACGGGGTCGTGGCCAATTGTAAGTTACTGCTCCAACATGTCCGAAGAAATAATAAAGAAGGTAAGAGTAACAAAGACAAAATAACAAAAGAGAAACGAAAATTGAAAAAAAGGGAAGAGTTAAGATTCGAAGCCGGTTCCTCTTGAACACGATCTCGACTACACTACGACGTATCATAATGTCGTCCTATGCGGATTGAAATCTAATTTAAAATCGAGACTTATTAATAACGGTGAGCTCAAACAGGTTTCAGCTTAAGAGTCCCGAAACAAGCGAAGATCGGTCGCGAAACGCACGCACTCGCACCCCCAACCCCCGCTCAGCTTCAAATGGCTATAAAAGAGTAGCTCAGCCGTAGGAGAAACAAAATAGCCAACAGAGGGCAAGGGAGTAGCAGGGGGGGAGGGGGCGGAATTATTTTTTTCATTCCCCTTTTTACTCTTAACATTCCACGAGTGAGGAATCACAAAAAACAGCACTTAAGAGTATTTGAATTTCTCCCTCTTATGTATCGGTCGCTATAAGACAAATCTCATGAATTGCTGTGGGGCGTTCTATGGAGGGGGACCTTTCTGTCATGTTCTGGATTTGTTACGAAGATCTCAACTTGTGATCACCAACGGTAAGGGCGCTCTCCTTCTCGATCCTTACGCCGATTTTCGACGAAGAAACCTTTTTCGTGCTACGCAAGAGATATCTCGTTTAGAAGCAGTCGCTTTATTCTGAACTTTATTTGTTTATATTATAGCTCTATCAGTATTAAGCCTGGCTACGGTTTCAAACGCTCTGGCTTCGATTCCCCTACACACTTCTTGCCACCACGTCCATATCATCACTACGGCCCAACCAGCCTCCTATCCAATGACCGGGTACAATTCTGACTGTCCGCCAACATTCGGGAGGAATATACAGCTTCATTCTTCCTAAAATGCTGGCACCCCGTCAAAATACTCTACGACGCAACAACCCTCAAGCCCAGCATCTACATTCATATTGCCTCGAAAACTTATAATCATACAAACTGAGAATCAACTATCATCTCTGAAGATGGAGTCAACACGTTCCTTCGAAATTTGATATTTAAATGCAACCCAGGAGACCAATACAGAACTCAAGATCCATTCTGTCTCAGTGTCTAGCGGTTAAAACGCTGGCCTTGTAATCCTGGGGTCTCGGGTTCGATTCCCGGCGGTCCCCGAATTTATAACTTGTGTTGGGCAAGGCCGTGGTCTAGGCAACACGGAGTTTTCCTCCGGGGGCTTCCCCGGTTTCTCCGTGGCATCCCAACAATTACTCCATTCACACACAGAAGAAGGCAGTGGCAAACCACTTCTGGATCATCTGCCAAGAACGTATATGAACAGGTCCCAGTCCGAGAAAAGGATGGAAGGATCCTGTTCATATGGACCTGTCGTCAGACAGAACACTTAAAAAAAAATCCTACATACATTCAGCATGCAATAATATTAAGGCGACAATATAAATCATTACAGCTGATATAATAACTGAAAAAGAAGAATAAGATTGTCGAATGGACTTATCACCGTGAAATATGAAGTTCCGAGTCTCTCCACGCCTCTACTGCGTGAAAAAACAAAAAAACAAATTCTGTTTGCACTGTCTTCAACATAACATAAACCAAACAGCACTGCAACGTTCACAAATCACGTAGAGCATTGTTTAAACTCGGATTGTGTTTGCAATACAAAAGATGTATGAGGATGTGATGGGGATGAACATCCTGAGTCTGCAGGTACAGGATCGGAGCATCGCGACACAATTTTGTCGTCAAAAAGTTTTACGAAAGCTGGAGAAACAAACTTCTGCATTTCAGTAAGGCTATTTCCCGTCATCATCATTAGAATAATTACGGGCTCCTTCGTCTTATCTTCCGCTTACTCATTTTTCGTCTTCGTCAGAACTTTCCTATTCATTTTCATCACTATCGTCAGTAGTTAGTTCCTGGCGAAAATAAAAATCTCCTGACAGCTACTTCGACCGAATGAAAGTAGATAAGTTCCCCTTAGAACTTCCTATTTTCAGGAACTATGAATCACTTAAAAATATCTATTTCCGAGATGGGAATGTGTCATAATTTTACTACGGTTCTGTACGCTAAGTGGGGTGGAAGGGGGTTCGAAAAAATGAAGGAGAGGGTGTAACAAAAATCCCTGCACGGTACATCTTTTATCTAAAATGTAAACTGGGGTGTTCTCAGGTGAGGACAGTGAGTGAAGAGGAAAGGTAGAATAAATAAGATGCAAATCCAAATATCGTAGAATGAATGAGCTGGCAGAGAAACGAAATGGGAATGGGGAATGTAAAAACCAAACAAGAGGTCGAGACGCTGGGAAGGGGATGCTGGTATAGAAGCACAGGAGTGCAAAGTTCATTTGCTTCTACGCCGTCAAGTGTAAATTGGGTTAACGTAGCTGTGAGTGTGAGGGGCGCTGCTGTTTGCGATGTCATCTTGTTCCACGGCAGCAGCGCAGCCTCTCATTGTTGCCGTAACCATGGCAACTGACAAGCCAAACGAAACCCAAGAATATGAGCTGCCAGAACAAAGGAACGCGACCCCCTGCTCCCGGCGTGTCGGTATTAAAAGGGGCGCTAAAAGAATGCCCTTCCGTACAATACGAATCAAGAGAAGTGATGATAAATTGAAGATAGAAAGAAAATGATACAAATAATATAAAAGGAAAATAAAGACAGAGTACTAAATGAAGAAAAAGAGGCTGGTGGGATTAAAGAAGGAAGGAAGGAAGGAAATAAGAGAAACAGAAGAAAACAGAACAACTATAAATTAAAATAGAAATAAGTAAAAGAGAGAACGAGCAACGCCATCAAAATCAATCCTTTTGGGCTGTCGAACAGACTTTTATAAGAAAGTATACGTACAGTATATCAACACATCAGAGGCATCAGCTAAGTAGAGACGCCATTATGAACGTGCCGACCATTATTAGGACGCCACTGGAACGGAATTATACGAGGAGTACGTTCGACTAAACAGCGCAAGAGACAGGGTATTATTGCTTCTATTTGAATAAGGACTGCACTGAGACATCTCCAGGACATCGGCGAAACAACAGAAAGATGAAATATCTCGCACAAAGGATCAAGAGGTGAAAAATACGACCCGGGAATAAAACACGAACTACAATACGTGCGTTGAAACAAAAGACGACCTCTTCCTGAAGCACAATTGAAACAATTGTGAACATAGTTCAACTTGACGCCGCAAGAGCGTACAGTGGTCGAATTGGCGGCCATCTTGTAGACGTTATGTGGAAGCAGAAAGATTGTCTTTCTGTTTATATGAATTTTTGAGTTGCTTTTCCAACGCAGTGGAGCAGCAGCGGATGTCCCCTGAGGAAGTGTGCATACATAACCTTTCTCTGCAAGGAGACATCTTTCGAACCAAGTACAAACAACGAGCATTAAATATTCATAAACGCAGACCCACTGTCCCCAAGTTTCTTTTTTAAAGCCGTGTCTCTCCTCCCACAGTATCCACTTTTCTTGCTAGATATGTACATTTTTTTTAAAAAAAAGAACCAAAAAGCTGGTTAGAATAGAAGGTCTTGGGTTAAGAGCACTACTCATCTCATTGTGTCTCGAACAGAAGTTTGTATTAATATTTCGCGAATGTTGCATAAATATGCTCTCAAAGAGAGACTAGTTTCGGATTTAAACACGGTAGACTTGACTTTGGGCTGTACTATCGGTGTCCGATTCCCGGAAGGGGAGGGGGGACGACCTATTTTCCCTACGTCCAGACCGGTTCTGGGTCCCAGAAAGCTCCCTATTTGGGTTTCTATGAGTTAAAATTTGGCCGGAGCGTGTAGCTAAACACTCACCTCCGTTTAGTGCCAAAGTTAAAAATACCTCCATTCACCAATACGTCTGCATGGCATGAGTACAACGGACTAACGCTTGTCTGACAGTGATGAGGTAAGCGAACAGTCTATGACTCCTGATATGAAGATTTTTGGTTTATGCAGGTAACTTAATGTTAGTACGGAAGAAAATCTGGGGGGTTGCGATGGGCTAGGTATGTGGCTGGCATGGGGAACACATGAAATGCGCACAGAACATAATTAGGACAATATTTACTAATATGACGAAGACAGAACAAACTTTTAAGTCGGATCTTAAGATCGAACCTGAATGAAATTATTTTAGGATAGTGAACCATGATGGTCTTTGGTATTAGCGATGTTAAACTTCAGGTTACACAGAAAATTAGTTATTTCTTCTTGTGGATGTTTCAAAATAGTAAGTAAATTTACAACTTTCTATGGGATGAAGGATAAACTTTTACACGTACGTTTAAGCTCGTATGAACTAAATTTGAAAAAAAATAATCAAATTTGAAAAATAAGAAGACCTTATTTCATTACCATAAGCGTTAAGTAAAATAATGTTAGGTTACATGTCTGCCACTTTTTCATATTGAGCAGCAGCAAAGGAAAGCTACTTGCTTTCCGAATATTTTGTACGCATAATTATCAGCGCTGTAACTAAGACCCGGTTCACTCTCACAACCAGAGCGGAGAAATATGCTAATAATATAGCTACAGGAAGAAGACACGTCCAAAGAGGAACAAACAGTGGACAGAAGAAGGCCATGAATTATGGATGCGTCTGCTTTGCCTTTTCGTCTGCTTCGGATCTCCCCAGAGCAGATGTATATTATTTTATACTGAGTTTGTGCAGTGATATGGAAGTCTTGAGTGCGAGACTGGGATATGTGATGTCAGAAATTGCTGGCAACAATTTTTCACAGTCAGGACACGGTCAAGTTTGTCTCTTGCCTGATGATGGAGGCAGCAAGGACCTCTGAAACGTCGAAAAACTCTTACCAGACTGCGGTTCAACTACCTAGAAGGCACCCATCTTCAGACTTACCTCAAATCCTACAAAATGAAAAGAATGTGACCGCGTCCTTCCATATCCATTGAAATTTATAATTAATTAATTATCTCATAATTGAAATTTGTACAGTGTGAGCTACTGACATTATCACAGAAGAAACAGGAAAAAATTCCACGACCTAGCTCGCCGACGTATTGCTAAAAACACAGTCCTCCGTCGAGAATTGACGCCTGATGATCGTAAATTAGGTTGCTTGTTGGTGATTGGCAGAACACTTTTCCAGCAGTTGCTTGGAGCCACTCAGGAAACCGGACCTCTGGGTTGAGAAAGAACCCCTGAGCTCCCGATAACGATTTAGCTTCGTTCATGTTGATCCCATCGTTACGTGTGCCACTGTTGCAGTGGCGCGTGTCAGTACAGGGAGTGTCCATTTCGCCTTTCCTTTGCTATTCATGCCTTGCACTTAACATCATGTCGGAGTACAGCCAGACTATAAAATAAATAAAGTGTTTCTTATGTTCTTTGTTTGTTGCTTGCATCCAGAAGCTTCAAAAGCAACCTTTCCTTCTGATTATATCTGCTTCAATCTTACTTACCTCTTCTTCCTTTTATCCAGAAAGTACGACAGTCTAGAAACATAACTTCAATTTTACCTCATTTTCGTCTCCTGTGCGCTCACACACAGACATCCGACGATGAACGTGACCAGTAGCGTGCGTTTTATATCCTTTCGTCAACTCTGCTGGCCGAAACAATCTCCGCACTTCGGCATAATGTGCACTTACTCAAAGCACATGCTCAGAACACACGAGCATAAATTCCATTACGTTCAAAGTATACCCTAATGACGTAATGACCGAGTATTTTAATGTTAAAAGTCACATCGATAATTTAACAATAATTTTGCTAGATATTTCGTATAAATGTGAAACACTGGACTAATATATCAGATCTAAAACTTCTTGACGATGGTGAAGAGTCAATTGAATAAAAATTTTCTTGGATATTATCCATCGTCTAGTAAATATAAAACGTAAAACGACGTTTCGGAGATGGGACTCTATCTCCGTCTTCAGGTTCCTACACAGTTGGACCCACTAGATAGAGCTAATCCCTATCTCCGAGACCTCTTGGATATTATCCATCGTCTAGTAAATATAAAACGTAAAACGACGTTTCGGAGATGGGACTCTATCTCCGTCTTCAGGTTCCTACACAGTTGGACCCACTAGATAGAGCTAATCCCTATCTCCGGGACCTCTTGGATATTATCCATCGTCTAGTAAATATAAAACGTAAAACGACGTTTCGGAGATGGGACTCTATCTCCGTCTTCAGGTTCCTACACAGTTGGGCCCACTAGATAGAGCTAATCCCTATCTCCGGACCTCTTGGATATTATCCATCGTCTAGTAAATATAAAACGTAAAACGACGTTTCGGAGATGGGACTCTATCTCCGTCTTCAGGTTCCTACACAGTTGGGCCCACTAGATAGAGCTAATCCCTATCTCCGGAGATAGGGATTAGCTCTACGTTTTATATTTACTAGACGATGGATAATATCCAAGAAAATTTTTATTCAATTGACTGGACTAATAGTTGAGTATAAACCGACTCAAGTGCATTCTTCCCCTGCGGCTGTCAATTGAGACCGAAACTGTGTCATACAGCAACTGACTCTCATAGTCAGCCAATCAATCAATCAATCATCCAGTCAGTTACTTAAGCATTTAGTCTATGCAATCAGCCGGTCAGGCATCAGTCAGGCAGACTGTGCTCCACAGAGCTGTAGCTGTACGCGAGGTGGTGAATACATTTCAAAGAGGTAAGTTTTAATAACACTCGTTCCGGTGCAAAACACGAATTCGAAGGAGTGTCTCAGATCCTTATCGTGGCCCGTGCTAAAGTACAACTGTGATTAAGGATCAGAAATCAGTGCGATCAACAACAGGCAGAGACGATCAAGCATCCGAAGCACGAGGGGCAATGCTGAACGGCACAGTCGCAGGTGCTAGCTTCCGGCTACTCGCTCTCGCGAGGGCCATAGCCCTAGTGGTTCCTCAGCACGCACTTGCTACGTGAGATTTTGGATATAACCATGTTCTGCAAACATCAGCTGTTGGCGCGGTATTTTTAGGGTCCTCAAGGTTTAGACTTTGTACTTTTAAAAATACTGGTGCAACGTGTTCCCATACACATCACACACGTCTAAATTCATTTATAAATGTGCTGGAAGATTTTTCTTAGGAAATTGATAACGCTAAATCTGCGTATTACTGGTAGGATGCGTACGGACGTAAAACATTTCTTGCCATCAATGCTTTTGAGCGGGTTAGCAGGTTAATACGATCCTTTGAAATACCCCTCAAATTACATTATTTTAATAAAATTATCGAAAGAGTTCAAGAAATTTCTTACGTCGCTTTCAATAATACTGTTATACTTCCAAGACATCAAAGCAATTACAATATTTGACGTACGGAGACATACAGACAACATTCAAATAGCATTAAATCAAAGCTGGGGGAAGCTTAAAACGTGAAATGCTTGTCTGAGCATCAGAAGTCGTCATTATCAAACCCTCATATGAAAGATTCACTCGGCAGGAGCAGAAAATACCATTAAAGTCTGAACTTCTTCATCTCTGCTTCCTCAGTCTCCTCAAGATTTGGCTAATGAAATATAACGAGAGAACACAGCGCCACCTTCCTCTTGTTACATTCTTATTTGGATTTCTTTCTCATTCTTTCTACAAAGGCTTTGTTCTTTCTACACGATGCCTCCCACTTTAATTACAACACACGGGGACAGAAGTTAGGCGTGAATCGGTGAGAGGCGGGGAGGAGGGTTTGAATTTTGAGATGTGAACAGCCTGTCTGTAAAGCGTTTGTTAAATTTCATCAGATGTTTTGTTATAACAACTATTCCTAGCAAATTTAGTGCCGAGAAATGCCATAACCCGAATACGTGTACATTAACATCAAAATGTTTCATTAATTTCATTGTTGTTTTTTTGATTTAAGAAAAAGAAGAAGAAGACTAATTGAAAATTCCCCTGAAATAACATTATAACACAATTTTATATAAGATTTCATTAACTATTAAAAAAAGTACATTAAAACTAAGAGAAAAGTGTTTTTAATTTGTGCCCAGATTAATAATTTGCGTTACAGCTAATGCAAGTAGCTACGTCAGAGAATAATATTAATATAATTAGTGTTATTTAATAAATTTTAATGAAATATATTACCTGTGTACAAATTATTAGCCTATTAGGCTAAATATAACCGTCCTATTCAATTTTATACCGATAAATTAACGTGTTTGTACGTCGTATTTATTCTGTATAATATTTATCAACATCTGTAGAGCGATTCTGGCGTGAGATGTTCTAGAAGCAGACTGTGTCAGCTCTTGGGTTCCCCAGCAATCAACCAGCTGCTATTTGCCTAACCTCTTGAAGCAACAATAGAGTCACTTCTCTTTCCTACAGACTCAACGACTTAAAAGCGATTCACTGTGCAGTATTTTTCTGTCATCTCCTCTCAGAGTCTCTTCACCCCCTCTAACACGTAGTTCAACAGTAGCTGAGAATGAATAAATAAATCAGTGAATGAATAGATTTCATTGAGGGTTTGGAAATCCCTCGAGAAATACTTCTTTTCGATCATTGGAAAGAATCTTGCCTTAACCACCGTGCACTCTACCACCTACGTGGTGCCGAGCATAATTATGGCCGTCTCCCTGCATTGCATTGCTACCTTCGTCTTTCTGATGCAGTTTCAATAATTAATTATTCGCTTTAGCAGCTGAATAGAGATGCTAGACTAAGATGCTTCGCTGCATTGAACCAGATACTATTGCAGATAATTTCCAAACCTTTAAGGCACGTCATGTTCCCGGAACCCCTCTCCGCGTTTCGGAATCCACGGATTTCAACGCCGAATCAATTACTGAGGCCAGACAATGATGATTATTGGGTTACATTACAAAGTCGTATTAACTATGGTACCGGATATTTGCTTATTTTGCGATCCTTTCTCAAACTACAGCGTGTGCATTTTTTTCATTTATATCACAAAACTTATATGAACAGAGAACATTCTGTTACTTAAATACGACAGATCAACTTTTTAACAAATTTCATGAACAGATTCGTCCTTGAGAAGAAAATATTCGTTCAGCTGGTCAAGAAATTCCACGCCTTATATGGAACCAGGAAGTTCGATTATCGCTACTGATCCATATCTTGAGTCACAGGAATCCACTTCTTACTCTCACATCCTTTATGTGACGCAGTTTAAAATTATACACCCATCTGTGTGTAGGTCTAGCAAGATTTTTCTTCCCTTCATATTTTCCAGCAAAACTTTGTATATATTTATCACTTCTCCCATGGATGTTACATATCTCACCCATCTCACTGTCCATGGTTTGATAATCCTAATAACATTTCATAAAGAGTGCAGATTATGAAACTGCAATATGATTTTTATCTGTTCTCTTATTCCGCTGTGTTTCTTAGGTGCAAATAACTTCCTCAGCATCCTATACTCAAACACTGTCAATCTATGCTGTTGTCTTAATGCAAAAGACAAAGTTTCATAGAAGTACAAAACAAGAGGTAAAATTTTAGCGCTGCATGTTTTAATCTTTGCGAATTTAGACAGGCGAACAGGAAGACAGAAGATTCTAAAGTGCGTATTGACAAGAACTCCCTGAATTTAATCTACTCTAAATTTCTTTAGAGTAGATTAAATTAGGTGCCCGAATTTATAACTTGTGTTGGGCAAGGCCGTGGTCTAGGCAACACGGAGTTTTCCTCCGTGGCATCCCAACAATTACTCCATTCACACACAGAAGAAGGCAATGGCAAACCACTTCTGGATCATCTGCCAAGAACGTATACGAACAGGTCCCAGTCCGAGAAAAGGATGGAAGGATCCTGTTCATATGGACCTGTCGTCAGACAGAACACTAAATAAATAAATAAATAAATTTCTTTGTGAATGAAATTTTGATTTGTTGTCGTCTTTCCCAAATTATTACACATTGTGGTGATCGATCTGTTATTTTATAACGCTGCTTCAGATATTGAGGTCATACGGTAGTCAATTTGCGACGCTGAAAGGCCTATCTGCTGCTAAAGTAAGCCATACGTTGAAACAGAAATGCGTCGGAGAGAATAGATAGAAATAAGTGGGATGGTGAGAAAAGATACGTTGAACAGATGAGACAGAGGCACTGGTGAGTGAGAATGAAGAAGTGAGGGGCCCGGGAGGGGGCACGGAGGTGGGAGGGTTTAATCCAAAGTTTAATTATCTTCCTGTGTTATAATTTAAAACGAGGTTCTAGCCTTGCCTTCTCAATCTGTCGGATGGCTTTCATAATGCGTGCTTAACAGCATTGGCCTCCAGCGAGTTCCGTAATGCACTTAAATGTTTTGTTCGCAGCGACAAGAGGACAGAAAGTCCGTGTATCAGTGGTCCCTTTGCTCCTAGAAACTGGTTACAAGGGCGACAGGCACAGTTGCTGATTGGCCGACAGTTCGTTGACATACAAGCTACAGGACCGAAAAATAACTAATGCTGTTTGTAAGTTAAATTTAAGGTTCTCAAATTTATTGTGTTCTTGAGTAATAAAAATTTCCTTTACCCAACGGGACCCACAGAATTGGCATCGTCTCCGAAACGTGGTGAATTTTATAATTTTAATTTTTTAACTTTTAAATAACAGAGAATGGACAATGTACGGATACAAAGTACCATAATACTGAAAACGTGCATCTGTAAAAGAATTTAGAATGTTATTGAAATATTAATTAGCACACTGTCTTAGTACGTAATGGACGTACTGAACAACAAAAATTGTCTGCCTCAGAGATATCTGAAAGATTACTTACATAAGTCGAATGATACGACACAATTGATCAGGTCATAATACTAAAGAACAAGGGGGTGGGATAAGAGAGAAAAAGAATTAAAGAGAAGAACAAGAAAAGGTTGAGAAAAAGGAGAAGGCAAAGGCTACAGCGAAATATTCACTGACTAATGTTCTTCTCTTCGCGTAACTCTTTGAAAACCATCGTTCTACAACTGACTTCTTAAAGGATTAAAATATACGAACCTTTAATGTAAAGTAAATATAGGACTGTATTAAATATAAGAACACAACGACGATAAATAGCGCAAAGATTTATTCACTCCTGTGCCGTCAGTTCGGCAAATCACAAGATCCTCGCGATTCCTTGTGCGCCGCGCCCTCTTCATACATGACAGTCAAAGATGTCGCCTCTAGATTTATAGAGCAGAGGAATTAATGCGGACGGACTGAAGCAGAGCGCAGGAGAGGGGAAATGTGCTTATGAAGACGTGTAGAAGATGTGTATGAAGAAAGTTATTAGAAAAATTAATTCTACCCTCTGAAAGTGGTGAGTTTTTTTGTACAAAAGAGATTTGAAGTGACTATGGATTGTTACCAGGGTGGCGATATGGCGGCTATGATAGGGGGTGTCATTATGGGGGGATGATTGGCTATAAGTCACGAGCAGCTGGAGACACGGCAGAGAAGCAAGACTTATAACGAACAGAGCTGAAAGACAGAAAAGGAAATTCGAAGCCAAAGACCAATAATCAAAGGATTTGTTTGAGGTTTAATTCTGAGGTCTTGAAGATACCCGGAAAATGCCTTCATAAAGAGAACGGTAATTAGATTAAGTTTGAAGGTAATTCTTTTATTATCAAAACGGAAAACTCTTCCGATCAATTCTATTTTTTTAATTTAAGATTTTAGATACGAGAGCATAAAAACGGGTCACAGAATTAATTTTACCCAGAATATTTATTATTTATGGGCATATTTAACGATGAATATCGAAACCTCAGAATATAAAACGTACCTTCGATTTCACTGCGTATTTAATAAGTTCAAAATATGCATCTTCCTCTCCTTCTTTTATAAAACTAAAACTTCCTTTCGCAAAATTATCGTTAGCAGGATCTGAGGTTTTCACGACGGCAAATCCGAAGATCGTCTGTCTTCTGAATTATTTTATCGACGTTTTAGATATGTTCGCTTACTCCATTATCAAGGCGATCGCTCCAATGTTACTGAAATGTAGAACACTAGGATGGCGGAAACATGCAAATACTTTATGGCTCAGAGTCTTTGAGAAGCTTATAGTCGCTCAGCTGACGAGAACATTCACTACCTTTCACTGAACTCGCCACTTGAACTTATCAAAAAGCCAGTTGAATCAAAACTATTTAATATTAACTTTGATATTATCTTCCTACAAACAGAAATTCACACAGAACTTTGATGGGGGAAACTTTTGGAGAACGGTCACTTGAAAGACCAAGAAGAGAATAACAGTAAGTTGAAGATGGGAGGTGGATGGAACTGGCTCAGGATCGTGCCCAGTTGCAGACTTTAGTGCTATCAGCGTCGAGAATCCGTTAATTCCGCATCCTCAGTTAATCTTCGTCCGTAACGAAACTCTGTTCGTCTTGGGTCGTCCAAATAACTTTTAAATCAAATATGCAAAAAAGCGCTTTGCTGGGTTCAATTTCTTCCAACATAAAGCATCTGATGCACCAGTCAGAACTAATTTTCACGCGATGAAGCAAGATCAATGAACGCTAACGAAGTTTCAAGGTAAATAAGAAGTAGCCCGAGACACAGAAGGAATTTAATTGTCAGATTGGGGGTCGACGCTATGTGGAAGGGTCAATTCTGCGTCGTACCAGCGAAGTCCAGCTTCGTGTGAGGTGAGGTGTGGGGGAGCGCGGGGAAAAGTTACTCCGTTGTCCGTCTCACAACTAAACAATAGCAAACGAATATGGAGTGGAGAAATGAAACGAATCGGAAGGAAGGAGATGAAACGAAATAAGGCGAAATAAATAATGTGTAGAGAGATGTAAAAAAAGCAGAATTTGTAAATCAATAAATAATATAAGAAAAATATTGAAATAAATATAATTTAAGAAGAGAGAAAGGAAAGCGAAACAGGCACCAGCCCGCAAGATGGTCCCGTCCGCCCTCTTCTCTCGAAACATGGGTCGAGATGCGATTATAATAGTTACAGCAGTCTGCAAAGAGTGTGTTTAATGGCGGAATTGAATTCAAGATTCTGAATGCAGTGTAGTGTTTGTTTTCAACTACAAGAATATTATTGCAAGACTGTGAACGGAATGCGTACATTCTTACGTGAGGATATAAATGTCGGATGGTTCGCCATAATAAGGACTTACTGCTTCAATTCGTCTAACATCAGAAATAAAATTAACAACAAGCAAGTATGTCATTCTGTGTTTGCAACAAAAACATTAAATATTGCATAAAGTGACGACATACTGGCAGAATGTCCAGAGTTTTCCTCTCGGCAGCAATTTTATTTTTACTACAGAGTCAAGATTATATCTGGATCCTACCAATGTTCTATTCAGCATAAAGACAGCCAGAGCATGATTCAGGCTCACCAACTTAGTGAGTAATCTTTACAGATAATCGACACGAATCTGAATCAGTTCTTCCGCAGTTAAATCGCGGTGCACAATATTTCTAGCCAGGCTGTGGAGCTGAGACTCGCAAACACGAGTTTTGATTTCACCCGGATTACGTTGCTGCTTCGCTACCGGAGTTTTGCTGCTAGCAAGATGAGATAGGGTTTGTACCGGAAGAGCGGTGGTGACGGTGGCGTCGGTGGCGTTCGCAGGGGTTGAGGGGGTGTTTTCAATACGCTATCCATTATGAAAGTCATTCTTCGGGGTGTGTGAATAGAAGGGGGTGGGTGGCAAATCAAATTGTCAAAGCCAGCCCTCAGTGTTACACCACCCCGGAAAGGAAATTCACCCCTCCACTCCCCCCTCAGTCACACCTCGCCCTAGCAACCTCTCAATTGCAGAAGACATCTTGCATTACTCGTAGCAAAAACATCAGCAACGTAAAATATTAATGAATGTCCGGACAGTGAAACAGCTGCACTGTCTTTAAATATAGGCAGAATGGGAAGTTAGTCGTGACAAAATATCACATAACGCACTACCAAGAGCAACAACGTTTACGTTAAAATTAACAGCAGAAGAAATCGAGTAATTGCATACTGCAATTCAGTATTTTTGGTCTTCTCGTGAGCCTTCGTAAAAACACTGAAGGGAAAAGGATGATATTAAAATGTACCTGAAATATATATGACGTGAGGGTGTGCACTGAATTATACTGAATCAAATGAGGTAGGATGATGTGAATACGGTAATGAAATTTTATTTACATAATAGGGGAGAATTTCTTGGCCAGATGGCGAATATTAAGACTTCTTTTGTCCATAGAATGTGTTAGTAAAAGAGGAAACATTATTTGTTTCACATAGCAAAGGTAAACCTCACTATATTTTCATTAACCTTGTGAAGCCAGGGATTGTCTAAATAGTATTTATGAATTCAGTCCGTAACGCTAAGAAAACACAACATTTCACCATCATATAAGTAACTTAGTTAATGTTGTTTAAGGAAATGATCGCTGTTTATTTTAACAATCCGTAAATAAACTGAGAGCAAAATCTATTGTTACTGAATGTTAAAATAGGTGGTATGTATAGTTTCCATTGCACTTTATAGGGCTAGATGTAGAGCAATGCAGGGATATTTCACTCAGTGATGTTGGTTAATTGAGTGAGATAATTTAAGAGCCCTAGGTGTGATACAGTGGATTTTAAGGGTGTAATCTGTGAAAATATAATTTGGATTTATATGGCTCAGAATTGGGTTGAGTAGCGGGCTCTTGGACCGGGGGGGGGGGGGCAATGAACATCCGGTTTTCACACAGGGAAGGCATTTTTTGACCAGCTGAGTGTCTATCACTATCTGAAGAATATCCTGTGTGAGGTACTTAGTCGTTTAAACTAGGAAAATGGGTAATGTTTTCAGGTTTTGGAGTATGACTGCCGGGAGACAAATCACATTACGATCCCTGAAGTGACATAGCAAATGGCAATTTAGTCACTACACAAACCAAGTATTCGGTCTTACAGAGAGGCTGACCTATTGACTTGATTCATAACCGTCAACACCTCCGAAATCCTGTCCCCTGAGGCGTCCACGTGGACAGGGCGCAGTCCGCTGACATCAACCTTCTCGGTGCTATGAACGGGATATCTCGCACAAATACGCCATCGTACAGTGCATGAAGGCTTATGTTCCTTATCCACGTGCTGGGCGGTAATGTAGTCACGTGATAGTTTTAGCAGTCAGAGATTGCAGATGCGGGCAGTATGTTCCTCTTAAAAGTTAATCTACAGACGAGTCTACACGTCGCCAAAACCCGGAGTGAAAAGCTCAAATCTCACGTAGTGTACGCGTTTGGACAAAAGTTTCAATTGCTACAGTGTTCTTCGATAGAGTCGTTTGTGCGTGACAATATTAAAAGTAATGATCTCGACAAAAATACAGGATGTACAAAAATTAGCGGAGGATTCGATCTTCGGTGATCACACATGAAAACAAAACTCGAATGTTATGCGATTCTCTTGTAGAATAAAAGTTTTTCGTACGCGTTTCAATAAATAATTACGGACCCTTCAAACCGTCCGACAATTTATGGACACCCGGTTATAAGTTAAGAGTAAAACTGCTGAATTTATCTGCAGTGTATAATTTTACAAACAAGTTCTAAGACTATATTCTGTTCAGCAAATTGTTCACTGCGTAGCCTTACAAGTGATGTTTAGGCTATACGCGTAACAGTCGTGTCGGAGAAGTTGCCGATGAAGGACGGGGGTCCAGAACGGAAAACATCTCGGAGGCTGAAACTCAGGTCTTAAATGAAACACTTAGTGCTCAGTGCCCGTTTAAATTTAACTCATAAAGAATTATTACACATGTGGTACTTGAGGTGCTGTCATATTTCAGAGTCGGGATTAAAAATTAAGAAAGTCAGTCGAGTGATCGTCACACCTGCTTTTTCGCAGTTGGAAGGTACCTGTTTCAAGTCTCGGCGGTGATACCGGCCATCTTCATTGATATTCTTCGAGTTTTCTCTCCGTCTGTCCACGAAAATATTGAAGTTAAAGCAGACACGGAATATCGTGGACGAGTTTGCAGTATAGTCATATTACAAATGCCCTGGGTTCAATTCTCGGTCCTGAAACTATCTTGGCTATTTTAGTCCTTATAATTAGTAACTACAGATACATAATGTATCATCGTTTTAAAGAAGACCCCGACCACATCCTCTAACATATTTTTGAATTCGTCATTATTTACATTGGTTCTATCATTCCAAATTTCTTTTCACCATTGTTATCAGTGTAAATATATCGATATCCGCCAGTGTGAGTCTACTTAATTTAAGACGCGAGTGTACCTTCAGCGATGCAGTAAGTAGAAGGAGAAGAAACGCCGAGCAGAAGACGAAAACTTTTCGGAGTAAGCAGACAGAAGATGGTATTAGGGGCACACACCAAGTAGTTTTACTGTGCTGACAAGTAACTCCAGCTGGATGACGGCACAAGAAGAAAGTGGGCCGGGAGGGGGGGGGGGGTTCAACTCGTTCCGGCCTGAAGTTGGGTTAACTTCTGGTTCCCCAGTTGGCCACACCGCGGGCTGGCGCTGCATGGCCACAGATGACGCCAACTGTTACTAAACTATTCTCGTCGTCTCTTTCCGAGTCTCGTGAGTTTTAGCGACATTACAGTAACAGTGAGCAACTCCAGACCGGGTGCTTTCATCTTGAAGGAAAGTTTTGCAAACTGTGTGTGAAGGAGGGAAACTTTGGCCAAGTACACACACTCTGCAAGAGAGCAGTTTCTGTGTTCTACAATTGACGCAAACTGGGGGCAGTGCGAGTAACGGATTAAAGCAGTTGTAGTTAACTGGGAGCACAAAAAGATTTGAAGATGCAAAGTTAAATGGAAGAAACTTATAATGAAGAACAAGAAGAAAGAAAGAAAGAAAGAAAGAAAGAAAGAAAGAAAGAAAGAAAGAAAGAAAGACACGAAGGTCGCAGCGCGAACACATATTAGGAAGCGCAGTGTTCAAGAGAGATGATTTTAATGAAATGTCAAAACTTTTTAAGTTACTAAATTTAACTTATAAATTATTATAATTTTGTTTAATAAATTCTTCTCTGGCTGCCAGCCGTGTATGGCGGCTTTATGAAGAAAACACCAACGTTTCGAGAACCTTCTTATCATTATACTCAGTCACCGTCAAAGCTTCAGATCATACAACGATAATTTTGTTGATAATAAATATGGAGATTAATTTATTTAAGTACGCAAAATATTTTATGTGTCATTTACATTGCGGTTGTCATGTGACTGTCTGTCCGGTTGTCTGCATGATTCAACACAAAAACCACTGGATGGCATTGGGTAAGATTTGGTGTGGGCGTTATGCCACTGGGGACTAGCCTAAAACCGCAGTTTACAATTACCTACAATCAGTAAAATCATCATGGCAGGCGGACAAACTTGTGAGGTGGGATCGACACTAGCGCCACTTGCAACGGGGCCATAAACTTATGTAATGAACTTCCACAGATATGTGTTATGTACTTTTACCGTCGATATAGTCGACTGTAAGACTAAGAGTTAACAGGAACCATAAGAAATAAGGGTTCCTTCCTTCCGTGTTTTATCAGTGGTGCTGCATTATTGGAATCCTTGACTGTCCCGACTTGTCACCTCATGTAGAATTTTAAAACAGTTACAGAAGTAGGTGTGACACTTGGGGGCGTTGTGGGCGCGCAGTTGTAAATTACTGCTGGCGTCGCGGTGCGTCGCGTCTAGTTTGCTGCAAGGTATCGTAACCACAGGGGAATGCCTTGCTGTAAGTGACTTAATAGCTGGAACTGAAGCAGACTGACATCAATAGAGCACACTGCCTCCAGTTTCACATAAATTATCTTTACGAAGTGTTCTAAGAACAATTTTGCAATTTTAATATCCTTAAGATTAAATCTTGTGTCACACTAAGTAGGAAAGTTCCATGTATCCAGGTGAATTCACTTAGTTAGAACTCGATTACCATACTCGGATATCAGATACTCCACGTAGAGTTAATAAAAACAAGAAAATCATACAGACTGCAGTGAAAATATATTCCATCGTTGAATAAGAAATTACTCTGAAATTTAAGCCTTTTCATAGTATGTTGCAATAAAACGATAAAGAAACACTTTCAGAAAAGCTAGTAGTTGGGGGGGGGGGGGTGAGACGCGAATGAAATCGAAGTGTATCCATGCAGCACTTTGTATCGCACAGCTTTGAAGATCCGCTGATCAACATCATTGTGGGTCGCAGACCACAGAGGCGGCAGTCTTCTCAGCGAGTGGCTTCACACGCGGAATTTTAATCAGGCCCAGATGGACGTGCGGGTTGTCACATGTCAGGGGTTCCTCTGGGACGCGGGGCGGAAGTTGGGTCTTACGAAACGACAGCTACATGGAACATTTCTCAAGAAACACCTCTCAGCAATTCTACGCCAGGCGGACTTACGCCAATGTCTTAACCAGATAAACACATCTCTAATGTGAGCATGTGTTCAAGGAATTGCATGATGGGATTTGAGGTTATCACGGCGGTAAAGATATGTGTTGATCTTCTGGGTCGTGACGATATGTGGGGCTTGAAGGGAGGTACCAACGCTTCAGAGGAACATACTACCTCCGTCTTCATACTTGAAGATACAGGGACATACTACTGAAAGTTCCAGCCTCGGGGCAAAGTTCTCGTTATCCATTGGATTTGGATTGTGTGATTCCCAAAGTCGGTCGGGTTGCGGCGGCGAAGAGAAAAAACCTCAGTCCCTGTCGGGAATCAAACCCCGGTCGCCTATCATTCAGCCACTCATTGTACTGAGAGGTAAACAGGTATCTCACTAGTGCATGAACTCTTTGTTTTGCGGTACGTAACCTGGAGGTCTGTAATGTTGTCTACTGAACCTCACCACTGGATATAATGCCGATACAATTCGGTCCAGGCGACGCGCTCACAATTTATTAAGCACCAACTGATGTTCGGCACTAAAATGAAGTAGACGTTACAGGATCTCAGAGTGAGGGATGTATGCTGCGCGCTTTCCTATCCGCCGAGGTTCCTCTGAGACGCGTGGGCCATTTCGGCATTCTCAAAAAGATCGAAGCCACCCTACATCGATCATCACATCAGTCGAGTAATCCCCCTTGTGAGAGCATCTTGAAGGGCTGGACGAGGGTGGGGAACGGGAGTTAGATCAAGACCTATAGGTACAACTAGAAACCACACTGCATTTGTAATGCAGGGCTGTCACAAGGGATGAAGGAAGGGTAGGCTAATCAGGAGAGGGAGGCGAGTTCAAACTTGGTAGCTACTCCTGTCGTCTTGTTCCCGTGAGAGATGTGGGTCCCAGGGGGAGGGGCGTGGGGATCACCGCAGTGCGTCATTCATTGTCTTCAGTCCCAACCAAAGTGACATCTACACGACTCTGGGTGTAACTGTTGGTGTCAATTATCCTGTTTAGCTGATGTTCCTACTTGAATCGCAATAATACGTTAAGGACACGTCGGAAATGTTCAACGTCTGGATAGAACAGAAAACCATGGGTCCAAAATGAAGCACTCCGGGACATACAAGAAATGCTGAGAGAATTTTAGTGGAGAAACGTCCACTTGGATTAGTACGACGTATTATTATTATTATTTATATTATTTAGTGTTCTGTCTGACGACAGGTCCATATGAACAGGATCCTTCCATCCTTTTCTCGGACTGGGACCTGTTCATATACGTTCTTGGCAGATGATCCAGAAGTGGTTTGCCATTGCCTTCTTCTGTGTGTGAATGGAGTAATTGTTGGGATGCCACGGAGGAAAACTCCGTGTTGCCTAGACCACGGCCTTGCCCAACACAAGTTATAAATTCGGGCACCGCCGGGAATCGAACCCGAGACCCCAGGACTACGTATGTGGGACAATAATGTTAAAATGGACCTTACAGAAATAGGGCGTAATTGTGTGAACTGGATCAACGTGGATCAGTCTAGGGTCCAGTGGCGGGCAAGGAGCAATGGGAAATCTCTTTGTCGGCTTGTCTAAAGTGATTACTCCATGGAGTTGGCGTGATTGACTGCAGCGAACCGCGTTACGTACTGCTGAGGACTGACTTAGTAATGGGTCTGGCCGGCTACTTCGGCCCCTCGCTCAGGTGGACACTAATTATTTCGGCCCGGAGAAACGGGTTGATTACCTTTCCGTGTCTCTGCTCCGTGTATTCTCCACCGCTTCACAATTAGCCGCACTGCTTTCAAGTACCTTCGAAGGCTCTCTGCATAATTCCCGAATCTCTGAGCCGTAAAACGAACCAAGTACCATTACATCAAAAGTAACTCATTTTGAGAGCTGAAATTTCTACAAGTTCCACCAGTTTAACGTCTGCCATTGCTCTGTTTCCATCCATTTAGAAATCTACAATCGAAGCCATTTATTGTTTCCTTCAAACTAATTTAAAGCATTCATCAACATTTCAGACTGTTCTGAGTGTTGGAGATTGTTACGCAATATCCACTGTATACCACACTGAAAATGGGAAATAATCGTGGTGACAGATACGAATCTGAAATGAGACGGTCAAGTTGTATTCAAATACTACAACCTACATGTAGACTGAGGAAAAATACGAAAATCCTCAACGAAATTAAGTGGTAACGCAGCCGAGATTCGAACACGTTACCTGTCGGTTCCATTCGGAGCATCTCCGGCTCTCAGTTTCTGTCTGAAAAGTGTCTCTGTTTCGCTCTTGTTGAGATATACTGTCACAGAGGTTTCTTGCTCTCAGTCCAGTTCCTGCAGCTATCAATAATCAACGAACAGACTAGAAAACACTAATGACTTCTGTCTCTCTGTCTGTCTGTACGAGACGCAGACAACAGAAATTATACACGGATGTGTGAAAAGTTATAAAACAACTAGAGAAAATGCCAAGTGTCCTCTGGTTAGTATAAAAAGCTCAATTATGCAAGAGTGATTTGAGGTTTTCATGGCGGCGAGTCCAAACATTTCTATTTTCTGGGTTGTAGCGCCGTGTAGTCTGATAGAAGTTTACTGACGTTTCGAACGTCCTTGCTGCCTCCATTATCAGGACGATGAGTGGTTATCATCACCGTGATGATGAAGGCAGCTATGACCTTTATAACGTTAGTAAACTTCTACCGGACTACACGGCACTACAACCCAGAAGACAAGCCATCTTAAATTTGTAATTTATACTCTGAATAGGTACGTGTAGCTGTAAGGCCTTGGATTTATATTCGAGAGGAACGTGGTTCAAATATCAGCTGGGTTGCTGCCTATACTGACATAGGTTATTCGTGGCTAATCTCGGTCGATCAAGGCAGCGTACTGGCACGCGGACATTTATTTTTATCGATCGTCCGTCTGTCCGCTTTTTAGCACGACCATTTTAGGCCGATATTTTTGTGTAGGCGAGAAGTTAGGAACTGGTGCTTGTCTTCAGGAATTAAGGATGGCTGTTTCGAGAATCGAACACTGCCCCCCCTCGAACACGGAAGGACAGTAGTGACCAGGATATAACAGTGTCAGAGACAAGCCACTCTGTCATGACGGACTGGAGTGTCGCAGAGTACAAAGTGGTACCGGCGTTGAAGAGCGGGACAAATGTTAGCCGGGTGGGGGGGGAGATAACAAGCGATTGAAATGAGAGGTGGCCATCGTGACGCCACTCCACGCGGCCAATGTTTGTTTCAGGGACAAGGAACATAGGGAAAAAAGTCAGCAGGCATTCAGAAAGTCGACTAACTCCCACCACCGAGACGTTTCTTCCTTCATTTAATGGGAGTGGAAAAACGCGATCGTGGCCTATTTTAAGGGACACGTTGAGTGACTAAAACCTTGATTCAAGATTTTAGGCTTTCCGATTGACAACAGAATTCGTGGCGTTCGATTTGGTGTAGAGGTAAAATTTTGTACTTGGATTCAGGATGTATATAACCAGTTCTACTCAGGGTTTAGTTCTCAGAAGCTTTGACTGTGTTTAAAATTTATATGGTAGTCAAAATGTTTTATGGACAGAGAACCTGAATTCATAACACCCCTGCACAGTTTTCGTGTTCCTCTCCTCCGTTATAGCAAAATAACGGAGTAAATCCACGGGGGGGGGGGGGGGAGGTCTTTGTATTAAGGTAAAACATAAAATATCAGCGTTCTTTGTGACTGCAGCAACCACGCCGAGGTTTGGCGCTCAATGATTCGTCTGATAAAGGCACGACCCATTTGTTGTAATAGCCACACCATTCTCAGAGGCTTACGAAATCAACATCTCATACAACAAGGTATAAGAATCGATAATTTTGCAGATTTGTGACTTACTTCCATAATCAACTCAAATAATAAGCAAATATCTTAAAATAAAATGACATCGCAATTGTAAAGGAGTGAATAATGTACAGTATTAAATGTTAAAACTACTTTCCAAGATTAAAATTATATGAATGAAAGTATTTAAAACAATATAATAAATGAAATTAGAGAAAATTCGTAAGTAAGTCACATTAAACCGCAATCGATTTTACATTTTAGAAGACTATCACCGAATGTCAGAGCAGAGGGGACAAGATTTCTGCTTCGTATTCGAAGGCCCGAAATACATATTTTGGCCCGAAACCTTTATTTCTGTTACTGGAGGCAAATGCCGGGATAGAAGGTACCTTCAATCAGGCCACGACAATTCCTTTCCATTTTTTCCAAGTTCTGATTCACTAATTATCCTCTCATTCGACCCCATAGGCCTGTAGTCTAAGCTAGCGTCGTTAAATAAACTGTACATAAAAAATACCGTCAACAGAGTGAACATACGCGAGACATCCTAAGGCATGAAAATATTACAGAACTGCAGTACATCATGAGAACGATTCTGGGTATAACCTTGTAGGTGAAGGCGACACGTTCTTTCGACACTCGGATAATTACATACGAGTATACACGGCGTCACAACCCAGAAGACAACAATCGATACGTGTTTATGAATGAAGTAATTTTACGTAATTTGGTTGTTTTACTGCATTACGCCAGGTGATGTACGCGGATAATGCAGAAATAAGTGGAAGTGGTCGTGGTTTGTTTTAATGTACTGTCCTACAGCCCTTTGTGTTGAGGCCGTGTAATGACAAAGTCTAGCGCACGCGCTGGGACAACAGATTTCGCGTTGCGAGCTCCAGTGTTAGAGCACAGCGCCTGAAGCTGAGTCTTATGAGACGGCTCGCTCACTGCGAGACAGGCCTCGTCCTCAGGGATAACCAGAACATGAAAAGAGTGGAAAGCATCTCCACGGAGATGGTGTTCTAGTTTCCAAGACAACGAGAGACACTCTCCTCTCCACCTCGTAACCCCTTCTCTACCACCTCCGTGCCCAGTAGTTTCTCCCCCCACCCCGTCTCACCTCAACCAAGCCAAAGAAGCGACTTCCCAAGACTTCGTGATGAAAACCTGGTCCTCCATTGCAAATGTATTACTTAACCTAAAAACTTCACGTCTTAACATTTCATGGTAAACATTTTGTGGTGATGAAGATCACTGTCATTTAGGATGTAGCTCCGTGAAGTCTGCTAGAAGTTTACCGACGTTTTAGCGAAGCTAATCATACTACATAAATCAAACATCGCATATAAAAGTGTTTTTAAAGTACCTATTGACGTTTTATAAAATGAGCAATCATTTTTATTTTAAGAAAAAGGGTGTAGTCGTCTGGAAGTTGATGTAAAGTATGGGTTATATTGGAGCGAAACAACGTGTAATGCAGCCAACCTCCCGCTCCAGCTTCGAAATAAATTAAACTGTGGAATGTGAGAGGTGAAATACAGTAACCGATATACACGAAGTCGCATTCATTTCTTGAAATCTGTGCAAAGAACACATGGGAATAAGATCTGCCCTAAAACTGAAGGTCTATGATTTATCTGCTTCATATTGTATCCGCTTTGCTTTCAAGTTATAGCGCAAATATCGAACACTTCAGCCTTTACCTGTGTCAGAAATTATCTGCGAACGTTGTTCGCCTTCATCCATCGGCAACTTCTCCGCCAGCATTACGTGGCGTGTAGTCTAAACACAGATCTGCAGGCGCTCCGCACAGCGAATTACTTTACATTTGATTCACTTTAAGCAAGTCAGGCCCTTATTTTTTAACACTGATTCTTTTGTGTTTAATGACACTGTTCCAACTTCAAATGTCACACAGCTTCAAATTAGAGTGAATGATAATAAACAACAAGTAAGAAAGGATTTGAAAGGAGACTAATGGCCTATTTCAAAGTACTCTGCACTTACGCCGAGAGGCTGACTCAAGACAGGAGGCAGCCTGCATTCTGACTGAAGTTGGGATCAGGTTCTACCTCCCAAACATCGGTAGAAGCTCTAAACAAACTTCGTATCCTTTCTGATTCATACGACAGAACAGTACGCAGTACTGTTTCAGAATAGCCTAGACAGACTCAAGAAAATTACGAAATAATTACCGAGCAAATGAGACGTACAACTGAGGCATGTTGATCTTAAATAGTGAAACGTGTTATTGGCGACAGGAAATGTAAATGGGATATGGTGTCAGACAATGTTACAAAACTAACACTAATAATACATTGATGATTGTTAATAAGATCGGTTGTACGATGCTCATAACAATCCCAAAGTATCACGGCCTTGTATGTCTCTGCGCGGCAGACCACTGCGCACTCTGTGTCTCTCGGCGATTAGCTAAGGCTGAATGTTTTGGATCTGGTAGTAGCGGCGTCCCGACGGAGAGCCACACGTCGAGGAACCTCAAGAAAAGGGCGCTGCGTCTGAAAGGTTGCAGAACGAACGGGTGAAGGGTGGAAAATATGAGACAAAGGCGAAAGAAAGAGAAAAACGTGTCTTCAACGTCTTGACATGCGCAAAACTACAAAAAAGTTTTTACTACCTCCACCACGGACGCCACTATCGTGATCCTCAACACCACTACCTTCGCCGCCGTCACCCACGGCCTCCAACATACCCCCTTTTTTATTTTCATCTCCCTCTGGTGCGCGGGAGGGGGATGTAAGGAGGAGTGGAGAGTTCCCTGCTTCTTTCGTTTCCTTGGTCGTGGTCGCCTGCCACAGCCACTCCCCCTTACCCCTCCCGTCCAGAAAACTGGGGTGGGGGAAGCGTCTTATGTTACCGCGTGTTGAAGAAGTAGAAGAAGGCACGGGAAAGAGAGAGAAAGAGAGATTTCCCTGACAACTCAACTCCGCCCTCAAAACCGACGTCGAGATACGCCCATCCTCAAAAACCCCCAGCAGTGGCAACCCCGAAGAACAGCAGCCTCGTCTTCTTCTTATTATTCTTATTTCTTTTTAACATCCTGCTTTGCGGACGCCCTCACTTCGTCTGCTCAGTCGTCGCTTCGGGTTTCCTTAAGAAGGAAGGGAAAAAAACGTTTCCTCGATTTCCCGCACGGTTCGGTCTGTGAGTGTGTGTGTCCAGTTGACGCCGTCACTTGGGAGTCCGCGGACCCGGAGGAATCACTGTCAGTAGAGAAAATAAAGTGAACTATTCGAATAAGGAGGGTTGAAATGTGAGGGGGTTAGATAGTAACAGGATTCTGGGGGGGGCACAGTTCTTGCGAGTGATTCACAGACCGATGACGGTGGTGAAAGGCGTTGGAGGAGGAGGACGGCTAGGTAGTTAACGACGGCCACACAAGCAGCGCCGCAGTTCGGGCGAAAACGGAACGACCTGAAGTTTCCCCACACCACCCCCCCGGCCCCATTTTTTACTAATCACCACCACGACTGTCACCGCCGCACAGAGCCACCCCCCTGCTGCGTGTGGAAGGGTGGCGTGACACGAATTTTATTCTTTGATCTACAAATCTGACAAACATTAGTGGAGTCAAACCTCCAACACGTTCCGCGAAACTAGGAGACTCAGAGAGGCACAAAGTGGCTGACTCTCTTGTATTGCGCTGACCAACGAATTCGCTTGTCGCGTGAAAACACTTTGAAAAAAAGAAAAAGAAAAAACTGAATTCAACAGAGGCAAGGGTTGTTATTCAGAGGGTGGGGTAGGAAAGTTGTGACGTCAATTTTACCCACTATCGTGGCGGCAGCAGTGGTTGTGGGGTTGTGGGAACTGTGTGTGGAAGGCTTCTGGGGTGGGAGGCAGCCTTAAGAACACCCAAAAGGGGCGCAGAGGAACCACTGGATGGCCAGACAGGCGCAGAGTGCAGGAGGAGAACGGGGGTGTTGTAACTACCCCCGCCAACCTTCCAACTTCCTCTTCTAACCTCCCCCCCTCTCTCATTCGCTCTCTCTCTCTTCCCACGTCTAATTGGCGAATGTGGTGTGATGGATGCCCGCGAAAAGTCATTCCTTCGAAACCACTGGCAACCATAGAGCGGTGTCAGGAGGAAAAACGCAGACCAACTCCGGGCCGCAAAAAGGAGGCGGGCGCCAGGAAGAGCGCCCCCATGCGGCGGGATTGAGTGCTCTCTTGTGGACAGCATTGGAACGTCCTGTCACCGAACAGGGACCTCGTAATTAGGGAACTAATTTTAAAGACAAGACTAAGTACTCTAGGAATGATAAAATGGCAGTGTTCTATTGTGAATTAATCGCAGAAAATAATAAAATAAAAAAATAGTAACTAGGCCTGTTATTTTTAAGTGATATCACAGACTGAAGAAAAAAACTGGTCCAAATACTTTTTTTTGTGTGTGTTTATTCCATGCGAAAGGAAACAAACATTTGTGGAGGCAGAAATAAGAAAATCGAATTTCTTTTTATTTCCATGTGTGTGAACTTTGTTGTGACTTCAGTGACTACGAACTTCTTAATTTTATTGGGGACGTTGGTAAGTGACAAACAGAAGAAGTCTATAAAGCGCGCGCGTGTGTTAACTTGTGTTAAGAAGAAAGAGTAGAGAAGGTGTGAATGTGTCTTGCCGCAGACCTTGTGAGAAAACAGAAGAAATTGGATTGTGGGAGTTAACAATTGGGGGGCGAAGACACATGGAGCAAATATAAAGGGCGAAAAGAAAATTGGACGCAGAGAAAAGAACGGAATCAAATCAGAACACGGGGCGGCAAACATGTGTAATTTGGAACTTTGTTTCTTGTTGGCGTTTGGTGTTCCCGTGCACGTGTTGGAAGGAGCGAAAATGGTGACGGATCGTAGAAGTGAAGAAGTGTTATAACTGAACTGGGGTCACCTTGTTAGGTCAAGTGATGCACCTGGCTTCTGAGGTCGGCACACCGGTATCGGGGGCGGCAGGAAGTGACGTCGGTGGAGGCGGTTACAGTGCAATAACTGCAGAGGTACTCGCAGAGAGGACGTTGGACGGCCTCCTGTCGGAGCATCCTGGCGAACTAGTGCGGACCGGAAGTCCACACCTCGTCTGCACTGTTCTTCCGCCGCACTGGCGGTCCAACAAGACCTTGCCCGCCGCCTTCAAAGTTGTGGCTCTCGGGGACGTGCTGGATGGCACCCTGGTCACTGTTCGGGCGGGGAACGACGAAAACTACTGCGCGGAACTTCGCAACTGCACGGCGGTCATGAAGAACCAGGTGGCCAAGTTTAATGACCTCAGGTTCGTCGGCAGGAGTGGCAGAGGTGAGTCCTTGTCAACTTCGGCGATTCAAATAATTAAAACAGGCATATAATTTGTGCTCCCCGCCTAATATTGTTAGTATAGTTAAATAAAGGAGTACTAGGTGGGAAGGGCATGCAGAATGCATGGGATATTAAAATATCTATAAAACTTTACTCAGAAAATCTGCAAAGAAGAGACTCTTCTATGCATACCTGGATTTTACAAGTAGTAATAATTATGAAGATTTCTGTCTTCTGGGTTATTGCGCTGTGTAGTCTGGTCGATGTTAACCAACGTTTCAGAGGTCATACTGCCTCCGTCATCAGGGCCCTGATGACGGAGGCAGTATGACCTCTGAAACGTTGGTTAACATCGACCAGACTACACAGCGCAATAACCCAGAAGACAGAAATCTTCATACTCACCGCTGTGAGAACCTCAAGTCTTACACAGTAATAATTATGTTAAAGAAATGATGTTTCACATTGCGGATTGGATTAGAGTGGCTCAGGATAAGATTTATTCGCGAGTTTATATAAAAGTGGTAAGAGACCTTCTCGTTCCACATGAGCGGGAGACATCACAAACAGATGAGTGACAAGAGACACTTTTCCGCTGTTTGTCTGGAGATACTGAGAGAAACCACGAAAGATTTCACTCAGTTCAATCGTTAGTTCGGCCGAGATATGAACCGGGAAATTTGAGACTGAATGTCATGAGAGTTGCTAATGTGTGGGTTTGCAGGTTTGCTCGCTTTAATTTTCGTATCTGTAACCTTTAAGAGCCTTGTGACGTCACTAAAACGTAATATCGACATTTTATTATACTTTCAATCAACTTTCTGACCGAAACGATGTTTCAGTGTATACATAATATACTTTGTAATTATAAAAAATATATTTATATCACTACGCATATAAAGAGTGCATAGGCTCTATTTAGAAAAAAAAATATTTTAGATCCAACTTGACAGACTGGCTTAGTATAATATAACATACATATATAGCGTAAGAATATTAAAATGGTTAATTTGACGTAGGTTAATATTCATTCGTGCTCTGTAACGTCCACTTACAAATCGATATTAATTGTATGAATGAACAATAGTTATATAACGACGCTATTGATAGTAATAACAATTATAATAATTTATAGTCATAAATATTGTATTATAATAATGATGTGATTTGGAAAAGAAAATTACTTATGCAATACAAGACCGAGTATTTGCATTTTTCTTGCGAAGATGTATTTTAAAGACAAAGTTATAACTCAATTTAAAATTTTCTCTGTCAAATGAATTATGCAAAAAGTGGAAATCTTATTTAAGTTTGAAGCTATTACAAAACAAATTTCCTGATCATAATGGCAACGACGAAATAATTATGATAATAATAATAATAATAATAAATGGTGTAAAACTTTTTCGGAACTTTCGCTGTTAGGCGAAGGAATTGTGGGGTCAATTAACCTATGTTGCTGCCTTAAAAACTAAGAAAATCCAATTTGAAGAAAGAGAAAATACTAGACAAAAGATGTTGGGAGAAGGAGGGAGGATAATTTTAAAATGGATCTTATGACAATCGACGGTGCGAAAAGGGTTCATACGGCGCAGGATAGGGACTGGTGGTGGGCCCCTGTGAACGCGAAAATGAATATTCGGGCTCCAAAAATGGCTGACAATTCTTCACTAGCTTAGCGAATACCAAGCATTAGTTACGACATATTAAACGTAGGCCTATTTTTTTTATTCGACTAACTGAATCTAAAGTGAAAATTTTATGACGAATGTACTGTTTTCTGCAGATGACATGCTAACAACATAAAATGCCTTTCAAAATTAAACGCACACACCGTCGCTTAGCAACCGTCTGCTTGTTGATTTACTTTAACGATGAAGAATAAACAGCCCCCCGCATGTTAATTACGTCTTCGTGTCGGAGCAAATCCTCGCCTCAACCGAACATAAATTAACCGATTTTCGACGCGGCGCGACCCGACGTAAAACGACCCCTGATCGTTCGCTACAAGCGGTAGTTTTTTACACGCGTTGGCTGTTTAACGATGACTCATTTGGAGAATTATACGGATGGTGCCGAACAGACAATTTGGCGTATCGGAAGGCGAAAGTTTCGATCACAAGACAGAGACAAAAGAAACGCTCCAAAGGAGTAGGCCTACGCGGTTTTACAAATGCGTTCGTTGAAATCTGAATTCCCCTGTAAACTTCGTGTTTATTCATTGTAGATAAAATTTGCTTTTCAGGATTTTAGTTTTTCACGGCGGTGAGTCTGAAGATCGCTGTCTTCTGGGTTGTTACGCCCTGATGATGGAAGCAGCAAGGACTTCTGAAACGTCGGTAAACTTCTACCAGACTATACGGCGCTACAACCCAGACGACAGTCATTTTCGGAGACCACCGTGAGGACCTCAGATCCTACTTAGACTTATATGTGACAAACATACCCGACGTTTCCATTCTGTCCTTACAACATTACCCTCTACACAGCTTACTCAATTTCTTTACAACCCCCCCCCCCGTCTGCATTTATGTAAGATGAAAAGTTTATTTAATGTACAATCAAGCATAAGTTGAAAAAGTTGTGTTTTTGTAACACATGAGACACCAGCTCTGATAAAACAAGAGATGCATTGTGGAGGGAGGTCTACCCTCTCTGGAAAAGGAATGCATTATTTAATACGCTCTCCCCCTAGCAAGAAACCCCCTCCCCCATTAGCAGTAGTTAATAATCTGCAAGGAAGTAGAAAAGAGTCTCTCCTGGGAGAACGTTTTGTAACAAAGATTGTCTTTCTGTTTCTAGCAAGTCTGTTGTACCGCTTTACTCAATGCTCTAAGCAGAAAACGTGGAATTAGGTTCATGGACTCTGGGGTATTTTTTAGAGTAAAAAAAATCATCCTTCACGCTTACGTATTTGTTACGAACGTCTGTCAAACAATCCTTTCCATTCTGCTGACGAGGTAACTCGTCTCTATTCTAGAATATATATTTCTACATGTATTTCAATATAACACTTCATGTCATATCTTAATTGTTTCTGATTTAACGAAGTTTTAGTAGATCTATTATCAAGGATTTTTTCTTAAGTGACGAAGTAATTTACACTTGACTGTGGTGACTTCTAAAAGATTTATACACATGAAGATCAAACTCCGTGGTAAATATTCCTTCTTGAGAGGCCGTTATTGGAAATTTAAAGTTTATTCAACATCTACAATTTTATTTCAAATAAACTCATACTGTTAATATTTAAATAAATCAAATAAAAATATTTGTATCTACGCAGTGTATAGTAATATTAGCATTGAAACAGTAGATTTGGGGTTCTGAAGACAATAAAAATGGCATTGTTCTTGTTCTGGGTTATGCCACAGCGTAAATTCGTCGGAGGACACTAACGCTCTGCCGAAACGCCATTCCTCTCTTGGTGGCTTAAATGCATGTTCTAGCTGTGGACGTGAGGCGTCTCAACAGGTGTGTAGCGCGGGGCGGTGTATCACACAGGGGCAGCGCATAGCGCCACTGCTGAGTGTGTGGTCTAAGATTGGTTAGACACAGAATTTATTTTCGTAAGAATATAAAGATTTTTATGACTCATGTATATGGTCCAATGGCGCACTCTTGTGGCCATGCTAATGAGTACCATCATCAACACCCCAGGGCGATGATGGAGGCAGCAAGGATCTCTCCACTTTGGAGCTGTAAACCACCCTGACTACCACAAATTCTACTTATTTGTGTCGTAAGACTGGAATTTTGGTAATTTTGTGGTTATGGAAATTCAAGCTTTATTAAGTGAATATAATGACAAAGATGTGGCTTGTTAATGTTTGTCTAGTAGAATAATTATTTTAATTGAACAATTTATTAGAATTATTACTTTTCTAAATAGTTACTATTGATGTTTCAAAGCATGAACGTTAAACAGAAGTCATTTATACGCTAAATGAACTATTTGAAGTGCGAAGTTCATTTCAATAATGTTTAAAAATGCACTCCTACCCCAAAGAACAAACGACTAGTCTCCATTATACACTTTCAATACAATACAGAGAGAATATCTGGCGGCTGTGCCACTAGGGCTACAAGAGACGGCATCCAACGCAGAGATAGCCCGTGTCGAAAATGCAGTATCGTACAGGCAAAAGAGCAGTCAAATATCTTCATTTTATATTAGGCCTATACATCACCACGACGATCCACAAATGTAAGATGTCACTCATGTCCTAAAACAAATATAGCAGGGGGAGGTATCAGACAGGAGAGACAGAAACACAGACAAGCGCAGATTCTTACCAGAGTTCTGGTGGAATAAATTTGAGACAGTGTTTATCTTTGTCATATCTCAAGTCAATTCGCGTGAAATCGAAAGGCGATGGGGATTTTCGAGGTTCAGAGACAGCGTTTTCAAATTTTCATGTGGGTTTGGTTGCTGAGGTCAGTAGGTAAAGTCCCCCACATAAACCACTGTGTGTTTGTTCAACAACACATGACAGACGAAACTCTTTATAGTTGCGCATACGGACAGAATTACACTAACCAAAACCTTGTATGTGTGAGTGTGTCCGTGGGTGCGTGCTTTTTTTTTTCCCCACAACAAAATATCAGGAGAGAATAACTGAAGGTATGCCTACCCACACCGGGATGTGTGAAAAACAAAGCTATGCAAAACAGGAAAAAAAAAATGAATTAGTTAGCACCTGGCAACCAAAGAGAGGGGAAAGATGAGTGGAAGTTGCATACTTTGCCAGCTCGCGTAACCAGACACAGCAGCTATCATTCTAATCCTGCAGCCTCACACTCAAATGGAATCGGTTATTTTTAATTCGTGTTAGTTCACTCTGAGGCAAAACAGACAAGTGGCTCGTCCGGCTACTCCACGTAGTGTTACTGCGACCTCATTCCGCCGAACCCCTTTATTTGATTTCCGGTCCTTTGTACGTACCCTGCCAGTTTAAATGTTTTAGGAGTCATTTTAACGAACCGACCCCCACAACCCCCTCTGCACTACTCCACGTGTTTTGTGGATTCTTTTTATCTGTTTTCGGGATGAACAATTGCGAAAAATCACATGTTTGTGATTTTTTTTTTTGGGGGGGGGGGTCAGTGCAACAATGGCGGGGGGATGATCGTAACAGGACACGAGGTACCAGTTCAAATGACCCCTAATAATTAAGACAGAGCTTGAAGTAAGTCGGGGGCCCTCCCAGAAAATATACTGACAGCAATCAATTTTCTTGAGCGTAAGACCTAACGATCAACCCATTTTTTAAAATGAAACAGATGGAAAAAATCATGAAACTTGTTGTATAAAAGTGCTGTACAGCTTCGAAATGTAGTAAATAAATTAACGTTTTTGGAAACCTTTTCTCAACACAGAAAAAATAAATTAATTTTAATAAATACATTTTCTCTTATATCCCTTGACACTTGACCGTGTGAGATTATATTTTCAACTGACAAACCTATTATAAACGAGGCTGACTGGTTAGTTGTTATGTTAGTTAGCAATCACATATCAGCTACATAGATTATATCACTGAAAGATGAAACTATTATAATGATTGTTTAGTTAAGTATAGATTTAGAAGGAAGTTGTTATTAAGACATTGGTTTGAAGAGACTTAAAGAAAACATGAAGCCTTTAGTTGTGTTGACTGCAACCAGATGAGATTCAATCTGGGTAGTATCGAGTACACCAATTTGCACTGTAATGAAACAAATGAAACAACAGTTTTGACAGCAAATTGGGAGATTTCTAATTCGTTTCATGGAAAGGGTCAGGAGACAAAGTTTGAAGCATAATAAGTGAAGAGGTGTGCAAAATTTGTAATGAGAGCGCTAATTCCCTTCAGGATACCCGAGCCTTAGTGAACTGTCACTTCTGATCGAGTCGATCTCGAATCGAATTTCTCTGTTTTGATGCTAGGGAAGCTCTCGATTCGTGACTGAGCGCAAACGATCACCTCACGTTCGGTGAAGATGTGCAAGTAACTAGACACTTTCACGAACGGATTGGTAATAAACTGAAAAAAGCGAGCGACACTTTGAAAGCTGAACGCAGCGAATATTTTGTGAACAGTAACTCTTCAGAAACACGGTCGAAAAGGCGACAGTCATTTGATATGTAACTAGAAGCCATTTCCACACATACCTGCAGTTTTTTTTAAAAAAATATTTCTTCAAAGCCCTTCCGTGGGTGTGAGCTGCAAATATAACGGACCCTGAGTTATAAAATAAAATTAATTTCATACTGGTTCAACCGAGATGTAAGATTCTAGACTCGTATTCGGGAGGAACGTCGATCGAATCTCGCAAAGGCTACAGACTACACTGACTGAGATTCTCAGTTGTTTTGGTGTGTACGCGCGCATACCATGCGAAATCATACTTTTGCCATTCCTTATGTTTATAAGCAGTGATTTGCAGTCCGCAGGATGGGGTACAATCTGCATGACACGAAACTTAAGTGGCCAGAACAAGACTTAGGTTGAAATTCCGCAAAAGCCAAAATAATAAAACTTTAAGTGGAGAGGAGGAGGGGAGAACTTGGTCTGGACCTCTCCAGTAAGGCGAATCTAATGCCCACTGGTTCATATCTTGAGATATTCACAATAAGGAGAGAAGAAAAACGCAAAGATAAAGAACTCTCAGCACCAGCTCACGTGCATTCCGTTTTTATTTTCTCATTGTTCTTCTACTTCTTTTTCACCGGATGTTTTCGGAAACGTCTTTAAAATTTTACCAGCCCACACGACGCAACAACCCAGCACACAAGTCTTCTTAACATTAAATAAACTTCATAACAATTAATCATTGATGGGTTAATGCTTTCAATAAAATTACATTAAGTTGAGGACATGAATGAAGTAATTCTCTGGCAGCAGAACTCCGAGGTTCAACACCGCCAACACCAAATTCCACCACCGGACACAATCCTGAACCAGTTACAACCACGTCTCCCAAATGCGGCCAAATTCCGAAGTGTCTGTAAAATGTTTGGTTTACAGAAACTTTCATAATGAAGGACTGTTAGTCCTACTTCACCCCTTGTCGGCTGTCCGCAACTGCTTATTAAACATTCTGGAAGATACCACTGTATCTGTAACCCAAATCTCTAATCCGCAGCGTGACGAATACTAGTCTAATCTACCCAACCTAGTAACCGTTATCAGAGTAACAGTTACTTAAGCGTTACCGTGATCCGACGCCTCGCGTGATACGAGTATCTGATCGCCACGTTCGCACCTGTCATGTCGCTGCACGGGAAATTAATAATGAATTAGCAGTTGGCGTGTCGAAACAAAACAAAAAATCTTCGCCCAGAATCCATCAGGAGTTAACGTGGGTACGGCTGAGTGCTGAGCCTTGCAAGGCATCGGCCGTTCTCAAACAGCCTCATTCTAATATTTCCCACTAAATATGACAATCCTCTTTTCCCGCTGTCCTAAAACAAATACAAAATTTCAATTATCTGCGTTCTAATCTGTACCATTTTCGGACAGAACACAGAAAACAGAGAACTGGATAGTTTGGGGCCTTCCTGAATTTAATGTTAGCTGAATTTCTTCATACAAGTCTGATTCGTTTAACTCCACAACACTTTCGAAGGATTTATACATTTATTCTGAAAACATTCCTTGGAATTTATACGTGATATGTGTATCTGTTATATACGAGGCGCGTCCACAAAGTAAGTTTCCCACTCGTCCCACAGCTAGCAAACCTTATATTGCGCGAAGCGACTGTGCGTACGTGATAGAGCAATGACGTAGCATGGCGCATGCACTAACGGTACTTCCCGCGTTCTCACAGTAGCATCGTTGCAGCTGTTGAAGATGGAGGTTCTTATTCCAGCTCCCGCCGACTGTGAAGTGCGGTCAGTGATAACGCTAGGCCGCACACGGCTCGACGGACAGCAAGTCTCCTGCAGGAGTTTAGCTGGGAGGTGTTTAATCATTCACCCTACAGCCCGGACCTCGCTCCCAGTGATTTCCATCTTTTCCTACACCTCAAGAAATTCCTGTCCGGTCAGCGTCAGCGTTTTGAGAATGACAGAGAGGCGGAGATGGTTGTCACACAGTGGTTCCAATCCCAGGCGGCAGACTTCTACGACACAGGTATTCAAAAGTTGGTCCCACGGTATGACAAATGTCTCAATTCCGGTGGCGAATATGTTGAAAAATAGCTGGACACTTGCTGTATCTGTTGCAATAAATATTTCCATGAAATTGTGTTTTGTTTCTGTAAACGGCCCCAGGGAAACTTACTTTGTGGACGAGCCTCATACAAAGAAGCAAATTAGACGCCAATGTAAACTAAAGGCAAACAAAGGGAAGCTTTATTGAACGTTTGGTCATGATATTCGTGAATGTCAGTATCTGGTGTTGCATGCGTGTAATTTGTGTGTAAACAACTAAGCCCTTCGTGATATCTACCTTAAAGAACAAGGTATCTCGTCTATGCATAACGTATCATATCACACAACTACAGAGCTTTATTCAAAAGCTGAGAGAGTTCGTCCAGATTCTGAAGGAATCTACGCCTTTTACAACTCTCCAATATTCATTGCCTTTATACAAGTCAATTCCTGAGCCTTATTCTGTGCCATGTATCCAGTCCACAGCCTCACACATTGTATCAAGAAAATCTATTTTAATATTGTCCTCCCTTCTGTGCCTAGGTCAACCCAAGTTGTATCTTCCGCCGATATTCTTGCATTTCTCGTTTCCCCATCGTGCCCCGCCCATTTCACACTCATCAATTTAAGCAAGCTAATTAATTGGCGACGATTTGAAGTTCTCAAGGCTGTAAAGAAGTTGATATTTAACTTTGGGTTTGTAACGTAGTGTGGTCTTCAACATAGATACCAATGTTTCTCCGAAATTATGAACATTCTTACCCTGTAATTTTCTCATTCGTCCTGATATGTCCTCAGTAAGGCCTATAACATTTGTCTGAAACATTCTTCGATATAATGTAGACGAATAATAAAATGCAAATTAATATTAATATATAGTATGTCAGTAATATATTATATGGGTGTTATATGTTTTGAAGTTTTCGCGGCGACGAAACTCGATAAAATTTTCTCGGGTGATCCGACGTTTCAGATGGTTAAACGATAAAACCGACGTTTCAGGTACCATCTCCGCCCCCATCATGATGGGGACAGAGCCATCTGACGCCGCTGATCACCCGAGAAAATTTTATTATACACGGGTGATATTTCTAGCGTTTTAGCAATAGATATATATCTACAATCAATGAAAATCAAGACCAATTATGCATACAAATCTCGAGAACGAAATTCTTTTTAAACTATGCTTGTTCCATTAAGTCTTCAGCTCCTGCAGTTTCAACATCGTTGACCTTAACGTGAAACATCAGAGCGTCTGAATTTGCTATTCGCTGAGCTGAGGCGCCAGAACACGGCCATTCACCTGTCTGCAACATTTACAGAGCCGTGGGCAAATCATTGTTTATGATACAGAGAACTTTGAGTACAGATTACAGCTAAAATATTACGGCACGACACACATTTATCTGCGAGTCACGTGACAGCCCCATCTCTCTTCATCATTTCTGTGTCATCTCGTAATACCCCCCCCCCTCTACACAATGAGGGGTAATTGTCAAGTTGACACAGATCACATCTGAATACTGCAATTCGGCCTCTAACCTCTGAAACGGCAATCTACAGTCGGATATGGCTAGGACATCATTTGACAGAGGTAGAGTGTGTTGTTTACTTTCCAATTGTATGAGTTTCTAATCGTGTGAACTTGAAAGACTTAGAGGAGAGGCGGACGTGGGCTCTTACAAAACCCCCAATGAAAAATCTCAAAGACACGTATGATTTGAGGTTTTCACAGCGGTGAGTTTGAAGACAGCCTTCTTCAACCTCAAAGACATACCTGAGATTTGAGATTTTGAACGCGGTGAAGATGTTAATTGCGGTCTTCTGTGCTCTGACGCCGTGTTGTATCGTCGATGGTTATAAACGATTCAGAATAAAATATCTCCCTCGCATTTATGATTGTCGGTGCCCCAGTAGAAAAGAAAATAAATCAATACTGTTTTGTCTTGTGTCCACTTGCGAGGCATTTCCCAGTAAAGCAAAGTCTAGTAGGTATTAAAATCTCTCTGTTTTGAAGTGGTGCACTTTAGGGTTCCAAATGATTATAACTTGATGTTATTATCACTATACCAGGTTATTGATATCTCTCACGCAGGTCATTAGAGGTTTTTGCCAGTCTACACATGCGATTGTCGAAGTACTCTCTTGAAATAGGCCAAACCTTCTCCTACGAAACTTTTAATTAATGCAATTCACTGTCACCTTCCCATCTCGTTTAATGCTATAAAACCCATGCAGTTGAAACACCGACTTCAAATAAACCCAATTACCAGTAGAGGTATTTGAGTAAGTTGCTATATACTACTGTACATGAAAATCTTTTAAACTCAATCTAACACAGACACCCAGTCGACATGTATTAACAAAATTTTCTTTAATCTTTGTTTAGAAAATGCTTAAAACTGAGACAAAATAATGCAGGTAAAAAAGTTCACAATTTTCTCGGGATACGTTCACACGTTGTGGTCAGAGAGTTATACTTAAGGTCGCTGTCAGTAGCTCAGATTAGTCCATCTTAAGTCTGGAAAGACTGAGGAAAATTCTCTCCTTCGTGTCAGTCTCGAAGGAATCGGACACTAGCCATCACTTCGCTTGTGCTGCTCGTCACGGGCGAAACTTGAAACTACAGCAGTCATCACACGCTACCAGCTAACGAGATCGATCTATATATGGACTTCCTATATAGAACGAACCAAATAGAACTCGGTCCGAACCGAGTAGAAGGGTCAGAGGTCCAATTCTTTCCAGCGACAGAAGAGAACCACATGTCGTCTACATTTTTATTACATTATTTTAAAAAAATTCCAGATTATGTAAAAAAAAATAGGGAAAGAATACCTTGTCTCGGCTTTGGATCGACTAATTGATTCCCGATCGGCTCCTGTTACAGTAGCCTGTCAGGAGGGGCGATTTCTCCCCTTCTGCGTATTTATCTCTTTTCATTGTTCCTACTCGAAATTGTATCTCCATGGCCACGAAGGCTGAGCTGCTGAGCTCTGCAGAGGGTGAGACTCTAAACAATAGAGGCAGGGAGAAATATGGGAAGAAAGGGCGAAGATAAGAGGGGTTGTCAGTGAGTCACTGCGGGGACGTGGAGGGGGGGGGTGCAAGATGAACTATGCTGTACACTGGGACGTGTTATGATACTGAAGAGGAAGCCGACCTAGTAGCCTCATGCGATGACGTATCCTGTTGCTGAAAGGCTGTTACCATTTCGGCGATTCTCAATCCGCTGGTCGCAGCTTTCCGCAGAACGAACCGGCTAGGTCACTGACTGTAGCAGCGGCCAACAAATTACATACTTCAAGGTCACGGAAGGACTTCACCCCTTACGGCGCGGCTCTAAGTCACTAGTACATCGCTGCTACGCTGCAAGTTCTGAGCTGCTTCAATACCCTCGGCTGCGCTGTACGATTTTGTTATGACCTTGAAACATGTTACTTGATTGTAGTTTCACTGTCTGGCAGCAACTACGAACAGATCTCTACCAGGCCACCACGCCTATACCCCATGTGTTAAAATACATTCCAATAACTATATAATGCGTCCAGTTTATAACGGAGCGAGGTGTACTCCAAGCTGTTACGAAGTGGTACACAAAACGCGATCCCAAATTAGAAGGGCGTTGAAAAGAGAAATGTCGCTGACAATTTTAAAACGCGGTCGCCTTTTTTAAAAAAAAGGTGGTAACCGCTTGTTTGTTGCTACGTTTTGAGTGGGGGTGGTGCAGGGGGACCACAGCGTTGGGGTCAGAATTATGCAGACGGTCGAACAAGAAAGATGGGACCGATAGAGGCGTAATTAAGTTTTGCCAATAATCGCTGCTGTAGTACAGTATCTGTGGGGCAGAGTGATGGGTCAAGTGCGACTGCAATCGACACTGAAAGAAGGGCGTATGTCACAAGCTTATTATGTCTTATTTTCGGGGACATTTTTTTTTAATTTGTGGGGTAGCAGAAATTTCATGATTGTTTACAAGTGAAACTCCTTGTCCTGCTCTATACATAATTTAACAAGAGAGGATAAGTGTGGTTTTGAAGATCACTGTATTCTGGGATGTTTCGCCGTTCTGTCTGTTAGAAACTCTCCGACGTTTCAGAGTTAATTACTGCCTCCATCATCGATAAACGTTTACCAGAAGACAGTCCATCTTCGTACTTGCCGCCGCGAGAACCCCGAAATCTCACCAGTAGTACAACACAGAAAGTGTTAAGTCAAAATCGTATAATTTTGTCTCAGATCGTTAAAACCTGATTTCATGCCAGCGGAACAGCAGAGCAGGTGTTAACGATCAAACAGCGGTGGTGTTCGCTCCATTGTTACACGCCGCTCACACTGTGCATACAATAAAAAAATTATTGACGGAGATACTCAACGGAGCATGCGCAGAATAAATGACGTGGATAATATCTTAATGAGGTTTATACATTTTATGGCATGGGCAAATTGTTTACGATTGCAGTTTATACGTTGACCACTACCAGCATTTACAGAATGTTCCAAAAATATGTATATATATAAGCCTAAGATTCCGTCTTATAATGTATATAAATATTTTTGGAACACTATGGTTTAAATAATAAAAGCAAATCATATGCCTACAAGACAAGAAAGAATATTACCTCCAAATGAAAACTATGGGACGTATATTGCACACAGAATTCGTGTGACAACCTGGAGTTAGGTTTTCAGTTTTATATGAATGCCAATATGCGATCTTTGACATTTCAAATAGTTTATTTTAGGTTCCTTGTGTCATTATTGCACGACTGTGGCCGTTATAAAAATCAGGAGGGATTGCTAATGGCCATGTTACCCACTTGCTTTTCATTACTGTGTCACCTGCTGTCAGTATCCGACCCACGACAGGACACCGCAAATAATTAGACTCAGCCGACTCGTCTCTGCCCCGCCTGCATCAGCGACACAAGGCACAGAGAGAAGTCAGAAAAAAGTAGGACTAGCTGAGCGAAATATCATCTCCTCGGGAAGGACTCTTCTCTGTCGAGTTAATTCGCCAACAACACCCCCGCTTGAGAATTCAGCGGCTGTTACGCCAATGTTGCACTTAGAAGCATGTGTATTGAGGTAGATGCCACGTGAATCAGAGGCGACAAGAGCCATGATTTATTTTCCGCCTTTCGGTCGATGACAACTAATTTAAAAAGGCTGTTACCTTAATTGTTCTGTAATCTGTTTTAGTTATGACCTCATCCCGAAGCCTGTCCACATTTTTTAATCTACAAAACCGACACTTTTTGGCACGATATGGAATGTCGTATGTGATTAATTTAGAAATCGTATGTCCAAACGTTTTTCCCTGGATACGGCGGAACATTTGAACAAATTTCTCTATATGTGCGTATATAAGTATCAATACTGGTGCGACCCTCATTAAATTCAACATCAAAATACTTCGGTCTGATCTTACAGAAGTCAATGAAGGCATCAGGCTACAAACTGGATGACCTTGGTTAAGTTCCCAGCAGGGGGATTTTCTCTCTTTCGCCAGCGCAGACCACCTCTGAAGCCCATCGAGTCTCCTATCTGCCTTGTGAGAGTCAAAGCAACTGATACGTGAAGTTAACAGTTCACCTCAAAATTAATGTGATTGTTAGCACTGAAGTCTTTTATTCATGTGGTCCAGGACTTTTAAATCTTGTTCCGACGGCTGTACACGCTGACAGTGGTTCGTCGTAGCTTTCCCTCTGCCCTCCGGGCAAATGTTAGGTAGTATCTAAAACAGCTCATGACCGATCCTTCCCACGTAATTTTTAATTCTTCATTCCCAGTCATCAACCATTTCGATGTTCTACAGCTTATGGTACTGACGGACGTCGTGAAATGCAGAACAAAAAATTATTAGTTGTTTGTTTTGCGCTAGTGTAAGATAAAAACAGAATTGTTACGATGAAAATCGGCAATTTCTCTGAACGACCGTTTACTACTTTATTCATATTCCGTGGTAAAATGGAGAATATTCTTCACCTCCCCGCCCCTAACACCTACAAATATAAACCCACTGCGCTGTATTGTACCCAGCAAACCTCCAACTTTTCAATAATTCAAATCTAATTCTACCTGCTCTACCCCAGCACATCTGCCACAACCTCACAAGTAATTTTCTTTCCCTTTTCCTTTCATTCATCTCCTCTTTGTGCATTTCTTATAGATTCATCCCACGGTCTGATTTCGCTGCATACCGAAAAGTAAAGACTCCTCACATCACGCTAGACCGGGGCCATATTTTGGAGTGGGTTAGGGTTCAATAGTCATCCTGAGGTGCGTGGGTTGACGTAAAGCCACAGAATCCCTGCTGTAAACGATCCTCTAAATTATGGCAACACGTGAGTCCCTCCCTTGACCGAATCAATCTCACGTTCAGGATTGAGGGGCATGACCAATCGCGGACAGCCGACAACAGGTGGTCCTTGTGTCTGGAGGTTGGCTGAGAAGCAAACAATTCCTCACAAAACAAACTAGCATGTTAAGAAATGTTACCTAAAAGGAAGGGACTACTTTGGAGATCTAAGAATATATGGGTAAATATTTAACTACGTATTGAACAATTTGATGTGAATCTCAAATTTCGTCGGTTTGTCCCTGCTAATCATTATCCCATGTATAAACGCCCCACGACGTGAGGATAGCCCTAACCAAGCAGCACACTGCTATACTCTAGGCCCTACTACGTTAGAGGCTTCATCTCTGACCAGAATATTAGCTGGTCTCGAAGTAAAGGCCGATTTTTATACATAACCCAAACTGGAGTCCACGTCTTCAGTCTCGTTTGTGGAATGATCTGATATTTTGGGTTCCGTTAATACCCAGTGCTGGAGACTGGCGGCTCCAGTATTCTTCTCATCTTGCCCCTCCCCCCCTCTATCGCCGCTCTTTTCCTCAGTGTTCCTTGCATAATTCTTCAGCCCGACACTGTGCCCCAGAACATTTCAAATTAATGACAACATAACATTTTATCACTTTGTTTTTCCTGTTCTCTCATTTGCTTGGTACGCCACAAAACACAAACGCACTTCAACTGTCTCGAGCCTCGCCCTCGCTACAGGGTGATTATAAATTTAAGGACATGCCTAATATATAAAGAACATATACACAGTTTCATTATCCGTTCTTTCCGTCAAGTACATAAAAAGGATGAATGAAGAAGTTGAATAAGCCTAAGTATTTTGATCGAGTCCAGTGGAGAGCTCTTGTGTACATGTATTTTATTATTTATAGCTTATTTAACGACGCTTTACCAGTAGATAAGACTATAAGCGTGGAACGTACATGTAAAAAACCGAGCCAATTAAACGTTGTTTACCAAATTTATAACAACTGATAAAGCAAAATTCGTAAGAAATCTCCGCTATCTGCAATTAAGGGGTTACAAATTATTATCATCGATTGATATGACATTTTAATAAGTATCATAAAGAATTCCAAAAGACAGAATATAGGGTAACAAACTACATAAATATAATTTTACTGAAACTCAAACTACAAATACGTAACGACGCTCATATTTGTTGCAAGGTTGAGTGCTCCATCTCTTGTTGAATAGTTTATAGAGCTTAGCTTGTTCATTTAGAAGTTCACCAAATCACGTCACTGGACCCCGTCGTGAGCGAGCCGAAACCAGTCCACAGATAATACTTCTGTAACACACATTAAAATCATCCTCTCGTCTCTTAAACTTACTCAACAAATGATGTTCATGCAATTTTCATCTCCCTCAGTCATGTTTTATTCCCCGTCCACCTTATTCAAGCCGATTTCATCATTTTAAAAGCAACGTATTTGGTGAAGAGTCAACAGTTTTCAGTGGTAAATTAAGTTTTTCTTTAGTAGACTAAACATTATAGACCATGACGAGGAATCTTCTTTCATTCCATAGAAATCAGGATCTTTTGCGAGACCTTCTTTCTTAGACAACCTGTATTCACTGTGACGGACAGAGCAAGTGAACGTTCACAGCTGCGATTTCCCTAAGCAGTTATAACCATTCCTGAGCCTATGAATTGTTCATTCTGAAGCATTACGGCATCCCTCTTTCGGATGGCATGAAAATGTCATGCACATATTACGAGAAACATGTAAATTACACACGGCCAGACTCCCATTTGTCGCCGGGTTACTAACTGGCTTCGGACATTCTTTGCATGTTAAACTGTTATTATTCAGGACCTTCCCAGAGACCCTCCCCCCCACCAAACAGACACACACTTTCCCTCCCGTTAAACGAAACTACTGTGCTCGGTCCTACTAGCACTGTAACCTGAAAAGTAACACGGAAGTAAATAAAAACTTAAAAACAAAATGGAAATGTTCTATTTCAGAGAGAATTCTGATTTCAGGAGTTCGTATTACGTTTAACTGCTTAGCAGAATTTTGGGTTCTCACGGCGTTGAGCACGAAGATGGCTGTCTTCTGGGTTGTAGCGCCGTCTAGTCTGATAGAAGTTTACCGACGTTTCAGAGATCCCTGCTTCCTCTACCATCACGTCCGACTTCTACCAGACTGCACTGCGCTACAACCAGAGAGACAGCCATCTTCTACTTGAATACTTGGCCGCATTCACTTCTGTCAAGATTTAAACATAAAAATAACACCAAAATAAATTAATACCCCAGAAAGATTTTAACAAGCACGAAAAAGGTTCATTTGTCGTTCCCTTTCATACCTTCGCTTCCTCACTATTTATGATTATATTCCCATTTCACCAGAAAATATTGACTTAACCTCTGCCGTTCAGAGTCATTAAATAAACAATAATTAATCACCTAACAACAGTATTTACATAAAATTAAAAACAAATTCCAAGAAACGTCACAGACGACAAGGGGAGTGGGCGTTGAGGCGCGCACTATGACGGAAGGAGTCCAAGCTCCGTCTGTTTCCTACCTCGCACTTAGAAAGCTTCCGACCGTCCGCTCAGCCAAGAACACGCAGCCGATGCTGGTGTCTCGTGTTACCTCTGACAAAAGTGTCTGATCCTTGAGAAAGACGAAGCACTGGACTGGTTAATGCTCCGGTCAAGCTAATAGTGAGCCTCCAAACCACTAACAACGGGGGGGATATAAAAGAAGTGTTTATTACGTAACAGGAGAGCGGAATATTATTACTATTAATATACCCTAGCGCTGTGGTGTGATTTTTGAGGGAATTTCATAGTAATGCCTTTCTTCGCGACCTGACTTCTAGACCAGGATTCAAAACTGACTGTGACAGGAAGAAAAAATAAGGAACTATAAAAGACTGGAAGGAAATTCAGTCTTTTAAAGGTGAACACTGCACCATTTAGTTTAATGACTTAGCTGAAAAAGTTGATTAACAAAGACTTAATTTGTAAACAACAATAACTGCTGCTGTTATTCTCTAGCCTATCAAAGGGATGACTGTAGGTATCAACTTTTTTGAGGAACATCTCCTACTTCAGCCCTGAGAATGGCAAAGTGTTTCTTCGAAACGTCGGTACAAGTCCACGTCCTCGCGGTGTCATAACCATGAACGCGTAAGTCAATAACAGGAACTGAAATTTCTGTGACACTCGTTAAGAGGCGCTGCTGCTGTCTTAAGAAGGGCTTCCCTCTCGTTGCAGGGAAGAGCTTCACCCTCACGATCATCGTCAGTTCCTCGCCCCCGCAGATGGCGACGTACAGCAAGGCGATCAAAGTGACGGTGGACGGACCGCGGGAACCCCGCTCCAAGACACGTGAGTACCGATCGCAATCAGCTGATTTCACATTCTTCCATTTGCCTTTTGTTTCGGCTGTAGAAATTCAATTCACCGGCTGACCTACCTCCGTTCATATAATTTGTGTAGGAAGTTCCATGTAAAATGCGACCATATATACAATAATATCGATAAGCTTTGGTGACATTAATTTAACAAGAAAAATTAGCATTTTGAAGACATCATTTGCTGGAAAGAATTCGTAGAACATCATTACAGCAAAAGCTTAAGAAATCCATTACCCTCTCGACAAGAATCCATCTACTTTAAGGTCTTTCGTGTGACATTTTTTAAAGTACTTCTGGGCCAATGTTGGCAACAGTGCGCTCAATATTGTATTTCTGTTTCACCAAGCTCGTGGGTTGTTCGAATAAACACTTTTTTTACCCCCCCCCCCCCCCCCCACAGAAAGAAGTCTGGCGGGATGAGGGCTGGAGATCGCGGTGGCCAAATGCCACTGACAAAAATTCGTTCACAGCGACATAACAACCAGGGTGACTTTGATTCGAGTGTCAAGGGTGGGGGTTGCGAGGGTTAATTGTAGGACGATGGACTTGCTTCGGACTCAGCTTTTATATCGCAGTACGTGATTGTTTTTAAGTTGCATTTTAAATGGTACACTCTGTATATCTATCTGCATCATGGTCTATCAAAAGCATGGCTAGTAACTCCAGCGAGCGTTCTTAATTATGTTAGATACGACATTTTTACGGCAGTGAGGATTATGTTCTTCTGGGTTATGGCGCTGCATAGACTCACCCGCACATGCCCATGTTTCGGAGAAACATGCTGTCTCTATTTTCAGCGTTGAAGCCCTAGCTATAAAACCCAGAACAAGAACACCACTGACATTAATCTTACGTGCTAAAAAAATCGGGAATAATAATAATAAAAATAATAATAAGAATGGAGAGTAGCGACAGCTGCTCGCCATATAGGATGATGAGAACAGGGATGTACCAACATCCCGTAACCACAGTTCTAATTGTTGCAGGCCATCAACCCTTTCATCCTTTCCACTTTGGACCACGCCCCTTTCACTTGGGCAACCCTCTCGACCCAGGACACAGAGTGCCAGATCCACTGGTCGGGACTCTTCCCTTCAAACTGACAGGTAAGCGCTGCGTCCCCTGAAGCCTCTACTCTGGCGCCTGGATTTCATTTCTACGACATGTTGGGAGATCAGACAAGGCCTACGTAATAGTCTCATATGTTGATATTTATGTAGAGGCTATTATAACGATTTATAAATAAGTGATTATGTAGTCCAGTGTTCTATTTCTGTGTACAGACACAGTGTCAACGGAGAAACGTACACTTATATTGTGATATCAAAATACCATAGTCTAAACACGCGTCCATGAAATTCTAAAATCCTGAAGCAGAGTATTAACAGGCGCTGAGTTATGGCTGTTTTACGTCACACAAAAGTATATAAAATTGCATATTTTCATGATTCACCATTCAAAATTTTGGGTGCCTCCCACTCAACCCAACGCAGGTTCGCTACACGTTTTGTTAAACCGTAAATGACTGAAAAGGAAGGAATTCAAAATGTTATCCATTCTACATTTGTAGGATAATACGTAATACAGTATTTAAAAAGCTTCCTGAAATTTTGCAATAATATTAATGCAATATCTGACAAGGAAAAGATTAAAGGTAGATATTTACTGAGAGTGAGAGCAAACAACATGGACGATAGGAAGAGACAGGTAGGCATGGAAGGGGGTAGACGTATGGGAAAACGTAAGCCCAAGCCAGAATCGAGAATCGAGAATCGAAAGAGGATTTCAGAATTAGAGGAATTTTTCTCTCTCTCTCTGTTGCTAGGAGTATCAAACAAAAAAGCTACCCTCAAAACGCGTTGTCGTGGCGACAGGCATTGCAAAGACCACCACCAGGTGGACTAATAGCTCTACTTTTCTATGTGCCTCTCACTTCCTCGATCTACCTAACCTCACTTAGCTCCAGGGAATCTGGAACTACACAGAGACAAAGCGGCTTAAACAGGGCATCGGGGAAGTCGGTTGAACGATAAAATGGACTTTGCTCTCAGTTCTGGATTCCGACTCGTTACTGTGAAGTTACATTCGCTTTGTATTTGCTTTATGGGATGATAGAAAAGTCACAGAAAGTGTATCCGCTAAGCACATGCACACCGAATGAAACTATCATATTCTGTTCTGAACCTATAGAAATCCTATAAAATATAAAAAAAACATATGTCGTGGGGCAGAATGACATTCATAACGGATTTCAACGAAGATAGGCCAATTAGTGACCTCAAAAGAGAAATTATAAAAATTATTGAGTTGTTCAGATCGGCAATTGTTATCAACATGTCTGCGTTCAAATGTGTTGCAGATAAGAATATATAAAAATAATATTGCCAGTAGTCTGAAAAAATAATATAGTCACAATTATGCAAATCGTTTCTTACGCTAATGCTTTTAAAATGATATGGTCCTCTGAACGAATCTTTAGATATAAATTTATTGCTCTCTTGTTTAGGTTATACTCTGATAAATAAAAGTAACAATTTATTGTATTCATAAGAAGACGGTACAAATTTATATTAAGAAAGAAGATATCCGTCTTCTGGGTTATTGCGCTGTGTAGTCTGGTCGATGTTAACCAACGTTTCAGAGGTCATACTGCCTCCATCATCAGGGCGATGAGTAAGAAGATTTCTGTCTTCTGGGTTGTTGCGCTGTGTAGTCTGGTCGATGTTAACCAACGTTTCAGAGGTCATACTGCCTCCGTCATCAGGGCGATGAGTATGAAGATTTCTGTCTTCTGGGTTATTGCGCTGTGTAGTCTGGTCGATGTTAACCAACGTTTCAGAGGTCATACTGCCTCCGTCATCAGGGCGATGAGTATGAAGATTTCTGTCTTCTGGGTTGTTGCGCTGTGTAGTCTGGTTGATGTTAACCAACGTTTCAGAGGTGATACTGCCTCCGTCATCAGGGCGATGACGGAGGCAGTATGACCTCTGAAACGTTGTTAAACATCGACCTGACTACACAGCGCAACAACCCAGAAGACGGAAATCTTCATACTCACCGCTGTGAGAACCTCAAGTCTTACTTATATTAAGAAAGTTTGTAAGAAATATAATGAGATATATAATTGAAATTTCAATTAGTTTAAGTTGTTTTAGATACTAAGTTACGTGCAACTAACATAAATAACCATAGTTTGACAATAAAAATTGTTCTAGATACAGTATAATCTGGATTGCAGTTTTGTATGATTTGGTGGAGAGACACAAAGAATATTATAGTTTTGGAAGAAACGCAGTGACACGAATATAAACTGCACATTTTAATCATTACGTACCATTAAGATGAAGGGCAGACGAGTGCTTGGCCTGACTGATCAATAAAACTGGGGGTGGAGCGTGGATAACTGGCGGATCTGACTAAGTCAATTTCAAAAATTGGATTCTAGGTGTCGCATTAGCAATAGACAATTTATAAATATAGTTTCTTGCTTTTCTAGACATGGCGCCTCTCATGTATATATGTATTATTCTATATGGTGGATATTACAAAAAATATAAAATGGAAATTTCCCGGCCACCAAATGAGAGCCTCGTATTCTAAATTCCAGCATCCGACACATTGGTATAACCGAGTGTAGACGATGAAAGATGTGAGCTAGGAAGATTCACGCATGGCATAACCATTAAAAATATCGTGAAAGCTTTACAGCGACCATCAAGTCATTTAATGCACATAGAAAGTTAGGTTAGGTTAGGTTAGGTGGTGGGCATAAGCATAGCTAACAGCTTCATCATGATCGCACTTCGCGATTTGGGGCATCCCTTCCGAAGGTGTTACAGAACCGGGCAAGTTAGAACTTACTACACCAAACGCCATAAAAGTCTGTCCACCCATTCTCCAGTTATTGGATACGGAACACAGATATTTGTTGTGAAGACAGGTTGGACTAGATTCGTTATGCTCATGCGCAGATTATACTTAATGGCGACACCATAATTTAACCTCACAAAATTCAAGCAACTGTAAAGTTGGAATTGCCGAGTGTGAGTAGTTAAAATAACGAATTTAGAGTAGTCATACTTCCATACTGAAACTTCAGCCATTTTATAAATAGTTATGAGACACGCAATGTTGATATCAGTTATAAATAAGTTAGAAAAGGTTGGTTTAATTACGAGGTTTCGCATCAGATCTTACACAATGGCGTCACCATTTCAAGACACCGACAAGTTGGTATTACTGAATGCAGAAAGCAACGGATGATCCCGGAGAAGCCATACATAAGCCTAACGTGCATCCCAATTTAATGAGATTCCATCCACCCATTCTCTAGTTATTAGATATACACTAGCAACCTTTATGTCTGCTTTCCGGCATGTTCAAGGAATTTCGTCAACGTTCGATTCCCGGCGGTACCCGAATTTATAACATGTGTTGGGCAAGGCCGTGGTCTAGGCAACACGGAGTTTTCCTCCGTGGCATCCCAACAATTACTCCATTCACACACAGAAGAAGGCAATGGCAAACCACTTCTGGATCATCTGCCAAGAACGTATATGAACAGGTCCCAGTCCGAGAAAAGGATGGAAGGATCCTGTTCATATGGACCTGTCGTCAGACAGAACACTAAATAATAATAAGATGATAGCCCTATCACCGTGACGTGGAGAATCGAAGGTGTTTGAGATCGTTACGTCGACGTGCAGGCGGTGAAGTTCTTCCGCGACCTTGAAGAATGCAATTTGATGACGGCTGTCCTTGTTATAATGCTACTCGTCGCTGACAATGTTACGAACTGTGGTCATCGTTCAGTAGAGCTTACTATTGTGGGGGAGGTTGATAAAACCAACTGTTAAAAGCAATGATTTGTAACCACTTCAATTTGCAGACGTAACGATCAAGTATGGCAGCCGGGAGTTTTAAAATTATTATTATTGCATTTCATATCCACATATTTTAAAGGGGTATAAGATGGTTATTGAATACGACAAAGAGGCTCGCAGTGAGCGAGTTACTATGGGTTGTAACCTACTTAGTGAGCGGGAAGTTGCCGTTTGATGATAAAATACGAAGAATCTCTCCGTTACCTATTGAGGAAAACATCCATATTTGACTTAAATTGTGGCAAGTGTCGAATTAACAATTATATAGTCTACTGGGTCATAACGGCGAAGTAACTTTATGGAGATGAGTCCTTCTTGAGAAGCTCAGTTTGACAAGAAAATGCTCGCCTTTTATGGAACTAGAACATTTCTTACAGCGCTCACAAGAGGGTGCAACTGGTGCCTGTCCTGGGCCAGAGTAATCCGGTTTTATCTCAATGTTTAATATTAATTTTCATATTATATTCTCGTGTATTTCACTTGATTTATATTCTTCGCGTTTACGTAATTAAATTTATACACATTATACGCGCTCCATCAAATTGTCCTTGATTTTATAGATAAAATTATAAATTATAGGATTAGATTTTTAATGCAACTGATATCGTGGCTTGACTGAAAGGACTGAAGAAAATCACGAAAACTTTCAATACCCCTGCCGAAATTCAAACTTGGAACATCCACGTTAAAACTTAAGGAGTCTTAGCGCTACGCTATCCTGCTCGGAGCTAATATAATTTGGTATTGATTGTCTCATCAGACAGCTGTTCCGATGTAGGGCACAGCGGCTCTGCGGCGGGATCGCCTGCTGGAGGTACTCGGGTCGAAGCCGGCCGCGTGTTTTCTATGGTCCCCTCAGACGAACAGCTCGGTAGTGTCTTAAAACAGGCCACGGGAGGTGATTCCCACACTCCTCCTGATGCCAGTTCTAATACAGGAAAAACACAGCTGTTTTCCGTTGTTTTACTTAGTCTCTCCAGGCTAATACGAGTACAAAGAGACCGTGAACATATCCTGACAGTTCCTTCATAACAAACCACTAACACTCGCCGTGACATCTTTCATTTTGAGCGTTTCCTTGGAAGACTTGTTTCCATTTTTCTAATAAAAATGTTAAGTTTAAAAAGGACGCGAAGAGGAAAAGAAAGAGTGAGATGAAGAAACAATAGGTAATAAAATATAAAACAAACGAATAAGAAAAAAAATATAGACACAAATAGAATGGGAAAAAAGAACGAAAAGAGAAGAAGATAAGGACTTAAAGGAGAAAGGCGTAGAAGAATGAAGAAAGAAAGAAAGATAAAGACTGAAGAAAACGAAATAAGAAACGAGGAAACAGGACGAAATGGAAAGGACAGAACGAAAGATATGAAGGAAGAAGGAATGAGAGAAATGGAAAGAAATTACACAGACTTGCAAAAAAATAGCCTGGCCTTAACAAACGTTGAACGTAAAATTACAGAAGTAAAACAAACAGCTTTGTGCATGACGGGGCTGAGTCATTTGTATCCACGGAATGCGATTTACATATGGACGTTTGTTGCTAAGCACGAAGACCTCACGCAGTCCGAAGTTCAACTGTCCGTGCTGAAAGGGTTGCTGGGTCACCGTGACGCGGCCACTACTGTATTAGTACATCACTGGGCTCGCCAGATGGCAGAATGGTGCTGTTTTCAATCCTTTCTGACTATTAATTTCAGAAATCAACCCTAAAAAATTAGTTTTCGAGCCACGAATGCTGATGATTTCCTTTTTTTAGTACAGGTCTGGAAATTGTTTGAAGAGCAAATGTCTTATTCCATGATTCGACTTACGTCTTTGTTAGTATGTCCTTTGTTCAACAGTTAAGTGGTTGGGTAAACAAGGGCATTAAGTTTTAATGATAATTTTCGATTAACTCCATGAAGCAGGTTTCTTCTTAAAACGTTAAATCACTTAATTAGCTGGTCAAAAGATTTGCGACATTTTACTACAGGGGGTGTTGTGGTTACATTCCTTCAGTGTCCGAGATCCACGCATTGAGGGGAGGGGGTCATGCCAGGGCTGCGTTTAACAAGGATAAAATAACCTAACCCAAACACTGGCAGTTCAAACACAATCACATTGACGCAATCTGCATTTATAACAAACTCCGCATAGTTAGTGCAGTCACTTCGTTGGTCGTGACATTCCTCGTGTTTTATGGAACCCTGCTGTTCATTACTGTATTACCATCCACTGGACGCTGTCGTGAGCCAGCTGAATCCAATTCACATCCTTAAATATATTCCTTCGAGATAAATTTTAATATTGTCCCACTAGCTGAGCCTCTAGGTCACTCAAGTCAGGTTTTCCAACCAACATTTCGTATGCATCTCTGATTCCCCCCTTCATTCTACAGGCATCGGCCATGTATTTTCTCTTGAAAGATTAGTAAAACGTAGATGGTGGTAATGAAAGAGGTGTGATACCAGGACACCTGCATGAAGGCATCCTACAGTGGCGAGAAGCTGTATGCACACTTAAGATACTATTCGCGCGCTTTGTCAAAGGAGTAGCTAGCAAGATGACACCGACCTAATACAATTATCCTAGCTCTCTCTCTCTTTCTCTCTCTGGCTCCGTACGTCACAGCCGTACACACAGCGCCATCTGACTACTTGGCAAAGCGTCGGTTTGTGACACACGGGACAATGAAATGCTGTACTTCATGTCTTATGTCCAGAACATAAAACGAGTTCTCGAGAAGAGAAAATCCCATATCGCTGAAATACGAGGTATGATCAAAAAGTTCCGAGAACTACGTGTTTAAATATGTGAATTCTTAAGTGAGACATTATGCTACAAAAATCTACAGTCTGTTCTGTTTCTGAGGCTGAATGAGGAAATAACATATGACAGTCATTTGTCTTGTAGCTTCTTTAACGCTCAATAATAAAAAAAATTAAGTCACATACAATAGTGCAAAAATTGCAACCTCCCTTGTTTACGGAGAACTTTGACTTTCGGTGATAAGTCGCGTCAAATGTTGAAAACTATCCAAAATTTCGGCAGACATTGAAGTTACCATCTTCAAAGTATTTAAAAGAATGGGGAGTACCACAAAATTATCTGTTACGGCAGCTGAGTCATAGGTTCGATCCTGGAGCCTTCAGAATTTAATTCAAACTCGTTGAGTCATCACTTCAAACATAGGAACTCCAGACACAAAATCAGTGGCCTCTCCTGTCGCCTGTCCCCACACGAAGACGCGCGAACTATCCTCCACTTTGACCCAGTGCAAAGCTCGAAGCAGTGTTCCACGACACGTCGGAACTTCAAAGGAATCATAATCAGAAACGATCAAATCACGCATAGGAGCCTGCACATTCCTTATTTCTTTACCGCCCCTTGGGTTATTTAGCAATGCTACACCAACTGCAGAAACCACTTATCATCAAATGGGATAAGAAAGTTTTTGTACAGAATGAAATAGAAAATTAACAAAATGTGCAGCGTTATAATTTGTACTCTTCGCCTAGAATACGATCTATTAGGTTATTAGACAGATTATACCAACAAGAGTGAGATAGTTTGGACATGTAGCACGCGTGAGGGAATTAATAAATACCTATACATTTTCAGTCAGAATTGTTCAAAATTCGGTCTCACTTGGGATCTAGGCGTAAATGATATAATATTAAAATTTATCTTAGAGTAAGACAGGACCTAACAGAGGGCATTTTTGTACGACGAGGTGATGTGAAACTTCGGTTTGTGTACAAATCGGAACGTTCCTCGACTATATTAGAGACTATCATCTTTTCAAAATGACGCTGCACTGTGGAGTTTAGTCAGTCGATTAAAATTGGACACCGTAGATAAGGAAGTGGTCGTGACCAATTCAAAAGTACGCTTACTATTCTTACATTCGTGATTTAAGGGAACAGGGGAAAGCCTAGGATGCAATGCAACCGTGAAAATTCAAATCGACTGTTCCCCGAGGAGAGGCCTGATCATGTAGTTCGTTCTCTCTGGGATCTTCCTGGGACACTGTAATAACTGCGGTGACCAGTTGGACGAGTGTCAGTGAGAGACGGTAAAAGGCTTCTGGTAAGGCAAGACATAAACCACTAGAAAAACTAATTCTAAGAACCGCTGTGTAGTCTATACTTAAAGCAGATACCTTACAAATGCTGTGCTAATAAGCTCAGTCACGTCTCAACTCCAGACAGACTGGCATGGGCGGTCCGATAAGAATTTTTCGCCAACACTAGGTCGTGAGGCCAACTGATTAAAAGAATATTTAACTGAGTGGCTACCTAGTTTAGATGACAGAGCAAATTTCTGTCCAAAGAATCCCAAGTTTTTATCTTAATCTACTTGTTTTAAAATATTAACCCAATGACTAAGGTAAACCACGAAACCCTTAGGCGGCAGTGCCCTGTATCCTGGGCCATCTGAATTATTTTCAACCAAAGTCGACCTTCTCTGGGGGTTTCACTGCCGTCTGCTGCGTATCATCCTCACTGTTGACATAAGCTGTACCACTACACACCATGTAGGCGCTTGGGGGGAGGGGGAGAGCAGAGGAGGTATAGTTCCTACTCATTCTTAACCTCGGCCGCACTTTACCCCCGGGAAAGGAACCCGGTACCCACTGGACAGGAGGCTGGGTGGACCTCAGGAGCGATCTGGATGCAGAGGCTAGAGGAATATCTTCTGCCAGAAGGGTTCATATTTGACACGTAATTTTCGTTGCTTCTCGATTTCTCCATTGGCTTTGTGCTCGCTCTGAACATTCTACGCTGCAGGCATGGGACATGCAGGGGGAGAGTACCTCTAGAAGACTGTCCAACATGGAACAAACGGGTAAATTTATTGCCTCGTCAAATTTGAACCACCTACGTAAGGTCACATAGCTGGGGCTCGAAGTATGGGCTTGGGGCCAAGTTGTGTCCCGACCAGACTTGCCTCAAGGCGACAGACGTGCCCCACTCCACACTTCTACATCCCCCAGCGGCTCCGTTTTCTAATCAGTTGCGTGGCATGCAGCAGTGGCGCCACACGTGTTGGCGACAGGAAACTAATGAGGGCCTTCCTGCTACAAATTGTCGGGCCACGGCTCGGCACCTCATCTCTCACCTCCCTCCCCCTGCCTACCCTTAACTCCGTGTCCAGGGCACGGGGCGGGGGTGAAGAGGAAAAGACGAGATTCAAGGATGGAGGAATACAAGGAAAAAATCGCTGTGGATTGGAAAGCGAAACGGAAAAATGATTTGACAGAGTGGAAAATGATGGGGTTTGGAAGCAAAGGAGATCGGCGAACAATTAAAACGTTCCATAGACCCGCTGAAGAGAGAATTGGGAGACGAAATCTGTATCACTCGAGGGAACTGCTCGAATATCAGGGTCGGAGATACGTTGCTTTCCAACGCGGTAGAAAAACCACGTTTCGAGCAATGTCAGAACCTAAAAAAGGTACATCGAATGCACACAGAAATAGGCCACTACTGTCTCCTTCAAAATCCTTACGTGTCAACCGCTTGTGATCATTTTCTCACCACATTCAACTAAAAGCAAAAATCCACAATGAAGACGTTCTTCTACATGTTTTTTAATTCGACGCCCAAGAAGACGCTATACTAATACACTAATGCTAGACTAATTCTAGCCCTGAAGATGGAGGAATAATGTTTCTCCGAAACGTTAGTATCCACCTACAATTGCATACGACGTTATAACCAAGAAGACCAACATTTGCCTCAAATCTCGTTGAACTCCGAGGAGTACAGTCCACCCTAAACAGTTCATAATAACAGAAAGCAACTGGGTTTTGTGGAACCCGAAGGCCATGTTTACGTGGTCCAGTAACTGAACCCTGTCCTAAGCTGTATTAAGCCTCTGCAGTTCATCACATCCTAACATGTGGCCTTCCATCTATGTGAAGGTCTCGAAAATGTTCTTTTTTACTTCTGGGTTCTTACTAAAATTATCATCTCTAAAATAAATTTCGAAAAAAAAACATGTGTGGAAATTCAAGAGCTCAAATTCGAAAAATGTTCTTGTGGGTAACGTTTTCCCCTGACGTTGGCGACTTCTAAAAGGGTGGTTTCTACAGGGCCGACTCTGTTCACTGAATCTCCTTTTGAACAAGGATGAATAAGTGAAGTCCACTGTCACTTCCGGTAGCAATTTCAGTTCCTTTCACGCATAAAAGCGGATCTGAGCCAAACAGATGAAGTCTGACGCGCGAGGCCAGGTTCACATCTCTATCTTGCTGTAGACCTATGCATATATCCAACAGTAGTGAGGCGTAAAGTTTTAAACAAATGAGAATTTCCTTCGTCTGAAAGTGTTAGCAGGGCGAAGGCTTAGGAGGAGAGAGGGTAGACACTAAGAGGATTTAACCCTTCTCACTCACCCTTGCCAGCAGCGGCCCCACTACAATACACAAGCGTTTAAACGATGTAATCTCCCTCCAACCCTTTCGTCTGGAGTCCCTGGGTTTGAAACACAAGACCTGGTAAGCCCTATAAGAGGAGAATTAAACTAAGATGAACGGAGGGTTGAAAGGAAGTAAAAGAATGGGAGATTTGCTAAGCAGAGACGTATATGAGTAATACATAACACAACAGAATAATATGATGGTTGTCTTCTGGGTTGTAGCGCTGTGTAGTCTGGTAGAAGTTTACCGACGTTTTAGAGACCCTTGATGCCTCCATCATCAGGGCGATTATCAAGGACCTCTGAAATGTCGGTAAATTTCTACCAGACTACACGACGCTACAGCCCAGAAGACAGTCATCTTAAGACTCATCGCCGTGAAAACCTCAAATCCTGCACAACAGGAAATCTCAGAACCAAACGTTTGAAGCGGAAACATTGTTTAAAACACTCAAGAGATTTATTAAAATCTGCTAGAATTAATAAAACGAGAAAATTTCATTTTCCTGTGGAAGGTATCGGCCAGTGGGCCATCAATGTTTTCCATTCCTACACACGCAGAATTAGGTCTTTGTGACTTTACAGAACAGAGAACGAAGACGTTTAAGAACAAAGTGCGAGGAAAATATTTGGATCTAAGAAAGAGACATAACAGGAAATTGGACAAATAACATGGCTCTCCATAACGTGTACTCTTCACTAACTAAATACGAGAACTACAAGGTAATGTCACAATGTAATTAAATGTGATGCCTGTTTCATGACAGATTTCTTCACAGTCGTCTGAGACCTGACAAGTATCTATAAAATTCACACAAACAGAAGGTTGGTCTTTATCAATACTTAAATTTTATAGGATTTGAGATTTTCAGGGCGGTGAATACGAATAATACCAACGTTTCAGTGTCATGACCGCCCTGATGATGGAGGCAATAAGAACCTTCGAAACGTTGGCAAACTTCTACCAGAGTGCACGGCGCTACAATCCAGTAGACAGTCATCACTGCAGTTTTGGTTACAGTGTTAATTTAACGTTTTCACCTTACAGGACATTCAAAACCAGATACGTGCGAAAGTAAATTCAATAATCCGTACAAACCTAAAACACACTTGTAAATGTATTTTTAAAGTTACAACGTGCTTAGTTTAATATAATCTTAGGGCCTACATGAAGGAAGCTACAGGATTTTAAAGAAAATTACGTAATGACGTGATTAATAATTTTTAGTCTTCATAAAATAGTCAATTATTAGGATCATTAAATTTAGGTGGGTGAATGGGTGGAGTATGTAGCGTCCATCTGAATAAGAAAAAAGCTCACACAACTTTGGTCGGAGAAACTGAATGGAAGAGACTGCTTAGAAGGTGTAGGCGCAGATGGGAGAAAAACATTAAAACAGATCTTAAAGAAACAGGGTGGGAGGATACGAACTGGATTCGTCTGGCTGAATATAGGGTCCAGTAATATTATCTTATGAACACTGTAATGAAGCAGCGGGAAACAGCTAAGGGCAGAGAATTTGTTGGTTCGCTAAGCCACTGTTAGATTCTCAAGAAATACTAAATGCATTTAGATGAAAACGGGTGAGGAGCTCTGATCAGGAGATAGTCAACGGTCTCTCAAATATTTTTTTTATTTTCAGAATCAATTCATTTTCTGTGCTAAAACGTCAGTCGACTGAAATAAGCAATTCAGGGTCACTAAAGGTTGGTGCAAATTCAGATGCGTACGTCGTGATTTACGTAATCGTGTTAGTGTCCTCGCGGTCTCGCCGGAGTCTTTAATGTCTGAACCTGATGATTATTGCTTATTCAAACAAACCGATATCCTCCATCTAACGTTAGAAACCTAACGTTTCATCCCAGTAGCAAATTCAGCTTAACAGTTCTGGAAATAAACTTAAATTAACTTTGCCTTTTCAATGTACACTGACCTCGAAGATTTTAGTACCAAAAACATGGCTGTTTGTGTTTTACGTAACCAAGATAAACAGTCCACTTTCCTCAATCATCGTTTCTTCATATATTTAAGGACAATCTTTCGAGGTGTAAGATGTAACTCTTCTATATGCAGCCATCTCCTGTAATAATCAGCAAGGCTTCGATTAGCCCAAATATTACGTTTATTAACATTTTCATATGATTCACAGAATAAATAGTTATTTAACCTTACCCCAAATAATATTGAATAGTATTGAGCAAGTGTTATGTTTTCTTTAAGGTACGGACTGAATTTTTAAATATTATCAAGAACTTCGTGATTCAAGAGGTTAAGCCGTGTGGGTTAAACAGAATTACGAACCGGAAAGAACAATTTATTACTGAAATTGGGCATGCGATATTTCAATCGATTTGGTAAAAAAAAAAAAAAATAAGGGAAAGGAGAAAGTCAATGGGCTGAGATGACAGAGTAAAATAAGCTGGAAAAGAAAGAAAGAAAGACACAGAAGAAGGGGATTAATAAAAAATAAAACTCATTAATCATACTCTCGAATCAAGTCTCTCAGGGGCTAAGACGAGTCATTCCGAGTGACAAAAGAATGTCCACGAAGATCAGTTGGATTTCTTAGAACGTGGAGATGAGAGAGTGCACGGAGACGAGACGGAGTAGGAAATAGAAAAAAAATTAATTTCCCTAGCAAAGTAAAGGCTTATCATGAGGGTGGGGTTTAGAATGACGTCACGGACGAACGGGCGGAATTGGGCGGGGGGTTCCCCGGCTGTGGGACGCCCCATTGGTCCCCCGCAAAGCATGACCGCGCGCTGCTATCCGTCACACAGCGCGGGCGTCTTCTCAACGACGAGCGTCGCGACGCCAAGCGACCACAACACACACCACCAACAACAGAATGTTTTGGTAATAGTCCGATGGAGGGGTTAAATTCTTCGTTGCAGGACGAATTTCACAGCCGAAAGGAGACATGACAATACCAGAAGCGCATTTATTATAAATTACTTATGACATTTTAACTTCAGATTTCAAAATCCGTGTTTATTTTAAACTTTAATGTGGCTGTGATAATTATCATTATCACATAAATTCAATTTCATCTTAGTCTCATCATCTTCACATCATTTGCAGTGTTTCTCATGTTGCAGATACAATATTTTTATAATCAAATACATGATTTGCACGTTCAAACCAATATGAGCGATTCAAAACACAACACAACAAAAGTATTTGGAAAATCTCTAACTGTTACTCCACTGCACGTCTTTTAAGATTATTTTTATACAAATGTTTACAACATGCTAATAATTTATTACTTTAAGAATCTTAACGATGAGTGGTAACTTTTTTAATTTTTTTTCTTCAAACTTATAGGTTGTAACCGTCCACCTTCTTCGATTTTGCCCCAGCTAACTCAGGGTCACTCACGGGGATCGAACGTAGAATAAAGTCACAACTGCACTTAAAATTCAGTATATTTATTTAGTAGTTTCTTTTACAGAGAAACTTGCTTATAATATAAATTTGGTATCTCTCCTTCTAGAGACTTTCTTATAATATTACTTCACTGGTCTCATTCCTTCGAGAGACCACATACGAGTCCCCCAACTAGTCTTTTACTCATTATAATCACCTCTTTGTTCAAAGGGACTTCGCCACAGCTTGCCAACACAGCATTCTTTCTCATAACTCCAATACACAATCATGAATAGTTTGGTAACAAGAATAATGAAAGCATTGCAAGCATACGGACGTCAAAACAAGGTCCGGCCGGTTATAAGGCCTATTTAATTAATATTACTGTTAGTGCAACCGCCGTTTGAATTGTAATTAAGCCTATTTTTAGGCCACAATACCCCTCGATCTAGCCTGACGTAATAATAGGGATAATATGTCTGCAATAAATAACATAAAACGATCGACATAACAAATTCTCATACAAAAGATGAAGCTTTTTTAATTTGAATTTTTAATCTACTGTTGTTAAGGAGATTAAATAAAGAATGATGAGATGAACTGAATTGAGATATAAGAAATGTTTACAAAATTTTGGTCGAAAAACTTGAAGATGACCATTTGTTTGAAGGAGCATGTGGAAAACTAAAATTATGGAGGCTATGTTTTAAAGGAACAACCTGGAGTTACCTCTGAAATTTGGAGTTATCGAAGTTGCTAATAGAGCTCTCATATTATGGGACGTCTTAGTTTCGCACTGCTCTCTTTAAGAGACTCAGCTTTAACAGCCTATTTCTTTCATAGTTCTTGAGTTTCTTCACCTTTCCTCTTTCGTAGGTATTGAATTTTCATTTTGGAGTCGTATCATATGAAGACGCCGTCAGCATAAATGTGAGGGTTCCCCTGCTTAACACTGCCGGTAAGACAAAAGAATATTTGAAACTTCACCAAGGTCTTCAGCGAACACAGTGAAAGGGATACGCTATTGAGTGTCCCCGTACACAGAATTATTGACACAAAACTACTTTAAAACGCACTAATATCATTCAGAAAAAACCGTGGTGCATTTTCAATACGACTGTTTTAAAAATTATGATCACATTAATTTCCGAAAATCTAGATTTGCCCGGATTGCCGAAAGGAGAAATTCCGTGGGATAATACGTAAGCTGCAATGTACCAGAAGGTATAACAAGGTGATGAGGAGAGAGAGAAATGCAACGAATAAATTCCTTTAGAATGTCGCAGATTTCAAAATTCTTAATTGTATTATTAAATATTTTGAATTATTTTACTTCCTGCTACTAATGAGAAGCTGTGTCAGGAATATTTTAGAACGGCTATTCACAAAATTACTAAGGCACTTTTCAGGAATTTAACTCAAAAATGTCCTGCCACGTTAATAATTTCTCTCTCTCTCTCTCTATCTCATCATTCAACTTTTTGTCCCTGCCCGTAGCACACGGAAAGCAGAATAACTTGTGGTGTAATTTAGTGTTCCCTAAAATCACAAATCACACATATAAAAAAGGTAATGTTAAAAAGTCAGGTAATGTCTCCGGCAGCACAACGTGAATACATGTGTGGTAATGGAGGTATAGCTCCACTCTTTCGGAAGTGAGTGATCAGCATCGCACCCCGACCGTTTTAACCCCAGGGAAAAGGTCCCCGGTTCGTTTCGGATACTGGATGGGCACGCCAGAGCTGAAGACGTAATTTCCCATCCCCAATTCACCTAACAGAAGCCGAGACCAGCGTTGTTTCAACATTTTAAGACGATCCATGTCGCACCTCTTCGTTTGTTACCTCTGGAGGAACGTCATCACTCGATGTTCGCACGAGACAGCGTTCGATAACCAGCATGAGAACTATTTTACGCCGTCTACGCCGCGCTTAAGGTAGGATTCGCTACCCTTTGAGTGTCTTGGTGTATGGTACGTAATTAGCATTATCAACCCTTGCCTCTCGACAGCCCTAAAGGGCGCAGCAGACACAGCGACATTTACAACTTAAAAATATTCTTTTCTCTCTACACTCCCACCCCTCACCCTCCACGAACCACGTAAAGGACAAGAGGCGAAATACTTGGTACACCACTGGCAACTCCATCCAACCCCCAACCCCCCAACTCTCACGGCAATCACAAGCAGCTAGTCAAGATACGCTTTAAGATTCGTTACCTACCGCGTTCACTTGAAACCATCAGTGGTCCCTGTCCTAGACCAGATAAATCCCATCGACAGTCTCCTTTCCTATTTAAAACTCATCTTAATAAAATCTTAATTTCAAGGTAAATATATAGTTGCCAGAAGATGGCTGTCTTCGGGGTTGTAGCGCCGTGTATTTGCCAACGTTTTAAGGGTCCTTGCAATCACTCATTGCCCTGATGATGGAGACAGCAAGGACCTCTGAAACGATGGAAAATACACGGCGCTACAACCCCGAATACAGTCATCTTCGTAGTCGCCACCGTGAAAACCTCTAATCGTACTACATACGAATTGCAGTAATTTCGACCTCACAGAAAGAATGTGTAGGCGGCAAATATCAAAGAGAGCTCATCTTGGCAGTGCATCACATTCATGCACCAGTTCCGTAATACGAGCGGAGCTGAAACATTGTCAGTAAAACAGGAACACAGAAATAAATTATTAGCTACAGAAATGGATTATTTAAGGCGCTAGGCAAGGATACTACGGATGGATACAATTAGAAATGAAACACCCAGAACAAAACTCGGAACAAAGAAAGACATTTTACAGCAAACACAAAAACAATTAAGCTAGTGCGGTCACGCGAATGGAGGACAGCAAAATTGCTAAACGGGTTGCAGAGCGGAATCCACAGGGGCAAAGAAAGCGCGACGGACCAATCAATGCGTGGAAGGATGGAATTACGGACAGTATGAGGAAAAGACGTTTGAATGATGAAGAATGTTCGGATCGAGTGCTTAAGAGAAAATAAATATGTCTTTGGGTTGAGGAAAACTGTGTATAAACAGAACAATTCCTAATTAATTAAAACCCACCCCTATGGAGCACCTATTAAAATCTCTAAATTCGTTGTTCAGTCCGTTTGTAAGCATGAAAGAACATAGGAACGGCTGAAAGGATATTAAAATGAACTTTATATTGTGAAGTTTTAATAAAATTTTTCAAACATCTTAATTCTACTGAGAATCAGACAATAACGAGCCCTTTACTAGAATGAATACACGTGTTTATGCAAGCCGAAAGTAGTGTGTGGGATAATTAATAATATTAATAATTAGTTTGGACGTCATGGTTACTATGGTGACCTAGTTTATTTCATCTTAGAATTGGTGTCGACGGTTTGAATCAAACTTGGGCCTTCACAATACCAAATATATATCAGAAAATAATCCCGCGCTTTATTTAGAATTTCTAAGGACGCTCAAGATTATGTGGGCCCTGCGAACTACCCCGAACTTATCGCTTCTGATTGGCTAAGTTATCCGTTCCACATTTCATGTCCATGTATGGGAGACACGCATGCTTTGTTCAGCCTGACATGGAGGCCCTTTTAACGCTAACACACACAGTTGGGGAGTGATCCTTACCACTGCATCATCAAAATTCCAATGGCTACCCCATGCTTCACACCAGATGTGGGACAATTACAATTAACCCTTATAACCCCGAAGCCTATTTGAAAAATCCTGTTGAAAACACCCAGGCCAATTTTCACGTGTTTACAGCTTAAAATGTAAAAATTCACCAAGATAAGAATTTTACACACACACATATGAAAAACATCAGATACTGTGGTTTACGAAAAAAATTCTCATAAATTTTGTTATACTTAGCTTATAAATAATTTTGAAATATTGAAAAATAATTTTTACAAAAATATTTTCAGGAGGTAAAATCATAAATTGTGTTTTGTCTTCCTCCTTCATCACTCACCCTGCAAGAAAGAACATTTCTTTCTGCATAATTTGATATGTTTCATGTCTGTACTGTTATCTGTTCCCGAACAACAATTTTTGTAAAATAATGCACACGGAAATTCAATGTCTGACATGGTGTCAGCAAATGTGCCTTTTAATTCTGCAGCACTGTTATCACTTTCATTATAATCAGACACACTTTCCGGAATAATGTCACTTCACTATAGTATCCAAATAATCGAAAATATCGGCTGCACACATTATTGAACTTGGACCGAAGTGAGAAATCTAAAAATACTAAACCTATACACAATAAATTAAGCAAAGTATCGAAACGATATCATAAGCAATATATAAAGGTAAACTAAAAACACAATCACAAGGCTAAACACTTATCTTAGCAAAAATACAGCGAAATCCACAAGAAATAATTGTAAGCACGCCACTAGGTCCCCTTCCGAGCTCAACGAATTTTATTTGTTTAAAAAAACATTTTTTGTTAGCCTAAAAGATCGAACTTTACAGAAAAACATGAACTGTGGTACAAACTATCTCATGAGCCTTGTGTTGCCATCTGGATGACTTGTATGTAATCCAAACATTAGATTTAGTAGGTAACGACGGATCGGCCGGCTGGTACGCAAAGGGTTAATATTAACAAGTTTAAAAACATGGGGTCTAAATAAGGGTGAGAAGGGGTGCCGGGAAATTTCGAACGTAATATTTCAGTACCAAGTCAAGCTTTGTCACAAAGCATCGGGTGCTGTATCAGAATCTGTTCTTGCGTTGCAGCGATCCCTCACCACCTTAGCATCGCAGCGACGGATCACTCGTGGGGACCGTTCGGGCGAGTGACGGGCGGCTACGCCCACCACTACCTGCCGCCCCACTGCGGGGCACCGCCAGGGCTGCACGCTCCGCACTTCCCGCCACACGTACTGGCACTCACCAGCCCTGAGCAGCCCCTTACATCGCCCACTAGACTGTCTTCAGGTACGGCCACGTCCGCAGCGTAAGAATGCGCTGCATTCTGCAGAATCTGCCTCCGACACCCACAGTCAAATACAATTAAGACTAAGAAATTAAAGATGAGATGGGGAGCATGTAGTGAGCATTGGGGAGAAGGGATTATGAAACTTTGTTTGGAGAGGCTGGTGGAAAGAGACGCACTGCATGGCCGTGTTCTAGGTGGGAGGATGATATTAAAATGGAACCTACATAAATAGGTTTTGAAGGTGTAAACTGAATTCTCGTGGCTCCGGATGAGGTCTGGTGGCGGGCTGTCGTAAACACATGAAAAGGCATGGACTTTCTTTACTAGTTGAGCGTACTACCAGCTTCTCTGCTCTATAGAGTTATAATAACAGCAGCAGGTTAATCTCGCTTGGACCCTGTGATATACGAATCGGATACGTTTTCTTTCAGTTTCGGAGCCCCAGGGCCGCTCATCCAGCGACACGACCCTAGGGCCCATCAGTATCAGCGTAGCGAGCCACAGCAGTAGCAGCACGGTCAGCAGCCAGCCGACGGTAGGGACAGCGAGGAGTCCCAAATCAAGGCGCCGGGGACAGCACGGACTGCTCACAACCGCCCCGCGCCTTTCACCCACAGCCGAAGATACCGCCACGCCAACTCCAACAGTCCAGGATGCTCCATCGTCGTCCTCATCAGCATCTCCTCTCGAACCCGCACCGCCTTCACCCCCTACGATACGATTCCCACCCACGGCGCACCCACATCCTCACTTCCATCCCCTGTTACACCACCACCACCATCACCCTGGAGGCGGGCAACATTCGGCGTACTTCAGCAGTGCAGCTGCAGCCGCGGCGGCTGCTAGTCTATTTCTTAACACCCCTTTGCTACCACCGACGTCACAGTGGTTATACTCCCAATTATATGGTGGTGGGGCCAACCCCCTGCACACACACCTACACCCCCATCTTCATCACCTAACCACAGCGCACAGACAGCCGCTGGCATTGCCGTTAAGACGAACAACTGTCCCTGAAGTGGAGGATAACACACCAGAAGCCCTTGTGACAGACAGCGCCACTGCAGAAGAGGCTCGCAGTAGCTCTGCTTCTCCACCTGCAACGCCGACGAAGAAAGTAAAATCATCGGTGAAGCCATCCACGACAACCGCGGAAACTACTACAAGACATTCAGACGTTTGGCGGCCATATTAGTAACTAAGGGCGCACGATTTGCCGATTTTAGACCGGACTTGTAGGGAAAACAGCGATTAACGGTGAACCGTGTTCTAGATTAACATTCAGTAATGGTGGCGGTGGTGATGGCAGGTGATACAGAAACTGTCATTGAAATGATGTGACAATGTATACATGAACTTGAGAAAGCAAAAGAATTTATACTCGGTAGAAGTATTCTTGTTTTATCACAACGTCACGTGATCAAAATAAATTTATCCTTAGTTAAATTTCTTAGTAATTCTAAATGAATTTTTAACGATCTCTGGTGTTCATGGATTTGGTACGTGTACGAGAGTAGAAGCAACATAAATACAGAACACCAGTTCGAAAATATATTTTCTCTTGTCTTAGGTTTTGAGTATTTGTACCATGTCTTGTTCTGGACAGTTAGTCTAAATACCATCTCTCAAGATTTGTTCCAACTCAGAACAATATTTGTTCTCAAGAGATGGCACACGGCGCAAATAACCAAAACTCTTCTTTATTATCGAATAAATTGCTATAAAATGGCAGAAAGAGCTTAGGTCTATGTAGATGCATAGCAACCAGATGTCAAAATATTTCTTAAATTACTTTATTCAATATGTTGCACAATATATATCAACATTAATGTCATCCAAGAGAAAAGGATTCCATAGACGCCACTGCCACCTGAACTCGTGTGTGGAAGATGTCTACAGACTTGATAATATTTTACAGTTTCCAATGCACAGCATGTTACAAGAAGGACCTTTATCTATAGTGACTTATTTTAAACTTGTTTCGTTAACATTTTAGATCATAAACAATATTATAATATATGTATATACACTAACACAAGAGGCACAAAATGTTTTTGTTGTTAAAAGATGGCATTCCGTCTTTGTGACACTCTCAAAGCTTAAAAAATATTAGTTGACCATTTCAATGCCATTCACGAGATATCTCACTTAGAAAATCTCAACTCGTTAAAAATCTTTGATTCATTGGATATAGCAGGTTTACGTTACTGTATATCTAATCTTATAATCACTGATCATTGCAATGATTTTGACATCTTTAGTGATCATTTGCTAACTCTTAGGTATATCCTAAAGTAGATGGTATTGCTTCATTTATAAATCATATTATTTTTGGCTTTGTTTTAATTACTAATCTGTCAGTTTGCTAGTAACTTTCTTATTATTATATGATTATTGTATTTAGTTTATTTTTTGTGTTGTATCTGTAATATGCCGTCTGGCTGTTGATGCAGCACTCTAATAAAAATAATTGAATTGAATTTCTATTCGCGAGGACCTCTGTTCGAATCTCGGCTGGTCCAGCGTAAACTTATTCGTAATTTTCCTCAGTCTCTCCACGTTAACTGCGGTACATTCCCGTGGAGTATACCACATCGCTTCACTCTTAAAGATATCATTCATGGTCATCTTCCTATGTCTTTCGGCACTCTACAGCTGAAACAGCGTCATTGAAGAACACAACTAAGTATACTAGCAAATGTAATCAAAACCTGTTGATTAGTTTTGAATCACGGGGACTGTCAGACACAACACTGCGCGTAAAATGACGGTACTGATATTATTTTTGAATAGTTATCAAATAAATTACTTGTTTTATACAAAGCAGGGGCGTAGCCACAATGTAATCTTACACAAAAGAAATACTTGAAGAGAGAGTTTTATGACGATGAAAAAGCTTTGAGAGAAAGAATATAGAAGGGGAGTCATCTTATTTATAAAAAAAAAATGTAAATGGTCAGTATTAACATTCGTGTTCTTGTGAGTGGCCATTACCCTCATAATAAATTATTCTATGAAATTTACACATGAACATGCCTACTACTTACAGCATTTTTTCCTTTCCTCTTAACGTCCTGTTGTCCTCGTTATTTTACTGAAGAGTTGTGTGTATTAATTGCTCTTGGGATTTCTAATAAGAGTGAGGTAGAAATTAAAACTTTACAAAGGAACTGGGATACTTTACCTCCTTAGCTTCCGTGTTCTTTAAACAACCGAAAAAAGAAAAACAAGTGAGATGCACATGTTAGTTAGTTCAAGTGATTATACTCCGCTATTCAAAATGTCATAATAATTTCTAAATTATTCCATTATTACACACAGGCAGAAGGGATAATTTGTTGGCAATTCCAAATCACCGCAAATGAATGAAAATTACAGACCTAACAGTCTGTACGACAATTTTTAAAACAGAGAAAACATTTTTCTAAAAATAATGTGTTGAACCATTAGATTTTATGGGTTCCTCGAGAAGTTACGAAAATTGTAGACTATTGACTCTTACCTTCTTTCTTTTAAAGATAGGAAACACAAAAGTTATCACCTGCGGAGTAACCAAGTCGCCTTCCTAAACTAATCAGGTACTGGCAACCCTCCTGCACGTCACGCCCAAATGAATCCATAATAGAATCCGTTAAACAGGAATTTGGAACCGTTCCAACATTGAAACCTGAGGCGGAGTGCAGACGAAGTTTGAAGAATTCTTAGTCTCCACAGTATAAGGAGGTTACAGCTCGGCTTCAAGCTCCGACCGCTTTAATTCTGGAGACAAATTCTCCACTGCCATTTTTATCGGAGGCTACATGGATTATACCGTACTGGACGAGGTAGTACAGAGTAAATTTGCCACCACTCCCTCCCGAACCCTGGTCGACCACCCTCTAACCAGTTGCTTCACAGTCTGAGTTATCGGGACTCCAATTATCCTCAGTTTATAACTTTATTAAATGACGCTTTCTCATAATAGCCACATAAGTTACATTGAAACCGCAGCATCCCGAAAACAAATTGGCACCCAGACATTTCGAGGTAAGAATGGAGGCCGAAACTATGATCCTCTTTTGTCTACACTTGTTCTAAGAAAAGCTACCGTACCCTTATGAAACATCATTTACACCTAAATCCATGAAGTATATTGCCACATTATTATGTAGAAACAGTTGTAAAACACGGATAACTGCAATTACGGCCACCAGGATCGCTGCAGTCCATCACAAGAATGGCTTGTAATGTGAGGTGCTGGGAGATTCATGTGACACTAACGGGAGGCTCTTCGTTCTGGGAGAAGTAACAGGGACCGTAAATTGACCGGGATGTTGGAGGGTCAAACATACCAAGAGGCGGGTCAGGCCAGTTCAATGTCGCGGGCCAGCGAGAGTTCACTCAAGGGCACCTCCTGCCCCAGTCTCGCGGCGACTTCGTTCATTCTTTGTGTTCGTCTGTGACTGCCGTGCACAGGAAGGGAGGTGTTCGCTATATCATTCACGAGGTGAAAGATATGAGGAAAACGTTTAAGACTCGAAACAAGTTATTACGACTATAAGAGTGGTCCAATTTCTTTCGTCTCTCGGGTAAAGGACAATTTTAACGCCGGACCTAGGGGCCAAGAAACAATTCTTCGCATTATTTTTGAAAAATAATATCAGTTATCGTTGTCTTTAATAATACTTATTTATAAATGACAACATAATTTGTGCTGGATAGAAAGTTTATTGAATACGCGCAAATTACTACAAAGTTGCACATTTTAAAAATTTTGTTCTGTACCAGCTAGTGTCTGACATAATTCTTACGTGTAAACACGTTTTCAATTCCTTTGGAATAAACAAAATAAATTAGCTTCTAGTAACCAGTAACAAATTGTCAAATAATTTCGCGGGATTTGTTACAAGTGGTTTCGGCCCGGTTACGTCTCGCAAGCCACCGGTTGTACCACGCTGAATTACATACATTAAATTCTGTAGGTGGTAGTTTGTGGTGTGATAAAATACTCGTAATCATTTGACAATCTACAAGAACGTGGAGAACGAGAAATTACATTTGAAAAAAAAATGAATGTAGGACCGAAGCGATGTGTTTATTATTGACTCATCAAAGCAACGAAGCGACGCACTGAAATGACCCGATCTTTACGTGTGAACGGAATTTTAAAATTTTGTTCATAAAATTTCTAAATTTGAAACGTGAATCTACGTTTTCGTACACCAGACTTTATAATGGACTGCGGTATTTTATGTTAGCTGTAATATTAAGTGTAGGATGGTGTACGGGGGCCATGAACACTGATCGCTAATACGAAATGAAGTTCGGGTGTTCGAACATTGTTTTTCTCTGCTAGTGAAAAGTGCTGTTCGTATTATTAATATTTGACTGCAATTAGGAGGCAGATTTATAATATTAAAAATTCTTGCTTTTATCCTAGTACCTGATATATCAATGATACAGATGCACTTGTTATCAGTTCGTACCATGCACCGACAACATCATGCATGTCCACCCCCCCCCTCTCCTCCCCCTTCACCCCTGCTATATACATTCTAGTTTGCAAAACCTGTTCTGAAAGTTTGGAAAATATGTGTCCCCGGGGATTTATTAAAAATTACCAACATGCCATGCAACGCGTTGAAATCACAATAATGCGGTGCCCCTATGACGTCACTGCATTTTCTATCCCGCGAGTTTTCAATCCCCTCCCCCGCCCCTGCATCATTCTACCCCCCCCCCCCTGTGCCCATACTCTGAAACTGTAACCGCTCTCGAATATATACCAATGATTTTTGCATCATGTATTCATTTATTGATTGCACATACACACATATGGTAGGGAGGTTGAGTTTCCAATTCCTCTCTTTCACCCCTCTAAACTTCTGCATTTTTTTTCTACTACTAGTAAAATGAAAGCTAAAATTGCATTGTTTCAATTAATTAGTGGAAGTACAGAATGGGCACTGGATGCACGTACTTGTTTTTTTAATTCGAGGGTAAACCAATAGCAGAGCGCCAATGCAGTTCTGCAGAACACACACACACACACACACACAAAAATCTATCAATTATTTCACGTGCACTCAACATTATTATCGAAGCATAGGACCGCAGATAGTGGGGGGGGGGGGGGGGTGAAAAGCGCAGGGCGAGGTTTTACAAAATGGATGTCACTAGCACAGCAGGGGCACCTGGCAACCAACTCCACCCCTCGCCCCTAAAAAAAAAAAATAAACAGGAGGGCGGGTACTGCACAAAAATTATGAAATATTCGCGCTGCGTTTCATCAAATAATGTTTTTTTTTTTAAAAAAAATCCTGTAGGTAGTAAGGTTTGTTTCAAAAGGGGAGGAGGTTAAAAAGTTGTATACCCTGCCCCATTCCTGCACACGCCTAACCGAACAGTACCCAAAACACCCGCTGTGGCGGCGGTATGGTCACTTAATGAGATATTTATCATCGATGGTAACGTTGACCGCAATGTGTGTGGCTTTTTCGGCTAAAATAAAATGATTAAGAGACGAATATGCTAAAAATATATTTTTGAGGCCTGCTTTTCCATCCCTTCCCTTTTCCTGTCCCCCCCCCCCCGCTCCCGCCACAAAATGCTGATCAAAATATTCGTGTCTGATAAATACTGCTGATTGCATGCATTGGTGCAAGCAGTTTTATTAAAAAACAAAATAAAACAAAACAATGCAGTTCCCTCGCAAATTGGAGAAGGTATAAAATTCGGTACGTAAAAATTATGTCATTATCAACGAAATTTCCATACAAATTGCTGCTTGTTCATGTTTGGTACATTTGCCACCTTCCGCCGTTCAGGCTTCGGGTGTTTCTCTCACACGCCTACATTTCAATTCACGCAGACAAAAGTTCCCAACCAACCAATCAAGCATCCGATTCACTCCGGCAGGAGAACTCTAAACTTCGACACCGCCAACGCCCGCCACTGGACACGACCCTGAGCCAGCTGCGTCCTCACAACTTACTTCTCTCCGATCCGCGTTAATCGGATACTCACGTCCCTTACGAGCGCCCTAAAAGACTTCCCTACCAAAACTCTAAAAGCACATTCCTTCTTCATCTCTCCCATCTCATGCGCGTGCCCAATCGGGAGGTCTCGGGCTTAATTGTCTGCCCGGAGACCGGCTAACCTAAGCGAGTATTTCGTGACTTTGCGCAGCCCCTCCAGGAAAATTCCGGGATAGAATCTTAAATTAGGCCACGACCGCTTCCTTCCACGCCGTTTTAAATTCACTATTAACTGTCATCTAATGACCTGAAGTTACATAGTTCAAATATTGAAAGCATCGTTCAGTGAACTATTTTATTTATTATTTAGTGTTCTGTCTGACGACAGGTCCATATGAACAGGATCCTTCCATCCTTTTCTCGGACTGGGACCTGTTCATATACGTTCTTGGCAGATGATCCAGAAGTGGTTTGCCATTGCCTTCTTCTGTGTGTGAATGGAGTAATTGTTGGGATGCGACGGAGAAACCGGGGAAGCCCCCGGAGGAAAACTCCGTGTTGCCTAGACCACGGCCTTGCCCAACACAAGTTATAAATTCGGGCACCTCAGTGAACTATAAACAAATAAATAAAAATGCCTACCAATTGCATCTCATACATTTCGGTAACCTAAGTGGCCTGTATGTATGACGGAGGTCCTAGACATGTAGAACCAAAATCTACCTAATTAAATGGTGAGATGCGGGATGTCACACCGTGTAGCCTGGTTGATATTGGCCGACGTTTCAGAGCAGATTACTGCCTCCTTGCTCATTGTCCCTGAAGAAACGTGTATATTTTTATACTGGATAAATAATTTACATCCAACCGTTCAAGCGAAAAGCCAGGCTCGATTTTTGTTTAGGAACAGCATTCATTTTTTTCCTGCTCTGAACCTTGTACCTAGGCAATTTCAGATCGAGCTGCGTGGAGGAATCTTGGTAGAAGTTAAATAAGGGTTGGTGCTCCTAATGAACTCCCATCTACTTCAACCCTTAGTTCTTTTATTTCCGCACCCCTTCACCTTCTCATTTATAATAAGAACCCAACTTTATAAGCAACTCCCACCCCAAACATCTTCCACTTCTCATCCCCATCCAATCATCAGAAATCCAAGAAACTCGTATTTTTTCTTCTCATTTTTCTTTCCCCCATGCAGACTCTGTGTTGATCTATTTCGACGGACTGCGAGTTCCCTTTACATGCACATCAGAACGGCGAATCGCAAATGGCCTGAAATTATTCATGACAGAACACGAGTGGAAATGAGTATCCCATTTTATTGTACATATTTTGAAACCGACAGCCTTCTGGGACATTGACGTGTAGTCTCGTAGAAGTTTACCGACGTTTCGTAGGTACTTACTGTCCCCATCATCAGAGCGATAAAATGTTTAGGCTGTGCAATTTAAGGTAAAATGATGTCGACTGAAATTTACAATAGAAACTGGATAAAAATGTAACCGATACTAAAGTTCGTCACTTATGAACATCAGACGACCCCAAGGCCTTGAGATCACGGGAGTACAGACCATTCAAATTCTTTGTTCAATTTTCGATCATATATGGACAGATTAACAAGACTGGGTTGTTTTAAAACAGCCTGGAACTGCTTTAGAGCATACGAGACGGGTCTACACAATTGTTTGAAATGAGACAGTATCCAGTTGTAGATATGAGCAGAGGGAATTTGTTCTCTATTACGATTAAATAAATACATAAATGAGAGAAGATATAAAAGTAAAGACAAAGATTGAAACAAAATTAAATTAGGGCAAAGACAGATTTGTCGTGCTTTTGTGAAGATGGTGGCGAACCAATGGATTATAAAAGGACGTCGACTTGTTTCATAGATAGATAGTAACTTATGAAATAAGACGCTGCACCATTCTGCAAGCTAGTTAAGTAGCTAGCAATAAGACTCAGTAAGATTCTAGTTGGTAACTGACTGCAATATCTTTCATTCTGCTGAGATATAGCGTTTTCACGGCAGTGAACAAGTTTCTGATCTTTTGGAAGTTTAGTATATAGGCCTTCCGCCTTTTTATGTATGGAAGTTTCAGCGTACATAAAACAAATCACAATTATCACTAGTGCGCATGTACAACCCGTTAATGACGTCAACTTTCATTACACGTGCGGCATATTTCAGGCCGTATTTATGGTCCATTGTGCTGTGTAGAAGCTTTATGTAGGTTAACCTTTCGTTATGATACAATGGAATCTCCCAACTCTAAAAATAAGGAAACAGAACATTTACGTTTTTCCGGCCAGATGCACTGGTATGTTACACAGAACAGCTATGTAAGAAATAATCCCAGTTTATAGACGATTTCTCTTTTGCAACAGGGGTGGTAAAACATTTCTCGTGCGACTCTAGAGACAGTTCAACATAGATACGTTTTATATTTAGTGAAGTCAAAATTGGTCTTGCTTCGTATTCGGATAATGTCTTAATTAGCATTGTGCACTTTATCCGTTCTCACTATAACATGCTTAACTAACCAACTAACTTACCGGAGCAGAATCATTCCTGAAAAGATAATATACGCTCAGATAATCAAGAAATTCCTCAAATTTGTAAAACCGAAAAATTCATTACCCTTTTTACAAGAAACTGCCAATGACCGCTATACCAAGGCATAATTCAATTTACACCCTCAAACCTGCATCTCTAGGGCCCACTTCCACATTATCCTTCCTTCTACGTCAAGGTCCTCCGATTAGTCTCTTTCCTGTAGACTTTTAAACTATCTCTAGGAAGCAATGGCTGCGCATCTATTCGATAAGTTTCCTGTGTTTGGGCAATAAAACTCTGATGCCCTCTAAACCGCATGAGACCACAAAACCACTTCTTACAGGCTTTAAGAGACACTGGGAGGGTGGGTTGTTTGGCACGTGTACCATTTAAAAAACCCAATAAAGTGAATATTTTTAAAGAAATATTTGTAGAAAACCCAATAAATGCAGAAGTACTAACCTATTTATTCTCCCACACATATTTATTCTCGAAAACCTTTACCTCTTCTGAAACAACATGCGACAGCAACAATTACTGACATAACAATAACAATACTAACAATACACAGCTTTCTATGGTGCGTGTCGTATACACTCGAATACCGAGACCGAATATCTGAAAAGTAATATTCACTGCAGTGTACAGACCTAAAATAACCAAATAAGAACTTAATTCTGTGTAGAATCTTGCTTCCTTGTAAAATAACATCCTATTACAGCATCGTAAATATTTACTGTACGGCGCATTGCACGCCCTGACGCATCAATCAGAGCCATCTGCAAAGGATTCTACTACTAAATGCGTTGCAAATTCCACTCACATTTCATCACAAGAGACGCCACTGAACCTGTCGTCCTCTCGTGCCCTGTGGTCTTGGTGGCTGAACTCTGCCGGGAGACCTTGTTAGGGCCTCGACCCCTATAAAAAGAAAGTGGCAAACGGTCAAATTTCTTAACACTCAGACTTTACAGGCTGCTCTGGTATTGTAAATATCCCTCGTTAAATTTAGACGTCTTTATTGGTCTCGGAGTAGAATTGTAGCGAGAGAAGGTCAGGAAAGGAGCAACAGACGGACAATGACGTTGGCAGTACAGCTTATGACGGATCTTCGAGTATCCTGACAAGTATTTCTTTGTATCGCGAGGCGAATACGTGGAATCAACTTAAAGCAGAATACGGTCGACTTTTTGTAAATATTTACGCATTTATTTCTTCCAATGCTAATGTATCTGACGTAACTCTAGTATTTGGAATCAAAACAGCGTCATTAAATATTCTATCAGTTAATCAATCCCATACTTTATAACGGTGAAAGGCGACGCGGACTAAAACCTACCTCTCGCCATTAGATAACTATTATTAGCCATATTCAACCATGCCCATATTTTCCTTGATTTAATCACAATAATAATATATAGTAAAGAGTACAGATTGTGAAGATTCTAACTGATCAATTTTCAGACCCACACTACATGTCCGGTCTTTTTGACTTTGTCACCTTAATAATACTTGAAATCCTGTTTGTGACCCTTCCTTAGATCTGAATATTGTCTTAAGAATTTTGTTTTCAGACGTACTCAGTGTTACTTACATACAAAGACTACGTTTCACAACCATACACCATGAAACAAGTGTTAAAATTAGTCCCGTGTCCTTCAGGCCTTTAGAGAGGACAACTGAAATACCGCTCTCCGACGCTAAGGCTCCTTCACTCTTCACCCCTGAAACGCCTTCAAGGTCTTGACTAGTTTATTTGCGGTTAGGTTTGTACTGATCGGAGAAATTTTTATTGCTCATTCACGTCAAAACCTTCGAACGAGAGTAAAGAAGAAAGAATTGAAAGTTTCCTTCTATAATCTGCCCCTCCCATTGAAGAACAACAAGACAGGGAAAGTATCCCCTCATGAAAAGTAAGTCACTGACCCCAAGAATATAACCTGGAGCATGAAGCCCACCTGGCGATGCCAGAGTTCGGGAACTGGCCGGAGAAACTCGCACATCGGAGTTTCATATATTTGGATTGCCAACCGCGGGTTGAAATTCTGGTTGTACTACAAGATAGCCACTTAGCAATTATTCAGTTTGTGTTAGTTTTAAATGTTAAATCCTGGCAAAAACGGTCAGCGCCTCTAATAACGCCAAATGAGTTAAAGACAAGTATGGAGGCTTTGAGGATGGAGATGAAGCTCCACGAATTCTAGACCTCTGCACTACACTAAGTTGAGGGGTCTCCTTCGGGGTCCTGGCCCTTTACAGTACAGGGAAATAACACCAAATGCACACCGGATAGGGCGTTCGGTGGGCACTGTATTCATCTGGAAAATGAGGCGAGGGACCCTTATCGAAATCGAAAGTTAGTCGCGTAGCGGCTAAACTTGCTTAGCTGTACAGTTACAAAGAGTCAGCGGTCAATGGAACACTTTATTCAGACGAGGGCTGACAAAAGCTCCAACATGACATTTTGAAGAAGAAAAAAGTCGGTTCGTGTCCCCCACACTACTGTGTGCCACATAAAAACGGAGAATATTCGAGTTCATGGAGCGGGTGTAATTGTAAGTGTTTATATGCGGGACTACCGGATTAAATGTTCGAAGTTCTCACTGGACCGATTCCATCATTCATTTTGATTTTATCTCTCATCACCAAAACATCTAGTGTTTTAACATTCTTCATCCACAATTCTATGCTGATTTTAAGCATTCACTCCTAAAGAGTATTTAAGAAAAATTTGTGTAAATTACATATCCCATATGTGTAATTATTTGTATTTAATTTTTCAAATCAATGAACCATTTTAGATTTACAAGAAAAGTTACGTACATACTGCATGAATTAAAATAAGTACAACAATACGCCTGAAACAAATTAAAATTAATCGGTAAATCAAACTAAATTCCAGGCAGTAATTTGGTAACTAAAGTAAAACGACCCTGAGTAACAAAGGAAGGGCATAAATACGGCGTCGCGAAGCCACCCGACGCCATGCAGAAACTTCTACGTCATCACGTTTCAAAGAAAATATTGCAGCAACGTGGAACGGAAAAGGGGTTCCTCTTTTTCACCACCAAGAGAGGGTAGCAGCTCCAAGACAAGGGATGAAAGAGCTGTAATGAAAAGTCTAGAGAGAGAAGAACAGTACCCCCTGAAGCGCTCCACCTTTGCTGCCTGGTAGTAATGAGAAGCCAAGTCTGGAAGTAACCGGAGACGCACAGATGTGGGGGTGCCACAGATACAACACTGCAGAAGGCAGTAGTCTTCTCTAGCACAGCCAACAGCGAATGCCTTAGATTGTGCGTCTAAGTAACTGATCTAGTAAACGTCTTCTTCAAATAGGGGATTTAACAAGGAACTCTGTGATATTTGAGGTTTACACGGAGGTAAAATGAGGAGTACGGTCATGTGGGTTCTAGCGCCGAGCAGGATTGCTAGTGATTTACTAATTTTGCCTAGTATTTATACAGTTACCGTATTGGAAATTACTGTTAATTGGATATGAGGTGGATGTGGTGATAAGATTTGCGTACATATTATTGGTAGGTAGGTTTAGGCGACCTTTTTGGAAGACCGAAAATGAGATGGGAGGCTAGAATTAATAAAGAACGGGAGGTAAGTGTTAAGTGTAGCTGGATCAAGATCATTTCCAATAGCGGGCTTTGATCAAGTCCGCACCCATTGGTTCATAAAGGGAAGGTGTGTTTATTTCAATATTGTCGCTTTTAGACAGGAGACATGAAGAGCTGATGGTAGCAATCATCTTAATTTAGAGAATATCTTCGTCGGTTTGTCAATTCATGGAGGTAAACTAGGTTTAAGAACCACGGTCACTGATTGCTAGGCATGAAACAACTCGTTAATTCCACGAGTAAACTTCTCCGACTGGAAATTATTCGTTAAAACTATGAAACAGGAAAACTAAGAATGACTGAATAAATACACGTTCTCAGAAATTACCAATGAAATCACTCCGAATCAAGTAGGCTTAACGGTATTCCAGACATTGCAATTCATTCTGCCGGTGTCATACGTCACGCCATTATTCTGCGTCGTCGGTGGATAAGGATGACTTCACGTGGCGAGGGGAGGCAGTTTTGGCGGAAGCAGGTTATGAGGGAGTGCGGTGAACCGGTTGCGTTTTCTCGGGAAACCTTTGTGTCCAACCAACCAGGTAGGAAGGCAATATCTGTCGACAACAAAAGAACGAATGCCTAGCGTCTCCTAGGTGACGAAACACGTCTTGCCCACAGCGCGACGCACCTTGCCAGGCCGAATTAGTTCCCCGCTGGCAACTAGTTTCCGTGCAGTTGCTCCGTGCTGGGAAGAACGAAGGGAGACAGCGACTGAAAATAATACACGGCTTGAGCCCAATAGTAATTAAAGAAATTACTACTAGCTCTTTTCTTCCATTCATTCAAGCTATACCCTGAGTTCTGCAACACAAATGCAACAAAAACAACAACAACAACGCGGTTTAGTGGTCAATTTTTATGATTAAATTCCATTACCACATTTCAGACTGTGTTAAGTTTGTCGCACAAACTTACAAATTTCGCATTATGGCCATCTTTATGTTGTTAAATATGTCTGTGGAACAGAGACGTTGACAACATCACGTGTTTAACAAAGCTACCGGAATGTTTACAGCTGTGATCACAAGACCCCACTATTCGATCACATCCCGAACCAGTTAACCACAATCCACACATTTATAGCCAGTTCTTTAATAATTATTATAATTATCATAATTAATTATTAAACGCCCCCTAAATTGTTCCTTCTGTTCACATTTACCTAAAAATATTAAAATTCTAATGCGCGCTACATGTCCCACCCATCTCACCCTCGACTTTGTAAATCTAATAATATTTGTTACCATATTAACGTTTCGTAGGCCATAACATTTGTAAATGACTTTTGTCTCTCGCCATACAAAATTTCATATGCCTAGCTCTCTAATGGTTCACTATTTATAATCATCAAAAAGAAAGGTGTTTTATGATAATCTGCCTAACAATTAAAATGCTATCACTAGAGGGATACGCACATAAGCAAAGTACCCTTCTATTTAACTTTAATTACAGCATAAAAAACAATTATTTACCAGAAAATTTCGTAGTGAATCTCACCTCTTACTGACCTATACGACACATTTCTGACACGATCTTCTTCAACATAAAAATCTTGAAATCTAAACCAAAGCAGAATAAGGATAAGAACAGAGGTACTCCTACCGATTCATGCTCGCTGTCATTTCCAAGAGCATTCTCGTTGTAAGACTTGAGGTTCTCACAGCGGTGAGTATGAAGATTTCTGTCTTCTGGGTTATTGCGCTGTGTAGTCTGGTCGATGTTAACCAACGTTTCAGAGGTCATACTGCCTCCGTCATCAGGGCGATAACGCCCTGATGACGGAGGCAGTATGGCCTCTGAAACGTTGGTTAACATCGACCAGACTACACAGCGCAATAACCCAGAAGACAGAAATCTTCAGCATTCTCGTTCATTCCCTGGTTTTTAATAATAAAGTACTTTAAATGATTCAACTGAATCTCAGCGTTCATCACGATTTTCTACTTCACAGGGGTTCCAATTCCGAAAACTGAAAGGCTGCAAGAGGAAGACTGCAGCAAACTCAGGCTTAGGAGGGAAGGGAGTTGGGAGGTCGCGGGCGGAGAGGGGGGGCATGCCGCCTCCTGAATCTCGTTATTTGAATTATCGGCGTGGAAATGATTCAAATAAATTCATCAGAGAAAATGTTACAACGAAGTAACATGGCTAGCAAGAGAACTGTGTGTGTGTGTGTGCTGTTATACACGACACAAAGGAGACAGAACTACGTCTTCCCTACACGGACCAATTGACAAAAGCATCAGCAGTCAAAAGTCTCAGAAAACTTATTTAACAAGTAGTAATAGAACTAGCTAGCGCCTTCCACCTTCCCCGCCACTATCACCCCGTTTAGTTAGACATCAAGAACGGAAGCTGGCAAGCAAGCAATCACTGAACCAGGCAGTTATCAGCTAACAAGTACATTCATTTTAAAATATAATATAAATTCGCTTAGGACACAACTAGTAAAAATACAGAAATCTCTTCAATACTTTACGTCTGTGCTCTGTACAAGAAACGACAACAAAGTTACAAGTACCAAAGACTAATTAAACTGTACATTATCACATACGTTCACTGTCAATAGCATCTGTCATTAGTAACGACGATCTAAGTAGAAATAACATTAACTCTGTATATATTCAATTATCGTTTATTCTGTATCAGAACAAGAGAATTTTCTTGGTTTCCGTTCAGGAACAGAACTCACAGACGTTTCGGAGGCTGGTTCTCTCCTAATTAGGGTAGGTACCATAAGGTACTCAAGAGACTCATTTGCTGCATTTAACGCGCTCCACATAGTACATAAAATTTCCTATCGCCTGAAGATAGACACAGAACTAGCTTCCGAAAACATTTGTAAACTTTTACCTAGACAATTGAAAACGTTAAAAGAAAATACTCTCATGATAACACCAGCCATCATCACGTCTTAAATCCACATTTTATGATGTAGTTTATGTGACGACAATTTAATGTATTTTTATAAAGAGGATATTTGATACCCGTCGTCGGATATGAAATTATAATGATGAATGTCACATTTATGTCCAGATTTACAGAAATTAGAACGATCGAATAAAATAGCGAGAATAATATTGCGCACTTATAAACAATTTAAACGTAAAAAACTTAAAGTTTGCTCCAGAATGATCCACAAATTTATTTCGGAGTTATAACATCTTTAAATTGGGACGTAATTTTGCGACACGCTCTAAACATTAATTCCATTTCAATATGAAAATATGGTTTCGAACTTTTTTTCTTAAAATTTGTAAAGGAAGTTCTTTAAATACAACTCGATTTCAGATAAACGAAATAAGATTGTTATAATCAGCTTTATCAACCAAGGCAAGCACCCTAATGCATTATATTAAAATGTGTCTGCTGAGTTCAAGGCCGGGATTTATTTCTTCTGAATTCAATTCGTGTTGTTTGATTGTCTTTTGATTAACGATATTATCAGTAGTTCAAACTGTGTGATGTCCAATGATAGGACGATAAATGAATGACGAAATCTAATGGATGTGGAAGGAAGCGTTCGTGGTCTAATGTAAGGTACTATCCCAGTGTTTGCTAGTACGACTTAGCAAAACAATATTAATTTATAACCTAGGTTATTCAAAGTACATTCTTCATCTCCAAAGGTTCTATGGCATAGTATGACCAACCAGGACTGATGAACAGGTAAGAATATGAAGAGTTTTTTTTTAAGATTCTATCCCAGAATTCGTCTTAAGAGATTAAAATCTGTGAACATCTAAGTTAAAGGGTGACGCAGCTTAGGCACAAACCTAGTACCCTTCGAAAATAACGCTACACTAATCTGTTCTGTGAGAGGTCTGGGTTGAAACCAGCAATTCACAAGTTATAAATGTGCTCCTTATTAGCAACGATCGCCACAAATACGTTCTGTCAGCCTTTGGGCCTAGAACACGAACGGCAGATGCCAAATTCATCAGGTCACTCAATTAGGCTACTTTCAATATCTGGAAACATTTCCGGCTTCCGGCACAGACTGCGTTAATTAGCCTTGATTGTCAGAAAATGCGGCGTACCAGAAAATCCCGAATATTTTTGACGTTTTTACCCTCTTGACTGCAAAACACACAGGAACAGAAAATTAATTTAATTATCCTTAGTACTGTAAATGTCTCGAAGACGTTCTGCTTTATTTTGCCTCGTCTGGTTAGGGTTCCGTCTTACCCCTTCTCATCCTTCCGTTCTGAAATAATTCTAAAAACGCCACGAGAAGGCTTGCCTCTCCGACTGTACTCAGATGAGTTAATCAGATTAACTCCCTCAGTTGAATAAGGAGTTACATATTGCGTTGTGTCAGATACGGACTGCTGTAAGGGGTGGGATATACCCTCCCCTCACACAGGGTGTTGATTTCGGACGGATTAAGGGAAAAAATGATGTTAGGACTGAAATTTTGAGAAATACGGTCAATAATGTATCAGTAGTGACAGATAAATAAAAACGGAATTACTTTATACTGAGTAAAAGTCTGGGGTTACATTCCCGCAGATACATTATAGCTTATCTCTCAGTATGCATAGAACGACCCTGTGGCCTACACAACTTCATATTCAATCGTTTTCAGTCTCTTCAAACACGGTTTAGAGCAAACTAATCTTGATCTTCAGTTTTCAGGAACTGAATTATTTATACAGAACCATCTTCCACGCCCGCCTCCTGCATGAGTTTAGATTAACGGAATGTTAAGGGAAAAGATTACCTTTGCGACCCAGGGGAGTAAATCAGAGAATAATATCAAACTATCAAAGAGTAGGTTACGTTGTAGTGGCTCACGACGGGATAAAATATGGACCTTAATTAATACAGTAATGAATTTCTGGTTTTATGAAAAAGGTAGCTCCTTCAACAAATTATTATTGTCAAATTTTTAAGAAAGAACCTTGGAAAAGAGATGGAGACAGTATTTATCACCGAAACGTTGGCATCTAGCTATGAGACCACATGAAGCCAATGACCAGAGGAGAGTAAAATAATTCTCAATGCCGTGAAAACCTAAAATCTAACAACACGTCACTTTGCTTGTTAATTTCTCATAGGAGCTTATTAAGAGACATTACAGTGGGAGACTTTAATACAAATAGTAATTTGTTTACACATGGCCCAACGGGGCATTTAGACAGTTTTTTCCATGTGTACTGTGAATTAATCTCCTAAGGAGCGAATTACGTGTGGATACTTGAAAACCGGCGTTAAAGAAATGCAGACTTGTGACTTTGCTGCAAATCCTTAATGGAATATTGAGGAGAACGTTTTGAAACGTCTAAATTATCTTTAAAATATCCAACAATTAAAGAAAATGTGTGTAAAGGCGAAAGGGAAACAAAGGACGCACTCCGAATAAGATTACTGTGTAATTTTCTAAAACGTCGAGCTTTAACTTTGCAGAGGCGACTTTTCATGTCTGTCACTATAATCAGCGAGAAAAGAAACAGTTCATAATAACAGCACTTACTGCGATGTTTTACTCGGCTTAATAGCGTCTTAGTTTCCCCAGGCCGCACCAACTCTGCCCCAATCGTCTTCCAGCGAAACAGCAAACTCTCCCAGTACAAGAAATGTGCAGCACATAGCTAGCTTTCTGCCTAGTCGCATAACGACACTACACCAACTGACTAAGATATATGAGTAACCGTTATATAACTATCTTACAGGCAAGCAAACCTAACCGATTTTAACTACTAAACTACCTAACACAGTAGATGAGTTACTAACTAAACTGAAGTAACAAATTTAACACCCTGTCTTTCCAAATAAACTTAATAACTTAACAAAATATGTAGTTAAGTAAACAAATAGTTATATGACTAACTAGTAAATTGTCTACAATAAGCTATTTATAGGAAATGTGATTAAGTTTGATCTAAGTTTAATACAAAACTACTTTATATATATATATATATATATTTTTTTTTTTTTTTTTTTTTGCAGATTGCCATCACCCGCTAGCAGACGTAGGATACATCACACAACACAAAATCGAAAATGAACGTCTAACTACAGACATGCAGAGCATTATGAAGACAGAAAAATCTACAAATATACCTATAAATCAATAAATGCATTGCATCGAAATATATAATAGTTTTAAAATGATAAAAATGACGATATAAACCTGAAGATGATGTTCATAAAACATCGAAACATGTCGTACAATTAATAATAAGCGCCATAATAAATGTAACATCATACTACGATAAAAGCGCCATAATATAACATAATATAACTTATTGTAATATTTTATACTACAGATGTTATAGTGTTATATAAATTTTAACAACTACATTTTAAATACGTTTGTGTATAGACTGTGATAGTAAATATATATTACCTTTATATTATACTAAGAACAAATGTTATCAACTTTCTAAGATATGTTTTATTGTGGATAGTATGACAATGTCATACAGCTATTTTATTTCTTAATTAGACACTACTTAAATTTGTTCTTTTATATCAAAAACCACGTAGTTAACTTTGTTAATTAAGCTACATTATTTGGTTACTCAGACAGGTAATAGTTTACTAACCATGATTATATTAGTCGACCATCTTTAAATGACGACAACCAAATCAAAATTTCATAAAAGTCTGGTGGGCAGTTACAGAAATTAAACATATATTAACGCACATACTTAGTGTAAGGCACGCATAATTATTTATGTACCAAACTGTACCTCCCTCACACAATTTGCTAAATTTCACTTGTATCATATGAAAATTAAGACACATAGTTTGAAAGAGTAGTTCAACTGATGCTAAAAGCTCTATTAGTTAAAAACACACAATACTGCTACTAAGTTAGAAAAAAGTCAGAAGAACGAGTGGAAAGGTGGGGTTGGAGAGTGTTTCTTATTTACTTCTGTCCCTAACAGAACTGAACACTGCCAGCTTATGCACTCTCCAGTTCTTTATAAATACACGTCTGTGCATCTTTATTAAGTGTTTCCGAGAAATACTAATGATTCCGGTTAACTTTAAGAATTGTCATACAAAAAGGCTGCAAACTTAATAATCTTACTTATAAATTAAAATTGGATATTACTAGAATGTGGCAAATGTTAGCAAAGGAAAATCTTCATCTTTCTTTCTTTGTATGATTATGCTATCTGCATCACGAAGCTGACATCACGCACTAAACCTTTATGTAAAATACTGCAGTATTTGATCATAATTTGTAAGCAGATGACTCATATGTTTAGTAACGAATGCGTAAATACACAAAGACGTGACATGCGTAAAATACAATATTCATCTGCTTATCAACCTTGGCACTGTGGTAACTGATCGCCAGCAGCGCCTTATTTATGAAACGCGGAAGGAACCCACGACAGACAATTGATAGGGAATTGTTCCTCAACCAATGTTTCGCGGACTGATGCAAATGGAAAAGTTTTTTCTTCATAACTAGCAATTTTATCCGTGTTTAAGTTCCTGCTGAACACTGCTGATATCTATTTTTTGTGGACTATCCCTGGCAGCGTTCAAATTTGTAACAGGCCAGCGACAGAGTTGCCAGGGAGTTTTATGGTCGAAAACGGGGAGCAGTTCTACAAACATTACATTATTAAAATACTAATATGCCTGCCAATTTCAATTGTTTTGTCCCCTCAAGCTAAATATGGGTGATGATAGCCCTTACATTGCAACGACACAAGAAAAGTCCCATGTTGATGTTTTCTGAAGAAACCGTGGTCAGATGTGTTGAGTTGTCCTCCAGTCTGCTACATAAAAGACTGAAGATTAAAGTTATAATATTACATTATGTGATATTTTAATGTATCCTTGTTTTGTATTGTATTACATTACAGTTGATTAACTATGATGTAATGGGTCCATAGAATTTCAAACGTTGGATTGTCGAAGCACAGCACATATTATGTCACTTCTGCATACAGTTATTCAACTGTTGTTTTCCTTTACGGGAAACAAGTCTATGTCGGTAAAAAACAAATAAAAAAACAACTCCAACAAAAGCAGTAGACCTTCAGCGAGGAAACAAAAGTCTGTTGCCTACATTTACCACCAGAGTGCACTATTGTCTTATCTCGTGACCCCAACCCACGAAGGAAGTTCGCCTGTCTCTTGTTTTCACTTTTCCCGCGTAGCGAATAAGAAAACGAGGACGTTTTTACAGTAATTAAGTCTCTGATAAAAGTCCCCCACTCTCTGCTGCTCCTGGGTATTTAAAAGTGTAGACAAAGCTGAGATGAGCGGGCGGTAATTCTCTGCAAATGCCTGCCGTTTCTGACTGGGGAAGCTCGTGAAAGGAGGAAGAAAAAGGTTTAGGAAGCCGAGTGAGGTCACACGTTTCTTGAAATTAAGTGAAAATGTTAAAATGTAAGCCTTTATCTGTCGGAAAAAAACAGTTAGCCGATAAGCCATTCTGGTAGAACTAACATGATCCGATTTACCCTACGCCCCATGCCTTCTATTGCACGTGATTCATATACAGGATGAATATAAATAAAGTAGACTAGATACTTTTACTGTGCCCTGGGACTCATCGACTTGATGATGGTGGCAGTAAAAATATCCGAAACGTCGGCCACTTTCTACGACACTATATTCCGTTACATCTCACAAGACAGTCAGTCATCTTCTGGAACACGCGATGCTCGGCAGTTAAAAGCCCAGCCTTCGTACCAGAACTAAACACACCTAGAGCATTCGACTCGCTCGATATCAGAATAACCAAAAACTGTCTTATCCGGGAGGTCGTCTTACACTCCCTTCCCCTACGTTATCCAAATGAATATTTACTTGCTTCTTGCCTGAATTCAAGATGACAACGTTCAGACACCACATGACACACCACATGAGAAGCCTGTCAATAGCAGAAGATGACTCAAGCTTGTTTGTCTGAGGTGACAGCAGTTTTCTTTACTCAGAAGGAAGGAAGGCAGGGGGAAAGATTTCTCGAGGGAAAGAAGTGTGAACTGTGTCACAAAGAATCACAACCCCCGTGGGAGACTGATCAACCCCCAGTAACTTAAAAGATAAAGAATTGTTTTTCATCGCCCGAAACTGACAAGCTGCACGCTGGTTCTCCGCTCAAATCTGAGATCACGTGACCTGGAAAAGTGAGTTGGCACAAAATAGGTTGAATGAGGAGTCCGACAGTCGGATAGTTCAGGAGGCATGTGAGAACCAGAATCCGGAGGCTCTGGCCAACGTAACTGAGGAACACCTCTACTGTCACAGCTCGATGCTTAGGTTTTGTCCACAAACAGAAGCTAACCGCTAAAATAAATCAATCGATTAACTATCTGAATCAGATAATTTCAAGCTGCTAACAGTTTTCGTGTTTACAAACATTCTCCTATAATCTCCCTGAGAAAACAAACAAGTTTGTTTCTTAAATGAAGTCCAAAATTTACTGCAATGGTACGTAGTAACCTGTATAAGTGGATTTTTTTATTTTGGCCATGGTACATATTTCGTTTTCCGCCGATTCTTACTCTGGCCTGCCAAGATCTGGGGCTAGCTAGTCACCGAGCTACAGAAATCGACTTCACTGCGACTAGAACCCATAATATTTTTCCCCGTTTTTTTTCGTTGTCTACACCCTTTAATTTCCTTGCTGATAGAAGCAGCTTTGGTCTTAACGGCGTTCTTCTAACATGGTATGTTTCTAACACATAGTAACTGCCATCACCAGGACGCTTCTCCGAAGTTTACACCTTTGTAAAATATCTTTCTGGTCGCAATGAATAAGCATGCCAAGTTTGGTACAGAAAGGTTTATCCGTTCTGGAGCTATGAGCTAATATACATACACACATCGAAAATCTCAATTTTATATACAAGTTAATAACCTACAAACACTTAAATTCATCAAATGAAATAAATCTGTCGATTTTTGTTAAATTCTGCATGCATTTTACTCTTCTGTTCCTCAGGAACTATTCTGATTTCCGATTAGATGATGACGATACACTGTTTAAACTATGGAGCGTTACTCTTTAACACAAATTAATTCGGTGTGAAATTTCTTTATTGACGAAGAGTAAGAAATCTTCAGTCCCGTGGAGAAACAAAAGGGAAGTATTCTCGCTTTATGTCTGTCAGTGTACAGCGAATCTCTCTCCTCTCCCTTGATGTATGCCACATGCAAAGCAGACACATACAGTGTGTCTTTCCGCTGTGTTATGTATGACGGGCGGGAAAAAAATCACGAGACAAGTCACGGAACGAAGAACATCAGAAACTGTCTTGCAAGATTTTCCCCCTTGTCTTTTATTTTAAAGCCAACAACATGAAAATGCCTGGGGTAGCCGCCATCACAGTTCCAGCGACAGGGGTACACCACGCCACAGCCCGCAAAACAAACGAGCGATGCAGTGCACCGTGAAATCTGCGACGACAAAGAAACAAATGACGACGGTGCCGAAGACAAAAGATTTACCAAACGCTGTCTTTCTTTTCTTTTCTTTTTTTCTTTTTTTTCACCCTACGTTTTGGCCACAAATTCAAGAACTTCTACATTGGTCTGAAATGTACGTCATACCTGAACACACAGCTCGATTTTTCATATCAACGCACATCTCAGGATCTGAAGATGACTGTCAGATGAGAGGCTGCGCCGTATAGTCACGTAAAAATTGGCAGCATTTTCAGACGTGTTTATTGCGTCAATTATCAGGAGGATGGTAATAGAAATAGTATGCACCCCTGAAACGTCGACTGATCTCAAACGAGCCTAAACGTCGCAGCATCGCAGACAGATTATTAATAAACAATGAATTGGAAAGGATGCGGAAGGAAGCGACTGTGGCCTTGTTCAAGATACTATCATAAAACACCTCAGTTAGGACAGTCGGTTCTCAGGTTAAGATCTGAACCCGTGGCCTCCTACATAAGAGCAGGGCCGAGGTGTAACAATCAACAGAATAATCCTCCGAACAAGGATTAACAAAATTAAATTTTCAGCTTCGAGTAATTGTCCTAATCTCGCAATTTACAAAATTTCGTTTTGTCCTTCTGGGCCTTTTCAGAGAATCAAAAGAATTGACTAATGTGCCGCGTAAATAGAGAATGATAACAAGACCGAGACATGACGACCGGGGCACATGTATCCTGACACGCTTAGCAACTGTCGGACAAAGCTGACGACACTCTCTTGACACAAACCATTAGAAGCCAGACTCAAGGCTCTCTGCCCCATCACGGCCCATTGCATTAAAACCCCGGGACTAGAGACTTTTAACCCCACGTTATAATATCTGGACTAAGAATAAGCGCCAGCAAGCTCTGTCACTCCCTTCCCTTCCAAGTATTTTAAATCATACCAACCCTCTTCCTCAAACCCCCTTCTCCGCCAATTGCATTCCCATCCTCATCTTTCATAGCCCCTTTTATTGTTAAATCTACCTTGTGCATCTTTCAGCCTTCTTGTGCGATTTTTAAAAACAGCTTCTTTCTTTTCAAACCAACCCCCATCTTCTATTTCACCCCGTCTTCCATGCTGTCGTCATCCTTTACAGAAACGGATACAGGGAGAAAATAAAAAATTGAAGGCAGGCGGAAAACTAATGTGTCTTTCCTCTGGCCGGGCACACGGCACCGTTCAAATGAAGTTCGCCGGCTCAGAAAGGAAAAAGAGGCAAGAGTGAGCTGCTCCTACTGAATGACTGACAGACACTGAATGACTGGCTGACTGAATGACTGACACTAACTGACTGACTGGCTGACTGAATGACTGACACTAACTGACTGACTGACTGACTGACTGACTGAATGACTGACATTGAATGGCTGACTGACTGAATGACTGATAGACACTGAATGATAGGCTGACTGAATGACTGGCTGACTGGCTGACTGACTGACTGACTGACATTGAATGGCTGACTGACTGACTGACTGACTGACAGACACTGAATGACTGGCTGACTGAATGACTGACACTAACTGACTGGCTGACTGACTGACTGACTGACTGACATTGAATGGCGGCCGGCTGACTGACTGAATGACTGACAGACATTGAATGACTGGCTGACTGAATGACTGGCATTGAATGGCCGGCTGACTGACTGAATAACTGACAGACACTGACTGACTGACTGAATGAATGAATGAATTATTAATCCAACGTCTGACTGACGGAGCAAACGAATGGCTGAATAGCGATTTTAGTGTCTCATTAACAGACTGGAAGCACACGAAACTACAATTTAGTAACACACACTTCTGCTTTTGGGGATGAGCGGCGTCGAATGTTGAAATTTATCCAACGTTCGGCAAGCATTGCAGTTGACATCTTCAGTGTAAATATGTAATGGTTGGGTATTTTAACAGACTCATGTAGGGAATCCATCTGTTCCTGTGAACACGGTACTGATACTGATAAGGATCTTACGGGAGTAAGCAGGTTGTGAGGATTGGGGTTGGATGGAACTGGCTTAGGATCGCGTTGAATGCTCTGCTTTCGTGCTTCGATGTTAAACTTTGCGGTTCCGCTACCACAGTGTTAACTACTTAGTTTACAGTCACATGTAGGTAATTTGAATATAAAATTCTCGTGCAAACTAATTGAGGAACAACGAGCTAGATTAATTAGTATTCTGGATGAAGACTGTCGAATTCTATAGGGAGAAATTTGTAAAAGAAGACCAACAGAATGTCCGTACCTTAATAGCAGTCTCTTTTGTTTTGAGGTGTAGAAGAATTGTGTCAAGGGGGTTTCAAAAGTGTCGACGTTCATTGGAAATGCAAGGGAGCCCCCCGGGTGTAAATTACCTCTCTCTCTCTCTCTCTCTCGCTCCCACAAAACACGAGATGTTTGGCAAAAAGAAAACCAAATGAAGTCTTCACTGGTGCTCGTATCTGTTACACACTTCGCTTCTCACTTAGATAAACCATTCTTTTCAAGCCACTTACCACCGAAGCAAGCTCCTACAAGATTTGCATTTTAAAACGGACGTGGATTTGTGTTTTAGGATCATCTCAAACAGAGAATAAAAATGGGAGTTAATTTATAACACTTTGCACAGTTAGGACTGAGAACTGGGCGGAGGCGAAGGAGATGAATCTTTAAGACTTTAACGTCCAGAGTTCAAGACTCCCAGTGACCCATGTAAAATGGGCCTACTGGTTTAGACCAAACAACTTCCAGAAATCTTCATCTTCTGAATAACTGCAATGACTGGATAAAAGGGGCGATTTTACTCAGCTTATAATTTACTGTACATTATTGTCGACGTATATCTGACACAAAAACAGAACATTAGAAGCCAGGCCATAACTAACTCGAAACATGCAGATTCTTCGCGCAAATGTTGTTCAAACGGACATGAAATCAGTTGTTTATGCTAAACTAAAAACCTATTTGGGGATACTTTAATCTGTTCATCATTTTGCAAACCCATAACATCAACACTCCTCTAAACTCAGATGTTCGAAGTGGCTTGTTTCCTTGAATATTTCAGAGAAAAAGTTTACTTGCATTTTTAATTTTTGGCATTCGTGGTACATGCCAAAACCCACGTCTTACATCAAGGCCAAACGGATATTTAGAATAAAAGTGATTGCATTTTAAACATACGTATTACACCATTTCATTCTTTATTCAGTCCGAAAGTTAACTGGATTAAGCAATGTACGTAATTGATTCCTCGTCACACGTATTTGCAGCGAAGTCAAACACTGCACCTGCAACGCTTCCGTCAGACTACACGCCACACAGCAAAGCAGGAGAAGTTGCCGAGTCGGCATTTTGGACGGGGTTTCACAGCGTTTCGGAGCTCTGTTTATCAAATTTTTTTCAAGTAACTGATTTCACCTTTCTGAAAGGCTTTTAGCCGCCCATCTAGGCAATAATTCCCTGCAGTTTATGGAATCTGAAGGTATATTACCGCGTTTACAAGAGTCCGCCAGTACTTCCACACTTTCACACCCTTCTTGAAGAAAATTTTAACATTAACATTCAATCAACATCTGGTGATCACTTCCCTTCGAGAATTCCAATTAAAATGTTTCTACTGGTCCCAGTCGAGGTCCTCTTTAACGCGATCCCTGTAACAACTCCCACGCATGCGTGTACATAATTTCATAGACACGAAACTTGTCACGTGGAGTTCCGTGATTGTCAACTCACCGGTGAAGAAAGTCATATACAGTGACTTACAATAAGCTCAGATGACGCTTTATCAACTACAGAAGTCATGAAACTTCAACAGCAGGTAAAATTATGATTACGTGTTGCGAAATGGAATCGTCAGTACATGTTTAAAGCAACTCAAGCCTTAAATTAACTTTAATTTTAAAGAACACTTTCATGAAATAACTGTATGCTTCAGAAATTTATTGCATTATCTAATATAAAAGTCAAAGTTCAAAAATATATTTTGAAGATATATTTTACAAACATAAGAACGGGGTCTGATAATATGGCGTCCAGAAACTGCAATATTACGCGTTAATAACATCACTGACTACCATCATCAGTGTTCCATGTCTTAAGCCTAATGGTGTCTCAGCACCCTCTATCTCTGTCTGTGTGATAAACAAGTGTTGGTCGGTCGGAGATCATTTGCTGTCAAGGGATTTCGGTCTTCAAGGGAAAATATTTGTCTTGGTCTGTAGGTGTTTACTTCTTCAGATTTTTCCGTAATTTTTGACGGGAAAATTTCAAGTATGTAAATAAATGACGGCGTCATCACACGGGTTACAGCGCCGAATGTTAGTATGAATATAATGAATGATCTTGAATGGATACGGAGGGCAAGAGGGGTTTTGCTTACACCCAGCCTACCGCCTTCAGAATATGGAAAGTGATATCAGGTCTATCTAGACCTATTTTTATTTACAATTAAATAATGAGATGTTGGAAGACCTTGTAAACATTAGACTGAGGCCTGAAATGCTTAGAACCTATACTCAAAAAAGGCAATGTAAACGTAGAAGAAAAGAGACTGAGAAATTGTGGCTTTTATTCTGTTTGATATTTATATTTCATTTCATTGTTGTTTATTTATATGAAAGTTCGCAAGTTGCTTTAAATCTTTCGACGCTCCTGAGGTGGATGTGCCAAATGATAATCGGTTTCACTTTTGTCTGAGTGTGTACCAGGGCTAGCTTCTAGCCTAGCGTCTGTGTCATACACAGTAGAACCCTACCCTAGCCGCCAATTCGCTCCAATTGTGTAGCGAAATTTCTGCACATTGTGTTAAGATAATGACTACACAAGTGTCGCATATATTTCACAAATTGCATCCCATCGTCTGTCTCTCTCACACACATATACATACGGATCGTATCTCTCTCCCTCTCTTTACTAGCCCTGGGTTCTGTTCTTCACAAGTCCTGATAATGGTAACCCCCACCCGTACGTAATTCGAACAAATGACGCCTGGCGAGCGGCACCCAAATTAGATTCCCTTTCCAATAAGGGTTGGACTCAGGATCTGCAAGGCTGGAACTTGTAATTCAATAACTGGCCTCATTTTAGGACTTGGGCAACATGTGTGGGGTCCTTCTGGACTATTGATCCAGGAAGGCTGAGGAAAGCTAGGAGAGGGTGGGGCGAAGGGGGTGGTTCAAAAGAGAAGCAGCAGCAGCCAGTCCCCCCCCCCCGCGCACTACCATCTCGGACCTTCCAGGCAGTACGACGACGACTACGACGAAGGCGACGGCGGCGTCGGAGTTGGTAGTGGTAGTGGTGGCAGTCCAGTGGTGACATCTCGCGGCGGCACGCGGAACCAGTCTACTGCCCACCCACCCACCCACCCACCCCCTGGGGGAGTAAAGTCAGGGCTTTGTGCAAAGGGACCTTACGTTATGCATCTGTTCTTTCGAAATCCAAAAGAAACACCAACAAGTGTGACACTCTGCTGTAAGGATAAGATATATTTACGACGTTTCGGAGGATGAATACATCTCCGTCTTTACGGACGTTAGGAAAACAAAGTCGTCAGTACATTACATAAACTCCGACCGTACCGGCAGACCTGGTTTCTTAGAAGCAATTCTTTCTACGGAAATTAGCACATTGCATAAAATATAGACGTAATTAAGATATAGGTAACTGCTTCCATTTGATACATTTTTGCACAGGATACAATTATAAGGAAATACAAGGAATATATCGACGTTTGATTTTCTGGGTTTTAACGCCGCGAGGACTTGTTGGTAGATTGCAACGTTTCGGAGAAACATACTGCCTTCACCGTTAAGTCCTGAAGATGGAAGCAGTATGTTTCTCCGAAACAGTAGCACCTAACTACATATAAGTTTTACCAGAATACACAGCGCAACATCTCAGAAGACAGTTAATTTCATATAATAATGCATATTGTCGAGCATAAATTAAATGTAAGGGCAGATTATCACGTAGGTTACATTAAACTTACAAGAATAAAATAAATTAGCCAATAAGAAGACAAATTCACACGACACATATCAAATGAACGCCTGTACTGCGCGGTTCATCCCGTTGTAATCCCAGCTTCGTTCCGTATTTTCTTTTTATTTTCTTGGTGTTCAGAAATCCCTCATTAGTCGTCCGTGGGACATAGCCAGAGGATCTTTTTTCTTTGTCATCCTCTCTTTGTCACTGATTGTAGCAATTAAAGATTTTTCCGTCACCCGCTACGCTCTTTTTTTTGTGCTGGAGGGAAGAAACCTTGTTCCGTTGGGCGAGTCGGGAGCGAATTGGGGCGAATTGGGCGGGGGGGGGGGGGTGAACACAGCAGTACGGGAAAGATCTGCAAAATGGGGACAATGAAATCATGCGACGAAGAACTCCAATTTACGAATAATTGAACTAATGCTAGTTAAATCTTTCTTTGCTTTGTTCTCTTTTAGTTTTTCTTCGTTTCTATCTGCAGGGTGTATCAGAAGAATAGCTTCGATTAGGTGAAAAAAAATTTATCGTGACCAATCGGGTTGAGGTAACTAGTACCTTCTCAAGAATCACCCTGTTTCATGGAATTGGTTGTTTTACTTAGTAATAAATAACAGAAGTAACGTAAGATAAAATACGAAAATTAAAAATAATTGATCTGAAAGAACAGAGCATATAACAAGTATCAAGTTGAACTACAAAATATTCATCGGCGGAAGTGGTTCAACAAAGTAACAGGGATAGAGAAAGTAAATTAGCACGCACTGCGAACTGCTGTTGAACGTGTAGACGCTCATGTGCCGAGTCACCCCGGTTTAGGTGCTGTAACATTCCTCACAAAAGATATTTCGCGTCCGACATCTGTGCCAAGGCGTCGGTCCCTCGCCTGACGCGAGCCCTTGATTACCCTCCCTCATCCACCAATTGCGATTTTCTTCACTGTAATTTTAGAAACCTTGATGGTGGCATACATTTTATCTCCACTGCGTCCAACAAATTCGTTTCGTATTACTATAAACTACCCCCGTCTTCCACTGTATTTACAAGTACACGCAATGGGGAAGGCAAGTGCATCACTAAACACAGGCTACACCATTTTTATACATTTTAGTAAAAACAAAAAATAATCATATAATGTCTTCCACATAAACTGTTTTCTGTTCTAACTGTATGTATCACGTGATTTAATAGTCCGGAGGACGTGTGTGTGTTTCGTACGATTTTCAATGCAAAAAGAGATTATTTCCCAGAACAGGATTAACCAGGTGATTTTTATAATGGTGAAGTGCGGTATTTTCTTTGCGGTAAGGACTGAATTATTAAGTATTATTTAGATGAGTTCTGTTTCAAAGCGTTAAGAATACAAAATAATATTCCAGACTCATGTAAACCAATACGCTACATAGAATTTGTTTTCAAATGCGTTTCCCTTTTCTTCATTTGTTATTTTCATATCTCGCTCGTCCTGACGTTCATTATTTCTGACACATACTGTCCATTTTCCTAACTAGTTTGATTCTATTTTACCGATAATGTTTCGCTTGAAAATAACTGAATTAGCTATAAAATAATACAACTTACCAACAGACTATAAACAAACGAAACAGCGATGGGTTTTAAATTTTATGTAAAGTGTAACTTATACCTCACCGGTACACACTGGAGTTTCATTCAAGCGAGAGGTTTCTAGAACAGATGTGAAACTATCAACTTTTTAAGAAGTTGCACCTGCAATTTGTGATTTGCGATAACTGGAAAACTGAAGGTTATAATCTGAAAAGCTCTGCTCTAGTAACCGGAAGCTCGTAGGACTCGCAGTATGCAGGTCTACGTTTTGCTTTTTTCCGACTGGAATTAATTTCAGGTTTCTGTTTACAGAGACGCGAAAAATTTGTATGCGGGTCGTACAGTGAATACATGGACATTATTATTTTTATCACGCGTAAGCGAGTAAAACTGAAAGGTAAATAATTATTCGGTGTGTTTAAAACACAATCAACTAAATGGAACGCAGACATTGTAATGGGAAAGAAGGATTAAATGTATTTGAACAGTATTATTAAACTGAACTATAAAATGACTACAAAATCCACCAACATACTGCTATGCTACGGATTCAGTACGACTGCATAAAAAAGTATCATAGCCGATTGAATAGCAAACATTATACGAATTTAATTTATTCTTCAGCAGAGCACATCAAAAGTTTGAGAATTCCACAACGTGAAACGAATACACGAGTTTTCACCAACTGATTTATAACTAAAATCAACAAGGATGAAATACATAATACATATAACAAGATCAAGGGAGGTGAAAAACCACTAAAACTAGTCAAAATAGTTCAAGGAAAGAGTCGAATTTGCCGACACTGGAGACAACATTGAAATGTATCTCAATAAAAGACGCTGTAAAGGTTTCAACTGGACTCATTTGGTTCCGGACAAAGTCACGTGAGGGACTTTTAAAAGCACGGAAATTAAACTTTTGGTCAATAAAAGGGGGATAATTTCTTGACTAACTAAACGACTATAAGCTTCTCAACGACTCTAGTGCAGACATTCAGTAAATTATATTAAGTGAAGATCCTCAAAATACAACTTTTTTCCTTAATACTTCGGCTTTTTAATTCTAAAAATATGCCTCATGTGTGAACACAGTTTACAAACACCTGCGAACAGCCGATAAGGGATGGCCCCTTTAGCTACAAAAGAACTCAGCAAGATTTTGTAAACAGAGTACTTAAAGAAGATAGCTATCTTGTAGGTTATGATTCCGTGTAGTCTGGTACAAGTTTACCGACGTTTCAGAGGTGTTTGCTGATTCCATCGTCTGGACGATGAGTAGCAGCGCACGTGGATAAACTACTTTCAAAGCGAGTGAACTCCAAACTAAATTAGATACGATATTGTAATTGCGTCATATTGTGAATATTATAACAATTATTTATTTTAATCCGTCTTATCACAATATTTTAAAATTTCTTATAATTAAGATAATAAAATATCATTGATGTTCCATATCGATTGATCGATTTACATTTCGGAACATTTACACAACATGTTTCAGTTTTTATAAAACCATCATCAGGTGTAAAATATATCTAAGAACTTAAAACTCAATTATGATTTTTGTAGTATTTTGGTGATGTTTCATTGCGTTTGTTTTTCATTTTTGGGCGAAGATGTCTTAGAAGACACTAGTACTTCTGGACATATTGGAACAATCACTCCTACATCTTTGACCGATATGTACATCTAATAACATTTAAGAAAAACAACACCTTCGCCCAAAAATGGAAAAACAAACGTAATGAAACATCACCAAAATACAACAAAAATCATAATTGAGTTTTAAGTTCTTAGATATATTTTACACCTGATGATGGTTTTATAAAAACCGAAACATGTTGTGTAAATGTTCCGAAATGTAAATCGATCAATCGATATGGAACATGAATGATATTTTATTATCTTAATTATAAGAAATTTTAAAATATTGTGATAAGACGGATTAAAATAAATAATTGTTAAATTAGATACATCCATAAACTCTTATTTGCGGGGGGGGGGGGGGGGGTTCTCCTGAAGCTTCTAAATGCAGATCGTTATGTGGACCAGATTTGACGGTCAGCGTGAAAGAAGACGAGTCCATATCGCAGGCAGAAATATAATATTGAGTTGCTGACCACACGTTATACATAATCTTCAACCTAGGAGCTACCCCACAGGTTCGGAATAGGACAGAACAAGAACAGAACGGGGTAACGAAAATCAAACATCGACAATGCTCGAGCTCTGAGAATATAGGAGAATTAAGAATTCATTTATAAAAAAGAGAGAGATCTACATGGCGTACGTGGGATGAAGCAAATATATTAGACTTTATTAGCTTACGGGATGGGTGGGTGGGTGGGGGGGGGGGATATGAGACTAGAGGAGGTTAGAACGGATCGACGAAGAAGAATTTCCCTTTTAATTAACCCTCTTTATGTGTCCTGGAATCTGAAAAATTTGCAACCTCCTACTCCAGCCCCCTTATATTATATTCAGGTAGAGGTTGTGGAAGGAGAGCTGTAACATGAATTTGACCATGAGTCTCCCTTGTCTATCAGACACCTCGGGCAAACTTGATTAGAAGCACGGGCCGGGTTATGAAGAACTAAGCTCCTGCTAGCTGTAATTAAGCTCATGGCAGTAGGAACACAAGCAAACAATTTTCAATAAATTATGAAATAATATGATGAAAGGCGAAGGGTTTAATATATATCCTCGTCTCAAGGTACACTTCATTATAAGGTTATCTTTTATAATGCGCTTCGTCTGTCATCCTTGTCACGGATGTACAGGGAACAGGAGACGAGACGAGACGAGTAGAGAGAATTGGAATGGTTCTTAGAGAAACGAACTTGATAGACGTAAACTGGATTGAAATGATTCAGAACTAGTTCCAACGATCGGCTTTATGGTGATGGTAATAATAATGACGATCAAAGGTCCGGTTTCACGTTATCAGGGTTCTTTAGACTATTAAAAGTCTGTCGACTTTACTGCAAATTTAGCCTGTCAGTAAGTTATCCAGTCATTAATTACGAGTTAATTAACCTAATCATCCTGTTCGATTAGGTCATCCATTCTTTAACCCTTTCAAGTCAAGGCTTGCGTAAATAATATTTAAGAATTCAGTTCGTACCGCAAAGAAAACAGAACACTTCACCATTAGAAAGATCAATTGGTTTATAACTGTTTAACGAAATAATCGCTGCTTATTTTGAGATTCATACGAAAATGAGGAGTTATTGATCGTTGAAGCAGGTGGGGACATACAGTTACCATGGAGCTTTAAATAGCCTATTAAATGATTCTTACATTTATTTACTCAGTAAGTTAGTCAACCTGCTCAGCTAGCTCAAAAATTAAGTTATTAATCATAATTAAATCGATCAGTCAATGAATCGACCATTCACCCAGTCTTCCTCTTCCCAAAGATGAAAATTCAGCTAAAGGGAAGGAGATTTGAGACGATAGAAGAGATTCAGGCAGAATCGCAGATGGTGCTCGACAGGCTGACAAAGAAAGATTTCCAGGGATGCTTCCAGGCTTGGCAACGGCGCTGGGATCGTTGTGTTCACTCCCAGGGGAACTACTTCCAGGGTGATGGATGAATTTAATACCTGAGATAAGTGTACGGGTTTTTATAGGCGCAGTCTAGAAACTTTCCGATCGCACCTCGTATTTGATTTATTCAGTGAGATAATCAACCAACCAGCCAGCCAAGTAGGAAATGAAGATTTTTAAAGTTTATTCATACATTTGGGCCTACGTTGAAATGGGAACTTGCTTGCGCTTAACTCCATCAACTCTCTCATCGTCAACGCATTTAATTAGGGATGGGCGATATGCAGGCTTACGCAAGAAATTTTATAATGCAGATCCAAAGCCCGTCGCCTCACGTACTGCATGAAGTGAAATCGGTGTAACTAACATTTCCAACCCTGACTGTTAGCCAATCCCAGTACACAAAATGAAACAACTGCTGGTTGACAAATTTCCTAAAGAAATTCCATCGCATAGCCGAGGGGTGGAGGGTGGTAACAGCTTTCTTCCACTTCGAAGAGCAAATCCTTGCGCGTGTGTACTGTCTTTTGTTTTATTTCTTGTGTTTTTACTATCCGTCATTCACCCTCCTTCCTGCGTCCATTTTGTGACTAGGTCAAAAACCACTGAGGGGCTGTGAGAAATTCTATATTTCTAGGCACGTGTTCACACTAAATAAAAATTCAAAAATTCTGCAACAATCAGCTGGGCAAAACGGAATAACGCGCATTTTGAAGATGCATTAGTGCTCACTTATGAAGCCTGCTTGGTGTTTAAGTACATACAAAGCGTTATAAACCGAGAAGATTTCAGGTACGTGGCAGGGCGATTTGAAATTTTGGACAACTCTTTTCATCACAAAACTTCAGTGCTGGTCGTGCACGCAACTAGCCCCGACATTTTCACCCCTTTCAGGGTAAGCCCTGAAAATTCAATTCAATTCCTAGCTAACGGGCTGCTATCCGATGGTTGAGGTACCAGGAAATGTCTTGATAGATACGACGTGTATGGTAATTGTTTATAACTTTTTAATAAATATTTACAAAATTAGTTATAACATTCAATTTGTTTAACTGAATAACCGGTGTCACACTCTGGAGTTTGACTAGTATAGAACAAAGAACTTAAAACGTATTGGCTAACACATTCCATTTGAATAACTTAGACAGTCTTACCAACAATATCTTCCAATAATCTCATACATACACGCAAAATTTCCCTGCATGGTTTTACAGCATTCCACGGCAAACAAGTGCGCAGAGGCCTGAGGGACATGTGAAGTACAAAGAATGAACCAAAACCACCCATCCCAATTTGTTCCCCTTTGCAACGTCCTCTGTAAGACCAACTCCCGTCTCTTTCTGCACAACAAAGAAACAAATGATACGTGAATCGCGCAATTTCACAGATGTTTGTTGTAGTAGTAGGAGAAGAAACACGGAGAGAGAGAGAGAGAGAGAGAGACAAAGATGACATGAAAGGCTGAAAGAAGAGTTACAGATGTTAGAAGAGAAGAATAGTTGTGCAGAACAAAAGAGGAAAGGCGAGAGCAGTGAGGAAGAACAGAACGTTTGTCTTGTCTGCCTTCCTCTATCGAGCATCAAGCTGAGGTTTTAGAACGAAATTTGTGACTACGTAGAGATCGAATGAAATGGTTTGTTGCAACAGAGAGATACTGCCAAAGTGGGGGTTGGGGAGGGGGCCTGTGGCTATCATTAAAGTGAAACCCAGGGAATGTAGATTGTGTGCTGGGGCAGGCAGGAATAGAACACGAATGCTTAGAATAGGGAATGGGAAGGATAGATAAATGTGAAGAGTGTGAGGAGGGTTCGAAGATAGGAGGAGGAGGAGGGGGGGGGGGCAGATGTTGGGTTTCGTGTGATACTGCTCAGCGTACTTTTTTCACTGCCGTCTTTTTATTTTAACAGATATTACCGACTACCAATATTCTCTGTGAGGAATTCTACCCCCCACCCCCACCCCCAAAATGTTATGTGGATTAATTTTTTTTTTACGTTACCACAACCAAAAATTCGATGCGTTCCTCAGCAATATGACCAATTATGACAAGATACATAAAAAATCTGAAACGCCAATGGAGTTGACCTATATACGTAATACCCGATTAAAAACCATCTGTATTAATTATATGGAAACGAGTTGAATGTTGTTTGCCTGCGATCACAATAGAGAAATTCAATGGTGTGAGGACCTTGGGAAAAAATGTTATTGCTCACTTATAATGTTCTTTATAGGCATATTGTGCTGGACATTGTTCAATGTCTAAGGCAAGATGCACGACGTTTCGGTATCTTCTTCAGACGGTTGGCTGTCATCACATCTAGAGATTTATTACTGGCAATGGTGGGGATGAAACTGGGGTCATTTGAACAATAGGATATTATGCTATCCACCTGACCACCGGGGTAGCCACAGATCTTAACGACATCTACGATCGGCCTATTACATATTCTCATACAGTTTTTAACGATAAGTTTTTTTAATACTGATAGCTTCATTTGGGTTCGGTGTAAATAATACTTCACTAACAGTGATTAGGGTCAAAATATGATTAAATGGAGAATTGGTTTCGAAGCTCATTAATAAACTGAATTAAAATTCGTTTAATAATTTCCGAGGTAAAACATGTAAACGGACGGACACATTGATACACTAGTCTACATTCGTTTTCCTTCGCTCTGATTAGGAGAGTGCATTGAGGAGAGCGGTTCCACGCCGAGGTCACTAGGTCCCACGCAACGCAGCGAAGGTATTCCTCGTCCTGTGTCAAGGCGAGGACACGGGCAGATGAATTAAGTGCCTGGGGTCCACGGAAACAGGGCCGGTTAACCGAATGAAACAAAGACGCAGCGAATGCGACTTTGTTGTGGAAGAAGGATGCAGACAATTTCCTGCTTCGTGTGAAACGATGTAAGGTCGTGTTCCATTGCAGTGATGCGGCTGTGGGTGACGATTTAACTCGCACCTGAGGACGTGTGAGAAGGGAAAAGAATTTATACAAGGTGAAACAAGCGTGTCCTTAACTGAGTAGGGGTAAAAACTAAAGGTAAAGTTGCCCCTGGCCTTTATGTAAGCAACACGCCATAAATGTCGCATACGGGTGCAAATCCTTATCGTCTTCTTCTGTGGTTATTCTATGTATCCATTCATCAGGCACGTTTTACTGGTAGGCCTCTGAGAAACAGAAACATTTTACTTGGGCGAATGACTTTACCAGCCAAAAGAAATACCTACTCCGATCGGACGATAGTTTTAAAATAACGGACCCTATATACTGCCATGATAAACTAAACTATCTACACGGAACAGAGAGCCCTTCTTTCAAAGCCAATAGTATGCCCATCTAATCAAGAACTTAATTACAGATTGTGGAACGCACAGGTATATTTCCGTGTTTAATAACAGTCCTCCGTTGGTCCCAATCCATAACCAGATGGATCCAATCCACACCCTCCAACTCTATTTTTCTAAGACCTATTTTAATATTATCCTCCCATCTTCCCTTCAGGCTCTCCAACTAAAATGTTGTAGCAACTTTTGTCTCCATGCGCGCTACATGAGCCACCCGTCTCACCCTCCTTAATTAATTATTCTAATAATATTTTATGGAGACTGCAAATTATGAGCTCCTAATTGTGCAACTTCCTTCAACCTCCTCTCTCACTTAATTCTTCTTAGGTACAATCATCCTCTCAGCACCCTGTTCTCAAAGACCATCAATCTGTGTTCTTCCCTTATCTAAAAAGACCAGTTTGTCACCCATACAAAACAAAATATATTTTTTTTTTTTTGTATATATTTTAGTCTTTAAGTTTTTAGCTAGCGGATTCTGAACTGAATGGTAGCAAGAATTTCTCAAATTATCTTGTCCTGTAGCCCAAATTGAAATGTAAATAAACAATATGGCGTAAAAAGGGTTAGGTTTCAATTAAACCCAGTCAAGTCGATAAGAAATAAGAAATACACTCGATGTTGGTTGAACACTCCATCAATGTCTGGGGGTGATCAGATTCGAGCCCCATCCATTTAAAACCGTGTCAAACCGACGTGCAACAATACACTTCTATCAGATAACTTCATTGTTGCCTTTGCTCCAATAAGATAGCGGCCTCAAGCGTCTGCCAATCACCGTGGTGATGGATGGGACCAGATGGCGGTCACGTGGGAAACCTCCCCCTCCCCCTATCTCATGGGGCCACGTCACACATTGTTAAGCCAATCATTGTTAAGAAGGCTTTGATGGATCGCTGAAAACGCAGTAGTTAACAGTCTGTCCTCTCGGCGTAGGAGAAACATTTACTGTTGTCCTTGGAGGATCGACGCCTAAGTTAGGGATATGAAGGGGAAATGTGTTGGCCTATCATCTATCTATCTATCTATTAGTAGCTTAACCCAGTAATCGTCACTGCCGTCTCCTTTCGGAGGTTTCCTAGTCTTTGAAGTATGCGTTTATGAGTAGTGAGTGATAAGCCCACTGACTCTGCACAATTTCTACCCAATCCTCATTTGATTACCAGAGCCATCTAGCAGTGAATCAGGAGAGACTTGGGTGAGAGACTTATACCTGGCCTCAATTGCATTATTATTTATTTAGTGTTCTGTCTGACGACAGGTCCATATGAACAGGATCCTTCCATCCTTTTCTCGGACTGGGACCTGTTCATATACGTTCTTGGTAGATGATCCAGAAGTGGTTTGCCATTGCCTTCTTCTGTGTGTGAATGGAGTAATTGTTGGGATGCCACAAAGGAAAACTCCGTGTTGCCTAGACCACGGCCTTGCCCAACACAAGTTATAAATTCGGGCACCGCCGGTAATCGAACCCGAGACCCCAGGATTACAAGGCTAGCCTTCTAACCGCTAGACCACCTCATCTTATTATTATTTAGTGTTCTGTCTGACGACAGGTCCATATGAACAGGATCCTTCCATCCTTTTCTCGGACTGGGACCTGTTCATATACGTTCTTGGCAGATGATGCAGAAGTGGTTTGCCATTGCCTTCTTCTGTGTGTTAATCTAGTAATTGTTGGGATGCCACGGAGAAACCGGGGAAGAAGCCCCCGGAGGAAAACTCCGTGTTGCCTAGACCACGGCCTTGCCAAACACAAGTTATAAATTCGGGCACCGCCGGGAATCGAACCCGAGACCCCAGGATTACAAGGCCAAAGACGAGTTACGAACAGCATCCAACAAATTTAACGTTTCTTTGATTAACTTAATTCTGACAGAAATAAAATTGTTCTTGCGGAGTTCTGAAACGTGTTCATTTAAAAAAAAGAAAGGTGTCCCTTTCGTTAATTTAATTATTTGCTATTTCTCATAGAAGGCTTGGAGAAGGTTAGATTAGCGGTGACATTCTAAGACTTGTTTTCGGGTGGCATCGGGTTAGAATTTCGGTCGCTTTATCTTAAATTCCTGTAGATGAACGCCAGAATAGTTACTTTAAATACGCCACGACCTCCTCTAAGTTGTTTACCTACTCACTATTCATGACTCTTTCCATCTCATTTCACTCAGTATCGCTACACGACCTAAAATCGATTTACGAACACAAAGTAATCGAACAACAAATTACATTCTTTCGCAACGCTACTTTGACACTGTTGACTGCGTCTCAACCACGGGTCACACACCGCACTTTAAAAATCACTGACAACAAAAATATTCAGTCAGGAAATTTCCATTGCCTTATGATTCAGGGACTTCCTTGCTAAGAAATGATTTAGGAAGCAATGACACAGGACAGGAACTCGAGGGGGGGGGGGGGGGCAGAGAGCAGTGTGTTTTGATTTCAGGCTGCGTTATGCACAACATTGGTGAGCGGGTTGTCTACCCTCCGTGTATGTGTAACTGCACCATGTTGTAATGGCGGTATTTGCTTGCAAATGGCCACTTGGTTCTCCTATCTACTACCGGACGAAGGGATTAGCTTTACCCGCCTTAGTGTGTGTGTGTGTGTGTGTGTGTGTGTGCGTGCATTGTTCTTGTCACGCCTCATATAGTGTTCCCGAGCATTGGCACGCACTATTACAGGGGTGCCACAATTTTTTTCAACATCGTCACAGCATTTATATTTCATCACGTTGATCTACTTTCTCATTAATGTTATCACTCCAATGTTATTAGGGTAAAGAGTAGAAATAACTGTAATTTAGTCCATCTAATTGTTAATTTCACCGTCTTAAAACCTGAACTTTCACAACCACCGTTAGTCTACGTTGTACCATGGAAATAAAGGCGAAATTTCGTACCCATAGAAAAAATGTATGGAGCAAACACCTCTGAAATTTCGGTAAACTTTTGCCAGACTACACAACGCAGCATCCCTCAACGTAGCCTCTTCACTCTTGCCGCCGTTGAACCTGAAATCTCAGATTTAAAATGTACGTCTTCAGAAAGAAGACGGAAGAATGAAAGTCTGCCGAGTACCTCAACAACAAGAAGTTTACCCTTTCATAAAACGTCCTCTTGCTAGAATGATGGAACTGTTTTTATAAGCCCACAAAACTGTACAATAAAATGAAGTATCAAACTTAATAAATCAGAGAAATTAGGCATTTTGGTAAGGAGACAAGGTCAATTAAACTGCTCCACTAAAATATTTCACTACAACTGCAAATGCTATAACGAAGAGAAAATAATGTCTTGGGCAATTATACGACGTACGACATGCCGGACGGGATTTCAAACCCATCTTACACTTTCTATACACAAATAGGTACACTAAATAAATATTGTCCATCCCTGGTTGAGCGGCTACCCGCTATACAAGATGTAATGCTTGTAGCAGCTATATAGGCGGCGATGGAAGGAAGCAAGCGAACCAATTCACCATAAAAATCTAGCCCAGACTGTGCAATTCATTACACACCCCTCACCCATGAGCTGCAACACTAGGGGTGACCAAAATTTCACATACTGCACATACGCCACTATTTACGAAGAATAATTCCAATGTGGATTTATGACAATTTTGTGTGTATGCGTCTCTGTTCCCAAATAAATAATTTTCTCAAAACGTCACGGTTATAACATGTAACAGGTATATATACATGCAAGTAATGCCATATTTCTTCTTATTCTTCATCAAGGTACTTACTAGCCCTAGGGATCTTTGACTACTGCAAAACTGATGGTGCACTTTTGGTAGAACTCTTTGGTCGGAGGGTCTTCACCTCCATAGGCCGGTGCACCAAAACTGAACGTTTTAAATTAGCAAGAACATACCCATCGAATGAAAAGAAAAATTACCTTCGAAACTTTAGCTATATCATACACGCACTGCTTACTCAAATTATAAGAGATTTAAGGAAACTTGATCGATTGAAAAATTTTACTCAACGTCAAATACTTTTTTCATGGATTTCTATATCGAATATTCTTTACCCAAGCACACCAATTTGTCCAATATACGAAAATGATATTACGATATGAACGTACAAGAGAGGAGACGCATCTCCACGGATGAAAATAAAAATAAATAAAAATTACCAACAAATAATTAAAGTTTACCGCAGCCTGAAGCCTGGAGCAAACAATGGATGTTAGTGACCCTTAAGGGCATCATATATCAGCTATGGTTGAGTGCCTCACGATACAGTGTCTGCAACTCGAGAGCATTAAATTTACCATTATTATGTTTACCGACTGACTCCTACTGCAACTGGAAATGAGGGTCGAGAGAGATATGGTCTTCTACGTAAAAAAGATCCAAAAAGATATTATTTTACGCTACAAATTTTAAAATCGTTAATTTGGTCTCTTAAGAAACATCGTTTTAAGACCACAGGAGAGGCTCTACATTCGAATTTTATTTTAGAAACATGTTTTACCCAACAACAGGCTACATATATTATTTATTAGGCTATCTTACGACATTTAAGTTAAAATAACTAATGTATGAAGCTTTGGACGCGTGAGTCTTTTTAATGCGCGTAGTTGGTTTAGGGGCAGAGCACTGAATTTGGGGATCTTGACATGTTATATAACACGGACGATGTTTAACGGTGGACAGACTGTGTGGTAGTCATAAAAGAACCAAACATTTGTCTAACATTTTCTTCACACAATGTTTACAGCCTCCTACACTAAAGTTACTTCTTTTTCAAAACTAATTTAAGTTGTTTATTAATGCTTGTAATTAATGTTCAAAAGCACTGTATTAACTGTGTTCGTGTAAGGCCTTATCTTTCGGAACCATAAAATGCACCACAACAACGGCTAATGATTTTAACCTGTTTATTGTTAAGACGAGCTATTTCGTCGGCCCAGCGTCACTAAAAAAAAAGATGCCTGTTTTCTCAAATTACAAAAACAGTCCGTCACTTTTCAACATCTTGAATTGCGCCCTCATTATGGAGGCAGTAAACACCTCTGAAACGTCGGTTAACTTCTACCAACACACAAATACATTAATCCTCGACTCCCATGAAGCTCAGCGCCTCGTAGGCAACCGGGTGTTGTTGACGCGGAACGCCATCTCTGTTTGCACATTGAAACTAATATCGAGTGCCTACTACGTCTCTCACAGACACAGAGACTAGCAGCGCGTGGCCCCTCAGGAACACAACCCACGGACCGCAACCCACGAAGGCACACCTCTTCTATATTGACACAGTTCCACTTTTCAAACCGAGCAAGTTGTTTGCACTGTCCATGGCGACAAGCGGCCTAACCCTTCAAAGCCCAGCATTAACTATATGCACCACACGTTTTAACAGCCAGCAACTCTGATATCTTCTTTATGTGTTTCGGATGATTCTCAGGGTAGAGACCGATTGTAGGATTTGAGGTGTGTCCCAAGATAGCTGTCTGCGATCGCCCTGATGATGGAGGCAGCAAGGACCTCTGAAACGTCTGTAAACTTCTACCACACTACACGGCGCAACAACCCAGAAGACAGCCATCTTAAAGCGCCATTGTTTTCTTAACCAGAATTAACTAACTGGTTTTTGTAATTCTTAAATACTATTCAGATGAGCTTCCTTCTCAAAGGGTTAAACAAGACAGGAACCAGCCATCACTTTTAAGGACTTTTTAAGGAGAAATCTTTTCATTACATGTAGGAGACCACCACAGTTACCTTCATCAAAGTTAATCCTGCCCCATCCCACCTCAAATTACAATAATCAGCGTAAAAACTATCTGATTTATCCCATTCAATTTTAGCCCTTCCTAACTGCCTTGTACTTTCAGAACAGCTTAACTTTAAACAGTTACAAAGAACCGGTTATTGGGATAGTGTTCCTCGCGATGGCGGCGGGTGTAAGAATTAATGCAAGGACGAGTTCGTGCGCTTTCGGTAAAGTTTCAAGTGATGCGTCATAGTAGATCGTATCTGAGACGAGCGGGCTCCATTACGTACACGTAGACACGATCTTACAGGAAATATTCCCGTGATTGATATGCAGAAGAGTGGCCAGTGTAGCGTAAATCAGAGCAACGCCATCTGACCAGGTTCCAGAGATCCGCTCCAGCGAACACGATTCTCCAGACAAGGAAAAACACACCCGGAGCTTCACGGTCACCACGTCCAGAAAATGAGGTATGGCAAAGTTGGAGAAACTAAGGGCCGTTCACAGTGCGACTTACAGTAGCGTAAATAAAAATACAACGCGCGTAGTAGCTGAAGGTGGTCACTTCTAAAAAGACGGATCGAGGCTGATACAGCACGCATGGGAAGATAAAAATATATACGATGTTAAGGCGGGGAAATATTATAAGAAAATATGACTCTGTAAACCAAGAGATAGATGGGATAATTTTTAATGTAAGCTGAAAGGTGTTAGGATGTGGTCGATATAAAATAGCTCAAAATGCAGTCCGAAGGCGTGTTATTACGAAGACTGTAATGAAACTTTCTGTTCCAGGAAAATGGGTAATTTCTTTATCTCTATACAGTTTTCAATAAAGACGCTGCACTACGCTGTTAGTTAACGACCGCATATCCTGACTGAAGCTATCAGAATTTTTAATCAATCCTTCCACGAAAATTCTCAGGTAGTTCCTTAAAACATGCCATGGTCACTTCATATCCTATTTATAATTCTCAATCTTCCAAACATCTGACTTCGATACGAGAAACCGTCCTTATGTTTATTATTATTCAGTGTTCTGTCTGACGACAGGTCCATATGAACAGGATCCTTCCATCCTTTTCTCGGACTGGGACCTGTTCATATACGTTCTTGGCAGATGATCCAGAAGTGGTTTGCCATTGCCTTCTTCTGTGTGTGAATGGAGTAATTGTTGGGATGCCACGGAGGAAAACTCCGTGTTGCCTAGACCACGGCCTTGCCCAACACAAGTTATAAATTCGGGCACCGCCGGGAATCGAACCCGAGACCCCAGGATTACAAGGCCAGCGTTCTAACCGCTAGACCACCGTGGCGGTTGTCATTATGTTACGCAAGAAAAAGTGAAAATTCACATCATTCCCAATTAATAATTAATAACCATACTGCCATAATTATGTTGTTCGCAAGTTTCTTTAAAAGACAGACAAGCCAAATTTTCCCTAGACAAATATATATAAAATGCATGTGTGTCTACAGGTGCACCGATAAACCAACCTAGCTGATACTTTACGCCAAGTACGTCTCTGAACCACCGGACGCAAACAGAAAATAAGAACACGTCCCTTTCCAAACTACGAACCGTTGAACTAATATTCGAATATCCAAACACCTGAGGCATGAAATTCGTTTACTGCACCGTCTCTTAGGAAAACCTACGGACCTGTGGTGAGGTTACAATTGTTGATTTTAACTCCAGAAGCTACCTAGGCCATGGGTAGGGATAACAAATAAGACAGGCCCCTAATTCCTGTAAGGCCAGAGATTGCTTTGTGCCCATTTCAATATTTTACATTAATCCGGTCCCCGAGTAGGCTCTTATAAACCACTACATGTCCAGATAGAAGGTACGAGCTTTAATTGGGTAATGTTTGACCCTCGAAAGAAGGGTTATGAGGTAAGAGAGGATAGAAAATATTTGTGTGTCTCCTTGTTACAACCATCATTTTAGCACAAGAATTAGTAAGAGCAAAACATGAAAACTGTTTCTTTCGCGTTCTCTACACAAACACTTTGCCTTGTTAGCTGGTTCCTGTGCCTTTTATGAAAGAGACAATGGAATCAACACATAAATAACCACACTCCAGTAGTCTAAGAGAAAAGGATGGAGCAGCATTCTGACCACACATTAAGGCGATTTCGATGGTTAATCCCAGCAAGCCTGCAAGCTTGTAAGGAATAAAAACAGAGATGTTGGCACGTTACAAAAGACTATTGTACGGCGGCGGGGGAGGGGGGGGGGTTGCTAGCGGTGGCCTTTATATGAGATTATTAACGACGGACTGGAGAGTTGAACTAAGCTCTGAGACCGCAGCCCTAGTCTTGTTACAGAAAGCTTCCAAAACGAAAGATTTATGATAACGTGACCTTGGCTCTATCCGAAAGTTTTAAAAGAAGCCACTAGCCCAATTACAAAGTTATTGGTTTAACTAGAGGGAAAAGGCGTGCGTTACTCCGCACCAAAGCAATCTCGCATTTTCTCCAACTGAAAGATCTTCAATTGTCAGTTTAGTTACAATCTAACACTCCAAAAGCAAAGAATTGTTGCAAATATATTCGTTGTATGGTGTTAAATGTAGAGAAAAGAAGTGTACAATTGTCCCTGGTACATAATAATCACCACACCTTGAAGGCGTATTGGGGAGTGAAGACATAGCTTCGACCTTTCTCGATCTTGGCAGTGTATCGATGTGAATTACTGTCGAACAAAATCTGTGCACTTATAAGGCATATGTTTTGCGTCTGCGTAGGATTGTTACGTCTAGAGACGACGTTCCAAAATGCGTTCAGTTGTCTGAGGGATGAAACATACATAAAGACATTCAATGGATTGTCAAATTTCCTCATTATATGTTCATTTTATTCGCTACATGAAAATAATGAGCACAAAATATCTTCACTTAAAATTGTCCTTAATATTTTAAGTTCTATTTGAATATATTTTACCACCTATGACTAGGTCTTCCATGCAAATCTTGCCCTTGATGCCTTCTTACCAAAATTGTGTGCACATCTATAGTTTCCATCTTACGTGAAAAAGGCCTACATGCCACCCATTATACTCACCTTAAATTCATCTTCCAAATATAAAATTCAGAAGTTTTTAGTTCTGTACCGTACCGCAGCTTCATTTATTACGGGCTTGAATAATCTTCACTCTGCCTCAAATATTTAATGAACTGAAAACATTAATTTACTTCAACCGATTTCGCAGAATCGATTTAGTTGATTCACGGAAACATCACAGGTCGAAAGCAACGTTTCTGCCACAGACACAGTTTTACTCGAAGCCACTGTACAGCTAAAACACCTTGTCGTAACCCCCGTTAATTCAGAGAAACAAAAGACAGGGCCCCGCGCGGTAAGAAATCATCTAGTTATCCTCATCCACCCCAGAGAGTGGCCGCAGGGCCCGGTGATAAATTCGAACAGACTGCGGGCCTCTGCACCGGTAATTGATCGTTGTCCTGGCTTCGGTAAAGCAGCGATCTGTAATTCGACCGGCATTTACTCCTCCAGTTTTTTTTTGGCTATAAGCAGAAAGTCGTGCAATTAGGATGCTCCATCCGTGGGGGTCTCTGAAATTCTGAAAATTTAAAATAGTTGCGAATGGCTGATCTAAACTGAAAATGTAGATTTTGAAACTAATATAAAATAATAAAACTGCGTGTTTCTTCGAGACTCACAGAGAAATCTTTAAATACATACCTCGTTAGACACACGCCAATTGAAAGAACTAACAGATAAAAATAGGCCTGTAATTATATTAAATTCTTTCCTTTTTTCGATTTCCTCTTTGCTTCTTTGCGTGCTTCCAAATTTATTTATTTGTTGTTTCTTTCTGTTTTTTCTGATTTCTATCTATCCCACCTTCGTTCTTCAATTCTTTATTATCGTCTTCTTCCTTTTGTACTTCAAACCTGTCTTACCACCTTTACATTTTTCGTCCATTCTTTGATTCTTTCCGTTTTGTTCCATTTGAGTTACAACCAATTACAGTCTTTAACCACGCCTCTTAACGAGGGGCATAGTTTTTAAAAATGTCGTCTGACACCTGTGAATGAGCAGTTAAATTATTTCTTCAGAAGTGGCTCTTGCACACTTTTCATTCTCGAAATCGATGCTGAATTATTCCTTTCCCAAGTTTTAGAAGACGAAGTTGAAATGATTTCTTTGTCTCCATTTTCTCATCTTCGTTATGCGTGTGGTAGTTTCTCTAGGAGGCCACGGATGAGTAGTCTGTCCGTCTGTTGGGATGGTTTCCATTAGCGAAATGAGACGCTTCCTTGCTGATTTAGGAGCAGCAGCTTCTGATCTGCCGGCGACGAGCGGTACTATGTTCAAAACTTTTTTTCTGTGCGCCTCTCTCTCTCGCGCGCGCTGTGCCTTTATTAGATTAAGTTAGGCAAGGGTCAGTTGGAAAGCCGTTTGCAGCTGGAGAGGAATATAATCTGTTGTTCCAGGACTGGAACTATGTACGTTGAGTGGCCATGGTGAGGACAGTCTTGACGCAAAGCAAATCACCCACACACGTGGTTCGTTTTAAACATTTACAGCGAACACTAGTGGAAATCGTTAACATAGGTACTAATGACATGCATAACTTTAAAATTTATTCTGATTACACCTGATTCTGTGACTGATTAAAAGTTTTGATAATCTGGAATGTTAATGTCGCGGCAAAATGACAGGTAACTTATTATCTGTGCCCATTTTAAAATACGCCTTGTGGTCTTATAATTTCATCCCTCTTTTCCGACAAGACGTCTCTGACAAATTTGTCACAAGCTTAGGCGAACGTCTGATCTGTTACTGCATGCATTTATTCTTTCGTTGCATTAAGACTTTCGGGGCTAATTTAACTTTTTTCAGAACACCTGAAAGACTTCACATGTTCCCAAAGTGTTCCGGAATAATTATGGAAACATTAAAACAACAAAATAACCCTATTTTCCTTACAGTTTACACATGCCAACACAGACATTTTAAGTGCTTACTCGAGTAAGTCAAACCAAAACGACGTTGCGATCAACGTGATAATGTCTGGATAAATGTATTCAGGCACAATAGTAGCGGAATGGGCCTCGTCTGGTAGTGGTCCAGGCCAATAAGATGAGAAGTGAGAGGAAGAGAGAGAGAGACAGAGCTCACTTCGCCTCATTTCTCTACACCAATTCAATTTCCGTGATCGCCCATTACTCAGGCTGTAGAGTCTGTGTCTGTCTGTCTGTCCCTCCGTCAGGTCTATGGCCAGTCCGATCTTACTAAAACCTTCGCCATACTAGTAACACTTGAACTGCCTAATCTTTAATTTGTTATGTTTTCTAATATTATTAAGTGAAGGAAGTACCAATTGCAGTGGTCTGTGTGTCCGATGAGATATTTTCTCCCTCAGATCATTGACAATGACATTTGTTCTGTGACCAATATAGAACATTACAAAACGAGAAAGTCTGTGGCCACAGGGCACCCAACTTTATTAGGATGTCGAAGAAAGCACGATGGGTTGGGGATGTCGCTGGATGGAAACAAGGAACGAGCACAGAAATTTGATGGTGAAATCTTTTTATAAAATGTTACTGAGAATACAAAGCTGATGGGAGGATAACACTAAGATGAATCTTAGTTTGTGATGATATAAGCAGTTATTATTAGAAGCAGGCAGGAATATGTCCTGTGGAGGATTTGTTATTGGCAGTGTTGAATGTTCAACTACTGACGCTTAGTGGTAGAATTGCTAGCTTTTTTGAAGTACTGAAGTCACCTGTCGTCTTCTACAAAGTACTGCCCCCCCCCACAATCCAACAATTCTTACTCTCTTTTATTCTGATGACTTCCACGTACATTTTCAACGACGTGTTCTCATACAGACTTCTTGCTGTATTTTAAATTCTTCGTAGAATGTTGCTTATGCTTATTTCTGCAGTAATTCACGCTGTATTTCAGAGCGTTTCATGTGTATGAAATTTATGACAAGAACCTCTTGTTCTAACACCGATTTCCGTGCCATGTCTCCATACAGGTCGATCATAAACACCTTTTCTTAAAGCTCTCATTCCTCATATATTGTCATTATAATGCACCCTCAGTATTCATCTACTTCGTACCGACTTTTATTTAACTCATTTGACAAAGTCTTGCTTTCAGCTACCGGTATTATGACCCATTCTGAGTTCAGAAATGCGCACAATTTTTTTTAATTTAAAGCCTGAGATGACAATACAACTCGCTAGACCTAGGCGTAGATGAGAGGATGATATTAAACTAGATCTGAGGGACATGGTGTTGAAAGGTGTAAACTGGATTCATGTGGCACAGGACAGGGGTCGATGGTGTGTTCTTGGAAACAAGATAACAAGCCCTCGCGTCCTATAAAACACGAACATTTGCTGACCATCCGAGCTTCAAGCTGGCACATACTGAGTTCCATGTAGCCTGTACATATCCATATTGGCACATGTGGCAACACTGCTGTTCGGTCCACAGCCTTACACTGCTCACAATAAGCAATAAATCCACACGAGTATCCGAGTCCTGTAGGCGAATTGTCTCTCCCACTGGTGTTGCCAAGGGATGTAGTCAGTTTAGCTCCGTCTTGACGGGCACATTCCGGGGGTCTGCCACACTGTGGGGCTGTGGCCACAGTCCGCAAGCCACGCCTGGGGAGCACCTGACCGCTGCCACCATTACAGCACGAGAACAGAGCTAAATTGCCCACACGTCCAGCAACTGAGCACACTATCTTGGAGGAGAGAAACTGCTCCTAAATTACAAGATAATGAACAACACACATCAGAAGTTTTGGTCACCTATTTCCACATAAGTAAGGATTACCATCTGTTCATTTTTGAAAAATAGCATTTTATAAACGGTGCCTTATAACCAATCCTTCATACATTATTATACACTCTTTGAATTCTTAAGACGCCTTTGGACAGTCTTCAGCAAAAAGTAACAGTTATCATTCACAGTATTTTCATAATCATGAACTACGAGCCATCAGGCGTTGTGGGTGCATCTGGACGCTCCAAATTGACTTCTCTGATCTAACCCCCCCCCCCCCCCCCCCCCCGCAAATGTTGTTTACTTTCGTCTGTTGATGCCAATACTCTTCACACCCTCAAATTTCATACATAACTTTCAAAGTATTTCATCTTAGGCCTATAACAAATCTATGAAAATGACACAATTCGTATGGAATTTAATATTTTCATAAGTTGTAAATACAATTACTGTCTTTGCTACAGTAAATAGTAGCTAACATTTTAGTGACAAAAAATACAATATAATTTAGAACAATTCTATTACTCTATTACGGGTATTACTTAGCCACAACATCGTCGTCCAAACCCCATTAATGAAACACGTTACGCCACATAAATGAGATATTCGTTTTTAAATAATCATACTATATGACGGTTGACTTTTTCAATTCACCACTAAGTAACGTGATGAGAGCTAAACTAGTCAGTGTCTACCAGGCTTTTCTGTGGGTAAGTTCCCAAGTCGCGCTATTGAGTCGCGTGGTGTTGGACTTAGGAAAATGAAACGTAATGAAAACTAAAAACAACTTCATAAACAATGCGATAAAGATAATACAATGACAACGATAATAATAGATCGACTACAAGATATTTATAGTAATAAACCGTAAGACGAATTCGGGTGGACACATTCTCGCAAAAATCGCAGTGTTTTAGTTCTGTCTTTTTGCAAACAAAAATGCGTAAACAGGGTACCATCTTGCAGATCGACTTTAATAAGGCATGAGAGGTTTCAAGAAGAAGCCGCCAGAGAGCTCAAGCAGACTTTAGCCTGTGAGGACCACAGGATGGTTGCTGTCAGACTACGTGTGTAACCGATACTTGAGTTCTTGTCCACTTGTTTATGCAGTTTCTCCCTCTTGCTAAGAAATGTTTATTTCAAACCAAGAAACGTGATCGCTTCACTAATGGACGGCCATAATAGTGGTCCGTCATTCTGTTTATAACAAAAATATATAATGTCTGAGTAGCTGTTACTGGTTCAGGTCTACGTATCTTACGAGGTATCAGCGTATCCTCAACTCATGTATATCCTATCTGAAATAAGATATTCAATGTTAATAATGCCTTCGTGCAGGATCGTTCTTTAAATTCTGTAGCTAACTCAGCTCAAGAGACTCCAACCTTTATTAAACCCGAAGGTTAATTAATTACTGCGTTCATGAAAGCCCGTCGAAGAATCCTATTTTTAGCCATGTGAATCCAGTACATTTTTTATATAATATGTGTATTATCAACAAATCTGCTACTAAGCCTCATAAATTCTCTTTTATCGAGGTTCATCGTCCAAAATTTCGTATTTATTTCTTACTTCCCGCGTGCATACTGAGGATCTCCGACATCTTATACCCCCTGATTAAATCAAATATTATTAGTATTTTCTTTACAGCGTCGTCTACGGACGATACGGGGTAAATATATGTCCCACAGCCCATGGCGTACAAATATGCCAACCTAACTTTCCACGACCGCCCTGAAGATGGAGGCAGCAAGGCCCTCTGAAACGTCGGTAAACTTCTATCGGACTGCACGCCGCAACAAACCTTAAGACTCGTCGCCGCGTAAACCTAAAATCCTACTATTTTAAGTTGGTACCAGACATTTATTTTGAATGCTGAAAAATGTCATGACTCCAGGTAGAGCAGTCGGTGTCCGAACTGCGTACCTTCCGAATACTGGTCCTAGGATCAATGCCGCTGTACCAGTCTGCCTGGTTCGAGTTCCTTGCGTCTTCGAGCGAAGTCTGCTCAAAAAGCCCCAACCTCAGACTTCCCGGTATTATGTCTGCATAAGGAGGTGTAGAAAAGGATTGAAAATTCACTCGGGAGGGTAAATCGTGTTTGAACACAAGGGTACTGGATGATCGATGCAGAATGATTGTAAGAAATATCGAGTGGCTGCAATCCAGGGCGCCGAGAACTGAAGAGAACACAGGAAAAAGTGGCCCCTGGGAAGAATTATGGAGGTAAGCCCTAACAAATCGAAGAGTGAATTTTCCTCCTCTATCCAAGTCAACTATCCAGAAAATAGGGATGACCACTCGGTCAACCTGAACACATCCCCCTCCCTCTGTTCCCAAACACCCATCAAAAATTCCCTGCTCAGTAGCAACCACTTGACCACCCTCGAAAGAGCGATTTGGAACGAGTTGCAATAAAGGATGATTGCAGGAAGAAAACAGCTTGCGTCATCATGCAGTGGACATAGCAAAACGCGATAGCAATTTACGAAATTGAAAATATATTTTGAGGCTATTCTGGCCATAAAAAGGCACAGAAGAGGCGAGCCCAAAGAGGAAGGAAGTAGTTTTTTAAAATTATTTTTTGTTTATTCGGGTTACGAAATAATATTTTACACCTGTCAAATTCGTGGGGAAAAATATCTGAGTACAATATAACAGTACACCAGCTATTAATGCTACACCCTACATGAACATCTTCAATATAAGCACTTTTGATAACGAATTACTCTCTTCAGGACAGATTAAATTTGTAACAAACATTACGTTTAAATAATTTTACACTGTGTATAAAGTACACCCAAAAAATAAGATGTTAATATAAATATATATAAATAGCATGCAGTTGGTTCATTAAACGCCACAGTAATATACAATGCAAATGTAAAGAAATGTAGTTGATAAATTTGTGTTAAAAGCATATATTTGCGGCCTGACGATGACGCACTAGCGTCGAAACATGTAGCAAAGTGAAGATTTCGTACGTATAAATAGTAAATACAAATTTTCTGTTGACTTATGTTATTCTTTTATTAAAAGTATACTTATACAGAATGGAAAGTCTATGATTCATATCAGAAATGTTGCACAAAATCTGGTACAATCAAAAAATATAAGCTAAATTAAATAAAACGCAATTTGACGTGAGAACATGATAAGGGCTAAGTACAGCGTGACGTATGTTTCTAACTTCAAGGGTTAAATATCGTAAAATAATATGGAAAATGATGCCAGAGATCAGTAGATGTGAATTTCGAAGGATGCGGCCTTGGCGAATTTAAATATTTAATCAGATACGGAGATTCCAGCATTCTTGTTCATGGAATATGGAAAAAAAATACGAATAGCATCAGCGAAGGCAGTTGATAATCCGGCTGAGATTCGGATCCTGTACCTGTCGAATACAAGTGTGGTCCATTACAGCGTCACCAACCCTCAGACACAAACACGCTTCTGTGAGGAAGGAATATTCTGCCACTTTGAACTGTCTAACACGTGTTGAAGAAGTCCAGATCAATGGACTCGAGATGTAACGTCCGTGTCTGCAGACCTAGGGACGGATCTCTCTCTCTCTCTCTTTGTCTGATAATGAACTGCTCCACTCTGCTAAACTACTGGGCACGATTGATTCTCAAGTCGGATGCTGTAAAGCGGATTGCCGGTGCAGAGGGGACACTGAAGGGAGACCAAGAATAGCCCACGAAAATTAACGTGGAATGATCGCAGCTTGAAGTATCTTAATTGTGTTTTTGTAACCAAACCAGGAAATAGCCTGTCAAGAATTATGGGAAAACTTCTCTAAAAAAAACATATTTTTATTAAAAGTGTAACAAACAAAACAGAATTTATAAATCAAAGTCTTTACTTATAACAAATTCCTCTGAGGCTACCAGCCGTCTTTGTCATTGTCATCAGGGTATTGAGGCACTAGAAAGTCTGGGTTTTTTCGCCTTTCAACCACCTGACACGGCTGGTAGTCCGAAAAGAATTTATTATACGTGGTCACCGTGAAAGTTTCAGATAATACGTCTTTACTTATCTCTGCTTAATTATGAAATGTGCTAGGCATTAAGACGTGAACATCTGTTTTGCTGCGTTATGTAGAAGTACACGTACATTGTAGGACATGGTTGATCAAAAATGCTTATCATCCCTAAAGACTCAACATTCTTTATCAGCAAACGATCACCAGCCAATCAAGTTCCAACACTTTCTTAAGCTTGGTATGAGGTCCTTTTCGGCAGAGAGCCTGAGGAAGATAAAAAATGTATGCAAAATTTCTTCATGGAAACCTTATGAGGACAGACCACATTGGATACATGAAGAAAATATTAAAGTGCATGTTAAAGAGACAGGATGTGACGGTGTGGTCTGAATTCAACTGGCCTAGGATAAGTTGTGTTCGTGCTCTTATGAACATATACGATCCCTAGGGATCCAAACGAATGGAATTGGAATGTTAGGCATCTTTCAGGTTTTTCCCCCCAAGGACTCTGCTACACTTAATAGTTAAAAAACACATTCCTAAGAGTCCACACGACGTCACAACCCAGAGCAACATCGTCATCTTTCTTGAAGTGAAAACCTCAGTTCACACGCTTTAATGTGAGGTTTCAAGCTGACCTAATTTTTTAGGCAATAAAATATTCTGATGTTATATAAACCCCATGTTTTATATAAACAGACTGTACTTTCTCGGTAGCGCTAACTGAAACCTCTTGTTCTTTTCTAATTGAATATTCTTAACTTCCTCTTGGATGGAAAAGCCGTGCACAGGGCGAGTTCCAGGGGACTCTGCCCCACTCGCATCTTCCCGTTACAAACCTCTCACTGCCAGAGTTCCGCTGCCATGCAATATTCATGCTTGTTTTTAGGTCGGTCTTTCCTCTACAGCTTCCAGCTCTTAATTCTGATGGAGTCGACTTGGACCATCCCCATGTAGCGGACTGCCACTTCCGCCCGCTACATTAGAGCACCCTGGTGGCGAACTTGTAGCGGAAGTGACAAGATCAAACAAAATTCAAAGTAGCTAGCCAGTCTGCATGGGCAAAACAGAACGTGGCTTAAGTGGGGTTTAATTATAGGAAGATGAAAAAAAGTCTACTTAGTCTTTCACCTCTTGAAATGATCAATTGTTGATTCATTTTACTTTTCTAGACTGTAATTGCTATATGCTCCGTCCATCTCATCCATACGATTTTATACCTTCAAAAGCATCTAGTGAAATGTATAAATTACGAAGCTTCTCATTAATAAAATTTTCCCCGTTTTCTTATTAAGTGTTTCTTAAGTCAAAATCTCCTCAGAAATCTGTTCCTAAAAATTAGGTCTGTCGAGAACGTGTTTTCTGTTGCGTTCCCTACAGCAAAAAAACTAGGAGTACGCCCACGAATTAAGGACTCGACAGATGAACGGACGGACTCCGGCCACATCACCACATCATGAATTGAAAAAGTCGCCTCATCTCATAAAGATTTAGTCGTCGCACTTTTGAACGCGGCAAGTCAGGATGTGGAGCGCGGAATCGGCCTGGAGGAAGAGGGCGTGGGAGAGGAAAGAAGCCCTCGCACCTTCTGGCGCAGTACCCACGGTGACGGAGTGGACTTCACGATCACTCGTCTGCTGCTGTGATGCGGGATACTCGGGGGACACTTACAAATTGGCACTGGACCACTGCGGTGTCTGGCCGCGCACATTTCGCCTACGAAATTCGAACTGTGTAGTCTGCTCGCGTAGACTACCTCTACTTTCGCGGTTCTCAAAGCTTGTTCCATTGCGCTACAGGTCATAATTGGTATCAAATGTAGCAGCTCTTTTGGTAAATCTAGTCTGGCTGTTTGACTGGATAACTAACTCCACGACCCAAAATATATAACAAAAATGTAAAATTACTTTGCTGGTAAAATCATCCTCTCCTACAGACTCACAGGTCCTTTGTCACTTTAACAGAAACTATACATTTGACCCCGTCATGAATTATAAGGATTCAAGCGCCATTTTTTGCAATAAATTTGTGTCAAGCCCATTCTAATATTATCCTCCCATGTTTCGAAAATCTCATATTATTTGGTTTAATCACTCTAACTTTAAGTGAATGGAAGGCCTATTAGAAACACAGTACTACTGAATGTAATAGTTTATTTACTCTTAAATATAATTCATATTTATTACTAGCATTTTCTCAGATACTCTCATCTTAAACTCCAAAGAAGGAAGTAACATTATAACAGACTCCAATAAAACCCGTATTCTTCAACAAGCCTTGGCGAAATACAGCGTAAAGCTGCCAGCATCTCATCCGAAGTCTCGCAATATTTTCCACACAAATACTCCGCGGTGAATGGTCCAGCCTGTGAAGTCCACACTAACAAGAACCTGTATGTATATGCAGTCCAGAGTTGTCCGCCTCTCCTTGTCCTCTTGCTTCGGATTTTCAAGTGGAATCAATTTTCAAATCCACTCGGAAATTCAGGTCTGGACCGATAGCGTCTCGTACGTGTTGAGAGGTTCCACATCATCCGTTGTCCAAGACACTGAAGATGAATTTGAGACCTTCGGGCGAGGACCTTAATTTACCAGACAGCCCACTTTCATCTCACAAAGCTTGAAATTCCACGAAATAAAAGAAAGAAAAACGAAACCAAGAATCAACAAAAAAAATCGTTGGTTTTTACAATTTTAGAGGAAACAGATTTCGAGTGGATATACAGTATATGCCACAGTTTTAAAATCTTATAAGACAGTGGTTACAGCTGCTATAAACGAGGGCCTTTCCATTTGGTATGTATTTGTCGGGACGTTTTGTTTACGGGAATAGGCATCGTTTATTTAAACATTTAAAGGTCAGAAGTACAAAGGAAGCATGCACCCGAAATTGCAACCACTGCACAAGCCGAGTAAGCATTCCACCAGGAATTCGTAAAGCCAATCAACGACCCAACTACCAGACACGTATACCAACAAATCAATTAATACATTATCACCCGCTAATCCAATCTATTAACTAACAAACCAACTGACTAAACAATAAAAAAAATCAACCAGTAACCGCACAACCTACTAACTAAGAGAGAAATCTCCAAATTATTCGAGCAATCGAGTGAAAAGCCAACCTGCCACCGATCAACCTACTCAACCAAACGACCAAATACAAAATGTACATGAAAATGAGAAAACTGATGGTTCTGGGATGAGCTATAGCATGCATGTGGTGGTTGTGTTCAACCAGTGGGCCACAAGCTGTGAGTGTCTGAGGGCCCTGTGTGGTTTGTCGTTGCTTTACAGGACGGCAGGTCGCGCGGTAAGCCGACAACCGTCCAGTAGGTCGCCGGCGATGCTACGCTGTGACGAAAATCAATACCTTGGCTTCTCCTCTCCTTCCTTCCAGCTTCCTTCCTTCCTTCCTTCCTCTGACTTAGACACCTCTTCAAGTTAAATAGAGTCGATGTGACCAATACAAGAAGTGACCAATCGCTTCTCTCGCCGCGCCAGGTCGGTTCAAAGAAATTCTCCTCAGCATTTATTAATAATTGTGGATTATTTAATTACTCCCTAACAATTGTGCACGAATCTACCGTGGCCTGTTTTAAGATAGATCCGCGCATTCACTAAAAATTACAGAGTATAATTTGATATTCTTATAGGTTATTTAATGTCACTGTACCAAATGCAAGATTGGGTCTATGTAGCGCAGAGTGATAATTTCGTTACGTATGGCGAAACGGTAATGACAGAAGTGAAAGTCGTGGCCTGTTTCAAAGCACTGTTTCCGCATTATCATTGTCACCACACCGAAGACAATAGGGTTGCCTCGTTTTCCTATTTTCAAAAATCCTAAACTTTAGTCCCATGTGATACAATCAGCCGGTGTTACCAGCGAGGAGAGATGACCCTCTATGTAGGGAAAATGATAGACAAGATAAAAATTATAAAATATTTAGTCGGAAAAGCTGAAAAGAGACCATTTCAGCGAGAGCTAGTCTTAGATGTGAAGATAATATTAAAGTTGTTGTTGTTTGAGACTACGGACTCGATACGGTTAGTCGCGAGGTCTTGTGAATGCGATTATAAATCTTCTGGTTCCTTAAAAGGCCATTAATTTCATGACTAGCTTAGCACTATTAGCTTCTCAATAAGAAATCTGCTCTATGGAGATAAATAGTGCGCAAGGCATGCATGATGGAAAGCCGGATGGTATAAAACTGGTGAAAATAACAAACATGGCGTTAAGGACAGCCTGAAGAAGGGAGAAAAAAATTATGCCGAAACGTCGTATGTATTGAATATACATCCATGCAACTGATTTTGAATCCAAATGAAACACGAAAAGAGAAACAGATGGCATCAGCTTCCACGTATTGAATTCGTTCGCTATTATGACCATAGGCCCATCATAGATGACCCTCCTCCATTCCTGCCCACTCATATTTGGGGCAAACTCTTGTAACCTCTAAACTTTCCCTTCTGTGAATGACACAACTAAAAGATAATTTGTCAAAGCGAATCTCAATATTTTACCCCATGACGTCACACCACCCTCTTCTGACATGCCAAACACAGCTACGCTCGTTTGCTGTAAAAACCACTTCGCACAAAAAGAGAGGTGAAAAGGACAGAATGAGGGGAAAAAAAACAGGTTCAACCCAAAACATCGCGGTTACACACGATGCTATGAAAATTAAACGGCCCTAATGTGTAGGGGATGAAACACGACTCGGCCTCACTAGGACGTCGGGTCCACCTCCACCCCTCCCACTAACTCACCAGTAATTTAGACCATTACACGCAGGTGGTGTACAGCGAGGGAGACGATTATTTTTTAACTGCACACAGCAGCCAGTGTGCCTTAATTTCAACTCACTCCCCCTTCACGTGTAACAATAGCTGACTGTCCCTCTCGGCGATACCACAGGGTTTGATTCAAAAAGGCATGTTGGACATAAAAATGGCTACTTACACACACCTCTAATTACAGGGCTTTTTGTTTTGTTTTGAAAAACCCCCACCCCATAATTCCGCATATGTCCACAGATCAACAAAAATACAATAAGAGGAAAACACTCAATACATTCCATTCAAAAGCATAATAACGCTGACACATGCACCAATCACGTTCAGAGACGCATAAAATTATTGGGTTGTTTTGAGTGGAATTCAGAATAAAGCGCGGATTTCATTTCTGCTGTGCTATTTAACATTTGGCTATCCCACATTCCCCCCTCAAATAAAAACATTTAATTTAATTTAATTTATTTAAAATGACTGCTTAAGAATAATTATACGTCATTAAACACTACAGTTTGTTAGTGTTTCTCAGACTTTCAGGTGCAATAAACCCCGTCCCTAAAATCATCTAACATATTTTTATGTAATAGAATACATAATAAATAAAATTCTGTAATAGGTAGCAGGTAGAGTTTTTCTCATGTATTTTACTCCGACTTGGAAGTAAAACTGTGTTAAAAAAATAACACTTACAGCGTTAATTATGCTCAACTCAAATGAACTCAACCCCTTAAGAACTACCTGCGGCCCTGCAGGTGTCAGAGGGTCCCCAGTCAAAAAACATCGTCGTACACTACATAAAACTCAAATGGGACATTTTCAAATTCTTCGGTTAACAGATTATCATATAAAAGGAGTTGGCATGTTACTGATACAGACTATAAAACAAGTTCTAGATCTTGCCGAGATCCACAACATTCAACAAAATATTACTCCGTATAGTGAATGTGTAATCTAAATACAATGAAAACTACTTTTATTCAATACGTAAGAAAAAGTGACATATTTTATTTGAAGCGGGAAGAAATGAACACTAAGCTAACCCAGAAGGACAGAATAAATCAAAGAAGGAAGGCATATCGCTTTGAAATATACCATTGCACAGATACATTAGAATTCCTCAAGCATCAGAGTTCATTCTTCTGCTTTTAAGATGAGGCAAATGGGCATCATTCGGGCACCGGAAGCGGGGGTGGGGGTGGGACGGGGTGTCCTGCAGCGATCAGCCTCCCACCCGGAACACGGACTGAGCACGTCGTGAGTTTTCACGATTGAGTCAATTATCACGATGGTGTCACACAGTCGCTCTGAGACCATCGTGAGCAAATATCTGCAAATTACGGCTATAACTTGTTCCCATAGTTCCACTGTGTTACTGCTGAGCTCGATCGATACTGAATAAATCGATACTAAACCTGAGTTTCTTAGTTAAAATCTATCGACGCCAGTATTTGCAGGTAGATACTGGAAGTGACTTAGAGTGTGTCCCCCGTACTTCTCAGGAGTTTAAATACATTCATTTGAGACACACAGATTTTAGTAGTTCATTGCCATATGTTATTACACAGTGAATTGATCTGTCATGTATAACCTAACCTTATCTAACCTGACCTGACGTAACCAAACCTAATGTAACTGAACATAAAGTAATCTAAATGTAACAAATAAAATGTATTCAAATCCAGAGAAGAAGTTTAACTGTAAGAAATATTGTTCAAATTAAAATACACAAAATTATAATTTTATTGATTATGTTTTGTTGATATTAAACTCGATTACCCGCCCAACGATGGCGTTATGATTTAGCCAGTATCTTAATTAGTTCAGTTTTAGGCTCGTATCAGTAAATTCACGAGCGCTACTGTTTCTATAACAAGAAAACTTGTATTACTCTTGAAAGAAATATACCCTAAACTATTAGGCCGTATACGAAGATACAGAACAACGTGACCGCAATTTGTTTTGCTGGATCGATCCCACCATTGCCTGTATCCTAGTTACTGTATAATTCTACAATTCTTCAATACGAATTTTTAGTATATTAACGTGCCGTCCCCTGCACGGTAGGCCACACAGCGTACCGCAGTATTAACAATCGGTTTTACAATACTTTAATAAACTCTGTTCATAATAATTGTACTGGGGTGAGGAACTGCCTTACAAACCTTGTGTAATCGCGTATTCTTCATTAGCCCAATGCAGTCTGCCACAATCTCCATCGGTTCGCCAGAGGGGGTTAACAAATGAGTCGTTCAAATCCTATTTCAAAAACCAACTGACAGTGACTATAATGACCAGGGTTCGACAACCGCACACACAAAAACCTCCTGCTGTACGGTGATTTTGTCTGGTGGGAAATGAAAATTAAAATTAAAAACAAAATACAAAGTCGGATGCCAGATAACTGCACAACGTGATCTGCCAGTAGTTATCAGTTTACAAATTCGGGGAGATGAATTCTGTGAGGAAGCCTGTGAAGCATTATTAGTGCGTATGACCGTTCTCAAGATTCATTTCCCATAAGCACTTGGCATCATATTTGGAGCTCGATATTCTTACAAATTCGTGACAATTACTTTTATCAGGCCATAAAGTGAGCACAACACAAGGCCTTTTCATACGAAGATAAAATCGAATTTACCAAATTTCTAAAAAAAAAAAATGGGCTTCATCTCACAAAAAGGACACGTCACGTAAGCAAAACAAACACGAAACTAATAAAAATTAAAAACACATCAGGACGTCTGTGTTATACATATATTAATGCGTCCCTTTATTAACACAACACTGTACATATTTACCAGAAATACCCTAAATCCGTGTAAAGTAGTTTGTACCAGGTAAAATTAGAAGAAGTGTTTTATAACTTAACACAACGTAATCTTACAAAAAAACTACTGATATTTGTATGAACATCTAGGTCTTAATGTATCCCTTGTTAAAAATAAGTCGCCATCAGTTTAGGTTAAGTTACGTTACATTTCAGCAATAAATACTTATTCTCGTATTGCACAAGAAAAACTAATTTAGATGGACTTTGGATGTTTCTGATAACACATACAAAAATTAAATTTAATATCCTATCGGACAAAACTTAGGGCTCCCTAAAGTGGAGTATGCGCCCTGAACGTAATTGTAGTTATTTTTATTATTATTAACCGGGCCAGTTCAGTCAATATAGTAACTAGATTGAGCGGGGGGAAAAATGGGTTCACTTCAAAATTCGCATGACATAAATGTCTTAGAAATATTTAATTCTGAAAGGGCAATGTCCGTTGGGGTTAGTTCATCTTTAAGACCACAGAATTCGAGGGTCAAGGCAAGGGGGAGTTGAAAAGGTCCCTAGATATAAAGGTCGTCAATTGTCTGTCGAGACCAGTGGCCTCGAAGAGAGGGCTAGACATTTAACATTTTACGCATCTCAATATTTAGAAAGGCATTTGTCGTAGCTTGAGTATCTGTATCGATTCTCAGAAGGTAAAGCAGTGATACCTCAGTGGTGGGACATAGTTCTAAAACAGCATTTGCATGATTAATTGTTACGTAAAATAATTTCAGGGTTATTTAACAAGGACATTTCAAATGGATTTATTATATAACTCCCAATGACGGAATAATTGGGAAAGGACCAATTTACTACAACGCAAAAGGATGTGGTTGTTGAGTATTTCAAGTTACTGCTCCAACACTTACCCTGAGGGTCTGAAGAAAATCACAAAGAACTTATTTAAACTTCCTAATACTGCTGAGCGAAATGATAAGCTTACACATTACGCAATTTTATCCATCATTCCATAAAATCCTATTACTTAAGCCAAAATATGTAATATCTTAAGCACCAGGATCTCAAAAACTTTAACACCATTTTTTAAAATTCAGAAGTTAATTTTTAGTGTTGAATATGAAGCACGCATTATTATTATATTTGAATCAATTTATATGTTACGTTGAGAAAAGCAAGTAGTTAGCCGAGGCGTTAATTTCCAAAATTAGTTTATGCGTCAAAAAGTTAATACGTGCATTTGCAGAGCGCGAGTTTTGTGCTTAATTTAAACAGACTGTGCCGTAGCAGCTATACCCCGCGGTCGCAACTTCACTAATGAAAGTAATCCCGAGGCTAATCTGCATTGAAATTGAAATTTACATGAAAACCCTGGGGAGTTTTACTCAGAGTTACGAAGTGAACAGGGCAGGCATCAAGCCTTCAGTGACGTCAAGAAATTACACTCCCTGAGCGCCCTACAGTCCGACCCGAACAGGATGCTGTGGTCGCCTGTTCCCCTGTACCTTCATTACAGCCACCGCCACACGTGTGCTGGTAATACAGGACCCTGTAACCACGACACAACTGAGGCATGTGATTGACTTTGCTGGAGAAATTTCACAGCTGAGAATGGCATTTCTTGAGCATCTCACGAAGTGGCAGTTTAACTTTCTATCTTTTCCTGATGCACTTTACATGATCACTTGTAGTGTCCATAGTTGAAAAGTCATAAATAGTTCGCTTCAACTATCAAAAGAGGGCAGGAGATGATACAATTCAATAAATACATAATATAAAATATGAATACAAGATGGTTGTCTACTGGGATGTTGCGTCGTGCAGTCTCCCTGAATTGACCGACATTTCAGAGATGCTTACTCCTTCCATCGTAATAGCATTGGAGGTTGTAAGCAACTCCGAAACGTCGTTCAACTCGACGAGACTACACGACGCAACATCCCAGAAGACAGCCAGCTAGCTTCACACTCGCTGCTTTGAAAATCTAAAATCTCACCTAGACCATGAAGAATCTGTCATCGAAAGGATGCCACTATATGTTTAGTAACCAGCGGTAAACAAGTTCAAAATAAATAACGTTCACAAATTTGTGTCCAAACTTCGTTTACACGTGTTACCATGATTGACGCTGCGAGTTGTAGTTAAACAGTACTCAAATCAATAAGCATGCAGTTGTGTACACTTACACTAAGAAGAATAAGCTGGAATATTAATTGATGAAATAAACGCGTAGATGGGGAGTACAATATTAAAATTAAACTGTAAAAAAAAAACAGGGGGTTGAATGTGTGAACCAAATGAACTTGAACTGGAATAAGGGCCTATGTACTCGTATATACTTTGTGATATGATGATAAACAATCTCGGTCTATAACAGGAAATTTGGATAACTATAAACTATATAACAAAGATCCCATACCATGCTGAAATCCAAACTATCGCAACAAAGTGATTAAATTATGGAAATACACACGCTTGGATTATGGTTGAAATTCACTGTGATCTCATTTACATGAAAATTAACAAAACAGTATTCCTAACGTCCCATCACTTGCGCTGCTAAATCATTTTACTGCTCAAAACGGACTGATTCATTCCGTCTGCAGAACTTAAGTTGACTTCATTGACTTTACACAAGAACCATGTAAAGTTATTTAATTTTTAGTAATTACAAGCAGAAGAATAATTCTGAGTACCTTGCAGTCAGCTGATCAAAAAATATCCCTGCCTTTAATAAAATCCGAAATTGCATTATAGTATTTACAAGAGCCCTGGACTGGACCTTATCGTGAGTTAGATAACACCAGTCTACATCCAAGACACTTTCTCTCGTGTTCACTACTATTCTATTTCCACCAACTTTCCTTCTCAGACGCTAAACTGTATATCCGACGCGTACTTCCGCACAATTTTCTATATCATTCAGTTTCCTGATGTTAATTCGAAAACGGGGGAACATGGCTGATCAGCAAGGGTTTATAATCCCACTCTCTCTTTGGGTTGAATGTCTAAGACCGCGTGGTCCAGCAGCCCTGTGAGAAGCAAGAACACGGACCATTGTCTACGCCGCGCATCGATTATTACGTCCATAAAGTTTATGACGCGAGATGAAATACAAGTGCCGGCGACATCCAGATACTCGGGTGTATGAAGACAGAAGAATCAGACAGCTGAAAGAGGAATGGTGGAAGAAATGCGTTCATACCCGAAGACAAAACAAAACTGGAAAGGGAGATTTGAGGTTCTCACGGCTGCGAGAAATACGAAGATGTTCTTTTTCGGAGTTGTGACCCATGTAGACTCAGAGGTAGACACCGACGTTTTGTGGAAACATACTTAATATATTCACCTTTAGCCCTGAAGATGGAGACAGCAGGGTTTTTTTTTTCGGAACGTTGGTCATACCCCAGATGAACTACATCGTCAAAACTGGAAAGGTTTGCAGCAAAGAGATAGGTCGCTTTCTCGCAGGTGGGTACTCTAGCGGAAGGGTCGAAAACTGCCGTCTGCTCGGGCAGACGTTTAACGGAGATCGCTTCACTGTTGCGCACTCCAGAGAACAAAGCGTACTTGTCAAGTTTGTGTTTACAATTCGGCATAAATAAATAATTTCAATTTTATTATTTCATTTAAATTGTGTAGTATGAAATGCGTATCAAAATGATACTTGTGAGGAAGTTAGGAGCAGACTAAATTCCGGAAATGCTTGCTACTTTTCAGTCCAAAATATTTTGTCTTCCCGTCTGATTTCTAAGAACCTGAAAATTAAAGTATACAAAACAATAATCTTGCCTGTTGTTTTGTATGGGTGCGAAACATGGTCTCTCACTCAGAGGGAGGAACACAGATTGCAGGTGTTTGAGAATCGGGTGTTGAGGAGGATATTTGGGCCTAAGAGGGAAGACGATGGGGCGTGGAGAAAACTGCACAATGACGAGCTTAAAAATCTGTACTGCTCCCCCCAGTAATGTGAGGGTGATTAAGTCGAGAAGAGTGAGATGGGCGGGACATGTAGCGCGCATGGATGGGACAAGAGGTGTGCACCGGGTACTGGTTGGGAAACCTGAAGGAAGAGACCGCTGGGGAGACCTAGACGTAGATTTCAGGCGGGATCTATGGGAGATAGGAGTTGAAGGAAACTGGATTTTGTTGGCCCAGGACAGGGTCCGGTGGAGGGCTTTGGTTAATTCGGTGATGAACCTTCGGGTTCGGTAAGCCATTTAGTTAGTTAGTTAGTTAGTATGAAATGCGTTTGAAATGGGTTAAATGTAATCGCATATTTTATACCACGTACAGATTTTTAAAACGATGAACCGTTTAAGAGAAAACTCATATACTTTTATTTACGCGTCATGTAGAGTCATTTATGCTTGACAGATACGGGCCGAAATTAAGTTGATATGACAAGTTCAGAGTAGATCCACAACACTGTGAGTTGAATGAAATCCGACCAGTATTTACGGAGGTCAAACACGTGGACGGATGGTCAGACATGACCTACACTTTTATTTACTTCATACAACGAAAATAAAACAAAAATGTCTTGCTCTTTAAATACATTTACAACGTTCCTTCAGGCATTTTATAAGTTAAGAAGACGTCAGTACTCATAATGTAATTATCGACAAGCAAATAATCTTCAGACAGGACAATTTTCAATAAATTACCAGGATCTGAACACGTGTCGACAGCGCAAAGTGTACCAGTACAAAATTCGTGACTGTGCATAATAACGTCTGGTTACTTGGAAACTAACACGATACAGTCATCCCCTGCTGTGCGGCGACCAGCACGACATCGCCTCCTGCAAATTCTTTCCAGTCGAGCATGCAAGTTATGAGGTCGAGGATTCCGTGTTTGTGTGCCCCGCAACACCGCTTTAAAATCACCTGAAAAACGTTTTTAATCCAATAACTAACTACAAAAAGCATGTTTTCCTTGGAAACTTGTTCAAATAGTCATTCATGTGGTCAAAAGATTCCCTGCTTATATGATGCCAGTAGGTCTTTCGTCATGCGAAAAACAGCACGTCATTAGACCCTAACTTTAGTCAAACAATGCACATGATAATGCATAATGACCTTAGATTTCGGAAATGTTTATTATTTGTAGGATTTGAGGTTTTCACGGCAGTGAGAATGAAGATGTCTGTCTTCTGGGTTGTATCGCCGTGTAGTCTGGTAGAATTTTACCAAAGTTTTAGAGGTCTTTGATGAGTTATAACTCTGAAGATGGAGGCAGCAAGGACCTATGAAACATTGGTAAACGTCTACCAGACTACACGGCGCTACAACCTAGAGGACAGCCATCTTCATACTCACCACCGTGAAAACCTCAAATCCTACAAATAATATACAATTCCAAAATCTAAGATCTATTTTAATATTACCCTCCCACTTAGGTCTCTATAATGCCTAATTTCGATCAAACATTTCCACGTGTATGTTTTGACGGTTAATCGGATTCTCCTCCATCTTCAGCTATGCTAACTAGACTAAGGTTTGAAGGACTTGGGATCGATTCCTGGGTGACCCCACACATTGGAAGTCGAAACCAGACTGACACTTCTGGCACTGGGCTGTTATGGTTGACGAAAGGCGAAGAGGCAATGCGCACGAAGGCAAGCTGAGGCAGGCAGAATCTTCTCTCAGGGCGCATACAGGCACCACCTGTAAGCCGATATTAACTCCCTCCCGTCCTTGCGACCCCTCCACGGCACAGCAGATAATTAATGAGGAGCAGTTTCAAAGAGGCCTTTTCATTACACTGCCTTCCTACCTACGCCTCACCCTCTCCTTCCTCAAGACTTTGACTGCGCTTTCTTTTTCATCAGCACCATCATCGTTATCACATACTTTGTAATTAATATCACTTTTTATACGCCACTTCCTTCCTTGCTTTCGGCTGAAGGTACAGTCGTTTCAGATAATATCAGATACAATCCATTAGTGTGGTAATAAGATTCAACTAAGTAAATATTCAATTAAATTTGAAAAGGGAAATGATATCGATCTGTCCTTCAAGGACGTGTCTCACACACCTTGAAGATGGATGAGACACGTTCTTCAAAAACGTTGGTAACCATTTACAATATTACATTAAGTGACAATCCAGAATACCCCGATTGACATTTTCGCAGTCGTGAGAACTTTAAAAATCACATTCTTTTTCTTATTCTAGTTATACAAGGATAGAAACTGACATTTGATAAAATTTCAAAGCTACTTCCTGCCTTTCTCGTGGTTACATTATTCTGTTTATAATATAATTTCTATATTTAAAAAAACGATTTTAAGAGAAATCCAAAATGTTTGCGCAAAATTCTGGCATACAATGATTCATAATAGGCCTATTCGTCAAAATATAAAAATTAAACCAAAGCGAAGCTCTTGGGGAAGGATCTGCATGTTAAACACGAACAATGGTGGGTCGTACTTCGAAGCAAAATCGAAGTGGTTATCGACATTTTCCTGTTTAAACGGGATACCATTAAGCCCCTTGCAGATTGCCACTAAAATGCAATGCATTGCTGATGAAACTGCACATTTGTACTATTTATTGTGGGCGTTGGCTGTGGTAATTTGCATTCGATTTTCAATATTTGCGAAGTCGATTACGTTTAAACGACGTGCATAGAGTAGGCCTTGGTTTACTTATGTTTGTTTTATTATTGTGTTTAACCATATTTACGTAATAATAATTGTTAAACTATTATTCGTATGCTCACAAGGCAAATAAGAGAATTTTCTACTTTATGCGTGAACAGTGCATTAAGATATATTCCATTAGTTAAGTGTGTCATTGCTGCTAATGGTATATGCAGATTTCTGAACATTTTTGGCAAAAACTTTATCTCCTTTGAGGGCAATTTCTCTCAGTGAGAAAGTGTTTAGTGTGATTGTATGTATTTAGTTTATTTTTTTATCTCTACTTCGTTTTTATTTTATCTTCTGGGGCTGACTCTGTAATTCGCTCTTGAGTCAGCACGTTAAAATAAAGAATTGAATTCAATTTCTGATTCAATCATGGCCGTTACGGATATAACCAAACCAAATGACAATCTATAAACCGATGACCAGAATTCTTTTCGTCTGAAAAACAATCAAAAACATATCCGCCCACGCTCTAACTTACTTTAATTAAGGTATCTTGTGATAAAAACTTAGCTTATGGGATCAACATATTCATGTACGATTGTCCGTCATTCCACGACGTTTCGAAATAAATCACGAATTTTCAGGAAATCTCTCATGCAACTGTAGATCACTCTCTCTCTCCATAAAGTTTAATTCTCTACCGCCGATGTCTCAGAAGACAGACGTTTTTGATTTAATCTGTTCAAATATTTCTAAACATTTCAGCGTCTTGTGACTTTCTAATACACAAAATTTCAATTTAAACTAAAGACAGCTTGCTACAAAGCTCGTTGGAGAAAGAGAGACGAGGGAGGACGTATGAGAATGCTGACGCAGAGACACCGAGTGTATAAAAAGAGACAGAAGAATAGTTTACGAAAGATAAATAAAAGAAGATATTTAAACGCTGTATATAACACATGTGAAAGAAAGAATTATCGACTGAAAAGTAAAAGTGTGTTGAATGAACATGCAGTCAGCTTGTTACCTACCTCTTCTCCGTCACCAAAGAGGAACTACACAAAGGTAGAGGAAGAAGGAAATTAATTTTCTAGCTCTGTTGTCAATCACTCGTGTTAGCGGGAAAACAAGAGACAAGCGAGACGCCGAACAACCGGGGGCGACGCATTAATCGCTACGGGAAGAAATAACTGTAATGAGTAAGGCAATGAGGGGCTCGTGTCACAATAATGCCTTGCACTTGTGGGGCTCGACGATGACAAGCAGAAGATCGAGGTAAGAGGTCGGCAAATTTCGGTTCGTCACAACAAACATGACCGAATCATAAATATTAATCGTCTTTATTTATCGCTTAATAAGAATGGACCCAAATTCGTTATGTATCAGACTAAAGCCAATCTGACACACGATGAAGAGACAGACATACCAAATGAATATGTCTCCGTGTAATGGTCAACACTTCTACGTATTCGGGATTCAAATCTCGCCCCTGTGACGGACTATTTTCAAAGAGCGTCTGTCATCCCCTCCAATAATAATAACAACAACAACTACCTTCCTAAGCCTGCAAAAGGCAGTTAAATCCAACTCTTTATTCTTAAAGTAGTTCTTTATTTCTTTCAGTGTCTTGAATGAAATATGCCACCATCTTGTAACATGCTACAGTCCCTGGTGACCAACCGTGACCAGGAGTGACCATGCGTAAACAGACGTTACCAAAGCGGTGCGTTTGATACCTCGGCTGCCATAGTTTTCCTCAGTCTTTCTCAACGAATTCCAGAGCAGTGCATACAAGTAACTCAGAGCCAGCCTTCTATTTCAAACTCCCGGCAGAACCCTCATTGACAGTTCTTATCCCATTCAAACGCTTATCATCTGTGAAATCGAAACCTGTAGCAATATTATTGACATAAGGGACAACAGAGATATATTTGTTCGCCTTCTCAAAACGGCAGCCTAAAATACACTTTGTAGGTATTTAAAACTCAGTACAGAGCATGCTCTTTTATTTAACGACAGCATCTCAGTTAATTATTGTGTAAGTAAAGTAACGTTTTTCCCACTATACGCCATGTAGGCGTTTGGGGTGAGAGGAGGTATAGCTCCTCTCTTCCTTGACCCCGGCACTAGATGGGGGTGAGTGGTCAGCATCACGCCCCGGCCGGCTTTACCCCCGGGAAAGGACCCCGGTACCCATTGTAGAGGAGGCTGGGTGGGCCCCAGAGCCGGTCTGGACTCAGAGGCTAGAGGAAAAAAAAAAATCCTCTGCCCCCGTCGGGGATCGAACCCCGGTCGTCCAGCCCGTAGCTAGTCACTATACTGACTGAGCTATATGATTTATTAAAACTGTGGAAAAATTTTCTCTGGTCCTCTTTCATTTTCTATCCCGGTATTTGATTCGTTGGGACTTAAGAAGGTCTTTAAAACATTCAAGTCAGTAAGCCTATAGCCGATCTCAGGGCAAAGAATCAAGTTGGATACGTTCCCGAACTATACCACCATATTCTAGAATTTATAATAGTAATGTTTATAATAATAGCCTGTCAGCCAGAGTTAGGAAATGAAACAATGAACTATGTACAAACTATGCTTAGCCCGCATATTTTGAAGTAGGCAAAAAAAAAAAATGTCGAATTCACTTCCAGTGTCGTCTCACTTTTGTTAATTCTCTCTGCATGTTCTTCTTTGCGGTTTAAATTTTCTGCCTGAGCGTTTACATTTCGAAATAGCAGCACAAGCAAAGCAAAACATGCCAGAGGGAGGGATCACAGAGCAAAGAGGGTGTTGAAGGGTTGACTGCTACCCCGAACACTCCAGTTGGTATGCTAGTTATGTTGACAGTAAAATATATATTTAACTAAGTCGGTGTCATACGAAAATTATGGCCATTTATTATCACACACAAGCATTTCACCCCGTTCACCCCATTCTCACCCTCGTTTGTGCACCACGCGGACTCTGCAGAGGGCATGGGCCGGGGGGAGGGGGGGGCTAATACCAACATAGCCGTTTCACTTCTACACCAAAGATAAGTAATTGTCTCCGTGCTTTCACTTGCAGTAACTCGAGACATTTGTTAAAACCTCCCTCGCCGTTAACCCCTTCTTCATCTGTCTCTTACCCGCTTCTATCTTACAGATTTATTTCATCAGTGTTTGTTGTTCGACTTCAAATCTCTCTCCCCATGTACCTAGCCTCAGTCTCCGTCTTCGTCGTCTTTAGCGAAAATGTGTGCCTATTTCCAGCAGGGAGGCTTACACTCATTTTTCTAATGAGTACGTTACGTTGCCTTGCGGATATAGAACAATTCTCGCACACAGTAACACCTACAGAAATTTTTGGAACAATATCACGGTGGTCTAGCGGTTAGAACGCTGGCCTTGTAATCCTGGGGTCTCGGGTTCGATTCCCGGCGGTGCCCAAATTTATAACTTGTGTTGGGCAAGGCCGTGGTCTAGGCAACACGGAGTTTTCCTCCGTGGCATCCCAACAATTACTCCATTCACACACAGAAGAAGGCAATGGCAAACCACTTCTGGATCATCTGTCAAGAACGTATATGAACAGGTCCCAGTCCGAGAAAAGGATGGAAGGATCCTGTTCATATGGACCTGTCGTCAGACAGAACACTAATTAATTAATAATGACAGATTAATCTGAAATTCACAAGTTAGTATTAGACTGCAATTTTGGCTCAAGACACTTCCTGCATCTAAACCCCGGCGTTGACCTGAACACCTATGGCATTAGAGTTCTCTAATTTGCAAATATCAACTGATCTTTACGAGTTTATCTTAAGGCCTGGTATAAATGTAAGAGTTAGTTATACGTACCAAAAAAATCATATTCGAACGGAATTGAAAAAGTAAAAGGAATTCTGGAATATTTTATTTGTGATATTGGCATTACTGCTGAGGTCAGGTCATAATGTAGAAAGCAGGACTGTTAACAACACGATAGTGACGTATGGTGTTGGTAATTAAGAATTTATAAAACTTCAATCTTCTTAACCTCATTATTGTTATTGAATTACTTTCAGAGCCATAATTATTTTCCTCAAAAGCCCAGCCAATAAGTGACAGTGCATAACACGGCAGAGATATAAAATATAATACGAAAAAATTGGTATCTGCGTTCTCTTGTATACCCAATATTTCGTTCTGTAACAGTCTACCCATCACGAAAAGCAGGACGCCTACAACTGGAGCCAATATAAGGTAAAATCACTTATGAGGTGCATTTTATACGCAGTTTGTGTGCGTACCCCAGATCCACCCCACACAATATACAAAGCAGTAACAGACAGACCGACCAACAGACCGAGCTCGGCTAGAGGGTGTTTAGATAAGGATTTATATCTTTAATATCCCCCGCGCACGTTTCAACCTTCCACATACACCCGACCCCCATGTAAATACAGAGCGTAGCTACTTCTTGCCTGTAGCTTACGAGGAAATAAAGCTGGGAGACCCACATGCACTGCCTAATAACAGAGAACCTAAAGGAATAATTTCCCCTCTGCCGATAAATACCTCTAGAGGTAGTGGAAACAAAGCTGTTGTAACTAGACGCAGATGGTGGTCCAGCTTCAGGCTCCGTCAAATTTACCTTGGGGTCCAGTGGGTAGGTGGATGAATGGGCCCCATGTGGTGGCTGTCTCAGCCCTTTCAGAAAGTAGGAAGGCTGTTGCCTACCTGACTCGCGTTCCCCGTATTCACCAATCTTCAGTTTGTACGACCACTAATAAATTTCCCGTCAAGGACGATGCGAAAATCTAGAGTAGTAAACATACATCGTCATAAATATTGTCCCACAAAGCCCAAAATCGGGCTACAGCATTTACCATGGCAACGGCTGCAACATCGCACACACAAATATTATAACAGAAAGTCGTAAATTCCTTCACAACAAACGACCACAAACAAATGCATGCATCTTATGGACGGATATATACGTTTAGAAAAAGAAACAAGAAAGATTTGTATTCGTGAAAATTAACAAAATCGGCCAATATTTAAAGCTCTATTGCCGAATCAAAGCGTTACGTTCAGTTAAGAAAATAAATAAATAAACTTCTCTCTCCCATATCTTGCCTCTGTTTGGTCTTCATATAAAATCGGGTCTTTCCTGGGTGTAAAGTAGGACCTACCAATAACTAAATAACTCTTTGAAGTAGAGTCCTTCTTCAGAAGCTAATTATCGCTCAGCTGGTCACGAAATTTACGAAATTAAATGGTCATTATCGTGTTCACAAAAGCCTGTTACTGATCGCAATCCTGATTCAGATTAATCCTGGCCACATCCTCCCTAATTTTAATATTATCCTGCCATCTACGTCTAGATCTTTTTTGTGGTTCTGTATGCATTTGTTTTCCGAGCCACCTTCAATTCCTACGACAGGTGACCTGTATAAATGATGACATTAACTGAACACTTATTGAATTCGTCTGGTAACGTAAATATAAGGATTTAACACAAGTGGCAATAAAGTGGTATATACCAGATCGGCAGACGGAAGACAGAACGTGTTCAGCGAATACTACAGGCCACTGTGAAAGGACGGATCTCATGAGGGCAAAGGTACTAACACCACACGCCTGATCGTAACTCAGTTTACTTAATGGTAATTATAAAAAAAAATATTAAAACTTGGTATATTCAGATTAACCCAACCAATTAATAAAATTTCCGGATTCTGTTTGAATTTCAGTGATTACATGAATATAAGCTAAAGTTGGAGGTCAATAAAAGCCTCGTTCTGAGTTAACATAACTTCATCTTTCTGCTATTTTATCCCTAAATTTACGAACTTTAAAATTTTCAGCTTAAAGCCCAGTAACGGAAGTTATAAAAAGAGAGTTTCTGCACAATAAATGGGACATTCGGAAGACAATCTGATTCGACTGGCACCAGTTCGAATCTCGGGCGTGGTTTTTCGTGGTTGCCTCTCTTTCTTCAGACGAATACCTGAAAACGGGCCAGGACCACATCCTTCCAAATCCCTTCGATAACTTTGTAATGTCTGATGTTAGAATTTAGGTCGCCAAGGGAGTACAAGATTATTTACAATGAAATAAATTCTAAACAATCAAATATTTCTAGAAGCAGCAGACGACTGACTTGTGTCAAAGATGTGAATATGTGGAGGTTGGTTCCAGGTGGAGTTTACGAGCTAATTAAATGCAGAGCTCACATTCATGTATGACAAACGAGTTTCTCGTGAATTCTAGAGCGTTCTGAGGATGACATTTTTAAATTATATTACTGTATTTCTGTATTTTGTGCATAGTCTCGTAACAGAACAGAACACTACGTTTCAAAAACTAGATTTTATACAGTTTTAGTTGATTGATTATGGGACTGTTGTTGCCCAATGATTGAGGTCGGCTCTTCCTAACAGACCAGAGAAGGTATTCATTCCCACCTTCTAGCCTGAAAACAGAAATACGTAAAGTTTCCAAAACGCTGTATTCTTCAGAATACAAATGTACAAAATCAAAAACCCAATAATGGTGAAAAAGTTTCTGGTTACTGAGTAGTATATTTATCAGTAAAATGATGAATTGAATTAATTCTGCAATAATGAAAATGAAACTACTAATTCCTGTTAACGACTTTAATGACGTTTTGGTATATCCATTACATGTAGTTTGGAAGAAATTCCAATACCAAAAAGTAAATAAAGACAATTTCAAATTTTGAGCAGAGTAATGTGATGTACCTACACAAAGAACAACTCCAGCGGAATTGGCGACCATAGAAGTAAATTTGACAATTAAGAACTTCGCATTAGCCATGACAAGTGCTTACAAAGTCCTCTTGAGTCTGCTGGCGGGGAGCAGACTTTCTTCCTCTCAGATTCAGAAAACCATTGATCGCTTCCGAAAGTAATCCCACAGATTCGTAAAATATAAGCATAATAAAACAAGGCACATGTATCAGACAGTCAGTATAGTGACTAGCTACGGGATGGACGACCGGGGTTCGATCCCCGACGGGAGCAGAGGACTTTTCCTCTAGCCTCTGCGTCCAGACCGGCTCTGGGGCCCACCCAGCCTCCTCTACAATGTGTACCGGGGTCCTTTCCCGGGGGTAAAGCCGGCCGGGGCGTGATGCTGACCACTCACCCCCATCTAGTGCCGAGGTCAAGGAAGAGAGGAGCTATACCTCCACTCCCCCCCAAGCGCCTACATGGCGTATAGTGGGACAAACTTTAAACAAACTACATGTATCAGAACCGCGGGTAATCGTCACACTAAATGCGGCGTTCTGTTCGGTCCTCGTTTGATGTGCTCTTACAAAAGAGACTGCATTGTTTCAAAGTCCGCGTAAACAAGTGCGTAATGCATGCACGTGGTATGGTCAATGCATCATTCGCTCTAGAACTGCTCAATTGATTTCTCATTAACGCTTCAAGCTCTGGTCAGTTCAACGACCTGGTGTTCGCTGCAAATTAAATGACACGCATAGACGAAAACTGCGGATACAAACAGACCGCTTAGCATTAAACACTGCGATGAACGGGCGAACAAATGAAATATACACAGAACACGACGGTGAAACAGACGGAAATTTCCCCAGATTGTAAAATACAGACCGAAGCGAGGAAAAAAAGGGGGTAGACAAAATGAAACAAACCTGGACAATACACTTACGACAATTTAACGAAGACGCGGTAACAAGGCACGTTATAACAGCTTAAAGGGACCGCATGTATTTATGGGAATGTTTAGATATTTACATATTGTTTGATGTGGATATGAGACGTAGGGGGGAAAACAGTTTCAGGCTGCTTGGGAACGAAGTCCTAAGGAGATTGATTAGCTACACCAACAGAAATAAAGCAAGTCAAGGATTACAAAAAATAAACTACGAGTAGCGTCATACCTGCTGTTGTGGACATGGTTATTATTGTTGTTATTGCAATTCAATCAAGAAGAATGGACGAGACGTGTAGCACGCATGGTAAAATGGGGGGGGGGGGAAAACATATGATACGTTTTTAACCGAAAACGACTCGCAAGGTTTAGCTGAAAATTAATAAGGCAATAGCGAGTATTAAAATGCTACTTAAAAGGAAAGTTTGGCTTTGGAAATTGGGAACTTCTGTGAACGGGCTAATGCCTCTTCGGGTTTTATAAAAGCAAACAATACCTTTACCAGAAGAAAAAATCGCCAATGAGTGAGTTTCAAGTCATGTTTTCTTACAACCGGTGTTTTATTTATTTATTTACGACACACGTGTGAGTATAGCCACTTCTGTTCCGTATTCGGAAGGTCCCGGATTCAAATCTCGGCTCGGAGGCCAGCTGTCCTAATTGCGGTTTTTCAGTTTTCTCCTCAGTCCCTCCAGTACCTGAATTCAGGCCACGACTTCTTCATTCCGCTTACTTTCTAATTCATCATTCGTTAATCATCAACTATATTTAGTCAGCTTCTAACAGCCTCATGAAATAAACCGTAAACAAATGAAAGAGTACAATCCGTCTGATTCTTTGACGCTTCGGGGGCACACAAGACGACGTCAGTGTCTTCTGATCCTCGCTGGCCGCCTGTCTCGCGAGTCTGTCCACTTAAGTGCCAATTCCAACGTCACTAAACATTTGTGATCTTCTTGCCATCTGATCCCTCTTCCTTCACTGTCGATTTATTACCAGTCTCTCTCTCTCGTTTCCACTACTTTTATTTCAACATGCCTTTGGTCTTCTTCACACAATCTGAACAAAAATATCGCTAAACCTTTGAAGCCGGAACTCATCTAAATATTCACACATTCAGTCCGTACCGGAAAAGAGAACGCTCCTCCATTACAGAACTCAACTGGTTAACGCTGTTTCAGAAAGCGATTTCTTTACCAAGAATTACCTAAAACCCACAAATGTACAAGATTCAGACTTGATGATTGTTAAAACATGTGCTACAATAACACTTAACAATGGACTTTCAAAGTTAAACTGTTTCTTTCTCATTATTTATATCTCTCTCGTTTCCATATCTCCATTTTCTAGCAATTTTTATTTTATTTTTTCTTCCAATAAGAGACAAAGGGCCAACAAGAAGGTCCATAACCTCAATAATCGTCTGTCTTGTTGTCTGAATTATTGTAGTTTTCTTACGCGTAAACCTTGTCATTTCTAATTATTTTAAATTTCATTCAAACTATTTTCTGATCTTAGAATCAAACACGATTAACCTAAAACACACAACAAATAATCCCAAAAAACAGAATTCACCTAACAAATGAACTAAACTAAACTAAGAATCCGATCTTAAACCTCATCCCTTTCTTTTTCCTTTCCATTTTTAACTTCACCTCTCTCTTGGTATCGGATTCCTCGTCTTCTCCTCCATCCTTCCGCGCGCACACACACACAGTGCCTCCCAAACACAGCCTCTCGCCTGAGTCTACTTTGCTTGCTCTAAGCCTTGCTAATACCTTCACTTCAGAGCCAGAGAGCGTTAATTAATAATTGCAGCAGCAGCATCACTGAGGAACCCCCCCCCCCCACCGACAGCCCATCACAGCTTATACTGGAGAACTAAGTGTGTATGTGTGCCTTAACTTGTATGCTACTGATTAAAGCCAGGGACGAAGTTGGTTGCCTCCCGCCAGCCGTACGATATGACTTTCAGCAAATTAGAATCGTCAGCTGTTTTCCTGCTTCCTAGGCCAAAGATGGCTGGGAAGGAGAAGCATGGGGAAGACATTACACGGGCTGGACAATGTTTAGGGACGGAGGGCCCACGCCACAACACTGATTTTGAAACTGTGGAATGCAACATTCCCACCAGACGCGGTTGAGGGCCTCAGCATTTAGTATTTGATATATTTGTGCCTTATTGTTTTGAATTAGTTTTCAGAGAAAGCAAAGCACTGATGAAAGAAGATGTCATCAGAGGCGAAGGATTACCACCCGCCCCCGTCATGACATTTTGCCAACATTCGTATCCGCAGTGTTGCAGACTGATACATTCCTGTCTGAATTTGGGATATACTTTTGTCACGTGCCTGTAAACAAAATTTAAACCAGCCAAGAAATATTAAAAATAATCGAGATGTAATAAGGCGTAAGAGCAAATTAAATTCCGGAAATGTACGCTGTCATTCAGTGCAAATATTTTGCGTTCTGTTCCGCACAAACATTTAAATATTGCAACAAGTTTACAAAATTAGAATTTTGTGAAACTTCATCTCTTTCATTCTTACAGAAAGAACATCGAGTGAGGGCAAATGAGAACAAGTTGCTGAGAATAAGAAATGAAACAACAGAGAGCTCAAGAAAATTACATGCCGGTAATGAAAACTTCCATAATTCGTAATTTTCGTGTAACTGAGCTTCATCAGGAATGATATGGAGAGGATAAACGGAACGCACATAAGGGCCTAGAAATTAAAATAAACGCTGAAGATTGCTTTCCTCTGGTAAGCTGCGCCATGCAGCCTGCTAGAACTTCGCCGACGTCTCACTGAGGATGAGGCAGCAAACACCCACTAGACCACGCGGCGCAACATCAAAGAAGACACTCATTTTAAAACTAGCCGTCGTGAGAACCTAAAATCTCACCCACGAAAAAGTTAGACGGAAAACACAATAGGAGATACCACCAGCAAAACATAACGCGTAAAGGGTAACATAACATAGGACGTGGAGGTCTGGATTGCGTGTGGTACAACGGTAGGCTTTTGTGAACACTACGATGATCCTTTGGGACCGCAAAGTCAGACTGTCTTGAGTAGCTGAGTCAGTATAAAATGTTCAATGAGTAGTTGCATAGGAGATCGGTGTTAAACAAGACTGAATCGACTTGAAGCTATTTCAACAGTTCCGAATCGACTCGTTTCAAGTGCTCAACGCATAAACTAATCATCTATATTGGAATCGTGATGGTAGCACTGGGACAGCAATGGACTGGCAGTGGTCAGGCACTTGAGCGAGGGACAGATGGAGGTAGCAGAACAGGGGAATTAATGCGCTTGTCCCTTGCCTCGAAATTGCCCATCAGTGGTTTTACTTTTCCACCGTCCAGTGGGAGCCTCACCAACCCACCCCTAAACCCCCCCCCTTACACTCTTCCGTACCGCAACCTGTTCGCGACGTGTGGGAGTCGATCCAAAGCACAAACGGACGTCCTAGGACCACGACACCTGAATTTTTACAATTCACACACCTCGTTACGTTTGGCGGAGAAAAATACCGACACAAAACTCTGACTGAGCAACCACAAACAACAAATTTTTAAAAACTGCTTCTGTAAAGTAGTCGGGGGTAAATATGTGCGTTCCACGTCCGTTATAAGTAAAGGACATTGCTATAGAGATTCCTGGCGATTACAGGAAAGACAGAAACAACTGAGCTTTAGGCCAGCAGTGTCCGTCGAAAGGTTGGATAATATTCAGCTTATGGTGCGTCTCAATCCACCAAAAAAAAAATCGAAGAACAAGAAACAAACCGCCAACTTTAAAAACTACAAGCCGCATTATTTTCGTTTAAACAATTTTTTCGACAGTAAAGAAATTCGTCGCTTTTAAAGTTCCAAAGGTGCATTAAAGAAATTGTACTAAAGTAAATATGGAGTCAATTTTTATGTAATACAACCTGACTTCGTTACTTATTTTTCACACAAAACCACATATTTATATATTTTTCTGGAACTATTCACATAACAATTTGACTTTAAGGACATCTTACATTATTTTTTCATATTTTGCATTTCCACTTAACCTACTCTGAGCACTTGTACAGTCACGTCAAAAACACGCTCTTGGAACTGAATATATTACAAATAAACAAATGCGTCACAGAACCCTGTTCACAGTTATGACTGTCCGCATAAAAAGTAATTAGAAGCACGTGAAAGGTGAATGATAGTGAATTCACCAAAATGGTCTCAAAACACGCGCAGGACAGGGCAAGTGGATGCTTGTTGAGGGGGGGTGCAAACAGACCTCGGCGGTGCGGAGTGAGACATAACTTCACACGATTGGAATGTTAATTATCGCGGCCACGTCGAATTATTTCACACGCTCGATGCCGAGAAATTTGTCATTACATGCCACAGCCCCACTGCCTTCATATCGCCTGTGTGCAGTTCATGATACGGTTTGCGTTAGCTTTAGCTCGGGCCCCCAACACATGCAGATCCGCGTTGACTTTCCTACACAAACCATTCTCACTCGTAAACCTAAGTGGTCGGGAGAATTACAGACCTGAAGAAGTACAAAACTCCCTATAAATTATAAACTATCAAACACGCTAACGGATCTCGCAATTAAAACAAATCAAAATGGCATTAACCACAACATAAAAGCCAGTTCACTTATCGCGTCTCCCACCACTCACTTCAGAATATATTATTTTGCCATTTCATTTTTCGAATATTAAAAGCTGTAATTTTGTCTGCTACAAATAACACTGAACAACCAGTGGCGGACTGCTGAAGGGAGGCCAACAAGCCCACATCGTGAAAATTAGGATGTTACTAAATGCCACACAACAATATTTCACCACGCAAAGGAGAGACAAGAAATGCCTACAGAATTTATATCCGGAACTATTATGTAATTGACCGAGTTACTTAAACTAGCAATCACGTTGAAGAGCCCCGACATACCACAGCCAAAATGTGAATAGCAAATGTCAATAAGTTAAAAGTTACTAGGCGAATTACTGGCTGAAGAAAGCTTAGCAATTGACAAGTTAAGTAGCTTACTCGGCAAACCGAACAAACGATCCGATACGGCCCGAGATACAGCGGAATAACTAGTAAACAGCTGTCATTGGCTCTGAGGAACTTAACTTAACAGCTGATACGTAAAACATCAGAGGCGTGCGGTGTACTAAAATTATTATAGCTGTAACTTAAAAACAAGAGTAATACTTATAAATCACTACACGCCATTCGTTAGCACGCCACTGAAAACAGTAGTAATTATTCACGGAGGGAAATGTTTTGAGAGTAATGTATGTCCACGCTCTTTCGTTGTGTTTTTTTTTTTTAACCTGAGCATTCGAAAAGTATAGCAGATAATTGCATCCCACCACGAACGAAGACAAATGTGTTAGTTGAAAATGCCACAACGTTAGCCAATAGTTGGTTTAACTGAGGGTAAAAACATCAACATTCTGGAAGTTCTACACAGCACACAAAACAAACCGCCGAAATATACGGAGCTGACCCATTACGTCCAGGAGGTCATGAGGCATCTGAAGTTTTCACTTGCATGATTACAAAGGCTAAGACTAATTAAAAGTGGTTTTAAAATATAAGAGAGGGCGTATTCTGTGCCACATAACAAATCACGACACAGAAACAAACTTATTACAAATTAGGTACAGGGTCTATAATTTTAAATGTGTTTTGTCCAAATTAATTAATCCACTAACTCCATAGAAGAAGAGTTCATTCAGCCAGCCAAGAAATTCCTCGCCTGTTACAGAATCCGAATATCCGCTATCGTGATCACAGACATCGATAATCAGATTTCTATGCATCCTGTTGTGGTTTTCATAATTTAAGAACACAATTCCGGCTACTGGTCTGTACCTAGAGTCGCATTAATCAAGTTCACTCCCCCTACCCCATTTATCCAAACCCATTTTAATATTATCCTTCAATCTACACCTGGGTATTTCGAGTGATGCCTTTCCTTTCGGCATTCCAACGAAAATTTTGTGAGGTTATGTGCGTGTCTCAACCCCAAGTCACTGAACCAAGGAAGAAAGGCTATATTGTGGTGTCTTCAAGTCGATTGGATATTTCTAGAACCATCAGGCAAGTTTACTTAAACGTATATTAAACTTAGAATAAACTGATTCAACGTTATTTCATCAAGACTATTAGCTCGTTCGAAGGAATTTATAAAAATGTATAATTAATTTTTAGCAACCCTACAATTCCACATATTAAAATTATAATTAGACCAAAGTAGCACTTGTAAGTAAACATTTCTCTCCTCCGTTTTAACGCTGTATAAATCTCACAAGGAAGAGCATATATTAAATTCAGTTTTGTTTTGCGGGTAGCCAGAAGTGTAGGTAGACCTGAAGATGTTTCAGTCTGAAGTCTACACTTACGTGAACAGAGTTTCTACTGAAAGTGCTACAGGGAAGGGGAGGGGGGAGAGAGGGGTCGTGTAATTAATTAATTTTCGCAGCTCCCCCGTGTTATAATATCTCCTCAAAACTCAAGACATAACGCACACAAAGAGGGCAGCACAGATCTTGCTGTACAGCACGAGAAGAAATGTTGGAAATCTTAATAACATTTCCAACTAATTAATAACATTAATTACTATAGAATATATGTAAAAATATAGGTACTTTCTGTATAATCTATAAAATAATTTCAAATAATTTCACCGTGTATCTGTAAATTACTTATAATTTTAGAGTTAGCATTTTGAAAAAAATATAGATTCTTCAACGCTTCTCACCGCACCAGAAACAAAACACTCTTCTCAACTAATAAGATCAACTGGTTAACGCTGTTCAAGAAAATAATCAGTTTATCTGTGAGAATATTACAAAACTAATAAATGCACTCCGTGGGCAAATGCAAAAATAATTAATTTTCCAGCAGCTGGTATATTTATTATTTATTTAGTGTTCTGTCTGACGACAGGTCCATATGAACAGGATCCTTCCATCCTTTTCTCGGACTGGGACCTGTTCATATATGTTCTTGGCAGATAATCCAGAATTGGTTTGCCATTGCCTTCTTCTGTGTGTGAATGGAGTAATTGTTGGGATGCCACGGAGGAAAACTCCGTGTTGCCTAGACCACGGCCTTGCCCAACACAAGTTATAAATTCGGGCACCGCCGGGAATCGAACCCGAGACCCCAGGATTACAAGGCCAGCGTTCTAATCGCTAGACCACCTCATCTTATTATTATTTAGTGTTCTGTCTGACGACAGGTCCATATGAACAGGATCCTTCCATCCTTTTCTCGGACTGGGACTTGTTCATATACGTTCTTGGCAGATAATCCAGAATTGGTTTGCCATTGCCTTCTTCTGTGTGTGAATGGAGTAATTGTTGGGATGCCACGGAGGAAAACTCCGTGTTGCCTAGACCACGGCCTTGCCCAACACAAGTTATAAATTCGGGCACCGCCGGGAATCGAACCCGAGACCCCAGGATTACAAGGCCAGCGTTCTAACCGCTAGACCACCTCATCTTATTATTATTTAGTGTTCTGTCTGACGACAGGTCCATATGAACAGGATCCTTCCATCCTTTTCTCGGACTGGGACCTGTTCATATACGTTCTTGGCAGATGATCCAGAAGTGGTTTGCCATTGCCTTCTTCTGTGTGTGAATGGAGTAATTGTTGGGATGCCACGGAGGAAAACTCCGTGTTGCCTAGACCACGGCCTTGCCCAACTGGTATATAGCCTACAAATTAGCGCTGTCTTTTAAAAGGTTCCGAAGGCTAAAATAAGCGATTCATATTATTCAAGTCAATGAGTACGTGTCTAAGATTCTCATTCAAGGACGTTTCTGTCGAATATTCGACCCGACTTTAGTCGATAGTATCAGCAAAGACAACATGAACATCACATGGCATGATAATCGTGAGAATCAAAATTAATATCACTTACACGTTGGTGCTCCAACCGCTGGGGTACCTCACAGCTCCGAAGTGATGTGTCGTTAACCTGTTAAGAGAAACACAATGAATAAGCAATTAACACCTGACGAATAAGTCACGACACAAGATAAATCAGACAATTGCATCTTCTTATTAGTGGAAGAAGGAAAGCGAAAACAAGGCACAATGTCCTACAAGAGTTTATGATGACGTCACTAGTCTTATCCAATTACAGCAGTGTTAAGGAGAATAAATAAACACGACGTGAGAATGTGAACTGCATGCAAATGACAAGATAGGATCGAAAAGCGAGCTCTTGTAAACATAGGTTTAAAAAAAAGGGGGCCTTTATTGACTACTGACTATTCGCTACTGGGAAAGGTCAAAGCTTCTCTGAGTTAACGCTAAAGGGACTAGCGGAGGTTTTACTCTAGGTCTGTGTTGATGTTGTACCAGTTCGAATCTTAATCGGGTCACCGGCTATTCCGAGGTTTCTTCTCAGAGGACCAACGAATCCTGCGATTAGCTGAAACAGGCCATTGAAGCTTCTAGCTAACATTCTTTATAATTCTGCACATCAAGCTGAACTACAACTTGGTGTCATTGCATGGGCGGGCAACGTTAACCCACTAAATGGTTATATAAACCCGACTAAGCCTTCAGAAACTTTTCGTAATGAAAGATTCAGGATATCAGAGACATTTCGTGTACAGCATTTGACACGTTGTTTGTCTTAATTCACGTTAAATCAAATCAGGGAGCGAGTAAGTAATGACTGAAGCAATGGGAGGTCTGTGTTCGGGGAGGGGGTGTAGAATAACACGTCAAGAAACCGAAAACCCTCCATCTATCCCCAAGACTGGGTATGAAAAAAAATAAAATAAGAGAGAGAACTTAAAGAAAAAGCCAAGAAAGGCACACCCCATCCCTACGTCCCAATTCCTTTAATCCACCCCTCTTTCCCTTCTCACATTACATAGCACCCTCTGTAAGTGAGGGTTTATGGGGGGGTTAAAGAGAAAAGGGCGGGAAATTTTTATTGATGATTCGTTCGTGTGTGTGTGTGTGTGTGCACAGAGAGATGGGTTACAAATCGCTTGCCTCGGCAGCGTTTACTGGAGCCAGACCAGCTGTTGCAGGAGGGTAGGGGGTGTATTCTTCTTCTGGTGCTGCCATACCAAGGGGTGGTTTGTTCCTTCGTAAACGGGGATTAGCCCGCCCAGCACCCAATATGATGTTAAGAAACAGAATTTGTTTTTAATATTGCGTTCAGCTCTGAGATGAAGTTGTTATTAACACAAGGTACTTGCAAAATTTCGGCCGGAAATAAACAGTATGTTCGATGATTCCATCTTCAGGACTGAGAATGGAGACAATATTCTTTCCGAAACATTAGCATCACGCACGGTCTCAAAATCGTCATGACAACCTCAGATCTCAGTGACAGACTGTTTGCTTGTTGCCTGGCACAGTCAGACATTCGCTCCGGTCTCATATCAAAATACTTAACATTTAAACAAAATAATTAAAACGCTTCGTACGTTCAGATGAACGGACATCAAAATGTATCCTCTGTCGGGTCCACGCTTAAAACCCAAATAGAATCAAAACAGACCGTGTCAGTTTTGACACTTGATTCAACGGCGAGACAGAAGATGACTCTCTTCTGGGATGTTGCGCGGTGTAGTCCGACGTTTCGTAAGTGCTTGCTGCCCCCATCATCAAGGTGACCGCCCTGATATTCAGACAAGTAGCAGAAATCAGTCTGACAAGGTGAGTGATTATGTTTAACGAAGGCCTGCTGACAACGGACTGAACGCTCTTCTTTTGTTTCCTGTGACGTCACGCTACTCCAGCTGTTGCCTGCAATAACCTCGCACCCCCGCGTGCCTGTGTGTGTGTGTGTGTGAGGGGTTAGAGAGACGGGGGTCAGCCAAGTCTGATCGTAATATTACCTCAAGCAGCGTGTCAGCACACGGGGAACTGGAACAGGTCAGACCGGGGATTGCCTGTTTCATTGTAGGTTTGAAATCTTCAGCAGTGAAGCCTTCGGAGCTTATGGGAGATGGCAGTGTGAAATGGAAGACAATTAGGAGAGAGAAAAAGCTCTAAGAAAATAGCAGAAAAACTGAAAGAGAGTACGAAGAAGGGAGTAAAGAAATGCGAACGGGAGAACAAGGAGATAATAATGGATTAATGATGGTAAATATATTAAAAGGAGAGCAGAGAAAACAAAGTGCAATTAGAGAATAAGAAAAATACGAATCGAAATAAAAGGAGAATTAAATATTGAGGAAGCGAACTTATGCCAAATGAACAGCAGCGAAGAACTGAACACAATGGAAATAAGTAAAATAATGGAGGATGGACAAAAAGGAATAAAAGATAACAAGACGTAAAAAGGAAACGACGAATAGGAATCAGATAAGTAGAATGAGAAGAAGAGAAAACCGGAGATTGAACAGAGAAATAAAATAACGTAATATGTAAAAAACTGAAACGAAGATATTTGAGGACAAAACACTACAAGTTGTAATAAATAGGAAGGCAAACTTTTGTAGTCTTCTACGGTAGACCATAGGGTTTCATGCCCCATAGGAAAGGAAATTTCATGAAAATATAGATAAATACACGCATAATATATAAAAGTGTAGCATTTTTTATTTATCCTTCGCAAACGTAATATGAAATCTGATGACGTGATATAAACATGAATGACAGCATTCATGTCTCTACCTTGACAAGAAAGAGGTAAAATCCTATCTATATAACTTGTGGTTTTTCCAAATACTTCCATTGAAAATGCTTCAGTAATGTTTTAAAAGCGCCTCCTCAACTCACAAACCGTACTCACTCTACCACATATGCATTTAGCTGATAAGTAGTCATTAAACAAATCTAGAAAGAATAAGAGGGTACCAAAAAGTATCAGCAAAGATAAAAGACTCGATGCCTTTAAATATTAGCAATATACGTGACGGAGAAGCGATTCCCAACTAAAATTCTGTACATGCCTTTGTTTCCTGTACTTTGTACATTTTCCTTTAATCTTAACTCCACTTCTCCCTTCTCCCGCATCGTGTGTCACAGGGAAAGCTTGACGTTTCGTAATAATTATTACTTGAAGATAGTTTCTTCAGTATAAATTTGGGTCCGGTATCATTATGCGTTTCTGCAGTAAGACACGTGACAGAAACTGGATCAAAATTTACGACTTGCAGCCTGCAGAATTCTCCGATATAAAAAAGGATGGCGTGGAAATGCGAGGAGAAAATGAGCTAAAGCTTTAAAATTACTCGGCGCTTGGGAAATGCTTTAACCTAAACCTAAAGACAGAGGCAATTTCCAGGGAGATCGCTCGGGGATGTTCACGTAACACGTGTTGTCTCCATACAAGCGAGCTCGGAATTTAGTTTGTCTGACCGCCGTACACCGACACTACCCTCAACTGGATGAACCCAGTCCACACCCTCACACGGACCTAATATTTATTTAAAATTAATTTTAACATAATCCTCCCATATGCGCTGAAACGTTTCCCAACCAAAATTCTTTACGCATTTCTCTAAAATCTTCCCATCTGCAGTGTAGCAAATAACTCCAATAGGACAGTGCGTGCAGAACACACCCGTCGCTTACCAGTAACTGACTCATTTCCCGGTAGTTCGCTCGCTACTGCTTCGGAATTTAGTCGTGGTGGGTTCCACGTTAAGTGGGACAATCTTTACACATATTTTGAGGTGCAATGAGAAATTAGACGAGAGGACTTCATTCTGTGCGCCGACACGCGCAGAATGTTGACAAACATTTTAAAAAGAAAGCTTACACAAACTGATAAGATGCAGATATCTTTCCTGAGACTGTACAACGTACAATAAAGAGCTCTAATTAGGAACTGAAGAACGGCAGAATAGAATTGAAAAGGAAACCAAAAATTGGGTAGGACGAAGGGGAGAAGAAAAAAGTATATTGCCAATACACACCCTCCTCTTCCGCTGCATGATTCGTATTGATTGCGCGACATTATTTCCTTACCTCCCTTTCCTCTCGTAGTTCAACCTCCCCCTCCTTGCACTGATATAAGCATGAACACCAAACAAACTTTCTTTTTACCTTTTTTAAAGAAAAAGAAACAACCTTTTCTTCTTAGCTTGTCGACGGGGATGGGGTTAGTGGAGATCCACGAGGGGTAAGACTGGGGCTGTCTGCTGTGTGAGCCCTACGTTACTTAGCTTCACGATATCTTCGTTCGACCCCATTCCAACCCCCCAACCCCTTAAAGTAAATCCTCACTGTAGCTATCTTTACAGTCGCCCCGAGCATGCATCTTTGGCAACACACCCTTGAGCCTCGTATCGGCCATCTTAATTACTTACCCCCACCCCTCCCCTTCCCTAATGAAGAGCTTATGAGAGAAAGGTCGCAAAAAACAACACCGAAAGGCAAGTTTGTCGTTAAGACGAGCTGAATACTTAACACTTTTAAAACACGTGAAAGAAAAACGTCACTCTTCTAGCACGGCGAGAATTAGTCTACTGAATCGATAAAATCCGCTTGAACACGTGCTCGTGGTATCAGGTATGGACAGTGAAACTTCGGCAGTATATTACAAGGCGCAGTGAGATTTTACATTAAAGCTGAAGTTGTTCTTCTGGGCAGACACGAGTCAATGAGATTTTAAAAATTACATTTAAAGCAATAACTAACAAAGCGACAGGGTCGCTAATTCCCCACAGATTCGGCTCGGATTTTACAATATACAGTAAAATCCCTCTAGCTGGACACCCCTATATCCTGGACACCCCTCTATATTGGACACTTTTAATTGGAACCGGCGAATATCCTATAATTTTACATATCCACAATACCCTATATCTTGGACACCTCTTTATCCTGGAACTTGGTCACCCCTTTTGTTTTAAGTTGGACAGGTGCATGCATGCATGCATGCACTTAGCTTCAACGCTTTTATGGGAAACGTTTACAGTTAATATTTTGTTGTTTTGAATTTCGGACTGATGAATGCCTTCTACCTGAGGATTGGCTTATGGTTGAGGGTGTGAGACTTTGAACACGTCATCGGAATGCAGTGAAAGTGTATAGTTATTCTTTTGTTGAACCCCTCACTGGAGTTTTAACTTTGTCAGTACTGAGCTTGCAACTGAGTTAAACAGTGTTAACAGAAATTGGAAAGGTATGCTTTCCCTCATAGTCAACCAGGAATGGTTTAAACTTTATTCCAATTGCTGCAAAAATTAGAAAGGGAATGGACAAATTCCAAGATAAAAGCAAAAGGCAGTGTCTTGTGACGAAATTTTTACAAGAAATAAGTGACATTATATGTTGAGCTAATGCCGTAAGTACAATTAAAAAAATACATTCTGAACATTGCAACCATGAGAATGGTTTCAAAAGATTATTATTATTGTCATTAATTCTTAATTTGAGCAAGCCTACAGTAGTTAGATTATGTAAGTAACTAGATTACATTGTCGATAAACGTAAAGTATTGGTGTCCTTCCCTTTGAACTTCCAGGCAAGTTTAATTTAGTGAAAACAAAATTTGTAAAAATTTAATTTACTCTTTTGATTTTTGTTATCAGTAATTCCCTTTTTTTGGGGGGGGGGAAGGGCTCCATAATACTCTACAATTACCACATTGTCATTACACCACAATTTGAAAAGATGCTTTTCCTCTATCCTGGACACCTCTGTAAGTTGGACACATTATCGTTGAACCGCAAGTGTCCAAGTTAGAGAGGTTATACTGTAGTAGCAAACAGTGCTCTTATTTTCTGGTCAAAATATTAGGTGTCGACATTCCGCTGTGTCTCTTTGTAATAAAGAATTGTCTTTTCGAATTTCTTCCAGTATTAGTCCGTGAGTCTCATAACAGTAGAAGCACTTAACGCTGTCAGCGGACGGCCGGGGTTTGATTGCTGATGAGGTAATTTGTCAATCGCCATCTTTATAACAGCCTTTTAGGCAGCAAAACTTCATTTATTTTCCAGGAATTGATTTCCTTTCTTTCATCGATTTCCCCTTCTTCGACAACAAGACTTGAGATTATTATACGTCTGTGTTTGAAAAAATTCAGCAACTTCAATTCCTTCTTTAAAAGTCGCACTGTCCTGTTGTTAATAAGCTGCCTGTTGTCATGTGCGTCTGATTTTCTGTTTCTTCTCGAAAACTTAGATCCACTCTGCAGATGCCTTTCACGTTGAGAAACCAATTACATTCCTCCCGTTCCCAAATGTGAATAAATAAATAAATAAATAAATAAATACAAAGACTTTAAAATATAAATTAAATTTTACGGAGATTCTATACTTTTTCATACATTTATGTTATACATCGTAATATCTGAAAACCACGAAGTTTTTAAGTCGTTATAGGGAATCGCCCTCTCGCGTGCCTGTACGAAGAGGTCCAGTTGCAAAAGGTCATACCCTGCACTGTTCACAGTGAGTACTTGAGGGCCATAAGATTAGCAACCCCCCCCCCCCACACACACACACACACACACCAGCGCATTCTGTCGGCATAGCTACCGACCAGCAGCGGGAAGCACGACAATAAATCAAGAACGGGAGATTTAATTAAATCTTCCATTGAAGTTGCCATTTCAGGCGAGAAGAGAGCGGGTGGAGGGGTGAGGAAGATGCTGCAGGCAAGAATAAGAGAAACAGCGGCCAGAGAGAGGGGGCGGGGGGGGGGGGCAGGATAGGTTTGTGTGAGCGATGAACAAGTGTCGCGTATGAATTCTGGATCTAGTAAAATGTGAGAGAATGTTTCTTTGTCTTGGAATTTCAGGAACTTTAAAAGTGTCCAATCCCTTCGCATTTATTATTTTTAATAGATTCCTCAACTGTTAAGATATCAATTATGCTTTATTGTAGGTAAAGATGACATCAGTCTCAAACTAACAGACAATTTTAGATTACATTTAGTGTTGAGGGCCTACACTAAAAGCTATTTTGAAATTCCACTCTGGTTGGAATTTCTGAATAAAACTGATTTTTAAATTAAGCTCAAATACAATTAGATCATTTTTATAGAAAACCTCAGAGAGTAAACAACTGACAGAACTTTTATTCGAAATTCTTTTCGATTAAAATGCAGTTCATATACAAACTTAAAACAAAACACATACACACTGCTTTGTGGTAGAATATTTATAACGAGGCGTAGGTTTCAGGTCACAAAGAACTCATCTGTAAATCGTGCGTACTTAATAACAAATACTGCTAAAAGGAATCATTTTGTGCAGCCCAGAATAAATTTACCTTCTTGGAACAGCTTTTCTTAAGGGCACTGTGTTGTTTCGTTCAGCAGTCCACCCAGCCGTGGCGCTACGTTCCAAGTATAGGAACTCATCTATCAGTTCGCCCTCAGGGTTTAATTAAATATTGCGATAACCCTCCCTAACTCGGCCTTCTGAAATTCTGCTGCTTGTCAAACATCATAACGTCAGAAGCTACCCCCCCCCCCCCCGGCCCCAGTAGTTCATGTGTAAATGTGCTTATGCAATCTCTTACGTGTGGAGCTACAGCCATCGTTCATAGATCGATATCGTTCAATATATTTTCTATGAGTTACTCTTATTTTATAAGGAAAGAGATCAACGTTATTACAACGTGTGTCTGTAACAGCTAACAACGTCTGGAGAGGCAGACATTCATAAAATTTATTAACAGCATCGAAAATGTTCTTGGTTTCGACTGTTTTCTCTTACAATTTCATCATGAAAAAGTCAGCTTGAGTCTTGAAGATGGATTTCTTGATTCTCGCTATTTAGGACTAAGAACAGGGGGGGTTGAGGGGCGTACTCCTGGCCACAAACCACCCCCTACAACTAGACGAAACATTACTCTAATTGCTGGACTGAGTCTGAACTACCCCTTCCATAACTTCGCAAGCTATTAAATAATACGACGCCCCCCGAGAGGAAGGGTTAAGACCTTGTAAACTATTCCTTCATAATACAAAGTTAGTACACTGCCTCTCCTGCTCCTGTAAATGGGATGGGGCCACTACACTAGGGGGTTGAAAAGTGAAGCTTTATTGCGTTCTCTCGTGTCCAGAGTTTTGACGCTCAACTTCCTCATGTATAAGGAAGAACCCTTTTGTTAGCAGAAAGATGGTCTGGAGATGTTAGGGGGTGGGATTGGATTATCCTACGTTCCCTTGAGGAAAGCCACAATTTAATAACATTGGAGGGTTAAGTTTTGTGGGGGGGGGGGGGGGGGGCTAAAGAAGAGCCCCTTAGGGTTAAGAGTGTGTGTGACGAAGACGAGGCTCCCATTCACTTCATCACTCTTCTTGACCCCCGCCAACCCTCTCTTTCTGCACTAACTCTCTGGCCTTTCAGCCAAGAAATATATTACTCTCGAAACACTGCTAAGTCCAGGCCGTTGTTTAATTACTGAGGGAGTTATGTGTTACAGCATTTGGGGGGGGGGTGGCTCTACTTGGGGAAGACGCGGGGGTTGCAGAAACCAGGCCAACATCCCTTCTAATTCCTCTTCAGCTTTGTTTTGTTCTTCACATCCTTACCTTACTCTTAAACAACTCATTATCTTAACTGTCTCATTCCCATCACAACGTTCCTCTCTTCTACTTTAATCTCTATCTCACCCTTCACTCGATTTTCTGTGTCACTATGTTGGTTTAGTATATTTTAACTCAGTTCACTTCGGTTTAGCTCGGTATAGATCGGCTTAGTTCCGTTTAATTCAGAACAGTTAACTGAAATGTTTACGACCATGCTGATTTGTCTCCGGGTTACATAGATTCATAAATTATTGACCAACTGAGAGTTGTAAACGTCTCAAAGAAGACGCTGAACCATGCAGATGGCTGTCTTCAGATCTGTTCAATAGAACCAGGTTCGTAGTTAATACTTACACAGAGTTTTATTTGTATTTATTATCTCTGTCCGTTCGTTTCTTCGCCTGTTGCGTATTTCCCGTGCAAGGGACATCACACGTCGTATTTCTCCCGAACCCATCCGTCGCTGACAGCATCCTTGATCAACACGGTCACGGGTGGCGAATCTCAGTGATCAGGAAGGGTACATTCAGGTTGATGGCTCGTCCGAGCAACAACCAGCTTGAACCCTCCAGCAAGTGAGGGTAATTCGCATAATAATTGCCAAGCTGCGTTTACCAACACAATCCCCCCGACTTAGAATGTTCTTGTAAGACGCTTGCGAGCAAAGAGCTAGCGAGATGTGTGAAGGAGACCTTCTAAGAGAATGGCTTAGTACTTAATATACATTAATCCTGTGCGACTTGGTAAGGACCTCATGGGGATCAGGTAACTGCTAAGTGCACTCTAAGCCGGTCGCTGCAGGACTTCACGCAACAATGGAATATTTCCACCTACTGCCCCCCCCCCCCCCCCCAGACCCCACCAGACCCCACCAAAAACCACTTACTTCAAGTCCAAATACAGGATACATAAAACATTTTGTCTCCTACATGAATTGATTCTATAGCACACGGCACAAGGTCTTCTTGAGTAAATGTTAGTTATTACCCTGCGGTCCCATCCTCAGCCAGTTCAATCCACTCCACACCCTTAATCCATATATCTCTGATTAATCTTTATATTATTATCCATTCTACACGTACGTCCCCCCCCCAATCGACTTTTTTCTTTGTAACAAAAACACAAGGCAAAATCATGGGCTATAATATAAATATTTCTGATTAAAGTATCTGAAAATGTAGCAAAGATTTAGTACAGTATTATTTTTTAAAAATCGACAAATAACACGAGCAGTCAAGATGTGCCCCATTCAATCTACAGCAAAAATAGTTTCTAAACACGCTGTTTGCGTTTCGTAGCCAAAGGGGGAAATGAATTTCTAATTTTCACGCCTCTAACATTCTAGGACACTAATATGTAGCAAAGAATTCACAATGCAAAAAATTAGTACACACTGTTATTGACAAAGTTAATAAACTGAAAAGTTATTACACTTCACACATTAATTCTTTGACAGTAGTACCCTAAGATGTAGGCTACCTCTAAAACAAAGCTCGTCATCGGACACGGTTGAAATAAAATTATATTCCAGTCTCCCAACCTGTCTTAGGTTAAAATATTCCCTTTAGCACTCTGTCAACCTCAACCTACTGTCCTCCTTGAAAGTGGTACTCAAGTTTCACAATGATACAAATAAAAAAGTCACAATTCCAAATCTCCCACAAACAATTACTGGCCTGTCCTGAATGTTACTATGAAATCCATAACATCTACTAAGGAATTAAGTTTACTGCCTTTAAAGTTGCTGTGCTATATATCAGAAAAATATAAAGTCCTCATTTATGTACCAAGTTTCAAAACTAGTAAGCCCCACAGACGACTAAGCGTCAGGTCTTGGTGAATATATTCCATGCAGTTTCTTTGTAAAATATCAGAAAAGTCCAACAGCTAACTCTGATTTTGTATCGACTCTTTGTTGAAAATCATACCACCTCCTCTTCAAAATTCCCTCAGAAGTAACCAGCCCCTTACTTAAGCTAATGGCTTGCCCACATACATACACCCCCTTCTTCCCTTTCAAGACCCACCCCTTTCCAACCCTTCTTTGTATATCTACTGTACACAAGCTTGGATCTTGAAGGAACCAAATTTCCCTCTGTAGCGCTAATAATTTCCATATAATTTCCCTTTAATAATCTGGATAGAGTGGCTACCAACTCAAAGCCTTAGCTGGTTTGGTGGATGGATAGGGCACACTCCAATTGTGTCGGCAAATCTCAAGGCACCAAAGTGAAGCGGGGATTAGAAGCTCTGTAGCAGAGTAAGAGTGTCTTAAGAACCAATGAGACTTAGTTTTACTTTGTGAGTGCATGCATGTTTGTTCATACACTCTGATTAAGACATATTCAAGCCCTGTTCAAGTACATGGGACGGGGTGTTATTTCTATATATATATAGTTCCCCGTTGCTATTTCAGATCACAAAGAATAAACACCGTTCCTATTTCTAACCTATCGTAATTAATATATTCGGTAATTATTTCTGCAGAATTTTAATAAAATAATGTGCTTGTCTGTTTAAATTTCTCTCCCAATATTTGGTTAATGTGTTTCAAGTTGATGATAATCGTTGTTTCGGAAGTTGAGCGGTGTAAGCTGGTAGAAGTTCAGACGTTCTTCCTGGCTTTTGTCTTTATGATGGAGGCAGCAAGCACGCCTGAAACGTCGGTAAACTTCTACCAGACTACTCGGCGCAACATCCTAGAAGACAGCCATCTTCATACTCGCCGCCATGAGAACGTGAAATCTCAGGTCGACTCTAGCGCACTTTTTATTTGCTACGGTCAACAAGCTAAGCACATCAAAACCGGAACTGACCTACATTTTCCTAATGAAATTTCCTTCATAACTAATGCAATGGTTATATCGCCACGAGAGGCTTCCGGGGTGAGGGGGAGGGGGTGAAGTAAGACATCGTGAGCTATAATCACTTAGAATATTCATATCTGTCTGCTGAAATCAGCGCCGGCATCAACGCTACACTGTAACGTCTTTCTTGAATAATTTTACATAAGCGGCAAGGAAGTATAGGTAAACTCAAAAGTGGCACAAGTGCATAAATTTGTTTATTAATTCTTAAGTTATAAACAGCGCTGTCATATTTCTAGATGACTTTAAATTACGGAATTTCTGAAGTGACTGAGTAAAAAGGAAAACAGATTCCTATACAGTTTCTCTAAAATATTCAGAAAATAGACGATGAATCAATTAATTTGACAAGTATATATATATATAATGAAAACGGCATTTTATTACAAAAAATTTTACTAGCAGAACTGGCATGGAACCTGTAAACTGCGAAAAGCAAAACTTTTTCCTACTTATTGAATACGAAGTCACACAAACTTTATCTCTTCTGATTTTATTCAATACTTCACTATTTTCTCTCCGTTTTAAAATTGTCATTCATGGGATTTCTACCGTAGTCTTCGGGAGACCCTGCTTCGATACGGAAATTGAAACTTATTTTCTCGGGACAGTGGCTTTTAGTTCATTCTGCCGGTCACAGTGCGTCTGTAATGGCAGTCCATTTAACGTAAAGAAGTTTTCTGAAAGAAGCCTGTAACAAGTAGAATATTTTTAAAAAGAGACGCGCGCTTTCGTTTCGAAGTAGCTGCTGCCAGACGCAGCCGCTAGGGGTTGGAATGGAGGGGTAGAAGCAACAGAGAAATACAAGCGTGGCGGGGGTGGAAAAGGAGAAAAGAGCAACCAAAATGTAAGAGGAAAAGGAAACTCAACTCTAGCTCGACCTAAAGAGGTATCGATTGCATCTTACTTCTAACGAAGAGCGCAGTACTTGACTTAAGCGAGAATCAAATTGCAGTAGAGTAAATGGAATCGAAGTCTGGAATTCCACGCTAATTGGGTGAACTTTTTATAGAAATTCAATAAAATAACTATAACAACGCTATTGAGGACTAAGCTATGAGTTTGGAAGGCAGATCAAGCTGAAACGTGAAACAAATGGAAGAATTTACGAGATGGCGACATAATGAAACCTTGGAACACATTTTTCGTGAAATCCTACAAAGTTTACTCTTAGAATTTTATCGAAATACAGCGAAAATACTACGTTGGTCTATGCTGTGTAATACATACGATGTCATTACCTTTGCGACAAGTGATTTTGATTTACAAAAAAATTAGATATGTACAAATTAGAAATAAAATGTGGAACGTATGTACAATCAAAATACCTTACAACTCGTTTTGGTTTTATAAGCCGAGGAACATAATATAAAACGCTGAGATCTGAGGTTCTCACAGCGAAGAAGTCGAAGGTAGTTGTCTTTTGTGATGTAGTGAGATACAGATCGACATTTCATATGAGCTTATCGCCTTCATCATCAGGTTCCATCACCCTAAGATGGAAGCAGTAAGATTCTTTAAAACGTCGGTCATCATCTACCATGCTACATGATGTTACATCGCAGAAGTCAGCCATCTTCACAATTTGAATCACTTCTAATATTAACAATTTTGCATTTCAGTTTATGTTATTAGCCATTGGTTTACGCTGGGAAATCCGGTTTATTGAGAATGCTCACCAAATGATGAAACCACTAGTGAAATCGTAAGAGCCAAGTGGGTCTCTGTATGCGGTTAGCTAACCCTGGCTTCTTACTTTGTATTTATTAAGCAGAACACAGTTAACAGCGAAGGTGTGAATGTACGCCTCTAGCAGGTACTTCGATTTCTCGATCCATTCTACGGGTCACAGAACATGAAACTGACTTAGTGGGAATTAGAAGTTTGGCGGGCGGGCGGGCGGTGCCTACTGTACTATACCATTAAAATAGCGCACTCTTATCGCAGCTAAGGGCAATAAACCAAGTTCAAAATAATGGGTTTTCAAACCAGAATTCCACAAGCCAGCTTCCAATGAACACGGTGTACGGGCTTATCATTTCATTACCGCCTCATACCTTCTGCATACAAACATTTTCAAACTAACACCTTTTTACGTGGGGAGTTGGGGGAAAAAGGGCCAGTTTAAAGCAGGAAAATGTCATTTTTGTGTGGCTATAAATAAGACAAAACATCGGTTTTGGGTTTTTAGAGGAACGAAGCTGCACATCAAAAGTCTATTATAACCAGCAAAGTCAATTTCAATATACGTACATGGGTAGTGCCGAAAGGAGGGGAGAGCGGCGAGCCTGATATGTTGAAAATATTACAAAATTTTTACGGAGAGGGTGTGGGAAAAGATATAAGCTGGAGTAGCACGAATAATATTTCGTATCAAGTGGAAAGTGCATTAAAAAGCTTTCACGAATAGCATTGTGGTACTCGCAGATAGAAAACAGAAAATGGTAGAAATGGATACAGGGGTGAAAGGGGTAACAAAAGAAAAACGTGTAACACAACTACGTCATTTCCTCTGGCGTGATCCTTGCCAAACCGGACGGCAAACAATTGAATGCAACGTATGGCATCAACAAACCCAACGTAAAATCTGGACCCTTGAAATATTACGTTTATATTTGCGTTTAAGTGCAAAAATGGAACTAGTACAGTTCAGATACGAGAAACTTTGTAGCAACGTCTCTGTTCTCATGACTTCTGGTTACTTTTTTAACAGCAAGCTGTGGCTTACGCTTGTCTCGAGCGTCGCAAAGCTAACAACGCCCGGCTGGCTGAAGCTGGCTAACGACGCATTTCATCTGTTCGGCTCTGCTTTGTTCCAGTGCATGGAGTACAAATTAACAAATAAATTAATAAAGAGGACTTTTTATTTTAACTTTATCAGTGTTAGCAGGGCTGACACTGTTAACACAGAAGTTCCGCCCCTTCCCCATGTCTGTTAGGGTTAAATACTTATCTGTGCACTTAATTTGTATGGATAACAAAATGTTTTATTCAATGTTATGAGTAATTTAATTTTGTCTGTGATTTAATGGATTTTCGCCTCACTTTAAACTGTCGTAAGAGATGCTTTGATAAGGAAATTGCTGAGAGACGACATCATGCAGACTTATTTGCCCTCTGCATCCTTCCTGTATATTCGCCGCAGCGCGGACCAGACATTCACGTTACGTCATCAAAAAATAACAAACGAAAGACGAACAAAGCGTGGAGAAAGAACAGAACCTAATTTCCGCCTCTCTCATAACACCCTTCCACCTCCCTCCTCTACAAAGCGCACGTTGTCCAATCTGAAAGATTTGTTTCGAATTCCGGATGTTATATATTTACTCTGCGTAGCTGTCTTTTGCTTTCAGGCTGATGGCGTCGGTGTTAGACAGTAAAAGAAGAGACAAACTATTGGTGCAGAAGATCACCACTACGATCATCACCTCACAGTTCCAAAGTTCTTTATTTTGTTAAGATTTCAGGTTCTCACGAGGGGGGGGGGCGAATGTGATGATGTCTGTCTACTAGGATGTTGCGCCCTCTTGTCTGGCCGATGATCACCCTGATGATGGATGCAGCAAGGACCTCTGAAACGTTGGTAAACTTCTACCAGATTACACGGCGATACAACCCAGAAGACAACCATCTTCGTTCATATTATTACTCTAATTTTCTATTCTTCCTTCCTCCTGTCTCATGTTCCTACTTATCCCTTCAAGTTCTCTTGAAATCTTCTTTGTCTTTTACTCTTTATTCTTCTACTTCTCCACACTTTCTCTCCTTTCTCCGTCTCTTCCTCTTTGCGCCTTTGCATCACACATGGATCAGTAGCACTGAGGCCGTTCTGCTATTGTCCATTTATGAGAGTTTCACAGGGCAGGGCGATTTTAAACACATAACATTAAAAAATGGTTTAACGTGAAACCCATCGACGTGATGGCAAGCAAAACAAATGCAACATGGAGAAAGGTGTGTACTTAGGCTATGGAATGTGGCCTCTGACCGTCTGGGGGACAGCGAGTAGTCGAACAGGGGGAAACTCAAGCCTAATTACTTTTCTATTTACATTTAAAATTACACCATAGCTACTACCTTACTGTGTATGGCACAGGGCGACCAAAAAGCCACTTCACCGAACAACTTCAAAGAGTTTCAGGAAATAAAAATAGACAGCTGATTAAGCCCAGATTCATTTGAATAGACTAATCGATGGTTTAAAACAATTATTTAAAGGATTACAAAACTAACAACAGAAGAGGTGAAAATAATTTTTTAATTAATAGCATTATTTCATTTATATAACGCCATTTATGTTTTAATACTTCACTTGAGAATCAATATGAATATGCAGATTTGCATGTACAGAATTATAATAAACTAGACAAATACACACATCAGAACTGACGCTTAGTGAATTAGCGAATCCGGTGTAGGTGATAAAAATAGCGACATTTAACTTAGTGGCACTGTCGACAGCGGTGACAATCGGCCACCAACGTTGCTGCCATGTATATGTGTCTTTTTAACACTCTGTATATAATTTTGATACTATCATAACATATACAAATATTCAATAGGAAAAATCACAAAAATATCAGCAACAATATTTTGTCTTCTAGACAAGTTTTTACCAAGGCAACTTACGTTTTTAAAATACGATTTCTAACCATCACACAACTATTCTCCGACTGTGGTTTTGTTTAATGTTCATAATATCAAATAATTTTGCAAACAGTTATTTAAACAAACAAACAAACAAACAAACACACACACACTGATATCAGACAACACTCCTTGGGGTTGTTCTGAGGCACCCTGTGCGGCGGTCGGCTTAGCAAAGCAAGGCAGGCCCGGGATCTCTCCCTCTCTCTCTCACTACCTGCTGAAGGCAGACCACCAGTTGACAGCCTCGTAATTAATTTCAAAGGCTGCTGAAAATTGAGGAAACTCATTAAAACTAGTGCCTACTGTACCAGTAGCTGCAGACAAAGCAACGGGACATGAGGGAGGAGACGTTCTTTAAAAAATTGAAACAAATTCCGCGCAGCAATTTAAAACATATTTAGCACAGCAAGAATAGTTTTCTAGGAATACTGCGATTCATAGGGGTTCCGAAGTTGTACTCGATCATTGTATAATTACTGTTGCCAGTGCCAAATTTGGCACCGACCGAGACTTGTATGGACACCAGTAATTATAGGTTTTACCTGTGTTAACATCTGCAGAAACTTTAAAATTATCTGTGGAAGATGATTTTATGCTGTCAACCTACTTTTTGTCTCCGTGGTCTAGGCAACACGGGGGCTTCCCCGGTTTCTCCGTGGCATCCCAACAATTACTCCATTCACACACAGAAGAAGGCAATGGCAAACCACTTCTGGATCATCTGCCAAGAACGTATATGAACAGGTCCCAGTCCGAGAAAAGGATGGAAGGATCCTGTTCATATGGACCTGTCGTCAGACAGAACACTAAATAATAATAAGATGAGGTAGTCTAGCGGTTAGAACGCGGGCCTTGTAATCCTGGGGTCTCGGGTTCGATTCCCGGCGGTGCCCGAATTTATAACTTGTGTTGGGCAAGGCCGTGGTCTAGGCAACACGGGGATTTCCTCCGTGGCATCCCAACAATTACTCCATTCACACACAGAAGAAGGCAATGGCAAACCACTTTTGGATCATCTGCCAAGAACGTGTATGAACAGGTCCCAGTCCGAGAAAAGGATGGAAGGATCCTGTTCATATGGACCTGTCGTCAGACAGAACACTAAATAAATAAATAAAAACCGCGCTTTAGTGACTAGTTTCATCCGTGAATTACATAAATAACTCCAAGAAAGAAAGTTGAAAAAAGGACACAAAAAGACACACACACATAATCTGGTAATCAAATACGCCTAATTTATTTTCAAAGATAGGCAAAGAAGCTAAGAACTAACAAGCCACATGCTCAAGAACTGAAGCAGTGCGCTGCAAACAGTCTGCGGACCACATGTTGCAAATCACATCAATTATCTATTCTCATCTCTCTTAGTGATAGAAAGTACTGAATGCTGGAGAAAGCTGTACTCATTTGTTTCCTCTCAGTAAACAAACAAGTGATATTTTCAGTTCCATTAAGGGGGCCACTTTGTTAGGGCAAGGGGTTTTGAAACAGGCGATAGCCTTAACTACAAAGTTTTGCGGGTGTATGGGGTCCCTCTATTTATGATCTATGTTCGCACTGGACCATCCAGTTTCTTCCGTAGTAAGTCACCTACAGCACGCGGTTCGAATCTCAAGTTACACTTCAATCATTGTAGAAGGAAAGCTTCACTTCAGTGACTTCATAGGCGACGTTCTTGAATGGAGAAATTTGAAGAGAATTCCAGACTCGAGACGAATAAGCTGTTATGTTCGCAAACGAAGAACTGGCGACCCTTGGCATACGCCGTAGTGACTCTGTTTTTGTTAATTGCAATGCAACTGAAGTGACTTCGGTCTAGCGCGCATAAGGTTTTGGACAAATGTAACACATAATTGGGGTGCAGATACGAGTTAATTTTACCTGTTCATGTGGAGGACCCGCGATTGGCAGACGACCCCCTGTCGAAGGGGTTTTGCTAAGTGCACAAATTATAAATCTCTTTTTTTTCCGTAAATTTTTAATTCTAAATTTGTAAACGTCTAAGGGGCTTATCCATGAAAGGTAAAGTATAAATGTAAATTATTCATCTTTCATTTCTGACAGTAGCAGTGTAATGTAAGGGACATGGATTTTAGTCGAGCCTATGAAAATTCAACTGTTGTAAAGAAAACGCTTTCTGTTAAAATATGAAACATGGGTTGATACAACGAGTTGTTATAGGAGCCTGGGGAGTGTCCGTGTACATGAACCAATCCTCCTCCCCCCTTCCTTAAACACGCCTTTCCTTTGCTGCCGAAGTAAAAACACTTTACATAAATAATGCATTTCAAATCTCGGAGGCTGTCGAACTAACTCATCTCCCACATATCGCTTCCCGAAGCGGCGGCTGCATCACGGGGAAACAGCACAGAGAACATCTTCGTCCAAGTACTTAGGGGTGAACAAAGTCTCGGGGTGACAGGAATAAATAGGGCCACATCTGGAATACTATCAACACTCAACAGGAATGCAGTCCGTTCGACCAAGAAAGTCGGATTCTTCTTCGGAATCTGACAGTCGTTTAGCTTGTCAGGAAATCTTTTCCTTTTATGAAGACTAATGGTACTTCATTGCCACGGTGGTCTAGCGGTTAGAACGCTGGCATTGTAATCCTGGGGTCTCGGGTTCCATTCCCGGCGGTGCCCGAATTTATAACTTGTGTTGGGCAAGATCGTGGTCTAGGCAACACGGAGTTTCCTCCGTGGCATCCCAACAATTACTCCATTCACACACAGAAGAAGGCAATGGCAAACCACTTCTGGATCATCTGCCAAGAACGTATATGAACAGGTCCCAGTCCGAGAAAAGGATGGAAGGATCCTGTTCATATGGACCTGTCATCAGACAGAACACTAGATAATAATAAGATGAGGTGGTCTAGCGGTTAGAACGCTGGCCTTGTAATCCTGGGGTCTCGGGTTCGATTCCCGGCGGTGCCCGAATTTATAACTTGTGTTGGGCAAGGCCGTGGTCTAGGCAACACGGAGTTTTCCTCCGTGGCATCCCAACAATTACTCCATTCACACACAGAAGAAGGCAATGGCAAACCACTTCTGGATCATCTGCCAAGAACGTATATGAACAGGTCCCAGTCCGAGAAAAGGATGGAAGGATCCTGGTCATATGGACCTGTCGTCAGACAGAACACTACAAATAAAAAAAAATAATGGTACTTCACGGCATACACAGGACTCAACACTCGGCCGTGTCGTATGCCGGTTAGAGACACTTCACAAATACGTATCTACTTCTTGAAGATCCACCTTAATATTATCACCCCATCTACATTTACAGACCCAAAATTGGTTATCTTCCTTGGAGGTATCGCAGTGTTATATACTATGAATCCCTCATTTACACCACGCGTGCTCTAAGAGCTACCCATGGGCTCCGACTACGTGGATGTCATGCGGAATGAGCAGCCATCGAACGACTTCAGGAGTACTGAGGACCTCCTGAATTTCCCTTACCTTCAATTTAAGTTTCAAAACCATTTGTATATATTTATTTAAATCAAAATAAGTACTCACTTCGGGCTCAGAAAAATGTTTTGTGGAGTGTTCATAATTTTCCATAAAAATACTCACCTCCGTATTTTTAACAGCCAGGTTGAGTTGTAAGCTCTCAACACATGCGCCCTGTATGTCGACTATTATCATAATTATTGTATTATTATTATTATTATTATTATCCTATATTATTTATAAAGTTATGTATTTATTTAAATTTCATCGCGTTTCGCAGCAAACTCCCCAGGCGAAACTGCCCACTTACATCATCGGAGTATATTTTTAACAATATTCTGTAAACATCTTTCATAACTGCGTACATTTAATTGCTATGATGTTCAGTTCATACTCTCACAGTGAAATCACGGAGGTGGGACTGGAGGTAAAGTTCCACACATTTTTAATTTTATTAGGTTAATAATATGGATAAAGAGGCCTACTATTCGTCTTAGTCTCTCAAATGTTTATTCTATTATAATTGAATTCTTGCTTATTAAACGGCTATTTTCAGTTAGTTATTTCAAATACCATAGAGTGCTGGACAGACTGTTAATGATGAAGTGAAGAATTTACAGAAGGAAACAAATATACCTAGTGGGCTATTTTTTGAGTAATTCTTTTGGAATATTTCTGAAGAAACTGAGGAAAATCTTTTGGTTACGTTCCTCCAAAAACGTTGATAACAGCCTACAAGAAAACACATCCCGCATATGAAGGATGGTTGATGAATGCACTGATCAAGCCGTCGCTGACACACGACAAGCTTCCCGAGCTTGGGACTTGGGCGCGGTATAACTTCATGACATAACAAAATCAACTTATTACGACATGCTACACAGAGAATCAGCCTTTGAAGGCGTTTCTTGAACACGGTAAAGAATATTAGGAATCCACAGAATTTTCTTACTAGCTGAGGGCAATATCTACTTCTCAAGAACGACTCTGGTCCACGGAGATAGTTAGTTTGTCAGTTAGTTAAGTGCTGGTTGTACCGACGTAACCGACAGGCACAACTTATATTTGCGGTGGTACCACGACTAGTCGGGGCAAGACTCGAGAGGAGAGTTGAACAACCCTCTCCTTCCTATTCACGAATATAATCACTCTTTCAGCTTAATACTCACACATTTTCATAATAATGGCACCTAATTCCATCACAGACACAATCCACATAGGAAGGCAGGGTATAAGTAAAGAGGGTTGCAAGATGTTGGTATAAGAACCCAGCCCTTCGGTAAGGGGGTAGTATCCTCTGCTCGCTCAACTAAGTTTGAACGTTGCCATTAATTAGTGCTATTGTTCTACTGAGAATTCAGATAATGAGGCAGGGGTGTGGGGGCGGGTATTTAGCGGGAGGGCAGCTCTGTCTTCCCTCATCCCAAAGTCTAGAAGATATTTAGCAAGTGAAGGAGGTATGGTGATAGCACTGGTGGAGTGAGGAGGGAATGTTTAGGGTTAGACCGTCTTGGGTGAAGTTTGAACTAATTAGAACAAGACTCAACCCCTCACCTACCCTCTGCACACGCCCTCAACCAGACTTAAGAGCCAAGGTGTGGTAAAGGGAAAAGGGGAATGGTTTCTTATTTAACCTCCCCAAAAACCCTTTTTGCTTTTTATTGATATAATAAAAGGGTTGCAATTGAATACTGATGGAGGGAGAACGGCGAGCTGCTGACTTGAGTGATATTCGCATTCCCCATGCGATTTCCATTACAAATGCTCAGGTTGGTATCCATGATTGCAATGAGTTGGGGAGCTTGCCTCCCCCTTCACTTGTTCCACTTTTGATACTTACAGCGGTAGTCACATATTTCAGGGCATCTTTTGCGAACTTGCAAATACCTTATCATCAGCAGTAGACTCCTACTTGAGTCGTCAGGAATCGCGCAACTAGTCGGAGACATTCGTCTCTTTTATTGAAACCCAAACTTTCAGTAGCTGTTTCGTTCACAAGAGCCCGCCACCTGAACCAAGTTAATCCCATCCGCATTTAGCCATATTTATTTAAAACACATTTTAATAATATCTTCAATCTAAGCCTACGTCTCCAAGTGGTTTATATACGTAATGTATAAGGTATATACACTGCTTTTAATTTAAATGTAGCGGCAAGGTTAGAACGCTGGCCTTGTAATCCTGGGGTCTCGGGTTCGATTCCCGGCGGTGCCCGAATTTTTAACTTGTGTTGGGCAAGGCCGTGGTCTAGGCAACACGGAGTTTTCCTCCGGGGGCCTCCCCGGTTTCTAGGCAACACGGAGTTTTCCTCCGGGGGCTTCCCCTGTTTCTCCGTGGCACTCCATTCACACACAGAAGAAGGCAATGGCAAACCACTTCTGGATCATCTGCCAAGAACGTATAAGAACAGGTCCCGGTCCGAGAAAAGGATGGAAGGATCCTGTTCATAAGGACCTGTCGTCAGACAGAACACTAAATAATAATGAACAGATATAGTAGTTTCTATTGTTGACAACCTGTGATAAATTTCGTCAAAATCGGTTTAGTCAGAGGTGAGATGTTTAATGCAGACACTCCAAGAGAAAAACTGACAGGCAGACAAATGAACGGAATATAACAGAGACATAATACTTTTTTCGAACGCCCTTAAAATAAACGTAACAGCAGTGCCAATTATTTTAAAAAAAAAGTCTTTTCGAGTAAGGAATGGGCAAGTGTTATTTGCGCTGCTAAAATAATTTTGCAATTAATTTCTTGTATAAGAACTATTTTTAATACTGCGCTCGTGTCTAATTTTAGAGGGTAAAATATTCACAATAAACCACCGAATACGAGACTCGGACGTTGTAAGCTAGGCTGCACTAGAGGTCAGTTGGAAACAAGAGGACATGCAATTTACAGTCTCTCTCTCTCTCTCTCTCTCTCTGCTCTTACTGCCTTGGCGGCAGCCAGCGAGCGTTATGTATTACCACCACAGCAGAACACGTATATCACGATGTTCCTGCTCCTGAATATGGCTGCTAGGAGAGGCAGATTTCAACACTTAGGCTCCATGTTGGCTGCTTGTTGAAAGGAGCCTATGTATTTTGAAGTAATAGAGAGACTGTATACAAGGAAGACGTCATAAGTTGACAAGAGTTATTGCTTCCGGTTGGATCTGAATTTCGAATTCGTAAAAAAATATTTTGAAAAGAAACATGATAAATGTAATTCAAAATGCTAATAGTTAATCTAATTTCATTGAACGTTTCTTATGGAAACTAGGATCTACAAAAAATTACAAAACCTGCTTAAGGTTAAGTGGGTTTAAACTTCGAATATGTGGGTAAATTTATAAGAAGAAACAGAAGACTTGATGTTAAAAATAGTGAAAACGTTTACTTATCTAGATTTCAGTGTTGTTGAAGGTGATTTTATCGCATCAGGCACAAATCAAGAATGCTTGAAATTCGATTAGATTAAAGTATTATACAACAGTAAGCAGAATTCCAGGCTTTGTTGCTAATAAATCCTTTGAAGACGCAGCAAAGTTGAAATGTCTGGGAACAAAATTAATACATCACAATTGCATTCGCGAGGAAATTAAGGACAGTCTAAATTCATAGATTGCTAGCTACCACGCTGTTTTAAATCATTTGTCTTACCGTCCCCTGTCTAAAAAAAAGCACAAAATTATAATTTTACCATATTTATGTGGGTTTAAAACCTGGTCTCACGCGTTAAGGAAAAAAAATTCAGGTTGAGAGCTTCTTTGAACATGGCAAGTTCACCAGATCAGTAAAGTCCGAATGGGTATACTTAGCAAAGTGTACGAAAAGAAGGACTCTTGAAGATACAGGAAGATCCTCTCACTGACTAGTCTTTACAAAACAGTGAAGTCTCTTTGATCCCGATTCGAACCAAATACTTCACCCGCAGAAGACAGACAAGTGTCACTGAGCTAAAGTACACTTACGTCAGCCACAAACCGACAGCCACGCCATAAAGGCCTACATTATTACGACTGGTGTCTATTTGTGAATAATGAAGGCCGCGAAAAGTTCTGAAAACATCTCCTACCTCTCTCTCTCTCTCTCTCCCTCTCTCTCTCTGCAGTAAAATGAGTGGCCAAGTTCCCCTTTTAAAGGCTTGCTCACTTTTTTATAAAGAACAGACAGACGGACGGACGGACGGAAGAAGAAACACTTTGAAGCACTCCACTCGTTATCAGAATGCTAATAATGACTGAATGCCACAGCTCTTACGTAGCATAAATATTTTACACCAATATGGACGTTAATTTTTTCATATGCTTTTAGATCTAAAAGTTTTCACTGAAAACTTTTCTTCCTCTTCCTACTTACTTTCAGTATTTTTTTCCCCATCTCTGTCTTATTTCCCTTCAAAACTTAACATAGTCCAGAAAGCAAGTTGAGGGTGAAAGTCAAGGTACCTTAATTCATTTTATAACCTACTCCTCTTCTAAGCTTCTGCTATGAAAACTTCTTTTAAAAAAATACCTTTAAGTTGCTCTGTTTCCTCATTCCTTCCTGTTTTTTTTTTTTTTTAAATCCTCGTGGGACCGTTCATTCCCTCTTCCAGCGTCCCCTCTGCCTCACCCCCTTTCATTCGAGACATTTAGCTGCTCTGAGTCCCGCTGTCTGTCTTAGTTCTTCAATTCGTTTGCTTCATTTTTCTTCTTCTTCTTCCATCCAAGACGTAATTTGAAAAATCACCGTCACGTTAGCTATCTTACGATTTCACCCCTATAGCCTCAATCCTCCCTCCCTCATCCTCTCCACGCCCCCGGTCACAAAGTACAGTCCTAGGCGCTCCAATTTCTGATAACAGCTAAGTTGTTCCATTGTAATGGCCATGTTAACTTTGTTTTACCTTTAAATTAGCTAAGAATATGAACGCTTTCGGAAGTAGCTTATTTAGAATTTCCCTTCAGAGGAACTTGAGACATATCAGTTTTCAAAGGAAATGTATTTTATTACATTCTTCTCCATTTATCATGGATTAGGCAATTTAACACAGGGTTGAGAAAAGTACGGTCAGAGAAAACTTTAGGTGTTTAGGTACGATTAACTATTTCTGCTACCTTACACACAGCGCACAAAATAAACCATAACAGAAAAGTTAAAAAAAGGCGATATTTTTAACAGAATGAAAGTTCGAATGCATTTACTATCTTCATTTACAGCATCTACATACAAACAGCTGATGCCAGGGTAAACTATTGTAAATCCTAAGCGTTCGTGATACGAGAAATAATTTCCGGAAAGTTTATTACAGATCACACTTCCTAGTTTCTAAAAAAGATACACATTCATATAATTATAAAAATTTTACACGTAAACATGGGTTAATCGATAGTTTTACTAAATTACAGCTGCACCAGTAATACTTCAGGACACATAAGGGTCAAATATAGGATCAGTGCATGTACGTGACACCTTTTGAAGACAAACAAGACATTACGATGTTGATGTTGGTCTTCTGGGTTGTGACTTTTGGGCAGATATCAACATTTCGGTGTAACATACTGCTTAAATCTTCAGCAATTTTGTTTTCCCGAGACTTCGTCTACTATCGATTCAAAACGTTCTGCGCTATAGCTAGCAATTGGTTCACACTACGAGCAAAAACAAAATATTTTGTCTACCTAACGACGGTCATTTGGCTCGGAGCTAGAAAGTAGATGAACGATGCTGGAGGCCTGGTTACGTTATTTCTGCTGGTACAGTCTACTTCCTGGTCTATCAACACGCACAACTTTGTCCAATACAAATGTATGAGTCTCTAATAAATTGACAGCGACAGCCAATAACGAACTCGCCGATTAGCACATTTTGTTATAACTTAGGACACTTTTAGTATTATACTAAAGTTAAGTTAAAACAAGTTACTACGTTTCCGCGCGACTATGACAAAAATGACACCTGTGCCGTCAAACTGCCTCAATAGCTCTGATACAGACTGTACCAAACACTAAAAAAAACAGTAGCAGCAGGTTTAAAAAAACATTTAGAACTGATGGTTGATGTGACCTACCCCCCACCCCGATCTCCCAGGGGAGCTGGAAGGCTTCCTTCACGGTGACGAGAGGACAACTAGAATCAAAGTAGCTGCTAGTCGCATGTAATTAAATCTGTCCTATAGTAAGGCTTGTGACTGACGCACGAGAATTCAAACCCAGTCAGGATAATGAAAAACAATTTTTCAGCAGAAAAGTAGAAGAGAGTTTAAAAAGGGGGGGGGGGAGTTGGAGAGAGAAAAAGAGACAGAACGATTTTGAAAAGAATGAGGGTGTAGAACGAGGAGGTTGGAAAACCATCACACCACGTCGATGCAACCCTCTTTAATTATTACCATCCTATAAACGCAGAATGAGACAAAAGACTAATCACTGTGATGGCCTGACTCAAGTCACGCAATAACAAGTTTGGTTAAATTTTTTGCATAGGTCCTAAAAATGAAAAACTCGCACGTGAATCACTTGCTTTAATATAGGCTTAGAAATGGATGTTAACATCTAGTTAAGAAGTATAGTCTCTTTCTATCCTGAACGACAGCTAAGTGTAAAAATTTCCTACGATTTACTTACAAATAAAGTTAAATATTTGTGGAATTTAAACATTGGGAAAACAAGAAACAAATTATGATTTTTTTAAAAATTAAAGACCAAAATATGTTGGACTAGATGTGCATAGTATAAAATTTGTAATTTTGTTATAGAAGTGTTTAGCCAATAACTTCGTAACAAACACCCTGGCAGTAATATTACAAAGAGTAAAACGAACGTTGGGCCCCTTGTCATTTATAACGTACACCACTGCACGGTTTACTGACAGTTTCATATTCATTAACTTCTTCCTTGTTTTTATAGAATCCGAAGTAACAATATCATTTTAACAAAATTCTGTCATCGGTCCTCATCCTGAGGAATTTTCTTCTCGTCTAGAGCGTCATGCCATACTTCTCTTGTGTCATTCATAACCATCTTCACGTCTCCTCACAAAATCTCTTTGTTTAAATCTCGACTATTTTGTCAGGCAGATAGTTCCTCTATTTGTGCTTAGACATTCTGCCGTTTTCATATCTTAATTGTCAAAATTATCTTCGTTCGGCGAGATTTCAGGTTCCTACGGCGACCAGTATAAAGATGGTTGTCTTTTGGGCGTTACACCATGTAGTCTGGTTTACTGACGTTTCAGAGGATCTTACTGACACTATCATTAATCATCTCACCGGTAATGGAAGCTACTCTGACACGTCGGTCAACATCTACCAGACTACTCGACGCAACATCCCAGAAGACAAGGATCTTCTTATCTTTATTCGTCACTCTGCAATAAACAAATACTGTGAGCACTGAAGTTTTAAGATTATTTCATAAAATCATGGACATTCGTAAGATAAAATAGTTTTGACGGTACGTACGTATTGTAACACGCGTCTATTTCCAGGATTTCTTAATTGTAACCCCTTTCAGGATCGGCAACTTCTCCGACATATGTGTTCTACGTGTCACCTAATCAGATGTCTCCAAAAAAATTATGCTGTTTGGAGATTTACAAAACCAGAAAGATAATGGAGATAATACATACCTATCAATATTATAATCACAGATAACTAACTAACTAACTAACTAAGTAAGGCCTTTTTTAGAAGCCGACAGTCGCTTAACTAGTCTAGAAATTATCCACATTTTACGAAAATAGATATCCTGTCAGTTGCAGGGCCGTGTAGTCTGGTAGATGATTAACGACGTTTCAGAAGCACCTGCTGTCTTCATCATCAAGGCGATTACTGGTGATGGAAACAGCAAGCACTTCTCTGAAACGTTGGTAAACATTTACTAGACCAAATGGCTCTACATTACAGAAGACATATGCCGCTTATACCGTAAAGTGGAGGAAAAATAATTCTTAAACGAAAAATATCCCTTTATGACAAAGTGAGCAGCTACTGGACTGATGTGTTACCGTAGCAACTACAATTTCGGACGCGTTCTTGGAAACTTCTAGCGTCTCTGACGTAAATGTCGCAAGGGATAAGCTGGATGTATATTTGAACAGGTGTCAATCAGCAGAATCTAAGCAAACTTGAACGTTCATTTCTTAGTTTCTGGACATGGAAATTAAAGAAAGTTTTGCTTTATGGTCGAAATAGTCAGTAAAAAGTAGAGTGCAGACAAAAAATTGTATTACCTGCCAATATCTGTAAAGTTCCTATAAGATGTTTGGAAGCCACAAAACAATCCGCCATGTCAAAATGAGCAGCGATTGAGGTGTGGTTACATTTATCTCCCCACTTCTTCTTTATCTGCGCCGAAGACGTGAGTCGTCCAGTAATTCGGTGTGGTTTGGAAGAGCAGCCACACCCATCCAGCAGCCACACAACCCCGCCCATATCCCGCTTGATACAAACCGCAACCCAAAACCACAAGACGATGCGCTGACACGACCAGAACTCCCCATCTTGTGCGCAGCCTCTGGACCACACCTCACCTGTTTGTAATTAGTGGAGCTGAACACCCCAAATACTTTGTTGCGAGGTGCGGTCTACCGACCGAATGCATTTGACGGAACAACTTGCTACCGGGCGGAACTCAGCATCTTTAACAGTCCGCGCTTCGAATCCGCTTCGAATTCTGCCTCTGCGTACGACATTGAACAAATCTAAAAAAAAGTAGGGGGAGACGATCTCCTGTAGGACGTCTGTCAACAGCTTGAAAAAGATGCTCCATCTGAATAACATTTAATATTTCGGTCCGTACCGCAAAGAAAACACAACTTTTCACCATTACAAAGATTAACTAGTTAACGCTGTTTAAGGGAATAAGCGCTGTTTACTGTGAGAATCAAACGGAAAACAAATACTAAATGCAGCCTTACTGATTCTTAAAGCATGTGGTACATATAATTACCACCTGGTTTTAAAGAGTTTAGTGTTTCGTAGGTCTATTTTGTGTGTTCTTCCAACGAAGTGCATAAAATAATCTTAAATGCGAGATCGTACCGGAAGTCCAGTGAACGGATTTCGATTAAATATTTTGTTAAAAATCTACATTAGAATTTGCTGGACAAAGATAATTATTGTTTATATTGGCTTAGCACATCAGACTAGCGGGGCATGTAGCCCGCGTGGATAAGATGAGAAATGTGTACAAAATTTTGGTTGGTAAGCCTCAAGGGAAGAGACCACTTGTAAGGCTTAAGCGCAGGTGGATAATATTATTAAAATGGGTATTAGGGAAATGTGGTTGGAGGGTGTGGATATTATGATTCACCTGGCTCAAGACAGGGACTGATGGCGAGCTGCTGTCGACACGATAAGGAAAATCGGGTCCCATTAAAGACGTCGAATTTCTTAAGTGAATGAGCATACTATTGGCTTCTCATGTTGGACTACAAACTCCAATCCTAAAAAGTTATCAGAAACTGATTAAAACCACATCATCAGTTTCACAAAGAAGAGAAGACGAAATGATAACTGTTTCTCCACGCGATGGATGAACTTTCGTTGTCAGTTCCAGACGAGGACAGAGCATCTTTCTCTCTTCGTCGTAACATATCTCCTTGCTCTCCCGCAACCCGCCATTTCTTAGTCACTTTCTTAAAGTAACTCTGTATCTTGCCGCAAGCTCCTTCAAGACGAAGGCGCTCGGCGTCGGGAATTCTTTTTCCAAGCGTCTCTTATTAATTCGCTTTCCTTGCCGATAGATGGCGCGAAGGGTCTCAAGGAGCTAGCAAGAAGAAGAAGAAGAAGTAGGAAGAAAACTTTTTAAAAATGTTGGTCTTGAGGGTTGTGCGCCAGTGAGGTGAAGGAGGGCGCTGGGGAGCGTCACGCGTCGCGACGCGGCGCTATTCTTCTATACTCCGCCGGCGACGCTCGCCCGATTCTAGCGGCACATGCTTTCCCTTATCAGCTCTTCACACAAGTCGTGTTGACACACTCAGAATCGCACAGAATGATTCTTAAGTGCTTCATTAAATACGCTGTTTCAACTGCAGAACTTACGTACGATCGAATGAGATGGCACATTAATAAATTAATATCTGACCTAAGAACTCTGTGATTTTGAAGACGATGTGCAGCGTCTTGAAATTCATTTGGAGAAACCGAATGAACCTTGAAGAAAACCTCACTAAACGTTACCAGTAATAGCGATACTTTCAGAATGTGGGCCTTAGACATTACCGATACATTAACCTACTCGGTACTGGCTTAAAGTGATCATTAAATAAAAGAAAGAGGTCTTAGACTCTTTTAATGTATTGTCAAAGCATTTTAATACGGAAAATAAGTTAGCCACGAGAAACTTGACTTAGAATAATTGGCATCTGCGCAGAAACTGCAATCATATCAATTCCCAAATAAAAAGCAGCGGTTGTAACCACCCGACTGAAATATTACATCGACAAGCTTGCCGTTATCTTAATACAAGGATGTTTCTTCTGCAGAGAAGATGTGATGACATTTGATTATGTTTGTGAATAATTATAGGAAATGATGTGGAAAGACGTAGTCACGGTCTAATGAACGATTCTGTCTTAGCATTTTCCTGGACAGATTAAAATGAAATCATACGAATCATGAGCCAAGATAGTCCGAGATCAGGGCCCAGAATCAAAACCAGGGCCTCCCAGACACGAGGCGGAACTGGTAGCTAGTCATTCACACGGCGACTTCCGATTTATCCACTGGACAGATGGTCTATGTAGATCTCGAGGAAACAGACTTTACAGAATTCAATTAGAATTTAAATCACAGCAACCTAAATCCTTCGAAAATTTATTCTTTCAATCATCAGGGCGATTCGGCAGCAAGGACCTCTGAAACGTCGGTAAACTTCTACCAGACTACACGACGCTACAACCCAGAAGACAGTCATTTTAAGACTCATCGCCGTGAAAACCTCAAATCCTGCAATTCAAAGTGATATTTTGCAGCAGATTCATCAAAGTTCTAGGGGAATTGAATTTTTTGAATTTGCCTTGCAGATGGATTTGTAACCGTACTCCTTCCTGATCGGGCTCTTTACAGAACTGCGCGTTTTTCAAAACACTCCGCAATGTTTTGAGCATAAGTATTCTGTTGTTTAAAGATCACAGATTCCAAATGTAAACAAATGCATGAACTCTGTTGATATTTTCTGATAAACAGATGAGAAGCCAAAAAATTTATAATGGCTTTGAAGTCGAACAAATTGAACTTCTTCCAGACTGCCAACACATTAGACAGATCGAAACAGATTAGACAAACGACGTTAAAGTAACGTAAAATGGTGTCAGAAGTTGGCTTATTTCCTACACAAAATATGAAATTATTATTCTGCTTAGATTCAGTCATGTTGAATGTTATATTAGCAACACTTAATTGCCACATGTAATGGTTAGTCTACTTCTCACTGACACTTCCTACACGCCAAACACATATTCTAATAACCATGCCTTTAGGACATAATCTTTCGAATTTTGTAATGGCATTTAATAGAAGCTTACTTATACTGTCAAGGCCCTGTCGTCTTCATATGAAACGGGCTAGATGGTTAAACCATCATGGTTCTAGCCTCCTGGAATCAGACGAAAATTCTCAGGGGTGTGCTGCCAAATAACCAGGGGTTGGAACCAATAAATTATATTTTATATTACGTTTTGACGTTTTAAAATAGAGACCGATAAGATGTATCGATATTTTAATACAGGTGTAACGCCTGTATACTCATATATTTTCTGTTCCGATAAAGATGGTTTGGATAATTTGACAAAAATTAGTTAAGGGCTTCAGCACACGTCCTGATGTTCTCGATTTTGGAGATGACATTTACTTCATAAGGCAAAACCACAAATGGCACATATAATAAATATTTATTTGTAAGCTGTACAATATTTTGAAACGATTCATCAGGAAATCATAACGGCTATGCGGTGATATTATTTCTCGTCTATCATAAAGTTTCCAAGTTGATATCAATACAAAACACTATTGTTCGTTCCACAAGAAGCAGCCAGCCCCGTTTCGGGGGCACAGCTTCGCTGTAGTTTGATTAATAACAAGAAGCAAAGGAACAGACCAACATGGGCAGAGTTTGGGGGTAGGGTGTTCAAGTACTTGTAATGCAAGGCGCACAAACTGTTCGCGTGAATATCAAATTAACAAGTAGCTATGCTGCAAGGAGAGAGGCCCGCTAACTTGGAACAAACTGCATGACTCGAAATTCTGTTACCATGTGGATGTAATTCATGGTAACTGGGTTACTTCAAGTATTCGGCATCGAAACGTCTGATTTTTGTCAGCCCTATTCGACCTGAGTACTTGGATTGCGAGTCGTAATCTACGGGACCAACAGCTGCAAGATACAATACAACGGGCAAAACCTAAGCATAATCGATTGCTTTCCTTTCAACGAGTCTTCGAAAGACGTTCTATATAATTATATCTTCAGTTTTTGGTCAAAACATAACAGCTCTTGAAATGACAACTTTACATGAAGGCAATGTTTAGAGTTTCAGCGTTCCCTTAATTTCTGCAATTATCGGGTGCAGACCATTCTTCTGGAAGCAATTCTATGAGAGACTGGATACACGAAATAACACCTAGGATTCAGTTACGACTCGTACTTTTTTTTAAAATGACCAATTTTGGATTTAATACGTATTGACCAAACACCACAGACGTAGAGAAAGGATGGCTGAAAATGTAACAGAATTCTAATTGGAAAGATTGCCGTCTCCTGGTCTGTAGTGTCGCATAGTCTGTTAGACAATACTAACATTTCATCGTCCTCATAATGGAGGCAGCAAGGACCTCCGAAACGTTGTTAAACTTCTACGAGACTGCACGGAACCACATCCCAAAGGACAGTCACATTCGTTCTCACCGCCGTGAGAAACTCCTAAATATTCGAATTATTAAGGAATTTATCTTGAAGTAATATTGGCTGGCGCACAAACACACAAAATCGACATTAAGTACCCTCTTTCGAGCGAAATTAGAGAAATACTTCGAATGCACCAAACTGATTCGCAAGAGTCCGTTTTGGAACCAGTAATCCAGAGATAACTAAGTGTGGGTGGAAATTATAGAAACAAGTGCCTTGGGACTTGTACAGGTATTAATTTTCTTGGTAAACGACAAGAAAAATGTAAGACAGGAAGATTAGAGAAAAAAAGCAATCTTAGATGCAGATTCTCCTGCTTTGATTTATAAAGTGAAGATTTCGAGGGGTAATAAAATTTGAAAATTACTACCACTGCTGATATACGTCTTATATGTGAAAAATATATGTAATTCTAATGTTAACGTTCGTTTGAGAGCACAGTAAAGCAAACTATGTTCAGTGGGTACGACAAGTAGCTCAGTTCACTCTTACAGGGACCTCCAAACACAACCTTGCGAAGCTAGTTTGTGGCGTTGGGTGCGTGTTGTAACAGTTTCTGAGACAGCCTACAGTCGAAATGTGTGGAGGAAGCTAATCAGCTGGGGGCGACCTCACAATGCAAGATGGCAACACCCGGATACCCTCCTGAGAGTCATTGCAGCAGGCTCTAAGATAAAAGCATGGAAATATTCTGCAGATGTCTCTAAACTGCCTGGCTCGTGGTTGCCTCTACGCCTAGTTCTTCTTCTTCTTCTTCGTCTTCTTACATGTCCGTCGTGTTTCCTTTGTTGTGATTCAGTGTGCCTTCGAACAAGCACACTCAAGTATAAATCGAGGTAGTCAGGGCGGTGACTACGAAGACGTACGCGACGTGCTGTCTGGTAGAAGTTTACCAACTTTCAGAGGCCGTCGACGAGTTTAATCATCGCCCTGATGATGGAAGAACACTCAAAAACACCAATACAAAGAATTCTATTCACCATCTCAAAATTGGAAAAATATAAACATCAGTCGCTCAAGACAATGTCTTGAGTGCCTTAGCTCAATCCACATCTCCACATTCTATTTGTTTAAGGTTCGTTTTAATATTATCTTCCCATCTACTCCTGAATCTCCAAGGTAAAATCTTTCCTTCAGGTTTTCAGACTAAAATTCTGTAGGAATATCACGTGTGCCCATGCGTGCTGAATGTCTTTCCCATCTCATTCTCCTTGATTCGTTCCCCGTAATAATTATGGGAGAAGTGTATTGGTTATGAAGCTTCTCAGTTGTCTAATTATCTTGGCATATTAATGTTTTAAACGAAAGTGCTAACACAGCTGAGTTTTCATCCATCTTTCATATCTTACAAAGGGTTGTTTTATGTTATTTAAGGATGCCTTATCAACTATATAGTTTTTACAGCTTCCAAATGTAGACAGACAATAAATTTCAGGTTATAAATTATGGTGACAAAAGGGGTTGTGGCCTGGACGAACTGAGGAAAGCACGAACAATTTTTGACAGCCCTGTCTGGTATAGCCTTATAGTCGTATATTCGGAAAATTTAAAATTTCCTATTTTCGGGTGAATCACATCTGAAACGGTAAAACATTCATGGTCCTTGTTAGTCGATGGAAACAGGTTCTCACGCAAATGTTGCCGAGAGAAAGGTGAGATTTGTACTGAGCGGTAATAATAATGTTAACGGAGGTCTAGCGGTATGAACGCTGGCCTTGTAATCCTGGGGTCTCGGGTTCGATTTATAACTTGTGTTGGGCAAGGCCGTGGTCTAGGCAACACGGAGTTTTCCTCCGTGGCATCCCAACAATTACTCCATTCACACACAGAAGAAGGCAATGGCAAACCACTTCTGGATCATCTGCCAAGAACGTATATGAACAGGTCCCAGTCCGAGAAAAGGAGGGAAGGATCCTGTTCATATGGACCTGTCGTCAGACAGAACACTAATTAAATTATTAATAATAATAATGACTTTCCCAAAACGTTCAGTATGAAGTTGATTATACATGGATAAAGCGAGGTTGGAAGGAAAGCAGCTGTTTCAACCAAATTGAACCTGTGTGCCTCTAACGGCACCTACGCCAAACGTTTGTCATTGGTAACATGACGTCAGCAGGGACCCTCGACACTTTCCCTCTCAATCTGGACACAGAGGAAATAGCTGATTTCCTTTCTCGTCGACTGACCAATCATGTTGCAGGAACAAGGAAATAGCCTTTCCCAGTGTTTGTTTTTGTTTTTTTGTCGTTGTTTTGACAAGTGGGGGGGGGAGGGGTAACTCTTTGAAGCGAGGCATCGCTCGAATCGACGGATACTGTCAGCGTACTGTTTAATGTCACACGATGGGATGTCAAACAGTCTATGGTCTAAAAGATAGACTATGTATGAAAAATCACATGAGGTAAATTTCGAAACTTTTTCATATGGGTGAAACGTAAATTACAGATTTTTGGGCTATTAACACCATGGAAAACAAATTGTCAGCATTTTTGTACAACTTGGTGGCTCATTAATGTATTCACAAAATTCCGCTACAAAATCCTATTCTAATAACCAGATGAATCCAGTCCACACCTCATTTCTTTAAGAAACACAAAGAAAAATACAGAAATAGAAATAATATAATATATTCTATGCAAAAGAGCCCTTAAGAAGCTAATAGTCACACGGCTAATCAAACAATTCTCTGGGATTTTATAAAACCAGAAATTCCAATAACGTATTCAACTGTTCCTGTCCTGAGCCGGATAAATTTGTTCAGCACACCTTCAAACTGCATCTCGTAAAAATCTGTTTTAATATTATCATCTCAGTTATGCCTCGGTTTATAAGAAGAATAAAAATAAAAATCTAAAGACCTTCATCTGTTTATAAAAGAGTGGATAAAAATGTGTAATAAACTAAAGGATATAACTTGGAGAAGACATAATTTTACAAATGAAATGTCACCAATAGCAGAGCTGTTACACGTATTTACCAGCGTCCTGTAAACTGAAATGCAATGACGTTTTGTCACATTATACATAAATAAATGGAAACAAGTATCATCACACAGCGCTTTTCAACTTGCATTGCAGAACAGGACAATGCACCGAGCCTCGCACACTGCCATGTAATTTCATGGCCAATTTACCTGCTTTCCGGCGACCCAATTACACGGCACTAAACGACTTCTTAATTTAACGAACACTCGACAAATACATGACAGTTGTGTTCTCTCTTCATACACTGCGCCTAAACATATGCAGATTTTTTATGCAGAAAACCGCTCTGCTGGTCATTTTATGACGTCCAACACTAATAACGGCTTTCGTAAGAGCACGCCACTGGACTGAATCCTACGTCAGATGAATTCAATCCAGATCCCCACACCTTATTTAAGAGTAATTTTAATATCACCCTCCTACTCTCCCTCCCTTTCACGTTCAGAAATCCAAATTATGTATACATTTACTTTTTGCATGCATTCTACATGCCCTGCCCATCGCATCCTTGTTTGATCGGCATGGTACAGGCCACGACTGTAATCTTGAGACTTGCAAGGAACGCAGGAAGTCCGTAGCGTTAAAAGCAGACGCTTTCCTCCTTCACCCCGCAAGTCTCAAGACTACAGTCGTGGACTGTACACGGTAAAGCGTACATATTGCAAGATACATCCTTCATAATTCCTTTCTCTTAGATTCAACTGTCCTCCTCAACTCCCTAATCTAAAACAACCTGAATCGATGTTCTTCCATCACGGTGAAAGTCACACTTTCACCCCCATTTCAAACAGAACGCAAAATAAAACAATGTACCTGATTCCAGACAGGGCACTGAAAGCATTTACGTATTACACAACTTTGTTCATTACAGGAAAAATCCTAGTGTTACAGCAGTTAAGTTGAAAATAATACCACGCCCTTGCGTCTGTTGCAATCTCGCGTCTCGCTACCTAACCTTCACCGTACATGATAATCGCATCACCGGCGACAAAACGTGAAACCGCAAATGGGTTCTCCCACCTAAAAATACTGAGTCCTAACTTCAGACTACGCCAGTCATCAGCCACAAACATACTAGCACTGATACGAAGCACAGGCAGACCAGAGCAAGACAGGAATCAACACCTCAGACGAGCGACACTGATGATGACGTCATCCCTCTTGCATGGCAGAAGTATGACGTATTGGATGGCCGAGCGTGGGGTATAGAGTCAGTCTGAATGACGTGTATTTTAAACAGCATATCGCGTATCACGAGATTTATAGAGACGAAAAATATTATTGAACACAAGAGTTTCCGTGCAGCATGCGATGTTCATGCTGTGTCCACGATCCCATTGTCCCCTGACAGTCCCATTAGACACTTACGATATCATAGATTACTGAAGACGATTAATTGACAAGAATATAGAACGAAATTATCGTTACTTAATACATTATCCCGCAATTTTCATGGATTACCTGAGAAATAGCACGAAATTCCTGATTAAAAATCGAACCGGGGACCTCCAGATAACTACAATAAGGCAACATAACATTCCTGTCACAATGTACTAGCAGGCATTGTCAGGATCGCTAGACCCTGACTGAGAGTCGAAACGGTACCTGTGGAATGTGAGACTACGAGTTGCCGCTTCTGCAGTCTGCCCGGATGCTTGCACTGAATGTAGTGACGATGAATAGACGGGCAAGGGGCGAGGGGGATGCATGACAGTTCCGTACAGGGGGGCCAACACTCACAGCACAAGCATTTCATGTTCTAATGGCAAGGAAATGTAAATTAATCAAAATTAAAATGTTTTATTTTGTCACGAATGACACTCACCATAAGAAGTGCTTCTGCCAGTTGGATATTCCACTTCTTCAAGTTTTCACATCCTGTTTACAAACACAAAGTGATGTCCCATGTACTGTTTTTCTTTCTGTATTACACGTAACACAAATATTTTGTCACACACGTTTCTTAAAACGTTGCTAACGAATGTAACATAGCGAAAGTATTGATTAGTCTCTTATTATTGCATTTATTATTATTATTATTAACTTCGATCAATATGTCAATGGACCTATTTGACGGCTTAACCGTATTGACAATTTGAGGTCCTTTCATTGCTGCTGTCGCTTTGAATTCCCCCACATAAACCAAAAGATGGGTGTATAGTTTTAATTTACAAACCTTTACAGGTTTATTATTACTAATGAAAACAGTGGTGTTGCCATTATTATTGATTTTTTATGGCTTATACGTAAATGAAGCGTTGCATTTGTTTCTTTTAACCTACGATTGAAAATAATAATAAAATGTCTGAGACCTCTTATTATTACTACTGTATAGTAATATAGCGGCACCAGCGGAATGGTAATTATCATATTAATAGCAATTACACTTTATGAAATAACATTTTTAAAACAAAGCGATTTATACAAGTTAATTTTCAGTCTAATCAAAGCTTGTTTAAACGAACGACATGAATATGCACTGGCACATTAGAACGTTTCAGCCTCCCCACAAAGCCGGCTTGAAAGGAACCTAACCGGTGCCATTACTGGATTGTACGACATTTATACATTTTATAAAACTGTTTAATAACAATATATCACCTCCACATTTCACTCACTTCACAACAACACTTTTAAACTGTCTAACAACACAGGCAAATACGTGTCTTATTCGCTCTACAAACTAGCTGAGTCATGACTCCACTATCACATGATTTCTTTGATTCAAAGCGCTCCTATGTCTCAAGTATGAAACTAAAGTCATGACCTTCGTTTTTCTTCTCTGTGCACACAAACCATAACTCGGCCGGCTATATCCAGGTGGCGTTCTAGGGAAACGACCTAATGTATTGCTTTCGTGTGCTGGTGAACCACATTCAATTTGAAGGAGTGGCTCTAGTTAGATCACGTTCAGAAATCAGACGTGTTTTTTTAAACGTAATAAGATATGATAGAACGAAAAACATGAATAGGCACATGATTTATTTTTCTACAGCCAAACAAGAAACCGCCTACTGTATTCATACAATATTACAATATGTATTAAATGTTTTTCGTATATTTTTCTTATATATTGTTACCGGAATTTTTCGAAGTCTTCAACCGAAATTCTAACGTACGTAATATTTTATATAGCTGTTTCATAAAACATAAAAAATTATAATATAACAATATTAAATGTATACAAATTAGATTAGCTTCAAGTTCCAAGAAATAACATAATTTAGAACTTAGTCACCTTTGGTCATGTAACTATCCTAATATCCGTTTTAATATTATTCTTACATCTCTGAGTCATCTAAATCACGTGATTGCTTGGAACCTGAAGCTAATCTATTTTATATACATTGTATAGTTATTAAAGGCAAAGAATCACGGAGCAAACTTTTGTGTTGATGGTGATGAACCTTGTTCCACAGCAACAGCTGGAACAGCTAATTATTTAATTAATGACTATCACTTATCACAGAAGCTTCTGTACTAATCAATACGCTGTTCAGATAGACGAGCAGATGTGTGTTCAGCCAGCACATTAGCCAATCATTTAAACGGTCAGTCACAATCCAGTCGTGATTTTACACAAAACATGATTATATTAAAGGATAGAAGAGAAATCCATGCCATTCACCTCAAATAAAAAATCAGAACAGACACAATAGTTTTAGGAAGAAGCAAGTGTCCATCTTTACAATATAAAAATATACAATTCGATGACAAAACTTACATGTACAATTTTTACTTGTAGGCTCCTACAGGTGTAACATGCCAAGTCCCCTTTAAGTTTATCGTATCAAGTTCCTGTTACCTATCTACGTGGCCCTGAAGATGGAAGCAGGATGTTTCTCCGAAACTTTTGTATCTGTCTACAAGTTTACATCGTGTTAGAATTCAGAAGACCAACATTGACCATCCGTAGCCGTGAGAACCTCAAATCCCTTGATGTTACAGACATATAATTCCATAAGGCCCACCTGCGAGAAAAATATATTTGTTGTAATGATAAAGCTTAGGTCCCAATTTAAAATGAGTACTCACACATTTTGATTCACTTTTCTTTAGATTGAATTTTCTATTACTGGAAACAATTAAATGCACAATAAATTCATGGTTTTACGTATTACACGGAATTAATTTGTAATAAAATAGAGAATGAATTTAATCTCTATTGTTTATTCACGTGGACTGGTACAAATTAATCCCAGATTAAGACTGTAGCATAATTTTTATAAAAAAATGTTAACTGGCGTTAGTTTGTTTATATTTTGTTATTTAATGATTGATTAAATTCGTGTTATAACTCAGGAGGCTCCTCTCCGCATTCTTATTCAGGTCAGTCTATGGGGAGTTTAAGTGGAAAAAATGGCAGTGGGGCAGCTGTCCAGTATCTCAGGGATCAGAAATGACCCTTCAGAAGCCAAGATTCTTAGACACAGTCTCACCCTATTGCAAATTTAACCTAAATATTGAACAAAGAAATCCTGCTCCCACCATATAATAGACGTATCGCAATAACTCAGTGTTCTCCGACTAGACAATCGCATTTCTTCTTCCTAAACTCAAAATAATTTCTTATAACATTAAATCAGTGATTAAATAACCCAAAATCAAACGCTATAATTTATTGACAACTTCTGAATTTATTCGATAATGAAATAAATCACCCACTGCGCCATTGGATGTTGCCTTGGCGTCTCAAATCGCAAACATTCCGAATAAAAAATAACAAATTACTTGCGCAGGTGACGCGGGACATTATAGCAACCATCACGCCAGTGTATCATTGTTCTGACGTCACACGTGCGTTTAAACGTCGTTGTTGTGTGGAGACGCAAGTGCATTGAATAGCTTGGCTGCTGCTCGTTTGTGGCCCAAATTACTAGTAGGGGCAGTGTCCCCACTACCCCCTCGCCCCACCCTACAAACATTGCAGCATCCCCACTACTGTTAGATGATCTCAACTTTGTCGGATATGACGTTTCATACAGCGCAGATTTCCAATTGTATACCGCCACGGTAGCTTAGAACCCGGGCCTTGTAATCCTGGGGTCTCGGGTTCGATTCCAGGTGGTGCCCGAGTTTATAACTTGTGTTGGGCAAGGCCGTGGTCTAGGCAACACGGAGTTTTCCTCCGTGGCATCCCAACAATTACTCCATTCACACACAGAAGAAGGCAATGGCAAACCACTTCTGGATCATCTGCCAAGAACGTATATGAACAGGTCCCAGTCCGAGAAAAGGATGGAAGGATCCTGTTCATATGGACCTGTCGTCAGACAGAACACTAAATAATAATAATAAATAATTATATGAGATGTGACCTGACGTTAATCTGAGGTACATCGTTGTTGATTCACGCCCCTAAGTTTCCTTCAGGTCAGCTTTGAGAAGACGATTTAAGTAGAAAGATTTGATAGCATTTAAAGTTTGGCTTTGTTTCTATAACCTCTATTGGAATGTATGGCCTTGAGACAACATTAGTGCTTCGCCTGGTGTTTTGCCTTCAAGCCAGTCACTAAGGATAAAGTAATTTTTACGTAAGACGGTTTGGTTTTCTTGTATTTTGACGTGTAGTTCTTCGTGCGTCCAATTTTGAAAATAAATCTGGTTATTGCAAATAACACAATAGAAGTGTTATTATAGACCTAGTTTTAGATGGAAATATAATATTAAAATTAATTTCAAAGAAACAATGTGTAGCTTCGGGCTGGATTAATCTAGTTGAGAACTGGTTTTCATGAACACGGTAATGAAAATTTGGTTTTGCCATGCCATGTTAGTATCAGACTATACCATGTGAACATTTTCCCCATAGCACTTCTGTGCCACCATACGCATGCATTGCATAGGCTATAAATTCTACATTTAATAAATTTCTTTAACGAAAATAATAAATACACGCGTGTTGTTTGTGTTTACTAACTGCAGCACCAGAGTGCAGGCCTGTCGCTTATTTGCATGTATGCCAACTTGTTGTGTATTGGAACTACATTAATATGCAAAATAATGAAAAACGATCTAGTATATGTGTGTAAACAGGGGTGTGGGGGAACGGGGTGTCAGCTGCGATAACTCTCACTATTTTGTTTTTAACCATGTGATAACGCTTGCAACAACAATCTGATCCAACTCATCCCTTTTTTTTCACAAACGTTCTCAAACACCCCCCCCTCCCCTACGATATCCTCGAACACCTCAACTCATATAATATGTACAGTCATGCACATAATACGTACACCACACAGAGCCAATCAATTTTCTCACGATGGCCTTTTTTACGGGATATATTTAGAATTTCGTTATGAGATGGCAGCATGTGGCTAACCTCGCCAGCTTTTAAAACACACCACGCTATTTGAATTTAAAAATGTGTATAAAATTAATTTTCAATCCAGCACAACCATCGTCACTTAACTACTGCCTTTAATTTAACTGTTTATGTTAATAACAATAACATAATAATAATATACGTTTACTAGTGTTCATGATGGATTTCTGTGTTTGTGTGTGTCTTATGAAAAAGTTTGTATCCACCACAAACAAATACGGCGTTAAAACCGAGAACATTGTCTTCAGACATCAAAGCTGTGAAAACCTCAGACTTCGTTTAAAAGAGAAGCTAATAATTTTTTTTAATTGAATAAGACGAGTACTGTGCTTCGCTTTCGACACACTTTCCTTCTTCCTACAAAAATTCTTCTTATTAATATTTTCATATTTGCGTATTACTCGAACCTCACATAACACGTCTCTCTTTACTGAGCACGGCAAAGCACCTAATTGTAGTGTTGGCGTGGAACGAAAATTGTAAACACAGAAGGAACGGTCAGAGAGGCGGAAATACCAACAGTTGGTCGAAACCAAAGACGCGGGGTCACCGGGGGGGGGGGGGGGGGGGAATCAGACGCAAAGTATTTGTAACATTCCTAGCAGTGGACTTGCCTTATATCTTCTCTTTGTGCCTAGTTGGTTCTGCTGTTTTCTGTGAAGGGATCTCGCGGTATGTATTGTTGTTATCTGCAACATAAGCAGTAATGTATATGTAACTGGAATGTTCACAGAGGAAGGTATGTGGCCCTCATATTGTTTAAGGCAGTTTCATAACTTTAACCTTAATTGTACAATGCTGGGTGGTGGGGGTTATAACGCCCAGTCCCTGCTTGTTAAGATGGAATAAAATTAATTATATCATACAGACTTAACCCTTTCCACACGAACATCTCTGTTTTCCTTTAGGGCCCCGGTGCAAGTCCTGTCATGACTACAAACTCTTATAATTGGTCTGAAAAGAGCTTTCTTAAATTCCCTTCGTTCTTTTGTTCTATTTTAATATTTTTAAAAATATACATTTTATGTTCCAGGCTTCAAATATAAACTTTCAGGCACAAACGTTCGCAAGATGCCTGTTGAAATATTAGGCAACTCGTTTCGAGTTTAATGTAACGTTTATATTACATGGGAAAATATCTAGTGTAGGCTCCCAATACAACAAATTTAATCCAAGACTGCTACAAAAATTCGGAGATTTAATAAACGGCCCGACCAAAAACAAGATGTCACCATAATGTGTTAATTTTAAACATTTTGTGAAAATAATTTATGAAATTAGCCAGCGCCTCACAATCGTTTGTTCTGGATAAAAAAAAATAGTTTAGTCGGTACAGACCGACGATTTGAAGTGACGTAACTTTAGTCAAAAAAGAGAGATTTCGCGTAAGTTACAAATATAAACTATTTTAATTTTAAACGGTACTGAAAATGGCGTGATCCTGATGAATTATTGCACTAAAACTCTGTATACCATAAGAAATAAATCAACATTACTCTCACGGAATCCCGGTGTCTGCACATTTTTTTTGTAATAATTGTCCACTGGAATTAACTAAATCTGCTTTAAATGCTCGCCAATTGGTTCAAATCCTGATTTATTGTTACATGCAAAGTTCCGTTCAAAATCTCGATCCCAGACTTCACCAACAGACCTCACAGACGTGGTCATTTTCCGGTAGCTCTGCTGCGTCATCACAGAATCGACCGTGGGCAGGGAGTGTCTCTTCGAACTAGCTGCATGCGAACACGAGGGAGAACCGGGGGACGATTTACCCTTTCAGCAGTTCTATCCCTACACCTTCTCTTCTTATCTCCCAGTTGTTATAGACATCCTATTCAGTGCGGACAATAAAGCAGAAGGCAAACGGGGTACAGGGGTAGCAATTAGAATGACCATGTGTCATAGATAATCGCAAAGGTTCCGACGGCCGGGGCTCGTTTCTCGTCTGAGACATTATTTATTTTGCCTGGATTGCATTTACGATAATTGAACGACGTTTTGAACTGGCACGATCATGGTCGTATAACTCAGATATAAATTTCACCAGGAAAGGCAAATAGGTCATCGCCCTGATGACGGAGGCAGTATGACCTCTGAAACGTTGGTTAACATCGACCAGACTACACAGCGCAACAACCCAGAAGACAGAAATCTTCATACTACTCTGATGACGGAGGCAGTATGACCTCTGAAACGTTGGTTAACATCGACCAGACTACACAGCGCAACAACCCAGAAGACAGAAATCTTCATACTCTGATGACGGAGGCAGTATGACCTCTGAAACGTTGGTAAACATCGACAAGACTACACAACGCACCAACCCAGAAAACAGAAATCTTCTTACTCTGATGACGGAGGCAGTATGACCTCTGAAACGTTGGTAAACATCGACCAGACTACACAGCGCAACAACCCAGAAGACAGAAATCTTCATACTCTGATGATGGAGGCAGTATGACCTCTGAAACGTTGGTAAACATCGACCAGACTACACAGCGCAACAACCCAGAAGACAGAAATCTTCATACTCTGATAATGGAGGCAGTATGACCTCTGAAACGTTGGTTAACATCGACCAGACTACACAGCGCAACAACCCAGAAGACAGAAATATTCATACTCTGATGACGGAGGCAGTATGACCTCTGAAACGTTGGTAAACATCGACCAGACTACACAGCGCAATAACCCAGAAGACGGATATCTTCAAATAGGTGAACATTGCGTTTGCATCCTATTCCAACAATAGTCTGGAGAGACTGAGGAAAACCTTTCAAATCTGATTTACGATAATCAGTATTTGGGACAAGGTACGATCCCGGAACCTTCAGAATACAAGGCTAGGTACCACTACACCACTAAATATGGAGGTTGAGCATTTTGTTCGATGATAAACTCAAGCCTAGACGATGAGTGAAAGGGAAGTCAGTTTTAGAGATTGTACATCCGGTTCGTTTATCATGGAAACTCAGTTTGATGCTGAGACGGCGACACTTAATACGATGTGGTGATTTTTAAATTTGTGCCCGTCTCAAGCCTTTAGTTTGGCTGGACATCAATTTTGTGCACCCGAACGTGAAGGGAGCTTCTTCCACCTTACCTTTCGCTTCTGAAGTGACAGTAATTTATCTTTCCCGTCCAAAGGGTGTCACACACTTCCAACATTCCCACGAAACCCTCATGAGTAATGATAAAGCAGTGATGCAGTAGTTCGCAAAACTATGCAGCGACAAAGCAGACGATGAAAGCCAGAAAAATCGGAGACAACCTATTTGTCGTGATAGTAGCCATGTTGTTGTAAACCCGTCCCCGGTAATTTGATTTTAAAAATTATGTGTAAGAAGTTTGTTTGGAGCCGGGACAACTCCGTCAGTAAAGTAAATGCTTATAGTCTAGACGAATGTGTTTCGACCTCCGGTTGGGATAGTTATTTCCATCTTCCCAGTGGCGTTCGAATCGACTCTAGAACCAATCTAGCTTCCAACTTACGGGTAACAAGGTATAGCGGCCGGAGATCAAAAACTACTGTTCATCTTAAACTCGTACCAGAGCTGGGGTAATTCACTAATTTTTTATTCCAGTGACTTATGAAGATAGCTGTTATCTTTATATTCTTCGCCATGAGAACCTGATATCTCACAGCTTCACAATTGTACAGAATACATTTTCTTGATAGGGACATATTTTGTGTTGGTTTGTGAATGTGGTCAATGTTTCTTGTGAAAGTAATGGTTGAGTCTCTCAGAAATGCCCCATACTTTCAGCAATAAAACCAATATTTATGCACCGATGGTGATAGAATATTTGAGGATCTTACCTCAGGCCTTGTGAAACTGTATTCCGTCATATGAAGTGCTGATAGTGGTCGTCCCCGCCGTGATGCGCAATTGAACTGGCGAATACATGGATCTCGCGAATGTTTTTTTGAGGATTCAGATGTGTAGGCCTCTCCCTACAGTAGGACCCACATGAAACAATCTTTTCATATTACATCTGATGACTATGTCGACCAGAGACAGCTCGGTCTCAGTAAACTTTGGGTAATCGCGTTCAGTTCAGTATGAAAAGCTGGAGACTGCCATTTTCAGTACCATGCGTGATGGGATACAGTTTCCCCAAAGACTGAGGCCTGTTGCCACTACAGAGATCACTCTCTTTATTTCTTCCGTGTCAGGGTATATTCCACATTTCCTTTAATTTATCAAGCCTGTCACTTAGGTAACTGTTGCTCGTTGCGTGAACTTCTAGGACATACACCCCTTTTGCCCTGGCAGTGGCGATTTCTACTATATTATACAAGCAAATTATCATTGTGACGTCTTAATTCCAATCGATGACAGACCTGAAATCGCATATTTCATTCCCTATAAACCTTTTATTTTAAGGGTTTCGGTCCAGTAATGCCATTAACAGCAGCAACTCATGTACTCCGCGGTTCTTATAACAACAGGCCACTGCAACTTCATTCACACTATGTATTTTATTATTTATTTGTAGTGTTCTGTCTGACAACAGGTCCATATGAACAGGATCCTTCCATCCTTTTCTCGGACTGGGACCTGTTCATATACGTTCTTGGCAGATGATCCAGAAGTGGTTTGCCATTGCCTTCTTCAGTGTGTGAATGGAGTAATTGTTGGGATGCCACGGAGAAACCGGGGAAGCCCCCGGAGGAAAACTCCGTGTTGCCTAGACCACGGCCTTGCCCAACACAAGTTATAAATTCGGGCACCGCCGGGAATCGAACCCGAGACCCCAGGATTACAAGTTTGAAAGTTACACCGTCCTACCTTGAATCACTTAGAGCTGTAATACTAACTGCTCATGCATCATGCAGTCTCTTCACAGTGACATTCAGGAATGAACACCTTTGTTCGTTTCATGCACGTATATTGGAAAATTCCCTGTCGGTGTGTGTTGAGGGTTATTCATATTCAGGCGCCTGCAAACAGACAAAACGATTTCATGCACCCCAGATAAAAGTAGGCCACTCACTTACCGCTTAATGTTCGTTCATGGCAGTAGTGTTTATTTTTAATTTGATCTTCCTTGCTTCGAGTTTCATGGCGGAGATACAAGGTAAAGATGTCACCGTGATTAAGCATCATACCATAAATACGTAAGAAGATGTGGAGGTTTAACTCCACGTCTATTAAAATCCAAAAATATTGCGCCAAATAAATCTGCTGCTACGCAGAACGCTTCCCCTACACCGCAGTTATATTACCTTGCAGGCCAGATGCCTGAAAAGTCCTTATGACAGATCGACTTGGCATCGCAGTTACCAACTTCAGACAGACTTAGACGAGGTTACGTTGCTTTGACAATTTAATAAGTTTAAACATTTTTTCCAGCTTGAGTACTAGAGACAGACTGACTATGTGGTTACACCCCTCCCCTGCACAGACCTAATTTTTCTCGATAAAGATAATCGCATTTTTCCTGGTTCGGGCTACACTGGTTTATCCCCGGGCAAAGACTCCACGTTGCCTATGGGATAGGAGGCTGGGAGTGTCTAATAGCTGACGTGGACGTCGTGGTGAAGTGAAGAACTCTTGCCCCTGTCAGGAATCGTGGCAAAGCTTAATCACAGAGACAAATTTACCATCACCGAATCACAGCGAGTGCTTATCATTCAATGGGATTGTTTAAAAATTAACGAAGTTAGTACATCACTGGGTTGTATTTGAAATAATCCAAAGATTTATTTTTAACAGTATTTTATTTTTATTACTTTGTAATTGTTTAATATTTTTCCCGATAGGTTGCAACAATATGAACAAACAAATACGACGTCTCGAGTCTAAGATGATTTGGATAATTTGTATTTCATTTTACCTTGTACTTCATTTTTGTCAGGACAATGACAATTGTGTATGTGGACTGGGATTATCACATTGGAACAAAGGACCAACAGAGCTATACTGTTGCACAAAAATCCAAAGGACAGCTTAGGATCAAGTAAGCTGGGATGTAGTACGTTAAAGAGCAAAGCATGAGGGGTGAGGTAAGGTTGAACCAATCAATCACTCAATCAATAACACTTCATGATCAGGGCATTCAGATGTCGTCCTTACACTCACAAGAGTGAATTTTCATTGTTACATCAACGTGTGAAAAGAAATCACATTCAATGCATTAAATCTGATAATAACGTATTGTATAATATTAAGCAATTTGAAAATCGAGCAAATATTTAAAAAAATCTGTTCAAGGATTTTCAATGATAATGTATCGTCTGTATCTGGAGATAAAAATTTATTATTTTTAAAAATGTAATGTTTAAGTGGCACTGGTTACAAAGACGAGACAGTTTTAAAAGAAACAAAAGTTTTAGTATCTATAATAAAATTTCACGAGTTTCCGAGTAAAGACACTGTAAATATAAATTCCTAATTTTTTTAAGATAAAATCGGCCTGAACATTTTTTTAGTAATTTCGGTGTTTCTTAGTCGTTAGTTTTATAAACCGGAAGCTCCGACCTAAGTCACAGCGCAGATTGCGTGCCATATGGAAAAGTAATGTTTCGACTTCGCGTCTGAAGTGAATCGGGCAAGTTGTCGCATTAGCAAGGCGCTGGGACGCTTGAGAGTTGATCTTAATTCCATGGAAACCTCGGGATTCGACAAAAATATGTAAATAAAAATTCTGTCGAACAGAAATCAACAAAACGCCTGCTAATAAATTTGAAGCAGACGAAGCCAACCATTTCCGAGTTACATATAATCGAATATACATGCATACAAACATACGTACTTATCTATATATGCTTGATTTTCATAAAAATATGTGTACTGGTTAACAAATTATTTGCAAAAATTTATTATTATTACTCTTGCTATTACCTAAGTAATGTCTCATTAACTTTTCTGAAAAATGAAGACAAGTCTGTCTGTCCGTCTCTCAGATTAATCAAGAAACGTGCCAACATGAAGTGTTATATATTGATTAGACTTACGTATTAGGCAAAACATTATAACGGTGGACTGAAAAAGTTAACAAAAGGATTACTAACTTCCATGATTTTAAGAAAGGAACAGCAAGATATATACACTTATAAACAATCCGATAAAAACACAACGTGATAAACAGTAAGTCAAATTTTGGTTTAAAATTGTAGACAATAATATAAATTACAAAACGTAACAATCAACACAAACTTAACTTTTGCTAATAGTAACAATTCATTCCAAACGCTGGTTTACATATATATATATATATATATATATATATATATATATATATATATGAGTGAGAAAAATATTACGTCAAAACAAGTCAACGAAAGACACATCGCCCATTATTTAAATTTTCTGCCGCAGTGACAAGAGGTACAAATTCTGTAAAACAGTTATGGGAACATAAAAATATAAAATTTACCTTTTAGTGACTTATTCAGAGTAATGCTTCCCCCTAAACATCTGAAGTCTTGAAATCTGACGTCATTACAGAACCATCTTGAATGCATGCAGGAACGAACAGAGGGTGTCTGGTTTTCTGTGAGACTCACGTTATTGGCATAACTTTCGACCATGGATAACCTGGAACTAACGCAAAGCTGTACTTGATTTAACCATCTGAAGAAGAATTTAATAAAAATATCAGATAATAATTCAGTCGATGCCTCAGCCAATAACCATTACGAGGATCAAATTTTATGGTTGTTTATAGGAAGTAATCGCTTTTTACTCTGAAAATCATATGAAAACGTTGTATAGACTTTGTAGGGAAAACGCAGAATACTGATTGTTAAATCAAGTGGTATATATAGTTACCACTGGGGTTTAAAGAGGAAACAAAGACGGTTAGTATTTTTCGTGCTCACACCTGGTGTTCAGTTGATGCGCTAGATTCTCAAATACGAAAATAACAGCTAAGAAAATAAAATACACCAACGTGTAGCTAAATATGGCTGCCTTTACGTCAACGCTATTTTGTAAAATGAAATCCCAAACAAAACGAGATGCAGATCAACTGGTTTATGACGGACTAAGTTTCTTCTTCAATACACAATGCACAGTGAAGACCAAGTTATGTATGACCGGAAGGTTAAACCTTTTTGTTATTACAACAACGAAATTAAAACTAAAATGTTTTTAATGATGGTGAGTTGATTTGATTCTGGAATCAAAATGGGAGAAACTTAATATTTTCCTAAAAAATTCAAGTGCAAATGGGGGATGTGTTTGAATTCTTGAAAATCGCTTCGTCGATAACCTACTTGAGTTTTATAATAATCCTAATTACGATTCCATTCATTTGACTAGTTAACGCGCGCTGTGAACGAAGAAGTCAATGATACAACAAACGCAGATACACTCTCTTCAAATAGAATCAGGAGATACAGCGTTGAGTGTGATCGCCGCTAGAGTTCGTTTGCGTCCGCACGTAAATCATTTGAGGGAAGTAAAGATGGAAACATATGGCACCATTCAGATATAAAATCAGTTGTTTACGTGACAAGGGAGCACGGCCTTCTACAGAATTGTGTGAGAAATCATGAATCACATTATGATGATAAAGAAAATTCACAAACGACTGTCCGAAGGATGTGGAATCATGGCACCAGCTTGCAGATATTAAATGTTTAAAAAACAGACTCCAAAATAATGAAAGTGTAACAACTTGAATACACATTAAATATACGAAAAAAACAACTCCAGTTGTTATCACAAACTGCGTAATAATTTTCGTGAACACGTTTATTTTTTAAGTCTGAGACGTACTTATTTAACAATACTATTTTACTTTGTGGTCCTGGTAAGACGATGTTTCGTTGATAAAATAATGACAGACAAATTCAAGATTAAATACCACGTGTAGAGAAGGTTAAGCCCGTAATTCGTAATGACTTTCAAACCGAAACTGAAGATACATTTAGAAGTTAATGATGGTGAATAAGGATACAATTGGAAAATAAACTCGCGCGATATTTTCACAGTGGCCAGGCTTTTTATGTCTCTTCAAATATGGAAACAGTCTCCATAAATTTAATTAAAATTCGGCTATGGCTAATCGAAGGTAAAAACTTTTGCTAAACGTTTAGAATTAAGTTTAGCAACGCAAGAAAGTTAATTTTTATATATTCATTATTTAAAACGTAAAAATATTCTACGAAACATCTAGTCTTAAATTATAAAAACTGAAATTTAATATTCCTGTTTATTCAAGTTGTTATCAGTGAAATTCAATTTACTTTCCATTACATTGGAGTCCGCTGGCCAACTACGTGCATCCGACAATGCATCATCACAAGTGGATCACTTAACAAAGTGGTTCATTTTCACGCCTTCCTCGTCATGTCACACAGAATCCTTTTCACCTTGCTCTGTCATGTTCTGTGACATATCGGAAATCGCCTTCCTGATCTGCAGTGTATTACGGACTTAACGAGTATTTACATCTTTCGCAAACTTTAAGCACGTGTTGTAGTTGGACGACAAAAACTTATTTTCTGTTGGAAATATCTATATTTTTTCGAAAGCTGAATTTCTGATAGAGATCGTATCTGCAGAACTTGATGCATCCTCTTCATGAACACATGGAACTTTAGACGACCACGTTTCAATCAGTGTAGTGATACCTAATTTTATCTGCAGAAACGTCCATTTGTTATCTGCTTCAATGATCGATATGAAATATTTATAAACACGTATGATATTCAGATAAAATGTTCTCGTATATTTACTTTTGTCTTCATATTTGTAGTACTCTTCTCTAAAGTTTGCCTTTGAAAGGCGTTATCGAGTCTCATAAATTCGAGAAAGAAATTCCCCAACTCACGAAAAACCACCGAATTTATGTCATATTGCGAATGGGCCTTAAGATAAAACAAAATGTTAAAGTTCGATCACTCGCAAATCACTTCACTTAATTTATGAAACCACCTACAGACGTCGGCAAATATTCTTAATTCGATATCGTTAACATTCGGACGGGACCTACGGGTTTCCAAATAATCCATATCCAACGAAGGCCTGCAGCGGACGGTCACCCAACAACTCCTGGTGCAGAACACCCCCGTCTTCCGCTGTGCAGAGCTGCGATAAGGTGGCCTCTGGTTATTCCTGGACGAGTCAGTACGGTCTCCAGACCGCTGTGTTGTCGGCGGTGGTGTGAGACCTCGGCTGCTGTTGACCACCCACGACAACTTGCTGTGCGGCCGTCTGTTGCTCGTCATCCGACAACCCCGAAGCACCGCGTCCACCAGGGACCACCGCACCTGCCGATGACGTCACCGCGGCTACACAGGGCCCTGTCGTAGCCCCTCCACCTCCCAGTAAAAGTTCGCTAACTTGCTGCACTGACGAACGTTGTCCGAGACTCGAAGCAGCATTTGTGTGGTCCATAATGTCTTGGCTACTTGCTGTGGCTGTGTGGTGGTGATGATGGTGATGGAGGTGATGAAACTGGTGGTTTTGGTGACTGCTCGCCGCGCTGTACAGTTGGGAATAGAGCAGCGACGCTGGTAGAACTGGGGTGCTGAGGTAAAGACCAGCAGCGGCTGCATTTGTTGAACCGCCTCCATAGCCTTGCTGATTGTGGTGGTGACCGGACATGAGGGACGAGAAACTTGTGCCGTTAGTGCCAGGCACACCTCCGGCACCAACACTGCCTCCCCCTGAACCAAGGTGGTGGCCGACTAGTGAGTTCCCACCGACCCCAACAGTTGGCAGGATCTCCTCGCTTCCCACAGGACTTTCACCAGCGGATGAATCCGACAAAGACCGCGGTCCTCCCAGACCGAAGTCCGTCGAGGACACAGTGATGGACGAGGACCCAACGCCTGGATAGCGCGGTACGAGAAGGCCCCCGCCTGAGGTTGTATTTGAGGACCCTGAAGAGACGCCTCGCTCGTGGTGGTGGTTGTGGTTGTTGGTGGCACCGTGGTGTGTGGTGTTCGTAGCGCCAGCCTGGTGATGGTTGTTGCCACTGTGAGGTGTCACCAGAGATCCCAAGTGCTGATCTAGATCCGACCCTGGAACTACCGCTCCAGGACCTGCAGACCCCGTAGTGTCCGGTAGAACTGCACAATAAATACGGCCATAACCAGAATTTTCACTAAAAACACACAACTTACTTTATGATGTACCATCAGTGTGATATTTTAGTCAACATTACAACAGTTTTGCCCGCTAATCAAACGCGCAAATTTAATGGAAATGCTGTGGGTTGATAGTTGATTACGTTGAACATTCAACTCCTGTGGTCCAATAACCATGACGTAAAAATAATCCACTTTAAAATCAGGTTTATTTCAATGATGCTACTCTTAAATAGCTTCAGTTACAGTATTCTTCTGTCAGTTTCCAATTTTCATCGTGTAAAGTCTAACCCTCTACAGTGAAACTACATTCTTTAGCGGTATATTTCTTCACAGATGAAACGTGCATTGGAAAAGGTAGGTATATCTTATAACAGCATATTCACAAATATAACCTGTGTATAAAACATGGATCTTTGCTAAGCAACGTCTCTGAATAACTTCTCAAATAAATCCATGTAACTCTATTGCGCTGTTTTAAATTTCTTATAATGTGCTGATAAACAACTGGTTCACCGTCGCGTAAATAAGGTTCAAAAAATTATATCACTGGGACAAAGACATCTTTCCTGGTCATCTCAGCTCAAGAATCATGACGTTCACAGCTTGTGGGACTCCTTCAACAAGTACCGTACCCCGATCTCTGAATTTTCTCCCTGAGGTTATACATGTTTCCCGAAATGCCATCCAGGTAGGTGGTAAGATGGTTCAGCAGGATCTCTGCCTTCTAAATGAAACAAGAAAATGCAAACAAACACCCATGAAGCGGGATTTGAACCTGCGATCCGATTCTTCCAGCTATCTGAGACCACACAACCACGGAGGTCGACTTCTATCAAATACTGACAGAACTAACGCCAAGGTACAATGTAACCTCTTGAATCAAACCTTGGAGCAACACTGGGTGAGCCGAACACGAATAGATTAGAGCTACAGATTACATGACAATTTCCCTATTTGTTCCTATATCTGGTGTAGAAAGGCATTCAAAACAGCAAAGAGATGGAAATTACTCTCGTCTAAGTTCTCAGATCTCGATTAACGGGCGATGCTGGGCGGGCCCCGGTAAAGAGAGTCTCGTCTCCTTGGAGCACAAACAAAACTCATTAAGTTACGCCCACAGTTTAGAACCGGGGCTGGGGGTGTTGTTAGCGGAGAGTGGTTTTGCTGTACGCGTCTTATAGAACGCTCCAAGTTCCCCAGCGCGGGCGTATCGGGGCGGCCATTGTATGCCTTGTTTTCATCTACGGTAATAGCATGAGACTACTTCCTATTGTTTTATAGACAGGCAAGCTAGTGTACGCGCACGGGACGAAGGAGCTGACAGGTTCCTGTGAAGAACTTGACGACAGCCGTTGTATTAAAAGCAATAAAACATGAGGATCTGATAGATAATGTCGTTCCTTAACAACATGTGCCACGTTCTTTTATCGGACTGACGAATTTTAACGCCAATGTATTCTTTTCTTAATATCTGAGAGTATCAGTCGAATTACGGGATTATAAAAGAATAATTAACGGGATATGATGTGAAAGAATACGTTTTGGCCTAATTTAAAGTACCCAGAACTTACCAGGAGTGACTGAAGAAAGCCTCAAAAGAACTGAATCAGGATAGTTAGTATTTGGGCCGAGATTTGACTCAGGAACCATAATATTGTAATATTGTTTCATCTCTGAAGACTGTATGGCTGCCATTAAGAATTAACGATGTTGGGAAGTTAAAAATACAGCGACGATGTGGCTTCTATCTGTTTAATATTAGTACCGAGATTCATTAATACCCAACGTTTGGTTCAAGAGTCCTTATTTGGGACGCGATGATTTTTCTTAGCCTGTCGTTCCTCGTATTTAAGTAAAGCAAATTAAAGTTTTGAAGCATTCTGCTGTTTCCATTAAGAGCCAATCTGGCATTCAACTAAACATTTATCAGTATCATCTGCCGGCATTATGTTGAAGAGCTGCACACTGCAAGATACAGCTTAGTAAAGCTAAGCTCAGCAGGCCAGGGGAGAGAGACAGTGGCGTAGCACACGGAAGATATCCAAAAACCAACAGTTGGCTCAGGAGAAAGGGTTAGCACGCAGTCCTTGTGCCAGACTCTTGCGAACAGATCTTGGTACACTTGGCGAAGGTGTTTGTGGCGCTGATCTCCACAGATACTTCTGACGTAAAGTGCTCTATGTAATAGCTATAAGACGCAGATTTTATTTGAAATGCACCCCTTTATGTTACATGCAGAACAGTTCAGACTGGTCATTTTCGTACGACGTCGTGAAGTCTTATAGGTTTATTCTCATCCATTATAAGTTTTTACCCTGATGATGAAGGCGAAAAACTCGTTGATAACAGCCTACGAGACTATACACAGCCTCACAATCCAGAATACCACATACGAGAATGGTTAATAAATTTATGAGATAATTCCAAGGAATTTAATGGTTGGTAACACTAGAGATCAGTTAGCTATTCCTGACATGAGGCTTATTTTGATGAAATTCAGAACTATCGGATCCAGCTCGACACGAGATTGAATTAGAATTTCCAAAAGTCTGGCTCAACCAGACAAAGAACGTCCTTTGAAGTCAATTTATCTGAACGCGTAACAAGTCAGCAACGCCATTCCCAGTTAAATTGCAGATGGTGACCTGGGGTTTTCCCAGTGTGCAGCACTTTGGCTGCGAATCAGTACTTCGAGGAAATTACTGCATCCATCGTCAGACTTCCTGATTATTATTATTATTATTATTATTTTGTAATTAAAGTTTCATTTTGTATGTCTTATTTATATTTAACTGTTTTTAATTTAATTATTGTACACTTAGGCATATTATTCAGCTCATTTGCTTGTTGATTATTTTGTAACAAATTAATGAATTGATATATTATCATTATTATATTGTACATTTATATATTTAGTTTCTTGTTTGTTTGTTTTTGTATTGTTATGTTTATTGTTAGTGATTGGCTGTTATTGGCCTCTATTGGCTGTTGCCAAGCACTCTAATAATTGAATTGAATTATTATTTTGTGTAGCGTCACATAAGACGTGAGGATAATAATTTGTATTCTTGTGGTAAAAATAGCATGAAAGAAATGTTTGAACCTTGTCTGGTACAAATAATGAGCGGATGTCATGTCTTTTGGTGGTACTCACGCGAGGAAACCGCGCTGGCAGCGCCGAAACTGTCGTGTGCTGAGGCGGTGGCACCCTGCCCCCCGCCATTCAGGTCACTTGCGGCGGCAGTTGAGAAGCCGAGGGCCGGAGCACTAAAGCCGCTCCCAGCGGCGGCGCAGCTACCCAGCGCCCCAGCGGGGCCCAGGTACGACGAATAGGGGCTCGCGGCGCCGTATCCCCAGTGACTGTTGGTCGCACTCAGCCCGAACTGGCCCATGTCTGCAGGCAGAGAGCAAGAACACATCCTGTTTATCGTGGCACTCCAGCTCGCTCTATCGGCGAAACGTTACAATTCTCTACACCTTACCTTGCGTAAGGTAAGATGTCATTCTGAAGTGACACCGACGTTTAGCAAAGGTTAAAGACGAATTCTGATCTGATGATAGGCCTACGTGTTCAAGAAATATTAAACTCTGTTGACGTCATAATTTGTAGAATATAAGCCGACAACAAAAAGATTACCATTTAATTTCCACAGCTGCCCGTATTCATTACGCCAACTTCTGGGTATTATACCGTGTCTAAGTGGTAAATAATAGGCTTCTGAGCGGTTCTGGGGAAGCACCAGCCTTCTTCAACCTTTGTTCTTTTAAGAAGGCGCCCAGACCCTCCAAAATGCTAGTAGGTTTTACCATTTGGACGTGTTTCGTTAATTACAGTTTAGATGGACCAAGTTCCAAGCTCGGAAACCAATCAATTATGGCACAGAGCGACGAACTCAATACGTCACAGAATATGACAGCTTCGTAAAGCACACGGCAGCGCCTGGAATAAGACTTTCGGAACCACTTATTCTCACTGCTGATTTATAAGACGTGATGTATTTGAGCTTTGAAAGGACGACAAAATAATGCGAGGTTGATGCAGCCTGTTCAGTTGATCCCCCTGTAATTACCAGCGTGTAACGTCCTCCTGGCAATGGCCCATACACCTCTTTGCACTTTTACTTGTGGTACCATAATCCCTCATTAAGCCACTTCACAGTTACGTTTATATTTCATCTCACTGCAGGTAAGAGAATTACATTTAGTCTGTCTGTCACATATAATTATCATTGTCCCTAATTGGGTGTGTTGGTACACAGTTTTCTGCTCTCTCGTTTTGAGAGGAGGAATTTGAAAAACAAGATGAGGTGTTGTGAAAAGAGGGAGCACTAGTGTGAAAATTTTGGCGCTAAAATCTTATTATCTTACTTTAAAAAGTATTGTTACGTAAGGGATTAAAATGGGTTGAACAAAGGGGAGTATTTTTTGTTCCTGAACTGAGGCGGGGTAGGTCAGCGGTCGTTGATGGCGTGGAGCAAGTGTGTGTGTGTGTGTGGATTAACTCGTGAGAAACATCCCTGTTTGGCCGTAATTAAGCCAGCAGTAACGCGTTTAACTGTGCAGTACCGCTGAGAGCACTGCATAATCGTTTTTAACCTACGCTCCTGGCCATGTTTTCATTTCCTCACCACTCTCTCGTGGACCCGTCCGTTAAGAAGCAATGCGATTCCCGTCATTGGCCTTACGCTAAGAAATCAGGGTCACTACTCATGCAAGAGTTAATGAATGAAGGAAGAAAACGGAAGATTAAGAGAGGCAAGAAAATACTAGAGAGAGAAAAAGAATTAAGAAATAATATGAGAAAAAAATGTAAATCGATCAATCGATATGGAACATGAATGATATTTTATTATCTTAATTATAAGAAATTTTAAATAAAAATTATATTGTGATCAGACGGATTAAAATAAATAATTGATATAATATTCACAATATGACGCAATTACACTATCTTATGAGAAAGAAAGAAAAATGAAAAAATGAGAGAAAGAAAGGAACAAAGAAATTACGAAATAATGAAGTGAACCGAACAAAAAAAATAAAAAAGGAGAAAATAGAGAAATAAATAAATTAGAAGACAAAGAGTCCACAACAGAAAGTCAAATTGAGAAATACGTACCTCAGCATCACTCCACCCTCTAAAGCTATTCGATCTGGTTGACAATCAGAACTATAAAGGAAAGCTAAAATTTGAGATTATACGCTCACCTTTGAAGTATTAGACAAGATTACGGTGTGTACAGAAACGGAATTCATTCCGTCAAACAGAAAACTACAACAAAGGATTTCAGGGGAAACCCGTAAAAAAGTATCATGGCGCTTTGATCAGTTGTGTTTATTGTTAACTAATTCCATGGAGTGAAGTCCTTACTGAGAATGTTCCAGTCGCTAAACTAGCAAAGAATTTCCCCTTGTATGGAACTTGTAGACCCAACAGCTCGCTTTTAGATCTCGTCCTGAGCCAATATAAACTCAATATTTAAGACACTACGCAAATGTACTCTTACTGTGAGTCGGTGATTAATATTTTATGTTTCTGTTGACGCCAGAGCAATATTTTAACATCTCTCCGATTTCTTAAATCCGTTATTGGTGGAATTTTCAATTGTCATTGCTCAATCAGTTACTTATGTCATCAAAGAGAGAGTGTCGCACTATCGAAGCTGTTTCTGCTGATATTACACTCGTTCGAGCAGTCTCTTCACAAGCGTGTGATTCGCTGTCATGCTGGTTGCAGAGTCGAGTTGCCTCGAAGCGTGCGGAGTTCACTTGGCGGCGAACGCAAGCCTCACCCGCCGGTCTCCCTTCCCTCTCTCGGCGGTACTGAGTCACACTCCACCAATCCTGACACGAAGTGAACATTTTCTTATAAGAAAATCTCCACCGGCATGATGTCTGTGCCTTGCCTCAAGAAAGTATAAAAACTTGTCTTATAATATGATACCAATAATTTAATCCTGAAACTAATGAGTTTCTAAACAATTAACTGTGTCCCATTGAATGCCAGCAATGTCGAATTACTCAGCTTCAGTCTAGTCCAATATCAGTCTTTCACCAATCCGTTTAATATTTAAAGACTTTCTATGCATTCTTGAGAAGAATGTCCTAATTCTATTTATTTGTCTATCTGTCTATTTCTTCCTAAACTCCATTGTTTCTTTGTTTTTTTTCTTCCTTCTCTTACCTAGAACTGTAACTTTAAGAAAGAGTTCTTCGTTCAGCGAATCAAAAAGTTCCCCGCTTTTTATAAAATCAAAGGTTCATTACTTTTTGTTACACATTCATATTAAATGATACAAAATATAAATGCGAAGTGCGTAAATAAATATCCTCGCAATGTTTCCATTGAATCAAATTAACAAGCACTGAGTTACGCCATGCGTGACTCTGTTCATGAAGATGCATGTTTACAACACGTTAGCGTATGCAACCCAAACAACTGCATGTCACGACAAGTTGCCTAAGTCCACAGGGGCACGGAGTATCTAGCACATGTTTCATTGGTTTGCAATTAGTAGAATGGTAATCGCAGAAACACACGCGAACTCAGATCTACACGTATCAGCAGCTCACGTTTTCCTCGTTTGGATTACTGTTATTTCGCGGGAGAAACTGGGATAAATTCACGACACACATTGACATATTACTTAACATAAAGCTATCACTTCCGTAACGAAAACAAAAGAACCGAACTAGACGATATATACAGACGTTATTAATTCAAAGCCAAGCCCACCTTCCAACGGTATGTCCGGTCTCCACAGCCAAGGTATTGGATATAGTGTCATGGCGGATGTGGGCTGCTTTATATTAATAGGATTTAAGTTACATTAGTAACTACACAAAACGCTTTCTGGTATTAATAGCTACTTAAGAACGATATAATTCTATCGTATGCAGTTATCCTCAAGTGTGTTATAATTATTATAACTTGAAGAGTTATCTTTAAAATTAAAATAAGATATATTTAAATTTATCTCAAGTCCTGGTTGGAAGATATCTGCGAAATATTTAAATAGATATTTTCATTGTTAAAAATGATATTCTATGTTTTTTTGTTGTACTTATGCCCAATTATATTTATTTATTTATTTAGTGTTCTGTCTGACGACAGGTCCATATGAACTGGATCCTTCCATCCTTTTCTCGGACTGGGACCTGTTCATATACGTTCTTGGCAGATGATCCAGAAGTGGTTTGCCATTGCCTTCTTCTGTGTGTGAATGGAGTAATTGTTGGGATGCCACGGAGGAAAACTCCGTGTTGCCTAGACCACGGCCTTGCCCAACACAAGTTATAAATTCGGGCACCGCACGACATCATTAAAACATTATTCTTGCAAATGAATTTATTTTTCGGAGTGTTTAGGAAGTATATGATAGTAACTTCATTTACCATATTGTTATATGCTGCAATACATAAGGTGTTACCGCCTGGTGAACCAGCTGTGTTGATTTCAAAATCAGTCCTGAGTAAAGAGACACCATTTCATTTAATTTGTGCTTTTTTTTAACTTTAGACGCGTGAATGTTGTTTATTGTTTACTGTATGGGTGAGACAATCATCGCTATGGGCCAATTGTAACCCGACAACTTGTCTCATTTTCGGTACACTTAGTTTTTCAACGCACTAATTTAATTCTAAACCTTACGAGCTTGGCTGCCTCACCGCGCAGGTGAGTTATTTGGACGCGGCGCTCAGTAATAGAGAGATGAGCTGTCACATGTCAGCACTGTACGGGATAACTCTCGTCTTTGTGGATCAACTGCCAGCTCTTTTGAACAAACGCGTATGTACGTCAAAGCAAAGTGCGTTATTGCGTCCCAGTCCACTGGACACTATACACTACACAATTACAATATGGCGACGCTCGCCTCTACACTGCTCTATGATGTTCTGCTGCCAGAAATCAGCAAGGTGACGTAACTCAATAAAACGAAAACATAAAGAAATTCGCTTGTAATGGTAATAAGACGAATGTAAACAGTACCTATACTTTAACGCCAATTAAAGCAGATATTTGGGGGGAGTGGATTTGGACATCTGAAGAAACACGAAGATTCAACACCGCTAATACCAAAGCCAGCCACTGGACACGATCTCAAGCCATTTATAACTAGCTTCCTTTCTTATAACTTATTTTCGTTGGATCCATCTCAGTACTATAGACTTATTTTCCAATGCCAACCTCTAAATAAAAATTATTTGCCCATCATCCCGCGTCCTCAGGGTTAAACACCAGGTGGCCTGAAGCACTCACCAAGCTATTCATTTCGTTGGCCTATATAACATCTATCTCTGCTGTTGAAAGTCTATGTATTTTCTGAGCGTACCTGCTTGCCTTGGCTAATATTTACGTCCATTAAAGCTGGGTTTGAGGTACCATCAGGTGAACAACTGACCATCATGATTATCGTCATCATTATCACTGATTACAATCAGCAACAATTACTTCCTGTTTTAGTCTGATGCATCGTGTTCCTGTTTGTTTGCATTTATTTTGATTTTTCGTCTTTCCAAAAATGACACTGGGGTTGGAAATGAATGCTCTGCATGGACGCTGGTCAGGCGGTAATGACTACGACGTGGGGGCGGATATTGACCGCCGATTGCTTCCTCACTCAGCTGTACTGACAGGGTGGGAAGAGGCGACAAGAATCCTGGGATCCATACGCAATCACGGGGATCATATCAGACGAGGAAACTCATGTTTAGAGGTCAGCCAAATGAAATGTCTGAACTAATATTATATTTCGGTGTTCCTGTTATTTATCTGCGTGTCCAGTATCGCGCTGTTAGCGGTGTTGAATTTTTAGGGTTCTTATACCAAAATATCTTATTTCTCCCTACGTAATCAAAAAGCAATAATTAAAATATGGGCCTGTAAACTATAATTTTATCTGTCCTGTTACATGTCTCTGGAGCTTCATTTCTTTTCTTAAGGGAAACATATTAGTATTATCTGAGGACGAATTCATTTGAATCTTTTTGAGATACGAAATTTTTTCGGCAGAAAAAATTCAAATTGTGGTATTCTGGGCCGTGATATCGTGTAGTCTTACACGCGGTCACAAAATTTTTTGGAACAACTCGCTGTTCCATCTTCAGTATAGTAAAGAGACAGAGAGAATGTATAATTACAATTTAACACAAAACGTGTGGATGAAATGTTGAGCAATTTTTGGGTCGGCTTTAATACACAGTGCTCAGAATGCTTCTCCTGCTCCTGCTGTCTCCTGAAAGCTGAGTGAAGTCACACAGGGCATGTGTATGCAGTAGGTAGCGAGCAGCGATGTTGCTGACATCAAAGCAAGTTAGCCACAAACACAAGACCCTGTTTACTGCGGGAGGGGGGGGGGCGGTCGGATGGGAGTTCGGGGGGTGGACCACGCTATTTTTTATGAAGTCCACTGCTGTGCCAGTCCCGTGTTTACTTGGGCTTTGATTAGCTAGCTTGCAGCCGTTCCGACAAGCCCAGTCTAATAACGGTCCTCCAGCATGTAAATATTAAATGTAAATATTAAACGAGCAGTCAAATCTCCCCACCCTCATACATTATCAAACTCATATATTTTAAAATTCGACTGAGGGGGTGTTACATGAATAAAGTAATGAGGACCTGACAAGCATTTCAGTATATAAATTAGCCTACATTTTCACGTAAACAAACTTAAATTGGTTTTAATTTGCTAACTCTTGGAACTAAGAGAGAAAACTTTTGACGAGGAACGAAATTAAAATCAAAATAATAAAGATCATTGACGAATGTTTTAACTGCGAAGTATTGACTCGAAATTATTTCATCATATAAAAAGAGAATCGAATATTGTAAACGCTGAAGCTCAAATGTAATGTGCCCTCGAACACAATACGCAACACAACATACAAAAGTTAAGACTAACTCATTAACTCACTCTGTGGTGCAGGAACTTTGTCAAAGAATAGCCCGCTTTCTTTATGGAACCCGAAAGTTCATCACCGTGTTCACTAAAGCCCACCACCGGACTCAAACGTTTAGGCTAAACTGGCCCTTTTTTTAAATGATAACAAACTGAAGATAAATTTTCATTTTTCCACGAATGAAAGAAAGGTATTGAAAAGGAAAACTGTGGCCAACAGAGGAGGCACAGCCCTACAGCAACGTATGAACGTCGCAGTAAGTTTCGACTTCGTTCAGGGTTGACGGAAGTGAAAACATGAGGTAAACTTAGCACTGCATACGACAGGCATTGAACCCGTAGTCCATAAGGCACCGACTGAATTGAAAGAGTAGACGCTGATGGTAGAACAAAATTGTTTTTTTTAGTTGAAGGGTGTGAAATTATTGGCCAAATTCCACTGACTTACAGCAAGGGCAGTCCTTTGTCAACACAAATGAAATTCCGTGTTGAATAAAGGCAAGAAACTTGACAAATTTTCAAAGAAATTCCCTTGAATACGGGGTTAGATTCAGGTACTTTCTTCAAGGATGCAGTAATACAAGCGCAAATGCCATCACAGTTCCTGATGAAAAAGGAAAGTTGGCGGAAAAACTCAAAGAAGACATAACATAAGGAAAATGTGGAAAATTAATGAAATTACAGAATCGCAGAATTCGTGATTTGAAATATGTAAGCTGTGATCTCAGGCTGAATGTTTACCCCGTGTTGGCGCATTGGTCTCGCACGCCTGGGCTTCAACACAGAAACCTGATTCTATCCTCCACCCAACCCCTTTATTTTACTACCCCTTCTGCTAATTTCCTGCTGCTTGTTTTTTATTAATGTCCTGGTCTCTTCGCCCGGCCTCTGGCTGTAAGAGTACTGAGGCTGCAGTCCGATTATTAATTAATTTTTGGGTCGCCTGAGGCGAAACCTATTCATTTCTCCGCTTAGAAGCTGCTCAGAGCAACGATTTCTGCTGTCCGTTACATCTACTCTCTCTGCATGCCTGTCCATCTGTCCGTCTTCGAACCAGACCGCTCAGCTTGACGTTTACCTGCGGTGCAGCTGACAGACGTAGATATTCGGAAAAAAAACAAAGATTTAATGATGTTAATCACGATTAATACTGAGCATAATACCAACTTTAAAGCGCATTTTTCTTTCGATTTTTGTTTGGTATCTTCTAACAACAATTATAGACAGAAACGCTGCCAGTTGCTCAGACTGTATGGCGTCGGATGGTAAATGAATAATGACTTAAAAATGATATGGAAGGAAGCGGCCGTGGCCTAACTGAAAGTACTATCCCGTTATTTACTTAGAGGTACTGAAGAAAGTTACGAAAAGCTCCAGTCAGGACAGTGATTCTCCGAGCCGAGATTTGAACCCGGGACATCCCGAATGCAAAGAAGGAATGTTGTTCACTCTCCTGCGACGTTCGTTAAAACAATATGAATTATAAAAGTAGTTGAAACATAATTTCGAAAAAAGTTTCTTGTTAAAAGATTCTTATTGTCATCCTCTCATAGTCGATAAAGCGTCTTTATACAGCCATCATACCAACACAGATATCAGACCCCTGAAATTGACCCACGACTCGAATGCTGGGTGGCGCCTGGAGCGTGTCAATGTGACAGACGCGCTGATTGCTAGCCAACAAGTTCGTGAAACAGTTTGCTCTCCGTGTTCATTAGCTCTCAGACTGCAACACGATGGGCCCAGATCCTCAGACTGCTGGTAGCTGAAGCCACGTCGTCAGTTGTTCCCAAGAATCCATTGCCATCATCACTCAGGGATCTACATTTCCCGTAGCAAGCAGAACTGCTGTGGGACAACGCATAATTTCATGAAGTGTCTGTAATCGATGTTACCAACGTTCAATAAGTCATACATACGATGATGTCCTTCCTTCGGCCTGTAACTTCGACTGCTGAAACGTCTAGCTCCTGCAATAATGTCGTTCGCTTTTCCGTGGTTTTCCCTTTGTACCTACTATTCTATTATCTTTCGTCTCTCGCCTCGCCCACTCTTCGAAGCTGCACCACATTTTTCTTCGTTTTTGAATGACAGTCTCCGCAAGGCCTTTGACTACTGTCCACGCCGCCATACTTTAACAATATCTTCTCCGAAATTAGTTTTTCTACATTAATTCATATGCACAGCCACGGTGGTATAGCGGTTAGAACGCTGGCCTTGTAATCCTGGGGTCTCGGGTCCGATTCCCGGCGGTGCCCAAATTTATAACTTGTGTTGGGCAAGGCCGTGGTCTAGGCAACACGGAGTTTTCCTCCGTGGCATCCCAACAATTACTCCATTCACACACAGAAGAAGGCAATGGCAAACCACTTCTGGATCATCTGCCAAGAACGTATATGAACAGGTCCCAGTCCGAGAAAAGGATGGAAGGATCCTGTTCATATGGACCTGTCGTCAGACAGAACACTAAATAAATAAATAATTCATATGCAGGCCTTGTGGTAACGACAAGCACCAATGGATTGGGCAAGTTCATCGCATTCAAATGTGTTATCTCACCGCTTCAACACGTGACTCTACACACACTGAATACAGCTGCACTCTCGCTACAAAAAACATCAAGATCAAGACTCGAGGAGACTTCAGGTGGAGTAACGTATTCACTTCCTTCTGAAGCCAGCGCCGGACACGAAAATGTTTTGTCAGACAAAATACCATACCCCTAAGGTATCAGGTACCTTCACTCAGCCTACCATGGTCATCATAAATGTAGTCAGTAACTGTCAGAAGCAATGCTTATCAAAAATGTTTTGGGCGTCTTGAAATAGCTAAGTCGCGTCGCCCGGCGTCGGATTTCAAATGTCGAAAATTATGGCGTCGATATTACAATTGCGTCAGCCATGCTACTTCGACAGCTATAGGCGTTGCGACGCTCAGCGTCGGTTCTCCAACTCGACTTCTAATGGTATTCCAAACGATCCTAATTTAATATGGCGTCAGTTGGGGCGTCCCGGAGATAGGCGTCGCGACGCCCGGCGTCTATCTTGAGCATTCGTAATCGGGGAATTTCCAGAGTGTCACCAATGTTAAATAAGGCGTCTGTTGCCAATGTAGCGACGAAAAGCGTCGCGACGCCTGGCGTCGTTTTTCCAACTCACATTCTAACTGCATTCGAAGTAAATCTGCATTAATGTGGCGTCATTTTGGTGCGTCCTCTAGATAGGCGTCGCTACGCTCAGCGTCGATCTTTGATATTATGTTAGGTTGGGTTAGGTTAGGTTAGGTTGGGTTACGTTAGGTTAGGTTGGGTTGGGTAGGATTAGGTTAGGTTAGGTTGGGTTAGGTTAGGTTAGGTTGGGTTAGGTTAGGTTAGGTTAGGTTAGGTTGGGTAGGGTTGGGTTAGGTTAGGTTAGGTTAAGTTAGGTTAGGTTAGGTTAGGTTAGGTTAGGTTGGGTAGGGTTGGGTTAGGTTAGGTTTTGTAAGGTTGGATTATGTTAGGTTAGGTTAGGTTAGGTTAGGTTAGGTTAGGTTAGGTTAGGTTAGGTTAGGTTAGGTTAGGTTAGGTTAGGTTAGGTTGGGTTAGGTTAGGTTAGGTTGAGTTGGGTAGAGTTGGGTTATATTAGGTTAGGTTAGGTTGGGTAGGGTTGGGTTAGGTTAGGTTAGGTTAGCTTAAGTTAGGTTAGGTTAGGTTAGGTTGAGTTAGGTTAGGTTAGGTTAGGTTAGGTTAGGTTAGGTTAGGTTAGGTTAGGTTGGGTTGGGTTAGGTTAGGTTAGGTTAGGTTAGGATAAGTTAGATTAGGTTAGGTTAGGTTAGGTTAGGTTGGGTAGGGTTGGGTTAGGTTAGGTTAGGTTTTGTAAGGTTGGATTATGTTAGGTTAGGTTAGGTTAGGTTAGGTTAGGTTGAGTTAGGTTAGGTTAGGTTAGGTTTGGTAAGGTTGGATTATGTAAGTAAGGCGTCTGACTTATGTTTTGCAAATCTGCGTCATACTTTAATGCGAGTAGACTGGTTTCCCGACGCTCACCTGCCATGTGCATGGCGAAGATGGACGTCGATTCTGACAGCGTCGTTATTCAGACGCCCTCCCAACACCATTATTGATATCGTTAATTTTTAAATATGGTAAATATGGCGTCTTTTTTATGAACCTCGACGCTTAGCGTCGATATTACAACTGCCTCAGCAATGATAGTTTGACAGCTATAGGCGTCGCGACGCTCAGCGTCGATTTTCCAAGTCGACAAATAATGGTATTCCAAGCGATGCTAATTTAATATGTCGTCAGCTGGGGGCGTCCCGGAGATAGGCGTCGCGACGCCTGGCGTCTATCTTGAACATTCGTATTCGGGGCCTTCCAGAGTGTCACCAATGTTAAATAAGGCGTCTGCTGCCATCGCCGCGACAAAAGGCGTCGCGACGCCCGGCGTCGTTTTTCCAACACACATTCTAACTGCATTCGAAGTGAATCTGTATTAATGTGACGTCATTTTGGTGCGTCCCGTAGATAGGCGTAGCGACGCTCAGCGTCGATCTTTGATATTAGGATAGGTTAGGTTAGGTTAGGTTGGGTTGGGTAGGGTTGGGTTATGTTAGGTTAGCTTAAGTTAGGTTAGGTTGAGTTAGGTTAGGTTAGGTTAGGTTGGGTTAGGTTAGGTTAGGTTAGGTTAGGTTGGGTTGGGTTACGTTAGGTTAGGTTAGGTTAGGTTAGGTTAGGTTAGGTTATTCTAGGTTATTTTTTTAAATTTTCAATTATTTCGAAAATTTTCGAAAAATCGAAAAACGTTGGAAATCGTCCATAAAGCGCAGAAATCCAAAAAAATTTCAAAAATTCTGAATTCAAATTTCTTTCCGAAAATTTCGAAAATATTTAGTTTTCTTCGCAATTCATGCCATTTACAGCCACTTTTAATTTTTTGAAAATTTCGAAAATTTTTGAAAATTTCAATTTCATCGAAAATTTTCGAAAAATCAAAAAACGTGGGAAATCGTCCATAAAGCGCAGAAATCCAAAAAATTTTCAAAAATTCTGAATTCAATTTTTTTTTCGAAAATTTCGAAAATCTTTAGTTTTCTTCGCGTTTCATGCCATTTACAGCAACTTTTAATTTTTTGAAAATTTTTGAAAATTTTTGAAAATTTCAATTTTTTCGAAAATTTTTCCTAAATTTCGAAAAACGGGAAATCGTCGAAAAAGCTAGGTTAGGTTAGGTTAGGTTACGTTAGGTTAGGTTAGGTTAGGTTACGTTAGGTTAGGTTAGGTTAGGTTAGGTTAGGTTACGTTAGGTTAGGTTAGGTTAGGTTAGGTTAGGTTAGGTTACGTTAGGTTAGGTTAGGTTAGGTTAGGTTAGGTTAGGTTAGGTTAGGTTAGGTTAGGTTAGGTTACGTTAGGTTAGGTTAGGTTAGGTTAGGTTAGGTTAGGTTATGTTAGGTTACGTTAGGTTAGGTTAGGTTAGGTTAGGTTAGGTTAGGTTATTCTAGGTTATTTTTTTAAATTTTCAATTATTTCGAAAATTTTCGAAAAATCGAAAAACGTGGGAAATCGTCCATAAAGCGCAGAAATCCAAAAAAATTTCAAAAATTCTGAATTCAAATTTTTTTCCGAAAATTTCGAAAATATTTAGTTTTCTTCGCGTTTCATGCCATTTACAGCCACTTTTAATTTTTTGAAAATTTTTGAAAATTTCAATTTCATCGAAAATTTTCGAAAAATCAAAAAACGTGGGAAATCGTCCATAAAGCGCAGAAATCCAAAAAAATTTCAAAAATTCTGAATTCAAATTTTTTTTCGAAAATTTCGAAAATCTTTAGTTTTCTTCGCGTTTCATGCCATTTACAGCAACTTTTAATTTTTAAAAAAATTGGTGAAAACTTGAAAATTTCAATTTTTTCGAAAAAATTTCGTAAATTTCGAAAAACGGGAAATCGTCGAAAAAGCTAGGTTAGGTTAGGTTAGGTTAGGTTAGGTTAGGTTAGGTTAGGTTAGGTTAGGTTAGGTTAGGTTAGGTTAGGTTAGGTTACGTTAGGTTAGGTTAGGTTAGGTTAGGTTAGGTTAGGTTACGTTAGGTTAGGTTAGGTTAGGTTAGGTTAGGTTAGGTTAAGTTAGGTTAGGTTATGTTAGGTTACGTTAGGTTAGGTTAGGTTAGGTTAGGTTAGGTTAGGTTATTCTAGGTTATTTTTTTAAATTTTCAATTATTTCGAAAATTTTCGAAAAATCGAAAAACGTGGGAAATCGTCCATAAAGCGCAGAAATCAAAAAAAATTTCAAAAATTCTGAATTCAAATTTTTTTCCGAAAATTTCGAAAATATTTAGTTTTCTTCGCGTTTCATGCCATTTACAGCAACTTTTAATTTTTTGAAAATTTTTGAAAATTTTTGAAAATTTCAATTTTTTCGAAAATTTTTCCTAAATTTCGAAAAACGGGAAATCGTCGAAAAAGCTAGGTTAGGTTAGGTTAGGTTACGTTAGGTTAGGTTAGGTTAGGTTACGTTAGGTTAGGTTACGTTAGGTTAGGTTAGGTTAGGTTAGGTTACGTTAGGTTAGGTTACGTTAGGTTACGTTAGGTTAGGTTAGGTTAGGATAGGTTAGGTTAGGTTAGGTTACGTTAGGTTAGGTTAGGTTAGGTTAGGTTAGGTTAGGTTAGGTTGGGTTGGGTTACGTTAGGTTAGATTAGGTTAGGTTAGGTTAGGTTAGGTTAGGTTAGGTTATTCTAGGTTATTTTTTTAAATTTTCAATTATTTCGAAAATTTTCGAAAAATCGAAAAACGTGGGAAATCGTCCATAAAGCGCAGAAATCCAAAAAAATTTCAAAAATTCTGAATTCAAATTTCTTTCCGAAAATTTCGAAAATATTTAGTTTTCTTCGCGTTTCATGCCATTTACAGCCACTTTTAATTTTTTGAAAATTTTTGAAAATTTCAATTTCATCGAAAATTTTCGAAAAATCAAAAAACGTGGGAAATCGTCCATAAAGCGCAGAAATCCAAAAAATTTTCAAAAATTCTGAATTCAAATTTTTTTCGAAAATTTCGAAAATCTTTAGTTTTCTTCGCGTTTCATGCCATTTACAGCAACTTTTAATTTTTAAAAAAATTGGTGAAAACTTTTGAAAATTTCAATTTTTTCGAAAAATTTTCGTAAATTTCGAAAAACGGGAAATCGTCGAAAAAGCTAGGTTAGGTTAGGTTAGGTTAGGTTAGGTTAGGTTAGGTTAGGTTAGGTTAGGTTACGTTAGGTTAGGTTACGTTAGGTTAGGTTACGTTAGGTTAGGTTACGTTAGGTTAGGTTAGGTTAGGTTAGGTTAGGTTAGGTTACGTTAGGTTAGGTTAGGTTAGGTTAGGTTAGGTTAAGTTAGGTTAGGTTATGTTAGGTTACGTTAGGTTAGGTTAGGTTAGGTTAGGTTAGGTTATTCTAGGTTATTTTTTTAAATTTTCAATTATTTCGAAAATTTTCGAAAAATCGAAAAACGTGGGAAATCGTCCATAAAGCGCAGAAATCAAAAAAAAATTCAAAAATTCTGAATTCAAATTTTTTTCCGAAAATTTCGAAAATATTTAGTTTTCTTCGCAATTCATGCCATTTACAGCCACTTTTAATTTTTTGAAAATTTCGAAAATTTTTGAAAATTTCAATTTCATCGAAAATTTTCGAAAAATCAAAAAACGTGGGAAATCGTCCATAAAGCGCAGAAATCCAAAAAATTTTCAAAAATTCTGAATTCAAATTTTTTTTCGAAAATTTCGAAAATCTTTAGTTTTCTTCGCGTTTCATGCCATTTACAGCAACTTTTAATTTTTTGAAAATTTTTGAAAATTTCAATTTTTTCGAAAATTTTTCCTAAATTTCGAAAAACGGGAAATCGTCGAAAAAGCTAGGTTAGGTTAGGTTAGGTTACGTTAGGTTAGGTTAGGTTAGGTTAGGTTACGTTAGGTTAGGTTACGTTAGGTTAGGTTAGGTTAGGTTACGTTACGTTAGGTTAGGTTAGGTTAGGTTACGTTAGGTTAGGTTAGGTTAGGATAGGTTAGGTTAGGTTAGGTTACGTTAGGTTAGGTTAGGTTAGGTTAGGTTAGGTTAGGTTAGGTTAGGTTGGGTTGGGTTACGTTAGGTTAGGTTAGGTTAGGTTAGGTTAGGTTAGGTTAGGTTAGGTTATTCTAGGTTATTTTTTTAAATTTTCAATTATTTCGAAAATTTTCGAAAAATCGAAAAACGTGGGAAATCGTCCATAAAGCGCAGAAATCCAAAAAATTTTCAAAAATTCTGAATTCAAATTTCTTTCCGAAAATTTCGAAAATATTTAGTTTTCTTCGCAATTCATGCCATTTACAGCCACTTTTAATTTTTTGAAAATTTTTGAAAATTTCAATTTCATCGAAAATTTTCGAAAAATCAAAAAACGTGGGAAATCGTCCATAAAGCGCAGAAATCCAAAAAAATTTCAAAAATTCTGAATTCAAATTTTTTTTCGAAAATTTCGAAAATCTTTAGTTTTCTTCGCGTTTCATGCCATTTACAGCAACTTTTAATTTTTAAAAAAATTTGTGAAAATTTTTGAAAATTTCAATTTTTTCGAAAAATTTTCGTAAATTTCGAAAAACGGGAAATCGTCGAAAAAGCTAGGTTAGGTTAGGTTAGGTTACGTTAGGTTAGGTTAGGTTACGTTAGGTTAGGTTAGGTTAGGTTAGGTTAGGTTACGTTAGGTTAGGTTAGGTTAGGTTAGGTTACGTTAGGTTAGGTTAGGTTAGGTTAGGTTAGGTTAGGTTACGTTAGGTTAGGTTAGGTTAGGTTAGGTTAGGTTAAGTTAGGTTAGGTTATGTTAGGTTACGTTAGGTTAGGTTAGGTTAGGTTAGGTTAGGTTAGGTTATTCTAGGTTATTTTTTTAAATTTTCAATTATTTCGAAAATTTTCGAAAAATCGAAAAACGTGGGAAATCGTCCATAAAGCGCAGAAATCAAAAAAAATTTCAAAAATTCTGAATTCAAATTTTTTTCCGAAAATTTCGAAAATATTTAGTTTTCTTCGCGTTTCATGCCATTTACAGCAACTTTTAATTTTTTGAAAATTTTTGAAAATTTTTGAAAATTTCAATTTTTTCGAAAATTTTTCCTAAATTTCGAAAAACGGGAAATCGTCGAAAAAGCTAGGTTAGGTTAGGTTAGGTTACGTTAGGTTAGGTTAGGTTAGGTTACGTTAGGTTAGGTTACGTTAGGTTAGGTTAGGTTAGGTTAGGTTACGTTAGGTTAGGTTACGTTAGGTTACGTTAGGTTAGGTTAGGTTAGGATAGGTTAGGTTAGGTTAGGTTACGTTAGGTTAGGTTAGGTTAGGTTAGGTTAGGTTAGGTTAGGTTGGGTTGGGTTACGTTAGGTTAGGTTAGGTTAGGTTAGGTTAGGTTAGGTTATTCTAGGTTATTTTTTTAAATTTTCAATTATTTCGAAAATTTTCGAAAAATCGAAAAACGTGGGAAATCGTCCATAAAGCGCAGAAATCCAAAAAAATTTCAAAAATTCTGAATTCAAATTTCTTTCCGAAAATTTCGAAAGTATTTAGTTTTCTTCGCGTTTCATGCCATTTACAGCCACTTTTAATTTTTTGAAAATTTTTGAAAATTTCAATTTCATCGAAAATTTTCGAAAAATCAAAAAACGTGGGAAATCTTCCATAAAGCGCAGAAATCCAAAAAATTTCAAAAATTCTGAATTCAAATTTTTTTTCGAAAATTTCGAAAATCTTTAGTTTTCTTCGCGTTTCATGCCATTTACAGCAACTTTTAATTTTTAAAAAAATTGGTGAAAACTTTTGAAAATTTCAATTTTTTCGAAAAATTTTCGTAAATTTCGAAAAACGGGAAATCGTCGAAAAAGCTAGGTTAGGTTAGGTTAGGTTAGGTTAGGTTAGGTTAGGTTAGGTTAGGTTAGGTTAGGTTAGGTTAGGTTAGGTTACGTTAGGTTAGGTTACGTTAGGTTAGGTTACGTTAGGTTAGGTTACGTTAGGTTAGGTTAGGTTAGGTTAGGTTAGGTTAGGTTAGGTTACGTTAGGTTAGGTTAGGTTAGGTTAGGTTAGGTTAGGTTAAGTTAGGTTAGGTTATGTTAGGTTACGTTAGGTTAGGTTAGGTTAGGTTAGGTTAGGTTATTCTAGGTTATTTTTTTAAATTTTCAATTATTTCGAAAATTTTCGAAAAATCGAAAAACGTGGGAAATCGTCCATAAAGCGCAGAAATCAAAAAAATTTTCAAAAATTCTGAATTCAAATTTTTTTCCGAAAATTTCGAAAATATTTAGTTTTCTTCGCAATTCATGCCATTTACAGCCACTTTTAATTTTTTGAAAATTTCGAAAAATTTTGAAAATTTCAATTTCATCGAAAATTTTCGAAAAATCAAAAAACGTGGGAAATCGTCCATAAAGCGCAGAAATCCAAAAAATTTTCAAAAATTCTGAATTCAAATTTTTTTTCGAAAATTTCGAAAATCTTTAGTTTTCTTCGCGTTTCATGCCATTTACAGCAACTTTTAATTTTTTGAAAATTTTTGAAAATTTCAATTTTTTCGAAAATTTTTCCTAAATTTCGAAAAACGGGAAATCGTCGAAAAAGCTAGGTTAGGTTAGGTTAGGTTACGTTAGGTTAGGTTAGGTTAGGTTACGTTAGGTTAGGTTAGGTTAGGTTAGGTTAGGTTACGTTTGGTTAGGTTAGGTTAGGTTAGGTTAGGTTACGTTAGGTTAGGTTAGGTTAGGTTAGGTTAGGTTAGGTTAGGTTAGGTTACGTTAGGTTAGGTTAGGTTAGGTTAGGTTAGGTTATGTTAGGTTACGTTAGGTTAGGTTAGGTTAGGTTAGGTTAGGTTAGGTTATTCTAGGTTATTTTTTTAAATTTTCAATTATTTCGAAAATTTTCGAAAAATCGAAAAACGTGGGAAATCGTCCATAAAGCGCAGAAATCCAAAAAAATTTCAAAAATTCTGAATTCAAATTTTTTTCCGAAAATTTCGAAAATATTTAGTTTTCTTCGCGTTTCATGCCATTTACAGCCACTTTTAATTTTATGAAAATTTTTGAAAATTTCAATTTCATCGAAAATTTTCGAAAAATCAAAAAACGTGGGAAATCGTCCATAAAGCGCAGAAATCCAAAAAATTTTCAAAAATTCTGAATTCAAATTTTTTTTCGAAAATTTCGAAAATCTTTAGTTTTCTTCGCGTTTCATGCCATTTACAGCAACTTTTAATTTTTAAAAAAATTGGTGAAAACTTTTGAAAATTTCAATTTTTTCGAAACATTTTCATAAATTTCGAAAAACGGGAAATCGTCGAAAAAGCTAGGTTAGGTTAGGTTAGGTTAGGTTAGGTTAGGTTAGGTTAGGTTAGGTTAGGTTAGGTTAGGTTAGGTTACGTTAGGTTAGGTTAGGTTAGGTTAGGTTACGTTAGGTTAGGTTAGGTTAGGTTAGGTTAGGTTAGGTTACGTTAGGTTAGGTTAGGTTAGGTTAGGTTAGGTTAGGTTAAGTTAGGTTAGGTTATGTTAGGTTACGTTAGGTTAGGTTAGGTTAGGTTAGGTTAGGTTATTCTAGGTTATTTTTTTAAATTTTCAATTATTTCGAAAATTTTCGAAAAATCGAAAAACGTGGGAAATCGTCCATAAAGCGCAGAAATCAAAAAAATTTTCAAAAATTCTGAATTCAATTTTTTTTCGAAAATTTCGAAAATATTTAGTTTTCTTCGCAATTCATGCCATTTACAGCCACTTTTAATTTTTTGAAAATTTCGAAAATTTTTGAAAATTTCAATTTCATCGAAAATTTTCGAAAAATCAAAAAACGTGGGAAATCGTCCATAAAGCGCAGAAATCCAAAAAATTTTCAAAAATTCTGAATTCAAATTTTTTTTCGAAAATTTCGAAAATCTTTAGTTTTCTTCGCGTTTCATGCCATTTACAGCAACTTTTAATTTTTTGAAAATTTTTGAAAATTTTTGAAAATTTCAATTTTTTCGAAAATTTTTCCTAAATTTCGAAAAAAGGGAAATCGTCGAAAAAGCTAGGTTAGGTTAGGTTAGGTTAGGTTACGTTAGGTTAGGTTAGGTTAGGTTACGTTAGGTTAGGTTACGTTAGGTTAGGTTAGGTTAGGTTAGGTTACGTTAGGTTAGGTTAGGTTAGGTTACGTTAGGTTAGGTTAGGTTAGGATAGGTTAGGTTAGGTTAGGTTACGTTAGGTTAGGTTAGGTTAGGTTAGGTTAGGTTAGGTTGGGTTGGGTTACGTTAGGTTAGGTTAGGTTAGGTTAGGTTAGGTTAGGTTATTCTAGGTTATTTTTTTAAATTTTCAATTATTTCGAAAATTTTCGAAAAATCGAAAAACGTGGGAAATCGTCCATAAAGCGCAGAAATCCAAAAAAATTTCAAAAATTCTGAATTCAAATTTCTTTCCGAAAATTTCGAAAATATTTAGTTTTCTTCGCAATTCATGCCATTTACAGCCACTTTTAATTTTTTGAAAATTTTTGAAAATTTCAATTTCATCGAAAATTTTCGAAAAATCAAAAAACGTGGGAAATCGTCCATAAAGCGCAGAAATCCAAAAAAATTTCAAAAATTCTGAATTCAATTTTTTTTCGAAAATTTCGAAAATCTTTAGTTTTCTTCGCGTTTCATGCCATTTACAGCAACTTTTAATTTTTAAAAAAATTGGTGAAAATTTTTGAAAATTTCAATTTTTTCGAAAAATTTTCCTAAATTTCGAAAAACGGGAAATCGTCGAAAAAGCTAGGTTAGGTTAGGTTAGGTTACGTTAGGTTAGGTTAGGTTACGTTAGGTTAGGTTAGGTTAGGTTAGGTTAGGTTAGGTTACGTTAGGTTAGGTTAGGTTAGGTTAGGTTACGTTAGGTTAGGTTAGGTTAGGTTAGGTTACGTTAGGTTAGGTTAGGTTAGGTTAGGTTAGGTTAGGTTAAGTTAGGTTAGGTTATGTTAGGTTACGTTAGGTTAGGTTAGGTTAGGTTAGGTTAGGTTATTCTAGGTTATTTTTTTAAATTTTCAATTATTTCGAAAATTTTCGAAAAATCGAAAAACGTGGGAAATCGTCCATAAAGCGCAGAAATCGAAAAAATTTTCAAAAATTCTGAATTCAAATTTTTTTCGAAAATTTCGAAAATATTTAGTTTTCTTCGCATTTCATGCCATTTACAGCCACTTTTAATTTTTTGAAAATTTCGAAAATTTTTGAAAATTTCAATTTCATCGAAAATTTTCGAAAAATCAAAAAACGTGGGAAATCGTCCATAAAGCGCAGAAATCCAAAAAAATTTCAAAAATTCTGAATTCAAATTTTTTTCGAAAATTTCGAAAATCTTTAGTCTTCTTCGCGTTTCATGCCATTTACAGCATCTTTTAATTTTTTGAAAATTTCTGAAAATTTTTGAAAATTTCAATTTTTTCGAAAATTTTCGGAAATTTCGAAAAACGGGGAATCTTCGAAAAAGCTAGGTTAGGTTAGGTTAGGTTAGGTTACGTTAGGTTAGGTTAGGTTAGGTTAGGTTAGGTTATGTTAGGTTAGGTTAGGTTATTTTTTTAAATTTTCAATTATTTCGAAAATTTTCGAAAAATCGAAAAACGTGGGAAATCGTCCAAAAAGCGCACAAAACCAAAATTTCATGCCATTTACAGCCACTTTTAATTTTTCGAAAATTTCGAAAATTTTTGGATATTTCAATTTTTTCGAAAATTTTCGAAAAATCGAAAAACGTGGGAAATCGTCCATAAAGCGCAGAAATCTAAAAAAAATTCAAAAATTCTGAATTCAAATTTTTTTCGAAAATTTCGAAAATTTTTAGTTTTCTTCGCGTTTCATGCCATTTACAGCAACTTTTAATTTTTTGAAAATTTTTGAAAATTTCAATTTTTTCGGAAATTTCGAAAAACGGGAAATCGTGGAAAAAGCTAGGTTAGGTTAGGTTAGGTTAGGTTAGGTTAGGTTGAGTTAGGTTTGGTTAAGTTAGGTTAGGTTAGGTTAGGTTAGGTTAGGTTGGGTAGGGTTGGGTTAGGTTAGGTTAGGTTAGTTTAAGTTAGGTTAGGTTAGGTTGAGTTAGGTTAAGTTAGGTTAGGTTTGGTAAGATTGGATTACGTAAGTAAGGCGTCTGACTTATGTTTAGCAATTCTGCGTCATACTTTAATGCGAGTAGACTGGTTTCCCGACGCTCACCTGCCATGTGTATGGCGAAGATGGACATCGATTCTGACAGCGTCGTTATTCCGACGCCCTCCGAACGCCATTACGGATATCGTTAATTTTTAAATATGGTAAATATGGCGTCTTTTTGATGAACCTCGACGCTTGTCTTTTCGACGCTTAGCGTCGATATTACAACTGCCTCAGAAATGCTAGTTCGCCAGCTATATTCGTCGCGACGCTCGGCGTCGGTTTCACAACTCGACTTCTAATGGTGTTCCAAGCGATGCTAATTTTATATGGCGTCAGTTGGGGCGTCCCGGAGATAGGCGTCGCGACGCCTGCCGTCTATCTTGAACATTCGTATTCGGGGCCTTCCAGAGTGTCACCAATGTTAAATAAGGCGTCTGCTGCCGTCGTCGCGACAAAAGGCGTCGCGACGCCCGGCGTCGTTTTACAAATTCACATTATAACGGCATGCGAAGTGAATCTATATTAATGTGGCGTCATTTTGGTGCGTCCTCTAGATAGGCGTCGCGACGCTCAGCGTCGATCTTTGATATTAGGTTAGGTTGGGTTAGGTTAGGTTAGGTTACGTTAGGTTAGGTTGGGTTGGGTAGGGTTAGGTTAGGTTAGGTTAGGTTAGGTTGGGTTAGGTTAGGTTAGGTTAGGTTAAGTTAGGTTAGGTTAGGTTAGGTTGGGTAGGGTTGGGTTAGGTTAGGTTAGGTTAGTTTAAGTTAGGTTAGGTTAGGTTAGGTTGAGTTAGGTTAGGTTAGGTTAGGTTAGGTTAAGTTAGGTTAGGTTAGGTTAGGTTAGGTTGGGTAGGGTTGGGTTATGTTAGGTTTTGTAAGGTTGGATTATGTTAGGTTAGGTTAGGTTAGGTTAGGTTAGGTTGGGTTACGTTAGGTTAGGTTGGGTTGGGTAGGGTTAGGTTAGGTTAGGTTAGGTTGGGTTAGGTTAGGTTAGGTTAGGTTAGGTTGGGTTAGGTTAGGTTAGGTTAGGTTAAGTTAGGTTAGGTTAGGTTAAGTTGGGTAGGGTTGGGTTAGGTTAGGTTAGGTTAGTTTAAGTTAGGTTAGGTTAGGTTAGGTTGAGTTAGGTTAGGTTAGGTTAGGTTAGGTTAGGTTAAGTTAGGTTAGGTTAGGTTAGGTTAGGTTAGGTTGGGTAGGGTTGGGTTAGGTTAGGTTTTGTAAGGTTGGATTATGTTAGGTTAGGTTAGGTTAGGTTAGGTTGAGTTAGGTTAGGTTAGGTTAGGTTTGGTAAGATTGGATTACGTAAGTAAGGCGTCTGACTTATGTTTTGCAAATCTGCGTCATACTTTAATGCGAGTAGACTGGTTTCCCGACGCTCACCTGCCATGTGTATGGCGAAGATTGACGTCGATTCTGACAGCGTCGTTATTCCGACGCCCTCCCAACGCCATTACGTATATCGTTAATTTTTAAATATGGTAAATATAACGCTCGGCGTCGATTTCACAACTCGACTTCTAATGGCATTCCAAGCAATGCCAATTTAATATGGCGTCAGTTGGGGGCGTCCCAGAGATAGGCGTCGCGACGCCCGGCGTCTATCTTGAATATTCGCATTCGGGACCTTCCAGATTGTCACCATTGTTAAATAAGGCGTCTACTGCCGTCGTCGGGAAGAAAGGCGTCGCGACGCCCGGCGTCGTTTTTCAAATTCACATTCCAACGGCATTCGAAGTGAATCTGCATTAATGTGGCGTCAGTGTAGTGCGTCCTGTTGATAGGCGTCGCGATGCTCGGCGTCGATCTTGGACATTTTTATTCAGGGCCTCCCAGAATTTCACCAATGCTGGATATGTCGTGAGTAGCAGTCGTCTCTACGATTGCCGTCACGGCGTCCGGCGTCGGTTTACCATCGTCTTCGCCAATGGCCTTCTGAAATTCCAATGTGGCGTATGGGCTTCTCTTGACTGTTTCGATTCTGGGCGTCGCGACGCTTGGCGTCGGATTAGCAGCATTCTTCCTGAGTCTTGTCAGAAGCTACTAATTTTAAATATAGACGTACTGAGCGACGTCCGCACGAATGGCGTCGCGACACCGGCCATCGTTTTCACATCGTCTTCTAATATAGAGTCCTGAAACTCTACTTTGCTAATGTACCGTTCCTTGTCCGCCTACGGCGGCTGTCGTCGCGATACTCAGCGTCGGTTTAGCCATTTTCGCTTCAAGGCCATGCTAAATGTGGCCTACTACGACGTAATGATCATGTTCCACATTCAAGCTATATGCCTCAAAATATCACACTACTTAATATGAACACGCGGACGCGTGTTATTTATAATGCTCATGATTATGCAACATCATGTTCATTCTGAAAAATTTTAATCTCCTTCCAGTTTTCCCGCATTGTGTAAATACACCGTCTAAGACTGACAAGAAATCTTTATGTTGTTACCTATTATGACTACTTCTCCACTGCCAGACTTTTCAATGTTACACACGGATATTTCCGTCAGTACTTACTCTGACAGTTGGACATGGCAGGCATCCTGAAGCCGAGGGACCCTGACAGCGGATCTGTCCTCTGGAGCGGGTCGAGCGGGTTGCCAAAGTGTCCTGACAGAAAGGGGCGCTGCCCAAACGCGAAGGCGTGAAACTGTTGCTGCTGCCCTAGAAGAGAGAGCACTACACACATCAGACTGAAACCTGCCCATAGATCAGGCATGTCAAAATCGCTGCCCTCAGACCGACTCAATTCTTGAACCGCACACGAAGCGAGGCCTCGAACGTCCCAATTTTAATGTATGTTACGCTTCAAATGCATGCCAAATAATTTCTTGCGCAACCCAATGATTTATATTTCAATTAAATTAAGCGAAAATGTGTTCAAATGAAATTCACATTTGTGTGCACTTGTGGAAAAATACACCATAATCTAAAGCTCGGAATTAGTAAAAGCAAGTGGTTATGATATTCCCCACCCACGTGATGGCCCCCGGATTAGTCAGTCTTCATTTTCAAACGACCCAGAATGGGCGCTGAGTTTGACATGCCTGTTGTAGATGAAATGTTATGACTACAGCACATGATAGCCAAATTCAACGGAGCCTATTACTGGACGTAAAACCACTTGGATAAATTTCAACAAACAATAACAATAATCTATTTCTTTTCTTAGTGCCTATCAGCATCAGAGCTTGTAACGGGTAGACCCTAAACAATTATATGCAAGACTAATAATTATACAGTACTAAACAGGAGCAAATTAAAACATAATAGTTTTAGTCCAATTATTAAAGTGCTTTAACAGCAACAATAATAATATTTTAACTACTTGTAATCACAGACGTGGTCTAGGATATAAAATATAATCAGGTTAGCAAGAAATTCTGACGGCTAGGCAGTGTAGGTTTTGAAATCATCAGTGTTAGTAGAATAAATCATCTCAGCGAACACAATTATAAAGACTAAATCAATTCTCCCTCATTTTACTGAGATTAGTACAAAGCAATTTTGTTCTAACTTAATATGAATGGATCGTAGAATTGCGACTGCATGTAGAAATAATAAATACCGTTCTGGTTGAATCTGCAGCTCAGACCTGATTTACCAGTCGTGTCAAGACGGTTCGCGCTGCCGCCATGTTTGTTTTCATTTTTCTAAACATTTCAATCGCCATTAAAATCTTAAGACACTACATTCAACAGCTCTGCGGTGGCTCCACCTTTAATCTTCACAGGACGGCAATGTCAATTTTATTGTTTAAAGAAATTTAAAAAGTACGCAAATGGAAAAGAACCCGGTGGCATGTTATCCATACCCAGCTTCACGAATAACGTTGTATGTTAGCTGATACATGCATTGACGTTTATACGAGGTGCGATCGGAAGGTTTCCAGACTGCGCGTATAAAAACCCGTACACTTATCTGAGGTATTAAATTCATCCATCACCCTCGAAGTAGTTCTCCTGGGAGTGAAAACAACGATCCCATCGCCGCTGCCAAGCCTGGAAGCATCCCTGGAAATCTTTCTTTGTCAGCCTGTCAAGCACCATCTGCGATACCTGAGATAAGTGTACGGGTTTTTATACGCGCAGTCTTGAAACCTTCCGATCGCACCTCGTAACTCAATTAGAGGGGTCCGGGCCGGAGAGACATGGAGTTCTTTAATATGGTTTCTTAATCCTTTCCAGGTTACGCTCGAGACATCTCGGTTGGAATTACTGAGAGTTCTAATCTGGATTTTTAAGGCGTTATAAAGTCACTGAAGTGAAGAAATTATTTACGATACGCGTAACGTAACAATCCTTGCACGTTCGCTTGATTCTGAACCTTTCACTTTTAACCAATGAAGTATAATTCAGTAATTTCAGCACCCAGGAACACTTTCTGGTGTTCCTGAGAAGTTCCGGCTATTTTTATCTAATTTTAACCAATATTGGTGTGTGTGTGTCAACAAATTTTAGCAGACGTCCTCAACATCAAATTTCATTAAAATCAGTTCAGCCGGTTTCCTTTTGTGTCATGCGTACAGACAGAAAGACAAGCGGAAGGACAAAGTGGTTTCAATAGGCCCTCCGCTGGAATATTAATTCACATGTACAGAGCCTCAAATACGCAGCAAATAGGAGAGAGGGCAAAAAGAATCAGTCCGGAGTTGCTGATAAAAAGAGAAACGAGTACCCTTATAGAATATAGAACCCTACCGACCACGTAACTTTTCTGACTTGGTTATCCTACTTATAGTAATATAAGAAGGTTTATTTGAATACAAACAAGCCTTCAAAAGATTAATAACACTAATATGGGTAATGGGTTTAGTGGACTTCTGCCTGTGAAGACTTCTTAAGCGGAAGATTCAGTCAGACATTTCAGTGAAAGACGCGGTTAGTGCTCAGGGGAGCAGGACACCTTGAAGGTGTGAAGCTCGGGTTACCTCAAGACAAGACAAGACAAGACATGCAAGCTGATGGATTACCCCGTTCTGGGGTCAGCAATCCTACATACCAGAGTGGTCTAGACGCGCGTTAATTAGGAACCCCTGATGCAAACCTCTGCTCTGTGTTCTGGCTTTGTGGCCTCCCGCTGAGTATGTATGGGTTCCAGAGTTTAAGTTCGTTTATTTCCGAAATAGTAGAGATTTGTGTTACTCTTAATTTATTACATGGTTATTCCCTGATTTCATGTAGTATATGTCATGACAAAGAATTTCATAATTTATGCTCTATTTAAGAAGGTATTTACATAAAAAAAGAAGGCAATGAGCGGGACATGTATAACACACTGGAACATGAAAACGTATGCAAAATTTTGGTAAAAATTTCTGAACAAAATTTTTCACTATGAAGAGCAAGGAGTGGATGAAATGATGCATTAATCTGGATAGTTGAAGGTAAAGTTAACCCTGGAATTGTTAAAAACGACGTGAACATGTGCGTGGGTGTGAAGATAAGCGCCCGGGAAATGTTGGGCACCTGAGCCGGTCAGGACGTGGTACCTGAGAGAAAAATAGGTGTCCCAGCAGAAATTCGAACCACGGTTGTCCAGTGTGCAGCCAAGACACTATTCTTACTGAGCTAAGTGGCTCGTAAATATTAATATTGAACACAGCAAAAGGTTGTATGTGGGAGCAGAGCAGTGATATTTGAGTTCCTCATAGCGGCGAAGCCATCGACTGTGGTCTTCTGGGTTGTGACGTCATGTAGTGTTGTGGGATCTTTCCGACGTTTCAGAGGAACGTATAGCCTTCATCCTCAAATCACCAACATTGAAGGAATGATTCTCCTAGACGTTGGTTACAACTTACAAGACTACATGTAGACATTACCTCACAAACTAAAATGGATCCAACCGGCTTAAGACAAGATCCAGTGTTGAGATGCTACGGATAAGATAATAAACTTCTTTTTCCGAGAAAACTTGTCAATTTCTGTATTATCTTAGCAAGTGTAATTTTCAAGACAGCTGACAAAGCGACTTTAAATAAAAAATAACTATTCATCAATATAAGGAGCAAAGCATAACCTCTCTAGCGCATCATTACGTAATTATCTCGAATCATCTGTCATTCAGTTCTTCTTAAAACCAACACCAGACTTTATTTTCGAACACAGAGCGGTCTATCGGCGGTCTGTTCTCAACGCCTCCCCCCAATGAGCAGGCCTGCATATTTTCCCGTTTCACCAAGCTCCCCCCCCCTTCCAGTTGTGACAGTTTTGTGAAAGTCGCGGGCGTGTTGTGGTGTGGGGTCACGATCCCAGGATTAGCTTGGGGAGGAAGTCGCGGGTGGCAGAGGTTCGGCGTCGTTCAGGAATGTCTTCTTCCGAAGACAATACTGCGACGAGGCGGCGAAGAGAGGAATTCTGCAGGGTCGATTAAAATCAGCTCCAACTTTGCGTGGGGCCTCAGAACTCTCTGGCATCCAGAATACTCAAATGCTATACCACAGGTCGTTAAAATATGGCCTGCGAAACAAATACGATGTTCGTCCACAAATATTATTGTCATACGTGGCATAGGGAAAGTGTAATAACAATAACAACAAATTACATTGAGGTACAGGCAAGGACCTGAGCCCACTACAGAGTGATTTGTATTTGTCACCAAAAGTGCGAATTGAAAATATAAAAGCCAATATCTAAGTAGTCTCTATTTTTAAATCAAAATTCGGTCATGTTCGATCATGCTGCTCTAAGCAAGCGTATTGGCCGATAAACCACTTGATGTAGAGTATTTTCAAAGCTATTAGTTACGTATATTCACGAAGATAAAATTATAAATGACTTCCTAAACTTTTAACATTTAAGTTATGTTACTGATTTAGGTTAAGGGCGATCTTTATTAGAATGCCTATAGATATATATGGCTTAAAAATGAGGTTTCTTCGATGGCTCTTAGCCAACTGTGTATTAAGAGCGTACGTCAGTCGAAAATCTGAACTTTGGCATGAACGAAGTCTGTTGAGATGTAAATCACGTACTATGTAGAAACTGCAAGCAAAAGGTTTCTGACGATTCTTCTCCTCTACCGGTTGCAACAAACACAATTGCGTTATCATTTTCAACATTATGCTCCATTAAAACGCGAACAATCATTAAACTGAAGAAAGAAACAGAGGAAAGATAGAACGCAGGAAACTCAGGTGGAAGGGAATGTGGATATAAATGAGTGAGACGAGACATAAGTGACAGGGCGAATGATACAAATAAATAACGGAACAAACACGGAAAAAGTTTAAAAAACGAAATGACGTAATGAGGGAAGAAAGAAAGAAGGAAAGAAAGAAGTTAAATGTGTATGCAAAGGAGGGAAAAAGTGTCTGTAAGAAGACGAATTACTGCGCCCGTTGCTATGGCAACCAGAAGCAACAATGAGCTGTTGTACTGATCAATGGATCTCATGAAGATCAACGTGTTGAGGTCCGCCTTCCATTGATTCTATGCCAATTGCACCGGCAGGAAGGGTCTCCCCAGCAACCGACTTGGGTTATACATCAACCCAACCTTCGCTCTCGCACCGACCTAAATAGCTATACCACGTCCCACCATTACATCAACAAAACGATACTGAGGGTAACTGCGATTATAATGAATACGTAGCCGCAGACAAACGACAATGGGGTGTGCCAGCGAATCTCGTCCTGAGTCACCACAATCCAGTCCACGCCCTTATAACCTATTTATTTACGAACCATTTTAATATTATCCTCCCGTATGTCATTCATGTTTTTTGAAATTAACAAATTGTATGCGTTCCTCATATCCCCATTGCACTCTACATGTAATGCCCATTTAATCGTACTTAAATCTTATCAAGAGATACTTCCTTAAATTAGTCATTAACGAAAATTTATACAATTCCATAAAACCGAACAACAACAAAGGTCTATGATTTTGTATAGGGTCTACTTTAATCTTTACGCTTTCAGATATCAGAAGATAAGATAGGAGATTCTAAATTTACAGTAACAAACAGTGGATTAGTATAACCCAACCCTTGCAACGCGAATAACGGAGGTCACTACCTACAACATACAAGTGTGCCTTAAAACATTAAGAAATTTATTTGCAAAAAGGGACAGTGTCCCTGCCCTTAATGTTATGGTGGAAGGTGGTGCAGCCTGCAGGACCACTTCCTTCCAGGATTGGAAAAGGGGGTGGGTTGTAGAAAAGCCAGGCCTGCCAGTAGTAGCACCTCTAATTAATTAAACAAGCAATTCATTAGACATTCCCCCCTTGTTGTAGGGAAGGACGAAGCTTCAGAGAAGCTAGCCTGGAAAACCGTGCGAGGGGGGTGGGAGAAGGGGGTGGTCTGAGCTGGATTGACCAGCTACACCCTCTCAGCTTCAACTGGACTACCTCCAGCACTTGAGACATTATAGCCCCAGCCTCTGTGTTCCAATTACAGAATTCATCTCTGTGAGACGAGGAAATCACAGTTGTACGGCGTATCGGAAACAGAATTTTGTTTAAAAGTTTTTATCAAGTGACACTCATAAACAGAAGTGCGCGTTTTTGTTGATATCCGTGGCTAATCGTATCAATGGAACTTTTTTAGGAGCGTTCGCAAAGTATATTAGCAAAAAAAATACTCGTTTGACCACGTCTGTCTCTGTAAGTCCGTCTGTTCTACATTCAACAACTTGACAATCGCTGTACGAATCTTCCACTAAATTTCGTATTGGGGTGTCTCATTAAACTTTATCGACACATTCCAGATTTGGTTGAAATCTCAACGACAATAACGGGAACATTGCGTGAAAACCTAGAAGCGGCTTTGGCCAGGGAACTGACTGGGCGATAAATCCCCAAGTTACCTCGGTTGCCATGGTAGCCAACAACGGAAACTTCTTTCCTTCATCGCCACAAACACTTTCGCTCTTGCAACCACCCAGTGTCGTATTCATTGACTACGAGATGTCGCCAAGCATGAAAGCTGATCACTCACTCCAATACAGTCCACATGGAGTTTTATCTCCACGACACATTCGCCTATGCGTTATCATCTGTCTATCTTTCAATGTCATTATTGATTGTGGCGTGTAATAACACGTTCCTCAAGAAGGCTTCTGCTACATGTTTCTAGTTACGGACCCGCGTCCGGTCCGTCACTTGTACCTGGAAGTGACTGCTCCACGTGTTACAATTAATTTATTATCCATTTGTCAGGTGAATGGAATGCGAAGTGGCTGTCTGAGTGACTGATAGCTGATTGGCTGTTACGGATGTTCCATCAAGCTGGTCAAATAGGCTCATAAATACTAAACTCTGAATTTGAAACTTCCTGTTCCATTTTACGGGATTCGTGTTGCAAATATCTCTAGAACACTGAGACGAAGTTTTTGACGGTAGTATTATTCTAAATAATCCTCCGTAATTAACAACACGATATTTTGGACCTAAGACGGATAAAAACGACTGCAGAATGAGAAAATTCATAACTTGTACTCTTCTATAACCAAATCGAGGAGGATAAGACGGACGTAGCAGATAGCATGTTAGATTAAGAAGAGAAATGGTTACATAATTTTGTTCGTAAATCCTGGGTATAGATGATAGGAAAGTATTGGCCTTGATTTTAAGCAAATGGTAAGCGTAGAGACTGGATTAATCTAGCTCTGGATAGATAAATTTGACGGGATTTTGTGAACATGGTGTGTGAACTGAATTCATCTGTCTCAGCCTGGGGTACATTGCGGGCTCTTCTGTTGATAATTTCTTAGGTTATGCGCTACATCAGTTTCAGAGGTCACTTACCAACTAAAGAGAGGATAAAGATGGCTGTGATCTGGGGTGTTGCTAAAATCTTATGCACTTTTCAGAGACGCTTACTGCTGCCATCATGGTCGCTGTGAGATCCTAAAATCTCGCCGAGAGGACGATTAAAAGCCACATACATTCGGTCTGGAGGTGATAATCAACGGAACTTAGGAGCTAGACACGCGGACGTTTATAAAGATATAATAAATACATCTTCAAATTCTACATGAAAATGCTGACAATTAAAATGTTTTGGAAGTTTTGAATCTAATTATACACAACAATGTTTTAATAAACCGCGTAGTTATTAACACGCAGTTCCCATCTGACAGACAAAAACATTTGAAGGTGAAATACGAGCAGCAAAGGTTTTCCCAGGGAGTTCGACTCTGCACCGAGAAGTGCAGAGTCGAACACTGATGAAGTGAAGACCAGGCTGGGATCTTAGTTTGTGTCGCGCATAAAGAAGCAACGCCACGGCCATGCATTTTCCTGAGCGCCTCGCGATGAAAAACGTTCTACCTGCCCAGATATATGAGACCGCAGCCACGGCAACAATTAGTAAGACTCCGAGGTGCTTGTTTGCTCTAATTCCGCCCTTTTTCTCATTCTACTTTATGCAAACTTTATCCTCCTACATGTACATAAACCCTCGTCTTCTTAAGCTACTGGGCGTGTCTTCCTAGGGGGATGGGGGGCTTACGAAGATTTAATGGGGTGAGAGAAGGTTACAACAATCTGCCTCAAAATTTAAATACTTTTTTTCAGATTTGAAGTGAATATTTTCTAATGTTGGTTAAGAGCACATCCATGTACATTCTTTATGTTCTGAAACATTCCTAGACTTATGTCTACATATGAGAGGCCAGTATATCGACAGGGCTTGATAACTATGACAAGACCAGGTGACTAACAAAAATGAATGCGCCACTCGAAATTATTATTAAGGTAAGCTTATACTTGCTTATCTAAGCACACGGCGCAAAGGGATATGGGGTAATATAAGTTTACCTCCATATATTTCTTAACCTCTGCACTGGGCGGCCGCTTTGCTCCCGATGAAAGCCACCGGTACCATTTAAATAGGCCATTAATTGAAGCTCCAGTCGGTCTGAACTCGGAGCAGAAGAATAATAAAAATAAATACTTTTTCCAGTCGGGATTCGAACCCAATCGTCCAGGGTATAGCCTAGTCACAAAACTGATGACATTTTCCGTTCCGTTTGCCCTTCACTTAACAATCAATGACCGTACAAAATAAAACATTCAATCGGATTAATTTTTCGATAGTATGTATCTGTACGAATTTAAATGGTATTTATTATAAAATATTTTGCATTTATACTCTACCGCTAACGTAAGAGAAAACAGTTGGAAAGATAAACTCGCTGGCAACAAACTCACATACTCAATGACGCAGAAACCTCAATGAGAAGCTGATAGTTACTCAGCTAGTCAATAAATTCCCCAATTTTTATGCAGACATAATATTTATTAGCAAGTTCACAAAGCTTAGGCCCTGACTAACGATTTTTAAAAGGTTAATTTTTACAGGAAATATATTCTAGCCCCCCCCCCCCTCACACTCCTAACTTCCAAGCTGGAGGGTCATCCGTTGTCAGCTGTCCGCGGCTGGTTATTCAATATAACCTACTCGCAGTAACTCCACACTCCACGTGTGGGGACAGGCCACTACATCTGCGATGTGAGGACCAAGTTGCCACAAGGCTTCTGTACTTTTCAGGCAATATATATGACAGAGCAGGATTAGAATGTTGTGAAATAAACATGTAACAAACCAAGAAGTCCATTTTAAATTTTGGTATAATACGGATCGCTCTAATTTGCGTGTCACGTGAGTATACAGAGGTGGCAGGCTGGGAGACTGTAGCAGCTGTCTCTTGCAGTTTTGGTAACATTCTCTGCCGCCCTTGTCTGCGGTCGCCCTCTACCCCCCCCCCCCCCCCCGTGTCGCCGAACTGAACTTCATCTCAGGCAGCTTCACCCGTTAATTCCTAGCGTCGTCCTCTTCATGCGAAGAGACACATTACGAACAAGTTTTATCGGCTTCTATCTAATACCCAATATACGTGAAGAACAAGTAGTTCGGAGCTAATGCTAGACGGAATCCTCCTACACTTGCTTCGGTCGATATTTCCAATCACACGTGAGTTTCCAGCTTCGAACATTCTCAAGTTTCGTTTTATTAATAACCTGGACAGACTATCCTACGTAGCTGACAACTGGGATTTGAGTCCCGCCAAGAGCAGAGGATATTTTACATTCTCTACCACATCCAGACCAATTCATAATCCACAAGTAACAGGAAGTCTTAAACAAAACAAAGATTAACCGATAATACCTCCGAAACAAAGAAGCTACAAATAGTAAGGTAGGGAAACCAAGTCTTCGAATAAACCATATTCCTCCGACCCCTGGAGCACACGAATATATCTAAAAAAAACAAATTGCGGACCACAGGTTACCGAACACATATTTATGAGGTTCAAACTGTAAGCACCAAGTGAAGTGAAGACAGAAAATCCATCAGATTTAGTACCCGCATATAGAAATATGCGTCCCAGCGCATGAAGGTTTAATAGACTTGGGCCCCATACGGAGTGATGCTATAGTGACGTCACAAGTCATGATGGCGTCGCACTAGAAAATCTCATGATTCGTCATCTAAAAATAGACCTGGGCCAATGAGAGAAAGTTGACTTCATAGAAGGACCCAATCAGATCCCAGTCAACAAATTTTAAGCACACATCAAGAACGTATTCGCCCACACACCAACACATTCACAGACAAACTCCTGCTATTTCTTCTAAATATACAATACGCGCCATTTGTGTACAGTCGGTTCGTGAAAGAAATTAACTTTACGCTTTGTTACATTTTTTAGTACCGTCCATGATAACAAAATAAATTAACTTTCCATTTGGCACATCACTTTTTACTTTGTTACCCCAGTTCTTTGTGCGGATTCAAGAGCTAGAATGTGATTTATTCCCAGTTTTTTTTCCACCTTTTTCTGAGGATACTTTAAATTGTGTCGTGTTTGCCAGAGAAATCTCTATTTATTTCAGTCCTTGAACGCGCATATGTTCTGGTAACATAATTCCTGCTCCGTCAGAATGACCTAAGTCAGATATAATTTCAACTCACTTAAGCCCTTCTTTCCAATCAGGACACAAAGTAACATCTCAGACGGTGATTTATCTGGCGTGACTAACTTTGCAATGACGGGTGTCTGTCTGAATCAGCAAATTTAAATCTGCACAGCAATAAATATAAAGATCAATAAATATATAAATTCGCAAAGAATCAGGATCTACGATATGTCAAAATTATAAATAAGATTTCGCTCACATTCCATGTTTTAGATTCCGCAGAAGAGTACCATTTCCGATTGCCTTCATCACACAAAATGTTAAGGCACAACGCTATTTGCTAGTAACGGAGCAGTAATAGACAGACGAACAGATATCATAATAGTCACACTCGTGACTCTACTTACAAAATGAAGAAAGTGCGTTGTATTTGATAGCACTTGTATCAATAAGGAGTAAGTAATGCTCTTAGTAAATTGAATACAAATTTCCTTGGATATTATCCATCGTCTAGTAAATATAAAACGTAAAACGACGTTTCGGAGATGGGACTCTATCTCCGTCTTCAGGTTCCTACACAGTTGGGCCCACTAGATAGAGCTAATCCCTATCTCCGGACCTCTTGGATATTATCCATCGTCTAGTAAATATAAAACGTAAAACGACGTTTCGGAGATGGGACTCTATCTCCGTCTTCAGGTTCCTACACAGTTGGGCCCACTAGATAGAGCTAATCCCTAACCTGAAGACGGAGATAGAGTCCCATCTCCGAAACGTCGTTTTACGTTTTATATTTACTAGACGATGGATAATATCCAAGGAAATTTTTATTCAATTGACTTTTCACCATCGTCAAGAAGTTTTAGATCTGATATACACCTTAGTAAATGTGTTGGTTGGTGACGGATTCGCCCATTTGCATGTGATCTCTCGATTCGTAATCCTAAGAAATTAATCTCATCTGCCGTGATTGCCAACCCCTCGGCCAATAGTTGTGGCACAGAAGTTACTAACTCCGCCAACTGCTTAATAAATAGAACCCTACATTACCGACAATGTATCTCTTCAAAGTTATGACTCAATAAAACGCCCCATCAGACATCACCCTTCCTCCTTTCCTTCCTTAAATAGGCTATATAATAGTTTCTTAACACATAAAAACACAAAAGCACCGCCCCCCGTATGCCCGAGTATCAAAAAAGTTTTTAAAATCCAGTTCATCTCATTCTGTGACATATCAGCCAGTCCTTATACCTTCATCATTCCTTTTGACGAGACGAAAACATCTAGACTTACTACAAAAACATACACTTCTCTCTCTCTCGAAAGACATAAAAGTGGATGCAACCCTTGTATAAAGGAGAAGACACCCTTGTCGGCACACAGAGAAAACAGGGGTAAGTTGCATGCACAGCTTTATTTGTTTGTAGAAGACTTAGATTCCACAAACAAATCTTCTCTGTACTTGTAACTAGTGGGCTTTGAGACAGACCGCCCGCCCGCCCGCCATGGCCTTCTGAGTACATGTTGCGATACAAACACAAGAGTTTCCATTTTCAGACGCTTGGGGCGCATAGCTCATTCCTAAAGCATCTGGATCCAAACCAAAAACTCCATATGAGTTGGGTGACAGATATCAATGAATTTTGTGGCTGCAAAATATTCAACCAACTACACAAATAGCAATAATTAAGAAGCTAGTAGTTGCTCAGTTAGTCAAGACGTTCACTGTCTTTTATTCAACCTGAAAATCCATTACTGTTCCTACTAAACGCTGATTTAAGCACGCACGAATCCATTTCAAATCTACACACTTCACCGATCTATCTTAAGATCCATTATAATAGTACCATCTTTCTACGCATTTTATTAAATTTCTGTCTGCACTTCATTGCTTCAATGGAGGGTACATTCCCCGTCCATCTCACCCTCCGTAATTTTATATTTCCGTAGGAGCACCTCATGTAAATAAACCACTTTGGAGAGCTAAATGTAGATGGAAGGATAACATTAGAATTCAGCTTGGAGAAATAAGATATACGAGGGATAAATTTATTGAACTGAACCGGGATAGAATCCAACTGTCGATTTTTGTGAATAAGGAGATGAACATTAAGTGTCAATGTAGGAAATTCCTTGGTCAGCGGAATGTCAATGAACTTTCGGAAGTAAAACTTGAACCTTGAAATTAATACGAGGGTAAATACGTAAAATAATGAAGGAAAATTAATAATAAGCAAGGTTTGGTTTTGAAATACAGTCACTGTAATGATACATCGGTAAAACCGTACGTAAGCTTCAAAACAAGACGGTATTTGAAGTTTGTAAGAGAAAAGCCTAATCTAATAACTGCATTCTGCATGTGAACATATTAAAATCATTGCAAAATTTACTAAGATATATTCAAAATAAATTCGCGAAAACGTTCCATGAAAGTCCATGGTGCGGACATGAATGTAAGAACGTACTGATGATCTCTAATAGAACATAAACTGCATAATCAGAGAAAATTCTCCAGCGATTACAAGATTAATGAATGTCGATTAAAAAACTGCGCAAACCTCAAAGAGCAGACTGAATACTGCGGGCGAGAGCTTACTTGTTTTGGAGCGCGGTTCCCGGGGTCCGTCCACCGTCACTTTGATCGCCTTGTTGTACGTCGCCATCTGCGGGGGCGAGGAACTCACTGTGATCGTCAGCGTAAAACTCTTTCCTGCAACAAGACACAGTCAATTGCTAATATAATAGCCAGTGTCCGTCAGTGCACAGACCGCCCCATGCGGAAACAATTGAAACTAAATTATAAAGGTGGCGATTATGGCAGCAATACATTAACGAGAGGATATGGTGGCGCCTATGATGGGGTCTGGCGAAGTCTGTGTTTGGCGAGAGTCTGGAGTCGAAAGGTCGTAGGTTTTATTTTGGTGATTTTTGCAAGAATGTGGTTTCCGTCACCGCGAAGATGTTTTCACTTTTAACTGATTTTGTAAATACATTATATAAATTTGTACTTTCTATTATATTAGGGGAGATAATGTTACAATAAATTGTACCGCCGTTTAACTCAAAAAAGGTCCATTCCTATCAACTTTGATAAGTCATATTGCAAAATATATACCCTATTCTATGATACTTATTTAAGGTTTGTTTACCTTTGTGCGATGAACAGTTCAGAGCTCATATTTATTTAGCTTTGATTTATCAGCTGACGATGCCAGAAGCTCAGACTACGTAGCGTCGAATGAAAGTCTGAATAACGAATGAATTAATCAGAAAGGACTCGGGATGAACAGACCACTTAAAGTAGAAACATCTTAGAATGAAGACACAGATTAAAGCAAAGGCAGTGGCCTAATTTTCGTTACATTCTGCATTTGCCTGGAAGGACTGCATAAAAACATAGAAACCCTGAATAAGGCTAGTCTGTCTCCGGGTTTAAATCTGAAACCGAGACCTCCAGAAAGCGAAGCAGGAAGGCCAACCGCACAGCACCTAGACTTTTTATCTGGAATAATAAATTTGTATCTTTGATTACGAGGTGCGATCGGAAAGTTTCAAGACTGTGTCAATAGAGGGCGAACCGGATGTAGTACGAGCTTCTGCCGCTAGGGGGTGCGGCCTACATTCATAGTGAATCAGTGTGCCAGCCAGCATCATCGAATTAGCATTTGTTTCTTAGTTACGGGCGTTTTGGTAGTGCATTACACCGACCCTCCTGCGATTTCGGAATGACGTGTGCATCAAATTTTGCCAAAGACTCGCCAAAACGGCTACGGAAATCTATGAAATGCTAAACCAAGCATTTGGGGAGTCCGCAATGGGTCGTGCACAAACTTTTGTGTGGCATTCACGTTTTAAAAATGGCCGAACCTCTGTCGATGATGACGAGCGTTCTGGACGACCATCTTCGAGCACAACGCCCGAAAATGTTACGAAGATTCGGCAGGCCATTCACGAAGATCGACGTCGTACCATCAACGACTTGTGCGACATTGTTGGGATAGGTTATTGGACCTGTCAGCTGATTCTAAAGGAAGAACTCCACATGCGACGCATCCTGTCTGAGGACCAGAAGCAGAATCGACTTCTCGTTTGTCAGGAGCTCAAAGATCTTGCAAGAACCGACCCCAACTTCCTTTCTAAGCTCCGTGTGACTTCTTCCTCTTCCCAAAGATGAAAATTCAGCTAAAGGGAAGAAGATTTGAGACGATAGAAGAGATTCAGGCAGAATCGCAGATGGTGCTTGACAGGCTGACAAAGAAAGATTTCCAGGGATGCTTCCAGGCTTGGCAGCGGCGCTGCGATCGTTGTGTTCACTCCCAGGGGAACTACTTCGAGGGTGATGGATGAATTTAATACCTGAGATAAGTGTACGGGTTTTTATAGGCGCAGTCTATAAACTTTCCGATCGCACCTCGTATATAGTTAACCAGTAATTTTAAGCAAAAGCCAAGGACAATATGGCGTGCAGTGTCGCAACCAATCCCAGTGGAGCAGATCCTTCTAGATTTATTATTTACGACAGAAGAACAACGCTGTATATGAGAGCCAATAGAGAGTTCTCTGACCGTACTCGTTCCGTGCGCCATGTTTTGAGTCACTCAATGGTGTCAAGCTTCTATTTATGTATCGGGCACTGTAAGAAGCTGGGTTCTAATCGATGTGCCCTAGTCGAGAAATATCGCACGCGACGTGTTCCGATAATGCGCACACAATGGCTCGTACCAATTTCAAAACAAAGTTCCAGACACCAACAGAATGTGCACTAAAGTTTCAGGGAATAAAATGTAGTTCACTAGCTGACGACATCACCAAATCATGTGGTTTTACTAAAGTTGCCTAAAGTGTAGACGTTTTTAAAATTGTGTGCTCAACACCATGTTTATGTATTGGGGAAGATTTCAGGTTTTCTCGGAGCCTAGAATGAAGATGACTGTCTTCTGGGTTGCTGAGCCGAGTAAGTTTATCGACGTTTCAGGGGTGCTTTCTGCCGGTATCATTAGGAATACTGCGCCTTGTCGTCTGGTACACGTTTAACAGCGTTTCAGATATGCCTGCTGCCTCCATCATCAGGGAGATGAGTCTTCGCCCTGATGATGAAGGCAACAAGAGCCTATGAACCATAAGTTGACTAAAGTTCCACTGCAATTTCAAATTCACTCGTTGTAAGTCGTACAAGTCAGAATTTATCGATCCAATTCTTAAATATTAGGCAGGATATATAATATCGAGGCACGAATCCAGGGCACTAGACAGAGCATAAATTGTTCTAAGATGGAGTTCAGTTCATCGCCAGAGGCTGTACCAACCTCCATGCGTGTTTAAACAAAACGTTAAATGAAATATCGTATTTTTAACAAAACATTTTAATCATGGCTTACAAGGCTACACGCGGAGCTTCGAAATTACGTGATCACTCTATTAAAACGACAGATAAAACCCCACCGCCGCTCGTGTTTTTAAAAATAAAAACTCTTTCTATTAAATGGCTCGTACATAGCAGAGGGTCAGATGACAGCGATTTCATTATTTTTTCATGGCATTGCCCAAACTGTTGTCACGAGCGGAGTCCGCTTCGTGGACACGAGCGGAGGCGACGTTGGAAGCGTCTGTCTGTGACGGACGCTACTGCTCACTCCGACTTCATCCGTTAATTGTAATTAAGTTAAAAGATGCAAATCAGACTAACGATCTCTGGCATTAAAGACGGAAGTGATAAAGATAGAAACCAGGTTCACAATTTCGCTTATTTGATCTCGTCTTATTAATTATTATCTACAACAACGTTACAATCAGTCACGATGTTAAAGGAGCCAAATACTATTTATTTAGTGTTCTGTCTGACGACAGGTCCATATGAACAGCATCCTTCCATCCTTTTCTCGGACTGGGACCTGTTCATATACGTTCTTGGCAGATGATCCAGAAGTGGTTTGCCATTGCCTTCTTCTGTGTGTGAATGGAGTAATTGTTGGGATGCCACGGAGAAACCGGGGAAGAAGCCCCCGGAGGAAAACTCCGTGTTGCCTAGACCACGAAAAATAAATCTTTTATATCACTTTGTCTCTGTTAGTCTGTATACAAGGCAGGAAGAATTAAACAAATATATTAAAAAGTAATATCCTGAAGAAAAACACAAGTGATGAACAAGGACACAGGGGGAGAGAGGGAGGGAGTGAGAAAGACAATAAAACTTTGGGACAGTTTAAAATGGCTCAAGGAAATTGTCACGAGACTTCAGTGGGGAGCAAATAATCTCTCAGGTTTCCGCTCCTGGCAAATGTTTTCACAACCCTCCGAAGTTAAGTGACTGAACGCACGTTTCTTCGAGGAAAGACGCTCTAAAAGCTGTCAGAGAAAGGGCTCTTAAATAACCTTGTAATTACAAGTCATCTCTCCTGAAAATAAAAAACAAATCACACGATAAGGGGGTGGATTATTCACGTACATGTTTTCTCTAAAAATACAAGTAACTGCGATTCAAACGCATGTTAATAGAGTCGTGAGTTTGATTCCGGGCTGGGTCTGGGGGACTCTCCCTTCACCATCAGGCACAGGCAGGCTCCGGGACCAACATCCCGGTATTTGGGGATATTCCTCCATGTGTTCGGCTGAGTTTGTCAATTTCTTCTACATTTGAATCTCCTTTCAAATATAAGCGCCATGGAATGTCTCTGTTCCATACAGCTGAGTCCGTTCGGATCTTGTTGGAGGGTCGCAGACACCATGGTAACTGGTACCACAAGTTTGGGTGTGTGTGTGGGGGGGGGGGGGGGCGAGAAATTGTGGGGAAATGCTGGCCAAAAGCTGACGTGAGCGATGTGAACGGTAGTTCTATTATCGTATGACAGCTTGCATGCTACTAACATTCGTTACTCTCATGCCTAGTTCTGCATCCGCTTTATTGAGCGAAAAGTTGTCTGCTACTCTGTGAGTCAAACAAGACGGCGTGTTCCTGTTACACGCGGCGTTATCACGTGGTGAGACTTAAACCAATCAGCGTCACTCAGCCTTTGATACTCGAACTGAAGGCAATCTCTCGCGGCTTTCAGACTTTGACGCCTGCCTTTTTGGCGTCCGTCCGTTCAACTCATTAAGCTGCCCTGATGACTGTGAAAAGCGACGGGATAAAAAGTCGAAACAGCACCCTTATAGGGCCACAGAATGACCCGAGATATATTATGTCAGTACAGTGACTAGGCAGCCGGCTGGACGACGGGGGTTCGATTCTTGTCATCTCTTCGTCACCGCGTTCAATTCAGCAAAATTAGGTTCACAAAGTAACAGAGGAGACGTCTTTCTTAGAAATAATATCGTTCTCCAGCTCCGAGCCTAAATTAGCTAGAAAGTCTAGTGGTCAGAACACTAGCCTTGTAAGCCTGGGGTCCCGGGTTCAATTCCCGGTGGTGCTCAAATTTATAACTTGTGTTGGGCAAGGCCGTGGTCTAGGCATCACGGAGTTTTCCTCCGGGGGCTTCCCCGGTTTCTTCGTGGCATCCCAACAATTACTCCATTCACACACAGAAGAAGGCAATGGCAAACCACTTCTGGATCATCTGCCAAGAACGTATATGAACAGGTCCCAGTCCGAGAAAAGGATGGAAGGATCCTGTTCATATGGACCTGTCGTCAGACAGAACACTACAAATAAAAGTCTACACAGAAGTGCGTAAAACTAACACCATAAAGTAGAGCTACACAACCGTTCACTGTAATTTTCTCTCAATATCATCTTGCATATCGAGGAAAGAACCCGCCTATTTATTTCTCAAAACTGCTACATAAAGACATACGGCAGACAGGAAGTAGGTTATGTATTGCATTATTAAGACATGAACATCCCACCTAGTTCCAATAGCTACCCACAGAGAGCAGGGCAGGTGCCGCACCCAGCAGCACAACGAATCGCGACAAATGAATGCTACCGGGGCGAAACTAAATAGGGCCTACAGACAATGGAGTAACACAAACCTCCTTTGGCGTGTCCAATTTATTCGAGAACTTAATTTAACCTGTTATGTAGAACAAAAGTTATAAATTCAGTCGACACTGAATTACACGCGTACGGAACTCCCGGCTTTTATTAATGTAAAAACGCGTTAAGTTCCATTTCAAAGCAGAGGAGCCTTACTGTAGTGCAGGGCGAAACGCAAAATTGACAATTCCCCTGCACAAAAACTCAGGTCATCTCGGGCACAACGTAGTTTTAACAAAATGACGTATACTTGCAAAGTATAAACGTTTTTATAATTTTATCATTTCTTCTGTCCCTCAATTACAGACTAATTACATAAACCGAAGTTAATCTTACAGTGCATAAGTAAATATAATTCTACAAGATGGCTGTCTTCTGAGTTCTTGCACATCCATCATTAAGGCCATCGCCCTGATGATGGAGGCAGCAATCACCTCCGAAACGTCGGTATATTTCTACCATACAGCCATCCTCATACTCGCCGCTGTCACAACCTGGCATCTCGCGTCATAATTCTTCGCTTTCTATCGAATAAGTCAATAGAATAGCAGCGATATGGACTTTTATTCAGGATGCACTAAGTTCGAGTCTTATTTTGGCTATCAGCTAACATGACTGTCAGTTTTTCGTAGTTTCCTCAGTTGTTAAATAATCTAACAATCAATTTAACCTGATGATGTTTCAGACTGAACGAGACTTTTAAACGCGTATGACTGCCTCCCGAATGGGACTGTGATGTATGACGGATCAGCCGCCGATGGTCTTGTATCAATGTAACAATCACGACTGCCCGACCTCATGCTGGTCACACGGTCAGTCCGTAGCGGGGAATACAATGGATTTTCACTGTTGAGTTCTTTATCCATCCACAGGCTGGAAAATAAAGAGACAAACCCTGGACGTAATTTTTTTCAACGGTTTGATATCATGAGGTCAGAGTTTAGGTTAGGTTGGGTCAGTTTTGAGGTCTCACACCAAAACCTCAACTCACGGGGGTTTTTGAGGTTCACTTTGCCTCTTTTTTGTGCTCTTTTAATCACACACCAGATATAGTTCTCTTTTAGTATCCTCATTTCCCATAAAATTGGGGACTTTAGTTGCAATCAGGTTAATTCTAAATACACTCGCGTACTAAAAATGGGATTTTTTTTTTCCCCGGCTCGTGGCCTGTGGGAACATACGTAGTAAATACTGTTTTGAGCCAAACTTGTTATTGCTAGCAAGGGGGTGAGATCATGTTTGGGGTGGGATGGACTAAGTGCAGTGCTGGCTAGATGTACTTCGGTGTCAATCACCAGGGGTTTGACTCTAGCCCGCGCGTTTTGAAAGAGTTATAATGGAATTTGCTTGTACACGACATAGTTCTGTCTCTCTCCCTCTCATACCATGCATGGACGACTGTACTCCGGTGGAATTACGGATGGAAGAGCTGATTGGGGTTTGAAGAGGGGTCGCTATAGTGACGGGGGGTGGGTGCCCCCATGAGAGCCTGACCATGAATGACCCCCAACCCCTCACAGACACACACACATAGAAATCCCTGTTGCCAGCACCACCCTTTTCCACATACACACATTCAAAAACAAGTACACCTTCAAATTCTACCATCTGTGGTTTTGTATGGGGCTGCTGCTGTTTCTGTGGACATCAGTGTTTTATTTTTGTATTGCTTTTATATTCATAAAGTGTTATTTATTTCCTGGTATAATTTTAACTAAATAATACATACATCTCAATAGTTCTTTTTCCACCCTAACCACAGCACAGCTTCCATCACCTTACTCTCAACAGGTTTAAAATTCCACATTATCTAAGCCCACTGCTCATTTGCACACCTGTGGAGCGTTACTTCAAAGCATTTTCATCCACACAAAACACATTTTATTTTCGTATCCTCACAATAAAGTAACGTAAAGCTGTCCCATTATACGCCATGTAGGCGCTTGGGGGAGAGGGGTATAGCTCCTACTCATTCTTAACCTCGGCACTTGTTAGGGGTTATTGGTCAGCACTCCCCGTCCACGCTTCACTCCCGGGAAAGGACCCCGGTACCCATCGGATAGGAGGCTGGGTAAGCCCCAGAACCGGTCTGGACGCAGAGGCTAGAGGAGTTACCAGGATTTTGCATCCGAAACATTCTTTATTAACCTGAGAAGGAAACCCCGAACTACAATAATCACGGCGATGAGTTCCTTTATTAACGGTGGAGAAAACCGAACACGCGCAAATAACCAGCTGTGCGCATGACGCAAACTAACGTGCTTACATTTTGTGTGCAAAAAGGTAAATGGCTTGAAAGTAGTCACCTTTAAAACAGGATTTATTCGATCTCTCATAAGATGAGTGAAATGAACTTCTGCCGCCGTGTTTCAATAGTTTGAGATAAATATTTGTGGTTCTATAACAATTAAAATCGTATATTACAACAGAAATGTTATAATGAAAAAACTTTTAATTAAAAAAATTGCAGATTATGGAAAAGGTTAAAGGTCGTGTCTAACAATATCTGCAGGCCCTAGGCAACAACGTTTTACGTTTATACACTACATAGTTATGGAGTTGAGACTAGTCAATTCCATAGAACTAAAGGAAACAGAATTCTTATTTATAAACTGATAGTCGCTCACTTGCTCAACAAAGGATAATTGCCCTTTCACAAAAACTGATACCCAATCATATCACGGCCCATAAAATAGTTTAAAAATTTAATACTGTTCAAGAGGTTTCCTTGCCAAAATTCTGTTTCGCATTTCGGTTTTACACATTCTCACCCTACGCGAAGTTAAATGTAAACTTGGTGATTTCATTAGCTGTAAAAATTACGTGGGCTGTATAAAGTAAAAAATCTACGTTCTAACTGACGTCGAATCCATAAGTAGTCTATTTTCATAGGTTCTTACAATTTGTGTTATTGTCTCTGAAAATAACAGAAGGTCACGGGTTAGTGTACTCACAATATTCCAGATACACCTCAATCAAATTTCTGCTTACCGGCTATCCTGACGAAGACTTTGTAATTCTCCTCAGTCTCTTCCTTGAAACAGACTATGACAGCCCCCTTCCAAATTGTTACCTAGTCATCACCCATGATAACGTAGCCTTTACAGGCCTAGGTCTGTTTTAAATTTCCATCACAGCACTTGCCTGGGGAAGCTACGCGGTATCAAGAAAGGAGAAGCCCTTATCACGATCGAACACACAGCCTCTTAAAACAAGGAGCAGGAATGCTAATCACTTTACCACGAAGCATAATTTTTATTGTAATCTTCCTTTCTGTGCTTAAAACTTCATAGGCACAAGAATATATCAATTAACGTGTTTCTAGAAAACTCTCTAGTTCTACAAAAAAATACAAAATATTTGTTTTGTGTCTTTCTAATTACGGGCAGACAATTCAATGAGAACTTCGGGAATGAGGGGCAAGTTATGTTCTGAATTTAACTCTTTCATAGAGAATTCAATTCTCCTAAAGTAAGTTTAAAGAGTTATGTTCTGAATTTAACTCTTTCCTAGAGAATTCAATTCTCCTAAAGTAAGTTTAAAGAGTTATGTTCTGAATTTAACTCTTTCATAGAGAATTCAATTCTCCTAAAGTAAGTTTAAAGAGTTATGTTCTGAATTTAACTCTTTCATAGAGAATTCAATTCTCCTAAAGTAAGTTTAAAGAGTTATGTTCTGAATTTAACTCTTTCCTAGAGAATTCAATTCTCCTAAAGTAAGTTTAAAGAGTTATGTTCTGAATTTAACTCTTTCCTAGAGAATTCAATTCTCCTAAAGTAAGTTTAAAGAGTTATGTTCTGAATTTAACTCTTTCATAGAGAATTCAATTCTCCTAAAGTAAGTTTAAAGAGTTATGTTCTGAATTTAACTCTTTCATAGAGAATTCAATTCTCCTAAAGTAAGTTTAAAGAGTTATGTTCTGAATTTAACTCTTTCCTAGAGAATTCAATTCTCCTAAAGTAAGTTTAAAGAGTTATGTTCTGAATTTAACTCTTTCATAGAGAATTCAATTCTCCTAAAGTAAGTTTAAAGAGTTATGTTCTGAATTTAACTCTTTCCTAGAGAATTCAATTCTCCTAAAGTAAGTTTAAAGAGTTATGTTCTGAATTTAACTCTTTCATAGAGAATTCAATTCTCTTAAAGTAAGTTTAAAGAGTTATGTTCTGAATTTAACACTTTCCTAGAGAATTCAATTCTCCTAAAGTAAGTTTAAAGAGTTATGTTCTGAATTTAACTCTTTCCTAGAGAATTCAATTCTCCTAAAGTAAGTTTAAAGAGTTATGTTCTGAATTTAACTCTTTCATAGAGAATTCAATTCTCCTAAAGTAAGTTTAAAGAGTTATGTTCTGAATTTAACTCTTTCCTAGAGAATTCAATTCTCCTAAAGTAAGTTTAAAGAGTTATGTTCTGAATTTAACTCTTTCATAGAGAATTCAATTCTCCTAAAGTAAGTTTAAAGAGATATGTTCTGAATTTAACTCTTTCCTAGAGAATTCAATTCTCCTAAAGTAAGTTTAAAGAGTTATGTTCTGAATTTAACTCTTTCATAGAGAATTCAATTCTCCTAAAGTAAGTTTAAAGAGTTATGTTCTAAATTTAACTCTTTCATAGAGAATTCAATTCTCCTAAAGTAAGTTTAAAGAGTTATGTTCTGAATTTAACTCTTTCATAGAGAATTCAATTCTCCTAAAGTAAGTTGAAAGAGTTATGTTCTGAATTTAACTCTTTCCTAGAGAATTCAATTCTCCTAAAGTAAGTTTAAAGAGTTATGTTCTGAATTTAACTCTTTCATAGAGAATTCAATTCTCCTAAAGTAAGTTTAAAGAGTTATGTTCTGAATTTAACTCTTTCCTAGAGAATTCAATTCTCCTAAAGTAAGTTTAAAGAGTTATGTTCTGAATTTAACTCTTTCATAGAGAATTCAATTCTCCTAAAGTAAGTTTAAAGAGATATGTTCTGAATTTAACTCTTTCCTAGAGAATTCAATTCTCCTAAAGTAAGTTTAAAGAGTTATGTTCTGAATTTAACTCTTTCCTAGAGAATTCAATTCTCCTAAAGTAAGTTTAAAGAGTTATGTTCTGAATTTAACTCTTTCCTAGAGAATTCAATTCTCCTAAAGTAAGTTTAAAGAGTTATGTTCTGAAGTTAACTCTTTCCTAGAGAATTCAATTCTCCTAAAGTAAGTTTAAAGAGTTATGTTCTGAATTTAACTCTTTCCTAGAGAATTCAATTCTCCTAAAGTAAGTTTAAAGAGTTATGTTCTGAATTTAACTCTTTCATAGAGAATTCAATTCTCCTAAAGTAAGTTTAAAGAGTTATGTTCTGAATTTAACTCTTTCCTAGAGAATTCAATTCTCCTAAAGTAAGTTTAAAGAGTTATGTTCTGAAGTTAACTCTTTCCTAGAGAATTCAATTCTCCTAAAGTAAGTTTAAAGAGTTATGTTCTGAATTTAACTCTTTCATAGAGAATTCAATTCTCCTAAAGTAAGTTTAAAGAGATATGTTCTGAATTTAACTCTTTCCTACAGAATTCAATTCTCCTAAAGTAAGTTTAAAGAGTTATGTTCTGAATTTAACTCTTTCCTAGAGAATTCAATTCTCCTAAAGTAAGTTTAAAGAGATATGTTCTGAATTTAACTCTTTCCTACAGAATTCAATTCTCCTAAAGTAAGTTTAAAGAGTTATGTTCTGAATTTAACTCTTTCCTAAAGAATTCAATTCTCCTAAAGTAAGTTTAAAGAGATATGTTCTGAATTTAACTCTTTCCTATAGAATTCAATTCTCCTAAAGTAAGTTTAAAGAGATATGTTCTGAATTTAACTCTTTCCTACAGAATTCAATTCTCCTAAAGTAAGTTTAAAGAGATATGTTCTGAATTTAACTCTTTCATAGAGAATTCAATTCTCCTAAAGTAAGTTTAAAGAGATATGTTCTGAATTTAACTCTTTCCTACAGAATTCAATTCTCCTAAAGTAAGTTTAAAGAGTTATGTTCTGAATTTAACTCTTTCCTAAAGAATTCAATTCTCCTAAAGTAAGTTTAAAGAGATATGTTCTGAATTTAACTCTTTCATAGAGAATTCAATTCTCCTAAAGTAAGTTTAAAGAGATATGTTCTGAATTTAACTCTTTCCTACAGAATTCAATTCTCCTAAAGTAAGTTTAAAGAGTTATGTTCTGAATTTAACTCTTTCCTAAAGAATTCAATTCTCCTAAAGTAAGTTTAAAGAGATATGTTCTGAATTTAACTCTTTCATAGAGAATTCAATTCTCCTAAAGTAAGTTTAAAGAGATATGTTCTGAATTTAACTCTTTCCTACAGAATTCAATTCTCCTAAAGTAAGTTTAAAGAGATATGTTCTGAATTTAACTCTTTCCTACAGAATTCAATTCTCCTAAAGTAAGTTTAAAGAGATATGTTCTGAATTTAACTCTTTCATAGAGAATTCAATTCTCCTAAAGTAAGTTTAAAGAGATATGTTCTGAATTTAACTCTTTCCTACAGAATTCAATTCTCCTAAAGTAAGTTTAAAGAGTTATGTTCTGAATTTAACTCTTTCATAGAGAATTCAATTCTCCTAAAGTAAGTTTAAAGAGATATGTTCTGAATTTAACTCTTTCCTAGAGAATTCAATTCTCCTAAAGTAAGTTTAAAGAGTTATGTTCTGAATTTAACTCTTTCCTAGAGAATTCAATTCTCCTAAAGTAAGTTTAAAGAGTTATGTTCTGAATTTAACTCTTTCCTAGAGAATTCAATTCTCCTAAAGTAAGTTTAAAGAGTTATGTTCTGAAGTTAACTCTTTCCTAGAGAATTCAATTCTCCTAAAGTAAGTTTAAAGAGTTATGTTCTGAATTTAACTCTTTCCTAGAGAATTCAATTCTCCTAAAGTAAGTTTAAAGAGTTATGTTCTGAATTTAACTCTTTCATAGAGAATTCAATTCTCCTAAAGTAAGTTTAAAGAGTTATGTTCTGAATTTAACTCTTTCCTAGAGAATTCAATTCTCCTAAAGTAAGTTTAAAGAGTTATGTTCTGAAGTTAACTCTTTCCTAGAGAATTCAATTCTCCTAAAGTAAGTTTAAAGAGTTATGTTCTGAATTTAACTCTTTCATAGAGAATTCAATTCTCCTAAAGTAAGTTTAAAGAGATATGTTCTGAATTTAACTCTTTCCTACAGAATTCAATTCTCCTAAAGTAAGTTTAAAGAGTTATGTTCTGAATTTAACTCTTTCCTAGAGAATTCAATTCTCCTAAAGTAAGTTTAAAGAGATATGTTCTGAATTTAACTCTTTCCTACAGAATTCAATTCTCCTAAAGTAAGTTTAAAGAGTTATGTTCTGAATTTAACTCTTTCCTAAAGAATTCAATTCTCCTAAAGTAAGTTTAAAGAGATATGTTCTGAATTTAACTCTTTCCTATAGAATTCAATTCTCCTAAAGTAAGTTTAAAGAGATATGTTCTGAATTTAACTCTTTCCTACAGAATTCAATTCTCCTAAAGTAAGTTTAAAGAGATATGTTCTGAATTTAACTCTTTCATAGAGAATTCAATTCTCCTAAAGTAAGTTTAAAGAGATATGTTCTGAATTTAACTCTTTCCTACAGAATTCAATTCTCCTAAAGTAAGTTTAAAGAGTTATGTTCTGAATTTAACTCTTTCCTAAAGAATTCAATTCTCCTAAAGTAAGTTTAAAGAGATATGTTCTGAATTTAACTCTTTCATAGAGAATTCAATTCTCCTAAAGTAAGTTTAAAGAGATATGTTCTGAATTTAACTCTTTCCTACAGAATTCAATTCTCCTAAAGTAAGTTTAAAGAGTTATGTTCTGAATTTAACTCTTTCCTAAAGAATTCAATTCTCCTAAAGTAAGTTTAAAGAGATATGTTCTGAATTTAACTCTTTCATAGAGAATTCAATTCTCCTAAAGTAAGTTTAAAGAGATATGTTCTGAATTTAACTCTTTCCTACAGAATTCAATTCTCCTAAAGTAAGTTTAAAGAGTTATGTTCTGAATTTAACTCTTTCCTAAAGAATTCAATTCTCCTAAAGTAAGTTTAAAGAGATATGTTCTGAATTTAACTCTTTCATAGAGAATTCAATTCTCCTAAAGTAAGTTTAAAGAGATATGTTCTGAATTTAACTCTTTCCTACAGAATTCAATTCTCCTAAAGTAAGTTTAAAGAGTTATGTTCTGAATTTAACTCTTTCCTAAAGAATTCAATTCTCCTAAAGTAAGTTTAAAGAGATATGTTCTGAATTTAACTCTTTCATAGAGAATTCAATTCTCCTAAAGTAAGTTTAAAGAGATATGTTCTGAATTTAACTCTTTCCTAAAGAATTCAATTCTCCTAAAGTAAGTTTAAAGAGATATGTTCTGAATTTAACTCTTTCATAGAGAATTCAATTCTCCTAAAGTAAGTTTAAAGAGATATGTTCTGAATTTAACTCTTTCCTACAGAATTCAATTCTCCTAAAGTAAGTTTAAAGAGTTATGTTCTGAATTTAACTCTTTCCTAGAGAATTCAATTCTCCTAAAGTAAGTTTAAAGAGATATGTTCTGAATTTAACTCTTTCCTACAGAATTCAATTCTCCTAAAGTAAGTTTAAAGAGTTATGTTCTGAATTTAACTCTTTCCTAAAGAATTCAATTCTCCTAAAGTAAGTTTAAAGAGTTATGTTCTGAATTTAACTCTTTCATAGAGAATTCAATTCTCCTAAAGTAATTTTAAAGAGTTATGTTCTGAACTTAACTCTTTCCTACAGAATTCAATTCTCCTAAAGTAAGTTTAAAGCACTTTCACAAGGTACGACATACGTTTCCCACTTTGGTATTGTGAGGGACTTAAAAACGGAGTTATTTTTCCAGCGAACTACTACGCAGAAAAGCTGAAAATGTGGGATACAGTCGCTAGTGATCAGATCTGAAAATAATTCAGGCGGGAGGTCAAAAGAGAGGTTTTAGTAGCCTACATTACATTGCAATAAAAGTCCTCAACAGTCCCCACGCAGCGCACTTTTGCTGAAGTACATGTTAGCACATTCTTCGTGTAAAACTGTCAGATAAGTTACACGGGAGAGGTTGGGGGGGATTTGGAATGGTCGAATTAATCAATTTTGGGTCTGGGAGTATTTGGACTGAGGAGTCAGCTGTCGAAGGGACTCCCCTGAGTCGGGACTGGAACAAGCAGCTGCAGGGCTTGACGGAGCGTCTCACCCTTCCTACAGCTATAAGGAGTTTGTCACGTGGCAACAGAATTCGGCTACTCTTATATACACAATTCTGTATACTTCTTTTAATATAACCACTTGCAATGTCTCTGAAATTCGTATCTTTCTTCTCCCAGTGAGATTTCATCGTTTCAGACAGTCTGGGTAATATTTAGGACAGAATCACGCAGAACTTAAATCGTTTGAGACCACCAACAGTAAATAAAAATCAATACCAGAAAATGTTTGAAAAAATATATTATTATAATAATAATAAAAATAAATAACACCTCTAACTATATCATGATTTTTAATTCGAACTAGAATATTATTTATGGAACTCTGACCCAAAAAAGACCCACAAGAGTTCACGGATGAGCAAAATACATGTGAGAGGTGAGAGGTTCTTAGCCCTATTTATTGCACGTACGAAAAAGAGATTTATATGTGTGGTAATTCATGAGGTACACACGCACGCACAAATATACATATACATACATTTCCTTGAATAATTGGAAACCGAAGTGTGCTGTGGAAATCTTTTAGAAAGCGAACATTGGAAAGGCAAGAAAGAAGATAATATTAAACTGCAACTCAGAAGGGTTCCGAAGGTGGAAAGCCGATGGCGTTTGCCCTGGACCGTGTCCAACTGTAGCCTGGTCATTAGCGATGTTAATACCTTTGATTGCATGACCAGAGATTAATTTGTTTAATATTAACCCAGTTCCACCAAGTTCCGTAGACTGTGTACTGAATTACCTCTCTTTATTCTCTGGTCCGTTGATATGACGACATCTCGTTACAACAGTCAGTGAGCTAACAGACGGTGGACCGTGGTGCACCGCGTCTTGAGTCAGCCTGTACGGCCTCCCCAAGTTACGCAGATATACGCACAGACCAGACCCGGCTACAGACCGGCAAACGCACGGAAATGAACACACTGCTAGAAAACATGGTCGTGTCGAGCCTATGGGACTTCACGGAGTCCCTGAGGGGCTCAGCCCTCACAGAAAATTGAGTCTTAACTACTTCGTTTCAAGTCGGACAGACTGTGAGACTTCGTCCGCATATTCCAATAAACACTGACGATACTTCAACAGCTAAAAGTGACAAATGCTTCCTGATCTTATGGCTGTGTATGGTAACGCCTCGAAGATAATCCAATTCGAATTTTGATCAGGTTGGACAATATGTGATCAACGCAGTTTTTAGTATTTTTCAGTATGTGCAAGGAAAATGCTAGATTTTTTTATTAAAAATAGGTCAAACCTGGATCCTTCCATAATTTTAATTTACTAAACAATCACTCGATATTTCAGCGAAAGCAGTGTTGTTAAATAACCAAAGAATAAATTAATTAAATAAAACTAAATTCTTATACACCACAGTTGCGTCGTCACTCAGAATCTATTTAGAACCGATGCGACCATCAATTTCCCTGTGTACTCATCTACTTGCCTTTCGAAAGAATCTACGGAAATGTCTGCTTTTTCTTTCGTGTGAGGCGAAACATATATTTTGTTTATTCTGATTGAGCAAACCTTTGCAAGACCCACTCCTTAATAACTATCGAAAGAACGATCTGATTCTCAGGGAAATTTGTACGGATGTCAAGCAAATTTTGGGTCCTTTCAAAGGCGAAGCCTACTTGATACATGCCTCTCTGCTATTGTTCTGATGCAGCACTTATTAGGACAGGATCGTAAGCTACTATTTGTTTAAAAAGAGAAAAAGGTACATTATAAACAAAATTTTCGTAATTTTAATTAACAACAACGATCTAAGGACACAAAATATTTACGTAATCGCGATAATTAATGGATGTTCGCTATTAGGATCGAACCTTTCATGGGATGTATGTCGCAAGTTGTAAACTGCCAGCATCACTGTAGCGCAGTACATCCAACACCCGCAATTACATTTCCCAGAACGTTGGTACCTACCAAAAACTTTCTGCTGAAAATATCAGCACGGAAAGAGACAGACTTTGACAAGTTGCTTCGAGAGGCGATAGAGAGACGCGACGTGAAATGAAACGGGCAGCGTATCACAGACGTAATATTGCAACACAGTGTATAAAGCGGAGATTTCGCATTGAGCTCTGTGTGTGTGTGTGTGTGTGTGTGGCTGCAATAACCCACCCACCGCCTACCCTAAACCTCCCCAGTGCTGCATCGTCCTCCCTACTTGGTGGTGGTCATCCTATATATGTCCTGCAATCAATACTGGTAGAAACAAAGTGGCGATCATGCAGCAGGGGTGAGGGACCCATTGACTACAGAGGGTGGGCTTGCACTGGGGTTACAATGCAGCCAGTCCATCTGAATTTTAAACAGAACGGTCGCCCCATAACACGTTCACCCGTTAGAATATAAACTTCATTATATTTCATTGGGTTACTAAGTCACACATGAGCATAGGTGAATTTTATGCATACATCTTTATTATATTTCATGTATCCATAAGTTAGCCAGATGACAATAAGATGTCAAATAGGTTATAAATTGTAACTGAAAATAAAATGTAATATTGTAATTAATATTTCCTGAACACATGTTACTGTCTACTTATTAAATAGAATGATGGGTAAGTAGTTCCGTATCTCACCACATAACCTATATATATATATATATATATATATATATATATATATACATATATACACCCTTATTCCCATTTTTAGGTGGCTGGTTGTTAATATACTGATATTATCTCTTCTTAAACTATATTATTAGTATGAGTTCCTATGATCTACCACCAGATGGAACTTCCACTGCCCAATACATGTAGACGTAGCGATGCTTAAACACTGCAGACAGAGAATCCATTGAAACCATGGTCATTACTTGTGTTAATAAAATTTAAGCACCGAAAATAAAATAGAAATTGATGTATCGGATGGAGTCTATGACATAAACATTTACTTTCACTAATGTTAACAGACATCAAAATTATTCAGAGAGTAAGAATCCGGTGTTTCTGAACGAGTTATGTTGTTCGTAGGACGGAAATACATGCCACATCAACGACGGGGCCCAGAACGTGGATTGGTCTCAAAATTTCTGTAAAATGTTCGAGCCTTAACCCACGATATCCGGAATATGAGACACAGAGACCACAGCATTGGCGGATGAGACAATGGCGCTCTGCACGAGAACTTGCCAGTGTATCATTGTATTTGTGCAGCTTGGCAAACAGGACAAAAAAAAGAACACATATACCGCAAAAAAAGGATAAAACCGTCCACAAAACCACCCCGGTAGAGCGACCGGCTGGGGGAGGGGGTGTATGTGTGGTAGAAGTGGGGGGGGGGGGTTAGGGGCATGAGTAGCGAACTCGCATGGAAGCCACGCACTGATTTATAACCGAGAGCTGTAAGAGACTCCGTCCGTACAAGAACCGAAACCTAGCCAACCTTCTGCACAAAAACGTACCCTGACAAATTCTCTGACAGTTGTTTCCAGTTACAAAGCCCCTGCAGCTACTGACAATTGCAATATTGAAATGAGCATAAATACATCAGCATTTAAAGCTCTAAAGCAGAGATCATTACGTTCTTTTCGGCGCCCGCTCATTCCATTATCTTAAAAAAAACCTTAAAACCCAAAAATTCCTCATAAAATTTTGTTCATTTTCAACGTGCTTCAGTTTTTATTTTTGAATTAAAAGTGGATTTTGTGCTGAATACAATAAATATTAACTTAAAAAAATCAAATCAAATTAATTAAACAAATAAAACTTCCTACCCAAAATGCTTTGCGCTTTTTCACCCCCACAAGGCTCATCGTGTACTCTCAAATCTAGAACTTCGAAGCGTGAATCTGTGTAGATAATTTTCTCACTTTTTTGTGTAACACCAATGAACGCCCTGTATAGTGTATCTCTTTATTTTTTCAAGGTCAGTCTTTTGTTGTCATGGATCTGTTGAGTTCTTGTAAATAGTCTACTAGACATGTCGAAATAACATTAAACTGTGTAGATCTTACCATTAAGAAAGTACGTTACGTCTATATCAGAAAGAGAGGTCAGTAAAAGGTGTTAAGAAAAATAACAAACTGTTTATTCGAAAGAACCAAACAAAATTTTAAAAAATACAGCTAATGTACTTGGAAAAATGCCGTGTAACTAAACATTGTCACAGGCGAAAACAATAATTGTCACTGCTATACAGAATATAAGTCCATGTCTAATATTATTTGTCAACAGTGCCGTCGTTTATAAACTATTTAATTACAAACAAAATGTTTATAAATATGTGAACAGAGACTGGAGTGACTGCAAAATAACTCGAGAGTCAGCCCACGAGAAACCAGATCACCTTTACGGCGACTCAGGTCCCTTGGCCATCAGTTAGACTACAAACAAGGAACAATTTTTTCCTTCCGAACAAACGAGGCTGTGACGACTGACCTATTACTGTATCTGAAGAGGAAAATATTCCTTTAACCAATTTTAGTAGAGCCAAGTCACTGCAGTATATTCATCAGGCTCTGCGAAGAAAATTACACTAGCAAATTCGGCTAGTTCAAATGAGTTTAACTTTTAAAACGGTATCTGCCGTTCCGACAATTTCAAATAATCAGTGAATTTGAGACAGCTCTTAATGACATTAGTTAACAAATCGTAATTATCCTCAAAATAGACGTCAATATGACATGAAAACTTCTTTTTGTGCAACCTATTTCACCAATTCCGGGTCCGTGAATCGACCATTGCTGGCGGCTTGTTGCAGAATAAACTCACCCCCAACCTCCACTTAGTGAGCCCCAAGCCAGGTCAGGTCAGGGGGTGAAGTGGAAGGGGTGTATTACAGGGGTGCGATGGATGGCATTGCAAGAGTATATACCTGTAATTTAGTTTTCTGGAACCCCTTCCCCCACCCTTGTAACCATGCACTCACAGTTACAATAATTTGCATTTGTTATTGGGCCCTGACGTGTGAGTTTATATTCAGACGGGGGAACTTCTTAACATGGTAAGATAACAGCAGTTCTCCTTTGCTCTTGACAAATTACTGTAGCAAGTGTTCTCTAACAAAGGAATTTTAATGTATTTAAGCGTTCTTTGCACGTCAAGAACAGGATCATCGCATAACTAAAAAAAAATCATATCTCTCTAACAACAAACTTCATCTCATAAAACTATTGAAAATATTCCTATTAAAATATTGAGGATCCATACTGAGAATTTTTGGACAAATTTTAATTCGTGTTTGTTCAGTATAACCGTTACCGTGCATGTACAAAAGACTCCCGATTACCCGGGGGGGTACAAAATTATTTTAAAACCTTTAAACTCCCTCAGCATTAGATATTACAGTATTTGGACAAAAATTATAGAAACATTCTTATTATGACCAATTCCCTTCAGCCCATCTGATAACCCAGAACAAGTATTTTAAGTTTCACATCCATCATTGAATAAAACCTATGAATTTTGTTCTTTTAAAATCTCACTTCATGCCTATTCAGTATAACCCACAAGTTTCGTTTGTCACGTGTCTTCAGTGGTCCACGTAACAAGTTTCATCTGTCCCTTACAGCCATTTTCATGAGTCGGTGTGGCAAAATTTTTTAAAGTAAGGTTTATTTAGGTAATGAAACACGTTTTCTAAGAGGCGGTAATAGTGACAAGGGTAAATTTTTATTGCACTGTGATAGAATATAAACATTAAGATTTATTATTCAGACCCAGAATTAAAAATGAAAATAATTTACCCTTAAAAATTGTAGCACTTCCATAAAATCAGGGAAATTCTTGCCCAGCTGAGTAAATAAATATTAACTTCTCAATAAAGATATGCCGTGGAGTTATCAATTAGTGAATTATACGGTTAGTTACTTTGACATCAGGCAGAATGAATGCGAAGACCTGAATTCCAGTAAACTTCCTCAGGGATACTGGGAATGGCCCGTTCTTCAAGTGCCTGAGCACTGCGGGTCCCAACTTTTCGTTGGCTTGATCTATGGACATTCGGTAGGACTCCTTGGACGAGGGATCGGCCCGTCGCAAGGCCTCTACCTGTACACAGGACAGCACAACACAGAAAAACGCGGACAAACATCCACGGCCTGAGTGGGATTCGAACCCACGGTCCCAGCGACCAAGCGGCAGAAGGCCGACGCCTCAGACCGCGTGGCCACTGCGGACCGCCAAACTTCCTCAGGACAATATAAAATTGGGGAGCTTCCTGAATACGACAATGACCCTGTGGGTTCCGCAATTTCAATGAGTCCAATCGCTCAATTTCTAATCTAATCTGAAGACCTTGGCTTCGATTACTTCTCTATGTAATCTTTCTACCGAAGACAGCGCCGATACATTTCACTTGATTTACAAATGCGATGTCCCGTTCGTTCAATGTTAAGATGGGCCTCGATCGGTCCACGTCTGCGTCGCCGAGGGACTCTGGTTCGAACCCGTTCTCGAATCTCACAAAGTAATGAAGTAGGAATTCAGATTGAAGCCTGCATCAGTTATGTAAAGTGTAAAAACTCATGGATTGACGTAACAGAAAGAGTGTGGGGCAAAGTTGATCAAAATTCTGAATTATTATTCTGTATTATAAACAAACAAACAAATAAACAGGATTGAAGCCCTAAACAAAGACCCCCCACGCCATCCCATTCTACACAACAAAACATATCCATGAAAAAAACAGGACAATATTGCATAGGCTCAATATAATTGGCAGCTTCGCCATAAATAATGAAGAGATCCCTAGCGTGGCATGTAAACTGGAGGGGGGTGGTTGCACGATGCACCCCCACCCCCACTAACAACTAAGTACACATCGTGTCCATACATACAAATCTGCAGCAGCATCGCCAACGTTTTTGTGAGGACTGTTAGCTACCAACCAGTAATAACAAATCTATCAATAACAGGGCGATTGAAAATGATAAATTCAACCCCTGTATGTATGCAATCCTCCTAACAGTAGTTCATAGAATTGATTGGTAGCCAGCTCTAATGCTGAATCACGTTTGCCCCGCGCCCTCCCCCGCCGCCGTGCAGTGTGTGTTATGTACTGTGCAGCAAAGAGGGACGAAGAGGGTGTTACCAAGCGTCCTTTGGGGTGTACTACCCCCTTCAACCCCTGCAGCTCACACACACGGGGCGACCCCGGTAATCAGTGCAACAGCGTTCACTCTGCATGTTTATATCCCAGTGGCGGGTTGCAGTCTGTCCACGGAAACTCTCTCATTCGCCGATTTGTATCCCTGCGGTATGCAGCCCGCTGCACACACTTTGCAAGAACGCAAGTCAAGTAAGAGTTTAAGTAACTAACTGCTTGGAGCAGCGATCTCATTACAAAATGCATAGCAACCAGTTAAGAAATTTGCCATCTTTTGTGGAATCATAAAGTTCACATGACAACGCGTACAAAGATGATTATCTCGTCAGATGTTTCCCCGTGTAGTCTGATACTGACGTTTTAGAAGTGCTTACTGCCTCTATCATCAGAGCGATAAGCCCTGGGGGCTCAACATCCATCTTTGTTTATTAACATCCTCAAAAGAGTCCGCCACTTCTACCTATCCTGTGCCAGATGAATCAAATTCACGCTCTTCACTCTATTTCTCCAAGACCCATTTTAATATCATTCTCTCATCTACGCCTACGTCTTTAAAGTTGTCTCTTCCCTTCAGAATTTCCGAGAAAATTTAAATTAAAATGTCATTTGAAGAAGCAGAGAAGAGATATATTTAAATGGAACCGGAGTTTTGACAATATATTTGTATTGTTATTAATATTAATATTATTAATATTTTAATATTTTCCATCAAATCACAATTTTAATAAGATAATAAAATATAAAATATTTAAAATATCATTTCACGTTCCGCATCGAATGATCGATTTACAAATTGGAACGCAAATCGATCATTCGATGCGGAACGTGAAATGATATTTTAAATATTTTTATCTTATTAAAATTGTGATTTGACTGAAAATATTAAAATATTAACCTAATTCACAATATGACGCAAATATACTACCTTATTAATATTATTATAATACTCTTAGCCAAATATCATCAGGGTGATAAAATTAAGGTGGGCGAGACAAACGAATGATTAAACAGGCATGGAGGGGATAAAGAATGCAACAAATAGGCTAGTCACAAAACTCGGAGGGAAAAAATTACTTGGGATACCTAGGTGTGGATCGGAAAAAAATATTAATCTGGATCTAAGGATTTATTAATTTGTATTGGACTCATCTGACACAGAGAAACTCGTGTGGGGGTGGGCCGTGGTCTAGGCAACACGGAGTTTTCCTCCGTGGCATCCCAACAATTACTCCATTCACACACAGAAGAAGGCAATGGCAAACCACTTCTGGATCATCTGCCAAGAACGTATATGAACAGGTCCCAGTCCGAGAAAAGGATGGAAGGATCCTGTTCATATGGACCTGTCGTTAGACAGAACACTAAATAAATATAAAAAAATTAAATACGATGTATGTCCTAATTAACAGAGAAACTGCTGGTGTTTAAAAATGTACTCTTCTCCGTGGAGTTACTTAGGCCTTTTATTAACTCAGGAACTGTTCATTCGATTCAGAACTGCTGGTGATGGTGACAGTACCACACTTGTTTAGGTCAGGTCAAGTGTGATAAGAATTTAACTACATAATACAACACGCCGTACAAGGAGGCCGGTGTTAGCTGAATTTTACATGGACACTGTGAAACTTTTCAGGCCTGTTGGTTTTATTTCAGTGCAGTGTGTACGAGGGAAATTGAGATCTCTATGAAATTTTAATTATTTCGAGTAGCTAAAACTGCATTCATCTCATGAAATTTTTATTCTGTGCAAATACTGTGCACGAACCCTAGGCATATGCAATGCTGCATTTCCCCATGGAGAATTGCAACTTTGAATTAAACATCGACAATCATTAAATAGACAAGTATCAAGAGCACTTGTCACTGGCGTGATTCACTTTCGGGTTGCGAAGAATTAAATTAAACTTGCAATTATTATTATTTTTTCTAAAACTGTTCTAAAGTTTTGTAACAAATTACATAGGGTTTCCTGAGATAATTCCCCATTGTCTGCTTAAAAAGTTAAACGGCAGGTGTAAGAGACCAAACGTGTACACGAAGAGAGACTTGGTCTCTAAATCACTCTGCCTATTCAAGCAGACAAAGAGTAGTAGTTCGAAGATGGCTGTCTTCTGGGTTGACCCGCCGTGCGGTGTGGTAAAAATTTGTCGACGTTTAAGAGGTCCTTGTTGCTTCTATCTTACTCTTACTCATCTCCCTGATGATGGAGGCAATAAGGACCTCTGAAACGTCGGTAAACTTCTACCAGACTACATTGCGCAACAACCTTGAATACAGCCATCTTCAAAATCACAGCCCAGAAAACCCAAAATTCTAAACAGTAGCACATTTTTAACGCATACGATATGGCGGGAACAGTATGAATATTAATTATAACTACAGCAAATCTGTAATTTTACTGGAGTCTTATATAATCTAGAAGTAAATGAATAATAATTTTAAGTACATTTTAGGGAAATAAGTTTCGAGGACGGGATTAGTGTTAGAGGCGTTGAATCTCCGGGTTCTAATGCCAGAGTTGTTTATGCGTATCTGCATACGTGAAATAATAAATGATCTGTGGGAATAAGGCACCTTTCTGTCTGCTTATCCGACCCTGTCAGCCAGTTTCGCGTTAAACTATTTAATTTTTAGTTGTATTTTCAGGTAAATGTGTCGTATCTAAATGTGACCGACTAATTTTTAAACCGACTGGTTAGTGGGTTTATAATAGACGTTTCAGCTTATTTCCACTGTCAAAACAGTGTATTTCTAAAAAACTGATTAGGCGTTCTGTTGTATTAGGCGTATATTATTGAGTTTAAATTTCCCTGGCTGACTTAATACTATAAAAAATTATGTTATAATGTTCTCAAATATGTATATACTCCAATGTTTCGTGCAAACCAAAGAGAAACGTCAGTTTCGTCGTCTTGCATTCATGTCTCCCACAATTGACGTTTAATCAATATGTTCATGTTCTGATTGTATAAATTTTTTAAAAAGTGAAAAATATAGAGGATACAAGTTGACAACTTACGAAGTAGCGTCGTGCAAGACCTGGCTGGTCACAGGGTAGTAGCTCAATTAATTACATTTGTATAGAACACGTTTTAATTTAAATGCCTCGGTATATTGCCTATTAGTCGAGAAACACTGAACATTACAACAAACTCCCATGTAACGAAACCCGTAGTTATGCGTACAGATAACACCAAAGACCACTTAAATCATCCTGATTCATTCAAGATTCAGGTATTCATTGACGCCGATGAAGTGATAAGTTTATAACCGTCTACAAGACTTCACTACAATACAACTCAGAAAACCACAATCGTGGATCTGAGACTCTGTCTGTTTTCATCAATATCAAATGATCTGTGTGTGCGTGTGTATCCCGATGTTTTTATAGAAAACAATAATTTTCCCCGCTGGTTTGATATGTTTGTGAGACGGTGCCTGTCATCCTGATAAAAGAAAAACCTACACTTCTGAAACGTCAAGACACAGCGCCCAGAAAAGTATTCGGACAGAAGGCAGGTTAGACGCAATGCTTGGATACAGGACAAAAAAGTGTACGCACACATCAGATTAGAAATGATTTGAAAAGCAGCTACACGCAGGACCAATAAGGACTGGGAAGATGATATTAAAATGCATTGTAACTGGTTGTAAATAAAATGAACTGACGTGAGATCATGTCTGAAGACAGACAAAGAGTTACTCTGTCTCCTATTTAATCATTTACGTAGTAAGACTATTACTTAAACCTATAGTTCTAAGATTAAAGTATTGTTTTCATAGGCCCGTTGGTCTAATTGAGGATCAGATAATTATTCAGTTTATGACCACAAATGACTGATCGTGGAATTGTTTATTCGTTCTAGCTTAATTTTCACTGTTCTACCAATTAACAAGCACAGTTACGAACGGTATTAAAATAAGCCTAAAACATTAAATTTTTTAAAAAATATTTCTGTCTCCTCAACGGATCGAGATCGAGACGTAAGACAGTTTCCGCCACTGACAGGCACAAACACAGAATCACAAATAGACACATCATCAAGCAGGCCGTGGGGGTTGAGGGACGCGTATTGGCACAGCGGCGACCGTCAACCTGCCTTGTATCATCATGAGAAATAATGGACTGGCATCATCACACACTGCCTAGGGTAAACAGCGGACAATGCGCGTGCAACTCACACAACCCTTCCTTGTGTTTGCCGGTCCATCTCATTGTATGTAGTCACGTGATCGGTCATATTGATAAGACGATTCAAACGATTGTGTTAATAATTTAAAGCCCTGCTTCCAGAATAATTGCGTCATTACTTGTTAAATGATATATTTACGGTACTTAATGCATACAGTTGCAATTGGGACGTTTCTGTTCACACGTACTGAGACACAAGTTCAGCGAAGTTTGAGATCCCTTACACGTAAGCGCATAACTTAATTATAGTCGGCATATTTGACAACGCTGTTTTAACCGCAGGGATTGTATAACATCGCGTAAGATGGGAAGATAATAATGAATGGTGAGTTGGTTAAATATTTAAATCTACTGCCACATAGAATTGTCGGTATCAAATGGTATCAGTTTTCCTCCCACCACAGAATTTCGGCCGTAATAAAAGAATTATTGATAGCAAGGAACTAAAATATTTAAAAAATTATATACATTCTAATGTCGTTCTGCACATACCAAGTTCAATGGAAAATTAATCAATTCGTTCAAGTTACTACAGCGAGACATCGTCAAACATGATCACATTTAAGTTTAAGTGGGGTTTTTTTCTCATTGAGTATAAAGAACAAGTTAAAAATTGTTTATCTGACAAAACAACTTTCATGATGAAGGGATAAATTCTTATCCAAACAATGCTACTTCTCGAGAAACCCAGACCTAAATACTCTCCCCAGTACTTTGTTTACTAAAATACTTAGCGCGGCTTAAAATTTCTTAATACAAACTCCACTAAACTAAAATTCAAAATACGACAAGGCTTCGATTCCTGGCAGAGACAAAGCATTTTCCTTCTATTCTCTGCATCCAGACCGACTCTATGGCCCACCCTGCCTCCTGTTCAATGGGCACTGGGGGGGGGGGTCCTTTCCCTGGGGGTGTAGATCGGCCGAGGAGGACGCTGACCATTCACCTCGTCTAGTGCCAAGATCAGGAAAGTATAAAATATATAAGCTCTCCCCCCAAGCATCTCCATGGCGTGTAGCGGTATAGTTTTAAGATGTAAAAAATTAAAAATGGTTAAAATTCCTCCAAATCTGCCCTCAGTCATGAACATTTTGTTAGGTTCAAATCGTGGTAGAGACAGTCCTCTTTCCGTTAACAATGTGAGCGAAGTGTACCAATATGAACACCTCCTTCCTCCCACACAAATCAGGTACATTCAATATTTTATAAGCAACAACACAGGAAAGGGAAACCGTAAAAGGACCAATCCATGAATGTAATCTAACTAATTCAAGAATTCCCCTCCCTTGCAAAACATGGCTGCCTACAATGTACATCTGGATCTACGGCTGTCGAAATTTTCTATTCGTATTTGCGTTATAAAGGGAATGAACCCTGGACTCTAGAGTGGAAATGCCAACACAGCGATTTGATTGACAGATCTAGATACACAATACATGTCTGAAGTTCATCACAGAGCCCATAATTGATAAGGACGTAGGTAGGTAGCCAGAAATGTGGCTAAATCTCATTGCAAAATCTGTAGTTGAAGAGTAGCAGAAAACCCTGAGCCAAGTGTAGCTTAAAAGTTACATACAAAATTCGTGACAAGGAACGTTGTTGCGTCCGTCAGAACACATGACAGTTGTGCCAACATTGATAGACAGGAGCAGTTTGGAAAGATGCAGGTTTTATGTTTTCCAAGTGTTTTACAGCGAACTTAGGTGCTATATGTCATCCTGTCAGGTGACACCAGCAGACGATACAACCAGCCAGTGCGCATTTTTTGTGCGTGAAATACTTTTCATACGACTAACTCCATCCCACGTATGAGACCTGAGCTTAGCACAGCGGCCCACATCCAACGCAGGGCCCTGTCTTGTCGAAATGGTAAAAGTTACCGGCATTCAAAAAATACTTTAAAACGATCGAGACATGAAAAAGGCAGTAAGTTTTTGCGAAATGGTTGATTTAATATTAATGAATTAATATTAATTGTTATTGTGTTTAGTAATATAACGGTGTTGAACAACAGAATATTTTCTGTGGTTACTTCGAAATAACACCACCTAAACTCCGGGCAATCATAACTGCCCACCTCTGCCTACGAGGATAAATAATCCGGAGAATTGTAATTCGCGAGACCCACTAAAGAAACATAATATACATACATTACCTACTTAATCTTTTTCAGCCTGTTTAATTTATAATAAACTGGAAAATTTCTCGATAAGAATCGTGAAGAAATCTAATCTGTTAAGACTCATACTCATAAATATTATCCAATACGGCCCAGAGCCCCTTAATAGCATTACCATGGCAACGGTGATGACAACACATTCTTAAGTATTATTACATAAGCACCAACCTAAACCAAGCTACCAACATTTGCTGATTATGTGGACATATTCTGGAAGAGTAGATCCTTTAGACGAGTGACAGGACATCTGCACGGGGGCACAGGCCCAAAGAAAGGCTTCAACATACACAGCGCATCACAACACTCATACATCCGTTCTCGTATAAGGATTGAAACCCTTCATTTAAATACTGTAGCTTTCTAAGTCAGCATGCATGTTGAATCACACGGTCTCTGGATTCTGCTTCATACTATTTAAACACCTCGAATATGAAAAATGTAAATAAGCTCAGCTCTGTCCACCACAAATCATTAATCAAAAGGTATCGGACACAGGCCACATCCGGTCCACGTGCTAACCACAAGGCCAACTGAGCCGTCTAGGTTGATGAAGCAGAGAGGAATTTGCCACGTGATCAGCAATTATGTTTGCGGCAAATAGCACTTCTAGGGCCCCGGGTTGGATAATATTGCCAGCAGTTTCCATACGAACTGTTATAAGCGGTATCACGAAAGATCACAAAATTACTGGCCGACACCATACGCATTAACGCGAAGTTAACAACTGAACATGAATGCAGTTGCTGGCTACGACCGACTTTAGAGATCAAAAGAGTGATTCTTAAAATGCCATAGGCTTATTTATCACAAGCCACGTGCATTTAAAATTACAACGACGTATTTTAAAACGACTTGAACACGTGGAATATGTCGCCTGAACGTTTACGCGTGGCAAGCGTGCACGTGTTTTATAATGTAACAGAGCATGGGCAGACTAAGGAAAATATGTAAGAAAAAACTTCTTAGTCCTTGGAAAGAGATTTTCTGCAAATTACACGCTATGGAAGAATAAAAGGAAGATTTTTAAATTTACGAACCATTTTCAGTTTCGATTCTTATAACGTTTTTACGTGGCTGTACAGATATTCTACTCTATATTTAAATTACCCAATAGATTAAACGTAGAGATTATTACAATAGTTTTATAATTTCTTTCTTATGTGCCAAAAATAGTTTAAAATACTAACAATATGTACAATACTGCCGTTAAAATTTAAAAAAATAACAATCAAAATTTTAGGATCCCTTCTTGTAACACTTTAAAACTCGTAGAAATTTAATTAAAATATCATACTTCAGATTGTAAAACCTGTCCTTACGTCTACTGTCTAAAAAGTAAAGAATAACATAAACAAACTGCAATTTTTCACTTTGTCTTGTGTGGGTGTAAAACTTGATTTCTAGTATTAAAAGAAAAACACAGATTATGGTTATCCGTAAATAGTGGAACAGGTTATAAGAAGTTTTGATAAGAAATATAACAACGACCTCCATAATTTTACTATTTACCAAACATTGTTTGGAAGATAAACCAGAGGATAAGAAGGACGGGACATTTAGGGCACATGGGGGAGCTGAGAAAAGGTACAAATTTTTGGTTGGGAAATCGGAAGAGAAACGCCTGTAAACCAGACAACACGCCGCGCTATCCCAGAAGACAGCCAACTTCGTGCACACATAACGCGAGACCCTGAAATCCCGTCTCCTGTTTGTGAACGCACATATAACAGAACTAAAAGAATTACGGCACAAACATAACAAATACATCGAATAAACAATAATATCAGCATGTAATGTAAATTAGAATTTAGTAAATGCGTGTTTATGTTATTAATGGATCTTATATTTGTTACAGAATTACACGTTTATTTTAGAGTACGTACAAATATGAAGACTGGTAATAGAGGATTCTAATGACCGAGCAGTGTGTGTGTGTGTTGTGGGGGGAGGGGGCAGCTATGAAACGAGGCAGCTTGTTCCTTTTAATAAACAATTGCTATTCGACGTGCGGAATTACTACTGTGAAGGTTACTTGATTCAAACAAAAGTCATAACCACAGCGATCTGTTCCAACCGCAACATGGCAGCACTGCCATTGCAATTAGCCTCATCGCTTATTATTTTTTCCGTATTTATTCTCCGAAATCAGGATTTGATTTTCAAATTTTTAAATATGGCTGCAATTTTCCTTTATGTACAAGCCCAAAATGCAAATACGTAAAACTGCGTTTAGTTTCAATGAAAAATCTGACATTATTTTCTCTCTGTCTTGCCATCTATAAGTTGATTTAAGATTCCCACTTCAGTCCTGAAGATGGAAACAGCACGTCTCTCCGAATGATTATCACAACCCAGAAGACAGCAATCATCAACTTTTATATTGTTTATGTCTAGGTGTTTTGTTGCAATACAAGTCGTGCAGAAGACAGGCTAAAAGGAGTTAAGACGAAATAAAACTGTACTCCAGTAGATTACACAAAGCTTCCAAGTGCATTCTTTGCTATTCTAGATACGTCACTGCATTTGACATAGACTTACTAAAGATACAAATTTCTCAATACATAGCTAACAAAAGAATAGATTACGACATCTTACTGGGAAATAAGTCCTTTCTTTTTCCTTGTATTTCGTTAGCTATGTAATACCTAGAAATGCGTTTCATATAAAATTAGGCCTATATATCTTTATAACAGAGAATTAGATTTTTTAAGTGTATCTATCACTTTCTCTGTGCATGTTCGCAGAAATCATGTAAAAACTGTATTAATTACTTTGTCTTAATTGATATTTATAGACCTATTTGTCCACATGAATCACTATCAGTTATTTTTGTTTTTGGAGACATAAACATTTCGCTAAATATTCACACGACCGAGAAGTCACGAAAAGTTGGAGTTAGTAATAAAATAAATATTGCATATCGCATCAATATTTTATGCATCCGAACGTTTTCGGGGAACCCTAAATTAGCAAACGTTAACTACCAGAACGATTTGAATTAACGCTTCGTTCCCAGAGAACATTTCACATAATTATTTAATAAATTAATCGAAGTATTTTAGTTTATTTTTAATGTATCACTATCCCAGTCGGCTTCATTCTCTGATAAACTTTTTCAATGTGTAAAATTTAATTGGTTCATAATTTGAAACTTTCTGGAAGAATTTATACGATGTCTTCATCACTTGAGATGCTTCATCCACAAGCAGAGGTTGACAAGAACTATTAATCAATAACTACAAAATTTCATAAGTCTAATACATGACTGTACAATATCCATAATCCGATTACGCTAATTTAGTCAGATATAACCTAAAATGTTTCAGTGGTCGCCATGTTTGTAGTGTTATCAAACACCTATGAAACGTCCGTAGAATTCTAGCAGACTGCACGGCGCAATAACCCAAAAGAAATTCATCTGAGACATAAAATGTTCTTTAGGGATCCAAAAATATTTTACTCTTACGATAATTTCATTGTTTAATCCCACTATTATATACATATATCAAATTTTAAATAATATGACAATCAAAAACTCACATTCAATTAGTCTATTTGTTCTGTTATCTGACAGTCTTTGACTATTTTTCTTTAAAAAGGTTTCATCATTCGGACGTCACATGGTTTGCTTTTGCTGTTCAAATTCTAATACTGTAATATCTATCTATTTTGAAGAATAAATGTATCAATGCGCCGAACTTCAAATAATGTAAGTTTTTTAAAATTTTATTAACGAACATTAGTTCAAGTGACAATAATTTATATTGACATTTGTATACAAATATGCTTTAGATGTTCAATTTTAAGCACAACTAGGTCATTACACTAAAATAATTACAACATCTACAACCAATCTAAAACAAGAAACAAAAATAAAATTAATCCGACTTAAATAAACATTTAAATACTGATATAAGTAGGTTCGTAAGATTATAATTTTCCTCTTGAGTCACTTTGATGTGGAGTGCTCTGCGAAAGCATGACATAAACGGACGCGAACTTCTAACACATAGGTCCACAGGACGCTTAAGATTTTAATCTGCATTACTGTCATCAAACAGATACTTCTGATACAGGTATTTTAACAAGTAATTGTGACTCCTCTACAGTACGGACTCCAATATAACATTCCTATGTGGAAGTTCGTTTACCGCGTTGGTTAATTCCAAAGTCATGTCCTGCCAAAATCCTATAGGATTATAGACTAAATTTTAATAACTCTGTATCATCTGTAGGCGTACAAAATAAACAAGTAGGTCTATAGGATAACAAAACTAAATAACAAATAAAGCTAATCCGAATTAACTGATAAGATTGTCTTTTTAAAACATTTTAGAAATTCGGAAGAAAGGACCTACCTATTTTAACATGAAATTTTAAAATAGATTTATTTAGAGGCACTTATAATTTACAGCGTAATATGACAGGCATAATTTTCGAACAGTATTAGAAAGGACACGTAAATTTCGGTGGGAATCAGAGAAATATACACAATAATCATAAAAATACCAATAATTTCTAATCAAAATTAATGAATAATAACTCTGATATTAATTTTATGATTCCTAGTTCATTTGACCCAATCCATGCAATGCATGATATAGTGAAATTTTGTTTTGAATTTACTTAGTGTTCTGAAAGACGTGCGAAAAATACATTTTCATGTATTTCTAAAACAGTTAAAGGGAACGCAAGATTGAGTTCCACGCAATAAATTACGCGACTCAACTAGTTCAGGTTTTAAAGCACTCATACAATTATTACTTCATTTTTAAGGAGGGGTTGTTTTGAAGTATCAGCCAATAAATACACAGACTTATAAAAGAAATCTTCTTAAAACAACCCTTGTTCTCACTGTCAAATCATTATTTTATAAGGACGTTTCTTCATATAAAGCACTTTTCTGTATACGCCTCTGTCATTTCAAAGTAGAGTGAGATTCTAAATCCCTCTACAATCGTTCTGACTGCTGACAAATTTCATTCACATCAGCACTGAATTAGTCAAAATACAGCGAGAATCACACCCATACTAAGGCCCATATTTTGGCTTAGACAATAAACGCCCCGATTTCCGATTTATATGGAAAACAATATGCTGATCCTTTCAACGATTTAATTGTTAACTTATAGGGCAGAATTAGCTCTATTATCATTCACTGTATTAACTTTATTCCTTACATGTGACTTATAACATACTTATTTCCTTAGGTGTTTCTTGGAGCTGCTAATTTTGAGTTCCTTAAAACCTATGTTATCATCTGGAGAAAAAATTTAAAATTAATACATACTTTAAATAAGACTTGCAAAAACTAACCGAAATTCTTAAAAATCAAACAGTTTGAAAACTCTCTGGCATCAGAACCCGAAAGTTCAACACCGCTAATCGGTCACGTTTCTGAGCTAGTTCCATTCAATTCCAGAGCTCACAATCCATTTCCTTACATCCATCGTAAATACCGCCAAAAGGCTTGCCGACCTTGCATCAACTGACCTATTACGAAACTTGGACACTGGTTGTAGGCATTCCTGAAGATCTTCGTGCGTTTGGTTCGCAACGGAGAATTCTAAACGGGATTTATTCAGCGAGTCTTTCAAAGAATATGAATTTTTAGTTTGTATAAAAATATAATTTTGACATTTCTTTCTCTATCTCATAAGTGACCCCTGTTAATAAGGCTTTTCCCACCAAAATTCAACATTTGTTTGTCTCTCCCAACCGCGAAGTCGGGCACAAACTCCTTAGTTTCACGAGAACAAATTTGCTATTACCATGGAGAACAGTCTTTTCCCTCAAGACTCGCAAGTTCTCACATTAACAGTAAAATTTTAACTGAGCGCAATAGTACGTACGAACAGCTGCAAAATGGCGTGAACAGTTAAGAGAATAAGCAACAATGTCATAGACAGAAGAGAGCTAATGACATTAGTTAATTTGTGGAGGAGATGAGATCGTATAAAATCCAGGACTAGACCTTATATCGTTTTTCAACGGTAAACAAGTGTCAAAGTGCGAAGTGGAGACTTAGCGGAAGACAGGGATTCCCCTACAAAACCCGCAAGCAAGGAAGTAGGCGTCTTCAAGACGTCGTATGTAAACACCGGGTTATAGGGTTGAGGGTGAACATAGAACAGCACGGAGGGCCCACTGATTGCCCACAGGCGTCGTCACCGATAGACCTATGCTGTAACCAGGGGGTGAGGAGGAAGACAGGGGAACGCAGAAGCCCAACATTTTTCTGCCATGCGCAAAAAGTTTTTCTTCTGAAGTTGGGAAGGGATCTTTCCCTTCTTCTCGTGGGTTTCCTCCCCTCTCAACCCCTTCCCTCGTCATCGTCGTCATTTCCCGCGACTTTCAAAAGAACGGTAAAGTAAGCGAAACTTTGTAAGGCGTCGAGACGGTTAGCGTCTTTTCACTGCAAGGTAGAGCGCGCGACGTCGCGGAAGCTGCTCGGCCACTTGCCGCTATCCGACAGCGTCTTGAGGCGTCGCGACGTCAGAGAAGTCTTACGAAGACGTGAACAGTGTGTCTTGTTTTGTTTATCTTTTTAAAATGAATTAAACTTTCAACTTCATAACCCACAGTTCAGAACTTTGATCTACAAGTTAAACGTTCAATGTACTTTAAAGATTAAACCAATGGTCAATTGTGTGTAGACGAATTGACAGGTAATATATGATAGAACAAAATGCAGTGGAAGAAATATCGCCACACTGATTTACTTAATAGCAACTGAAAGAACGAGAAATAATTATGGATTTCAATATAAGAACAGCATTCCATCCATAAATCGTAACAGATACGAGATCCTCGATGTTTATCATAAATAATTAATAAACTTATATTTGCATATTATTCCGTTTGTGTATTTTCTCTACTTTAAATAATTAACCTACTGGCATTCTTTCACGGCCGTGGGTCTAACTCGGGGTCTGGGTGACGCTGACTATGCCGGTAGTGGCAAAATGCTCCCCTACACAGCGGAAATAGTTCCTAGGCCATAAATGTAATAAAGTTTACACGTACTCCTGTTTTTATAATATTAAGTAATTTATTCCAAAAAATTTAAATTTAATTTCTGTAAATATTTTCGGAAAGAAACGTAAAATACCAGGTCTGTATCCACAGTTTCTAAACGTAAATGTAATTCTTTTCTATAATACAGTTCCCGCGGTACAGAAGGCAGGGGCCCTATCAGTAGTCAGTTTTTGTACTTTACGCGATTATTCTACATTACGATTACGAACATCCTCTACAACTACAACGAATATTGAAGAATTACAACAGTACAGACGTCCTTGCATGAGTGTTTGGTTCATTATTTCTAGATCTTACACAAGATTAGATCGGGTTGACTGTAGTCCGGGTATTTAGAAAGGTATGAGACAACGAAATTTCTTCGAGAACGGAGACTCACCTCTGCCACTCCTGCCGACGAACCTGAGGTCATTAAACTTGGCCACCTGGTTCTTCATGACCGCCGTGCAGTTGCGAAGTTCCGCGCAGTAGTTCTCGTCGTTCCCCGCCCGAACAGTGACCAGGGTGCCATCCAGCACGTCCCCGAGAGCCACAACTTTGAAGGCGACGGGCAGAGTCTTGTTGGACCGCCAGTGCGGCGGAAGGACCGTACACACGAAGTGGGGGCTTCCGGTCCGGACAAGTTCACCGGGATGTTCCGACAAGAAGTCTCCCAACGTCCGCTCTGCCAGGATATCGGACGTCATCTTCGTGTATGTGTCATTGAGGACGTTGCCACTTCCAGCGCTGCTTCCTTCGGGAGACGCAGCGGCCGTCGTGGCGCCCCCTGTGTTCGCCGTCAGATGCATCGGGTCGACGACGCTGACTGACGAGGATGTGGAAGGGCGTCGGAAGTCGCCCCCGCAAGACGGAGTGTGACCGCCGAGGACACCGCTTCTCTCTTTGCTGCAGTCTGAAGAGACTGCGGCCACAGACAAGGTCTTCGTACCCCAAATTGTGACGTCTGACGCAATGTCTCCTGATACACAGGAGGAGGGTTTTACCCCTGCCTCGTTTACTCACACGTAATTACACAGAAAACACTGAATCCGAGATATAAATCACCACATTATTTTTCCATGCTTACAACAACCTGCATCTCTTTTTTTACAAACTGTCAGAATGATTGCAACAACATTTTTCCACGTATTTTCCCAGGTTCGTCTTCAACTTTTTCAAACACAACAACACATAAACTTTCCTCTTTACCAACAACACCTCCTCAACGAGCTCACCCTTTCCCTAGTTACCTTTTGTCACATGTTAAAAAAGACCACGCGCAGTCCTTTGTTTTTTTTAATGTGTCAACAATGATTACCTGTGACAGAGCGGGTTAGCGAAACACCGCGTTGTCCTATTTAAAACTTCCAGCACGTCGCATCCTGACAACGACACTGGACACCGCGGCGCACGTGTTGATAGATTGGAGGGAGGAAGTCTTCACGCAGCGTCTGTTGCCATGACGGAAGCTGCGAGTTGTTCACTTCTTGTCCCCACTTGTTTTATGAATGGAAAAAAAAAAAGAGAGACGTCCCGTCTCGCGATCACGCCGCGTTCAACGAGGGGTGGAGGGTGGAGGGAGGGTGGAAAAAGAAGAACGCAGTGCACAAATATTTTTTTATGAATGACGAAGTGTTGAAATATATTTGGAGAGATGACACATGTTCATTACATCCAATCCGTTCGATTCTTTTACAGCATAAAGCCGACAATTCTCTTAAAAGAGTTAAAACTGTCGATAGTGTTATTCTGTCACTGGATGCTTTAGATTCCGCTGTCTTGACCGAGAGAGAAATGGGGTTTTTTTTGGGAGAATTTTGTTCACACTTGGTCTGATCTTCAACAGCCGTCGCTGACAGCACGCCACATCCCAGGTGAAAATTTAAATTAGCTCCAACAATTAGCAGGTACTTAAGTACTGTTGTTCACCCGCTCTCTTCAGAGCCACTGATGAGATCTGTGTGTGGCTGGTTACTGGGCACCGAGCCACTTCCTTGTTCAAAACCGTATGTTAAAAACACGCAGCTAACTCAACTCCTCCCCCGCCCCTCTCACACAACCCCCCACCTACCAACTTCCTAGTACTAAAAAAAATACCTCATCCCAACTGATTCCCTAGCGAAATAAAATCACACGCCGTAGCAAGAAGCAGAAGGACGACAGTATTTTCTGTGTCACACCAGTAGCAGCACTGATGGGCCTTAGTGCAGGTTATAACACAATAACACAGCCCCCCCCCCACTTCACGCCCCACGCACAATCGTATGCATGTAGTGTTATATGTACAAGTAGGTTCAGTACTATGAGCACTAGCATATTGTGACCCCGGATGGGGGGGTGCAGGGGAGGATGTCCCACCACGACGACCAACCTAGGGGCTAGACTTCCATGGGCTTGCGTTAACAGTAGTGTAATACGGGGTAAACCCTAGTCTCTCTCTCACTCTCTCTCTCTCCCTCACTCTCTATATAACCCCCTTCCTGCCCCTAAAACCCCATAGCCCTCATCACAGGGCTGGCGTCTGAGGGGAAGGGAAAATGAAGTGGGGTATTCAGAGAGGAGAGGGGTGGTAAACGACGCACGCTCCATGGTAACGTGGACACACATCTAGCAAGAGATAGATTGGGGTGGGGGGGGTTGTAGCGTGTGCGGGGGAGTCAGAAGCAGTTCTAGAGACGTCCTGTCCTGTGTGTTATGTAGCTTGGTATTGCCGCTTCTCACAGACAGAAGACGTATCTTCCTTCGCCGAGCAAACCCGAATTTGACCGAAAACAGAACGTGTACTGATGGATAAGTTCCTACCCCGGTCTCTCTTCACTCCGATATAATCCATGCAAATTCACGGGGCAGCACCCCTTCCCCCCCCCCAACAGTTTTTTTTATCCCTTGTATAAACCACCCCACGGGCACTCAACAATACCTTGTACAAACAAGAGTTTTTCAACACGAAAAAAAGGTAATATACTTACCTAAATCTGTATACACATGCCCTTTCTTCAGCGAAATCGCATTGTGTAGTCGTCTTGGCATTCTGGAGACCCCGATTTGTCCATTTCTAAATCTGGAATGAAGAAAAAGTTTCGCATGTAAACAGACATGAAAAGAGCAGAGATATATGTGGCAACACTGTACACTGCAGTCCTTTAGGAACCACAAAATTAACAGGAAGAGAAAATTGGGTCTATACCCCACGTACACAGGCATTTCAGTACACTTTAAAATGCTTTCTTAGAATTTTTATATAACCCCAATCGAGTTCATGTTACTTTATTCCATTACAGCATAAACACTCTTCTCATCCAGAGTCCGAGATTATCAGGAAAGAGGAGATGCAAATGCATGCATAACGTTGCAGCTATTAACATAAAAATAATCCGAACGTGACGAGGACGTTAGTCTAAATTAGGAATCAGACGGACAGAATTTGTACTTTGACACAGAAATAACAGATTAATGTTACTGGGGACTTGACAGATTCAGATCCTAACCACCAAGAAGTCTAACATGTCACAAGCGAGGAAACACACTTTTCTGACAACATTTACTTATAAAAGTAAGTTTTTTTTGGCGACGGGGAAAACAGCACTGAAAATTTATATACCTACGCATTTTAAATCCCACTTTTCAAGTGTCGAAGTTCATTTCCATTGTGGTCAAGTCAATTCAAAATAACACCGTGGCGTAAGCTCCCCTATAAATGAATTATTTTAAACTTGCAGCTAACAATCTCTCTCGTACAACGATCCATGAATTATTTACGAAATGCGTGCAGTTCTAGACACGTTGCTTTAACAGCAAAGCGCCTACACCTTATCAATTAGATTGACCCGCCAAACACAGTTGTTGGAGAAGTTGTCGACTGAGCTAGGCGATGTGCTATCCAATCCCCTGTTAAGCGCTCTCAAATCAAAGCAACAGAACGGTGTCTACTAAGACCTTCAGGACGTTGTAGCTGGGTTAATGTAACAACATCTCTCCTACAATCCCCAGAATGCCGACCTGTCGTCAGGAGTTCCTGGACGTAACATTGTGGGATGAATGCTATTTTTAAGGTGGGATTTCTCGAAAACTTTCGTGGTTAGGTTTCTTAGAAAACAGCTTATAATCATATAAGAAAATTAACAAATCACGAAGTGACTAATTTCGTCTCGGTCAGCTGTTTCTCGAAAGTTTATGGAGAAAAAATAAACTTCTATGTCAAAAATCTACTGTACCATGCCTCGGGCCGCGCGAAGCCATTTAAGTGGATAAATAAAATAGGGCAACTGTTCCAATTACATATCTCGACGTTTCGGTAGCGTCCTAAATGCGAGCTCAGGGTAGCAGTGATATCAATTAGGCAAATTCCGTGGGATTTCTTTTCCCAGCAATTCTGAATAAAAAATTCTCAAATCGCTCAAAGATGATTTACCAAATTTTTGTAAAAGATTTTCACAAACCCAACGGGTTTAGACACAATTTCCATTCCAGCTAAATACAGGATGACGTCATGTTATCATGCTATTATACTAATAACGTTATGTTAAGAATGTTTAGCTTTATTAAAACCGCGAATTTGCCTGTACTTTTCATTAAAATCTGGCACATTAAGGTGGGATGTATTCTTCCCATAAAATCTACATAGTATTTTCTGTTTAACAAGGAGTAAACACGGCTGATTAACCCTTCTAAGCATAGTTAAAGTGGGGAATGTAAACCCACAATCGAAATGCCAGTTCATCGCTACCAATTTACTGTCACAAACAGCACACATCCGAAATACACAGAACAGTGGAATTCTTGACAAGATATAAAGTTTAAATTACACCTCCCAGTCACCACCATAACGCCATTTTCATACACAGATAAGATGGGACAGGTGAATCAATGAAGTGGCCAATACAGACCTGGGGACAGGGGGTCGATTCCCGGCAGAGACAGACAATAATCATTTCTTTCTGCCACGACAAACCTGTCCCCACGCAGTGGGTAAATCAGGTTGTTATCTTGGGGTTACAACGACCACAGCGTGAAACAGACAATTCGCCATCACCTCCATGCCACCTATACGCTTAGGGAAGGGCAGCTTCACATTTACCTTGCCTAGAGCAGCGTGCCACTCGTCAGCATCTGTAACTGTGGAGGTCCTCTGCCACAAACTGTTCCCTTCCCTCGAAAGCCCAAAGTAAAGTCTTTAAGTAGAACGTGGTAGCTGTTTACACAGTTCCAAAACTTCCCTTTAAACTCCACCTGCCAGGTCGTTTAAGGGTTAATAAGAATTAGGAAAGTTACATAACACATGTCGGTGGCAATCGATATACACAGTGGCTGAATGCCCAACTCCCCGGAACACAATCTTTCTGATAAGCTAACAGTGGCGCATATGGTCACCAAATTACACGCCTTTTAGAATACTCAAAATGTCATCATCTTCTTGTAAGTACCCGCCATTCGACCTTATCCTGAGGCACTTTAGTCCAATCCACGCCTTCCAGCTCTATTTAAAAAAAATAATTTTAATATTATCCGCCTACGTCTATATCTCTTGCACCTCCCTATGCGTGCTATGTGTCCTGCTTCTGCGTCTTATCCTCTGTTATTATATCTCCAAAACAGTTTTGGTAAATAGGTATTAGGATCGACTCTGCTCTATGGAGTTGGTTGCATTCATACGGATCGTATGAAATACGTACAGGAATTATCAACATAGAACAGCATTACCATCTTTTTTCTCCAAAATCTATTTCGGAGTAGAAATGTGCGGGCTGGTGGACAGACAGGAGTAAAAAAACCATTGTGTATTACATTTACACAATACGTAATTAAAAGTTATAATAAAACAAATAGTTATTTCGATTTAAATAAATTCCGTTTTAGAGGCACGAGGTGTTGAGCAGCACATCCTACACTTTACCCCTTGTAACACTACTGGACACACCAACCCCAGAGAAAATCAGCGCCAAGATTGCTACCCCTCGTGCTTGGGAGTTCTCTCCCTCACTCGACAGACACATGTCTTGTTAGGCTACCCCTTTCACATTATTGAACCCTCTCTCCACAGACAGTGTAATTAAAGTAACTACCCCCCCCCCTCAGTCTCCCTTCCACGCCATTCAGCATGGCCGCCGTCTAGAAGACAAACAATACAGGACACTAGACGTTCCCTAGAGTGGTCACACACAATGTTTGTTTGTTTGTTACAAGCAACTAACTGGTTCTGAGCACCACATATTTCTGGATGAACCCTTAACATTTATTTCATTCAACTCTATGACGTATTCGCAAAAAATTACTCCTCGGTCATTTTGCTTCTCAGCATCACGGATCAAATCTCCTGACCCTCTCAGCAATCCGTCCTTCGTAGCAGAAGAATGTTTAAAATACGTAAGGAAAATAAATATCGGTAAAGATCAACGGGAAACTCCTATTAAAACGAGTGTGTATTGAAATGTGTAACAAACAGCATATAACATTTAAAATCAAATGATTACTTAGCTCTGCTTAGTTGCTAAGTCCGTACAGTATTAACACATGTAAACATCTGCTTTGCTGCTATATACAGAACTACACGTACATAAGAGATCACAGACGAGTGAACAGTCTTTCGTAATTAGAATTCATCATCTGCTCGTGCGCGCGCACTGGTTCGTCATCGATGGTTTTATCCAACATGTGTTATGTTTTGTTTTCATACGCCTGCATTCTTATGGGGCAAGAATCTTGCAGTGTGCCGCCAGGCGTCTCTGACAAAGTCCGGAAAGTTAGTGGGGGAAAAAACGAGCTTATTTAGCCACAATTGAAAAGAATGAAAGAGGAACTCAAAGAAATAAGAATGAGATGAGGGATCGCGGAAATTGAAGACAATCTTCAGCTCCTTGCTGTAATGACATGGCGACAATTCCTTGTGGTACACACGTGTTGGGCTGAAGAACTGGATGGTAGGACAAGACGTTCCTCAAGCCGCATAAGCAATTACTGTCAACGACGTCGGCAGTCGGATGTGGAAAACTTTACCGTCAGCAATTGGTCGTAGACTCTGTCGGCAGAAAGAAGGCCAGTAAGCACGCAGATTCACCAGGGTATATCAACGACGACTACATGTAGCGGAAACTGCAGAGGAGATAAATGCTCAGGAGGTCAAAATATTCCTCGCCATTTATGGGAACTAGAGGTTTTTTCACACGTTCAAAACAGCCACTGAATTTATTAAGGGTAAAATTACTCCTGGTGCCTAAAGAAACACCAGGCGAAGCAGATTTATTGAGTAGTGGAGATGGAACTCCACGTATTCTTAACCTCGGCATTAGATGGATGTGAATGAACAGTTTTACGTCCGGCTAATTTCTCCGTCAGTGAAAGATTCCCAGTGTCAAAATATAGGAAGCTGGGAAGGCCCCAGAATCTGTCTTGACGTTCTGACGAAGAGAAAAATCTCGTCCTGCCGGAAATCGATCCCTGGCCCAGTCAGTATAATGACTATTAGTCCATACCATATTTCCTAACGATCCGATTTTAATATCATTTTTCCATGTAAACACAGATTTTTTCCGGCCAGGGTTTTATATTTGCTTATCTCTCACTAAAATTTCAAATGTGTCGTGAAATGTAAATCACAAAACAGCAACGTATCTCATTCAGTTACATTCAGTTCGTGACTCTGGGACACCCAGGACATCAGTATGGCTGAAAATGACCAAACAGTTGAAACACGTCGCTCGAGTAGCAAACAGAGAGCAGTTGAGTAAAATATCAAGACCATTACTCCGAACAACACAATTAAGACAGACAAGCAAACGGCCGTTTGATCAATCACAGATTTTTGTGATCGGATTCTGACTGGTTCACTAACCGCTACACCACCACCAGGTCGAGGTCATGAGCGAATCTGGAATCCGAACCTTGTCGTGTGTTGGACCTGTCAGTCGACCGCTTACTGGCGGGTCAGGTCAGTCGGTGCGGGATGGGGAGCTGACACGTAGCTTCCGGTTCCGGTAACCTCCCCCCCCCCCAAAAAAAAGGGCACCAAACAAAAGACACGCGGTGTGGGCTTCATTCCACCCACACACACATTAGGACCACTCGTTTCTTGAAACACGTGTCCCTTGCATTCGAAAGATTTCAACTGCCACCCCCCACCTCCAGAATTTTCCTAGAAATTTCCCTCTCTACTCTCGCTCCTTCGTCCGTGTTCCACCCTTCTTCATGACACTAATTGATGACGATGTGCGTGTACTGTAACGGAAGGACGAAACAGCTTCCACAGTTCATGGTCGCAGATGTTGCAGCATCTCAGAGGTTGGTGATAAGCTAGCTTCACGGCACAGATTTGCAGTCTCACAGCTAGTCAATAAATTCTCTGTGATATATTTGGTCCTCATGGCGGCGAGTATGAAGATCACTGTCTTCTGGGTTGTTGCGACTAATGGACCTGATACTGGAGGCAGCAAGTACCACTGAAACGTCGGTAAACTTCTACCAGACAACACGTTACAATAGACCAGATGACAGCCATCTTTATATTCGCCGTCTTCAGAAATTCAAATCTTACACAGAATATATTTTACAATCTTTTTTCCTTTGCAATGCATATTTGCTATCCTAGTGTTCTTCATGTCTACTTACACAAATATAAATAAATTACTGTAGTTAAAAAAAATATAAGATGAAGTTCCAGGAATTAAAACGAGAAACTGAGAATAGGGAAGACTGGAGAGCTCGTTTTGGGCAGAGCAATGGACCTGTCGTAAGACAGAACACTGAATAATAATAAGTTAAAAAAATCTAGACTTAAAAATCCCATCAGAATTCAGAAATCACAATGCACAGTTAGCAATGTTTTCCTTTGAGCTTCGTTAGATATTAAAAATATACAGAAAATGTTTCAAATAAAATTTTCTAAATCTTAATGAGATCCACATATTACCTGTGATAAACCGGTTTAAAAATTCGATAACAATCAATTTAAAATTCGTGTAGAGTTTAGGTTATGATGAGGCCAGAACGGACAAAATTAAGTTCACATTTCGTTTTGACCACTAGTATAAAAGGTCATCAAAATCCCTTCATCAGATTTTGAGATGAAACATTCTGACAGACAGACGTAATGCTCCAGTCATGCATTAATTTTCCGTACGTCTTCAAAAGATACAAAGTTCATGACGGAGACGGTGTAAGCCATTTCACTAGACACGAATCAAAACTTCAGAGCATCGAACCCACAAAGAGAAGCCAGTGTGACACAGCACTGAGTTCTCGCATTTTACGTGCTGGTGCCACCCAGAACCATTCAGTTTTAAACAAAAACCTAACCACAAAGCCACTTGTATTTTAAAAACCCAGGAGGTAAATTTGTTACCTAGTCCCCCACTAACAGTTTTTCCTCATTTTTTCCCGTTAACAAAACCCTGGGGTGGAGGGGGGAACCCCGACAGCTACCAAGTTTCGGGGTCAAATCATCCAGTGATGACCTCACACGATGTAAAACTCTCCAATAATTTAACTCTTTCACTTGGTGTTCAAGCCCGCAGCATTTTACATGCGTTTTAAACATTTATTTTTCCCATTTATTTGGTCACTGGTATACTGGACTGGAACGCACCGCGATAGTGATGCGTTGGGTCACCGCCCCCACCCCACCCCCCACCCCCACAGATCCACGTACATGGTTTTTCACCTTGTTTTCGATACATTAACAGTATTCATGAAATAGCAGGCACTGACATGTATTATTAATGAGTATGTAGTAATTCGGCATGGCAGAGTTGTGGATCTGTCTGGTTGGTTTGCGACCTCTGACCCCCACCCCAACCCACCCCCACAGGCCTCTCTCCTCCATCAGATAGCAAGGGTCGCCAAATGTTACTCCAATTAGTTTTCTGCCTCTACTAGCTTGCCCGGGCCGGGGGGGGGGGGGGTTGGTTTGCTGGGGGTGGGAGAGAGGGTGTACATTTCACTCACTGGTTTTACAGGATGGTCCGGGGTTTTGAGTGCCAGAGAGATGTCCCTTTTAGCATTACCAGTACTTGCTGTTATTAATATTGTATATGATACGTTTGTGGAGTGGACACAGCTGAAATTTAATGGTTTTGGATTCTGTATCAAGCTTCCTGAAATTATTTTAGTTGCAAAGGCAAATGTTCGTTTGCTTTCGGGGCGAGAGGCCAGGTTCTCACGAAGACGAATATTAAGCTGGCTGTCTTCTGCTCCACGGTGGTCTAGCGGTCAGAACACTAGCCTTGTAAGCCTGGGGTCCCGGGTTCAATTCCCGGTGGTGCTCAAATTTATAACTTGTGTTGGGCAAGGCCGTGGTCTAGGCATCACGGAGTTTTCCTCCGGGGGCTTCCCCGGTTTCTCCGTGGCATCCCAACAATTACTCCACTCACACACAGAAGAAGGCAATGGCAAACCACTTCTGATCATCTCTGCCAAGAATGTATATATGTATGAGCAGGTCCCTGAGAACCTGAAGAGGTTGGAAGGATCCTGTTCATGATATATGGACCTGTCGTCAGACAGAACACTACAAATAAAATAAAGTCTTCTGCTGGGTTGTTGAGCCCAAAAGCTCCCGACTTCAGAACCTCAAATCTCAGATGCATTCTCGATCTGTAACCCCCTCTCTTTTCCTGAAGACGTATGAATATCCATACATCGAAACGTCCTTATTGTAAAGGCTTTAGCATATTTAAGACTTTTACGGAACAGACGGTGGATAAAACTCAAAACAAAGAAATACTTTTCACAGAACTTATCCGAAACGAATGTAAACTGAATGTGGCAATCATGAATGCTGTTGGCTGACGTGAGTTGAAGGGCGTAAGTTCTTAACAGCTTCTCACTTGTACAAGACGTAGTCAACCGTGAAACAATAACAAATTAGTTGCTAAATATCCAAGAGCCTAATTATCGAAAGATATAAAACGATACATTCTATTATTTTGACATTTCAACGCATTGAACACTTCAATTTAAAGAGTACGAGGGGTGATTACGAATTAAGAGATAGGGGTCGAAAGTGCTTCCAATTTTCGCAACCACAACGCCATCTACAAACACCGATATCAGTTTTATTAGCACAAATAATACGGGTCTGAAGCACGCGACAAGTGTTAATTTGAATCATGGATATGCTCAAACTTGTTTTTCAAACCCTTCAAACTGCACGGGAGCCACTTATGTGGGCAGCTTTCAGCTTTATGGAAAATACAATTACTTGTGAACGATGATGGTGCCATATGGGTGAGAAAGGGGGAACGGGGGCTAGGAAGAGAAGAGTGCTCTACGCTGCAGGCCGTCAAGTGTCTCCCTTTACAGAGAGCAGGCCGTTCTATATAAATGGGTTAAGTTTTTACCAAGTACCCTCTAAGCGGTAGATTATGAATTTGCGTAACACTCACAGACCGCTGTAACAAAGTGGAGACGATGCAATTTAATTTGGCATCATCCTTTTACAATTCACTGGCCAAAACAGGCCCTCAGTCCATTTACCAGGTTTAAAATAATTATTTCATTCGTCCGGTTTGAACTTAATGACGATTCGCCTAATAATTCGGACTTCAGAATTAAGGCTGTCCCCGTCTAAATTGTATCGAATTACGAGATAAAACACGAAACTTGCAAACGATTAGCACAGAAAATAATACATCGAAATTATGATCGAAAGTATTCTCTACTCAACTCTTCAACTTCGTCCAGGGTTCCTCGTTTTTACGCCCCAACGTTTAGGAAATTAGTTTTATGTAAACTCCTCTGTATTGATCCTTTGGAAGAGTCTGTCTCCAATCCTGCACGATAAGACGGATAAACACTGTGTTTTGCCGTCATCAGGGCGATCATCGCCCTGATGATGGAGGCAGCAAGAACCTCTGAAACGTCGGCAAACTTCCACCCAGAAGACAACCATTTTTAGATTTATCACCATGAAAATCTCAAATCCTACTATAGACTCAAATAATACAAGTTAGACTTGTTACATAATTTCAAATAGAAGTATTGACTGAATCATCAGAAACAAATTTCTTATAGGGAAATCACTTCTTGAAACAACAGACTATCTCCTTGAAATTCCCCCCGGTACGTCTCGTAGTACTTGGCCGGCCCGTTGTTCTCTGCATTATCGACAGAGTCAGTATGTTTCAACTGCCTGACGGCAGTCTGGTAGCTAATTATAATACAAAAGCAGCAGGAAGAGGATTCCGGAGGCTCAAGAAGTTCTCGTTTTCCCCAGGAGGTGGCGGAATGTCCCTCAATGTGAACCCTAGGGGGAAGCTAGGGTCATGTAGGGGAGTGTAGTGATTAGTAGGGGGCGGGGGTGTTGTTTGAGGGCGCCAGCTGCTTGATAATACGAGGGCGCGCATGCGTGTATATGGGAGGGAGGGTCGGATAGTTTGGTCCAGCTGCTACAGAAACACATCTCGCGCTACGTTCACACACACCTAACAAGTCCTCAGACAAAGCATAAGCACGTCTGGTGTGGAGAATCCGCGTATCAAAAGCAACATTTACGGACGTCGTGGCGAAACTTCCTTCTTCAGGGCACCTTTTATTTCTTATTCAGAGAAGTAAATCCTTTGCTTCGTTCTTCATTCTTTTTCCTGTTCCTTTACCTCCACATATTATTATTATTATTATTATTATTAAAATAAAAGAAGATTCGAAAAGCCCCTGAAGAAGGAAGATTCAAGTTGATCCTAAACGCTGGTAACTTTTACTGCCATAGCCATAGAACGCCATCTGACTGAGTAAAACCTCAAAACTTCACAATCTAACCTAGCCGGCCAGCCTAATATAAACCAGGACGGCCAACCACTCGGCCTCAACGAGTTATTCTTTACAAAAGAGACAAAGTACCATTGTGTTTCGACGCCGAAGGCCTACAGTCCGAACTGCTGACAGCGTCACAACAGAAGGCACGTCCATGGTCCCTCGGACCGAAACAAGCTAAAATTAAATATACAAATTACATGCAGACTTCTGGTACCAAATTTCATCTAAAACCGTTTAATGCTTTCTTCCATAAAAATGGATTAGGCTTAGGCCAACATGCGTCCATTTCGCGAAGTCTCTACAAACAGGGAGCAAAATTCCAGGTATTGCGGATAGGCCTGTGTTTGTCCGAATGGATTAGATAAAGTCCGAACACCTCGGACAAATGGGGTGTCCATCGACCAGCCCCTGTAAAGGGCAATGTGACAGGAAGGGTCCAGGACGAGGTGCGTGGGTGGGTTACGTAACATAATTTGTCGAGAAGGGGGCGCAGCCTACCGGATTTGTCTTTGCTAATCAAGGGTTCTCCTCCACGAGGGCATTACATTCCCTCCCCCTATCCCCTCTGTTCACACGTATTGAAATTTGTAGAATCGGCCTTGAACAGACGCGTGCAGCTGCTGGAAGCAGGTCCATTGATGTACACAAAATGTAGCCAGAGATCAAACAGAGCAGAGGAAGAGGGGGGAATCGACACAGATTAAGCTGGAGCTTTCGTCTAAGCCCATAACTTCCCAAGATCGCATCCAAGCAGTGAGGCTGGTCGGAGTAGTGTCTTGTGCGCCGACAAAAGGAGAAACAAATCTAAAATGTAACCTATGTGGAATTTCTATTCTTCTCCGACTCCTCTACCTACGTTTCCTTAACCTCTGTCTCCATCTTGTTCGGCATAAATCCACCCTCATCGAATGTCGGGGCCGAGGTGCTGGATTGAAATCTGGGTACTGATTCCGGCAAACTTAACCGAATTTTTCATATTTTTCCTCAATTCCTCCATCCGGCCATCTCTTCTGAACCTCTTTACTCACCTCATACACCTCAAATCTCCTGATTTAATTTAACATTTATAATATTCGTAGACAAATATCAGAACACGTAGCATACTGCCATTACTACACACAGTTTCGATTCGGCAATCATTAAGATTACACAGTTATTTTATAAATCATTTGACTTCATGAGTAATCTGTACACGCCTTCATTCAGTACCGACTAGGTACAGAATCAACTCTTTCTTAAATTTAACGACGTAAAAGTTGCAAAAGTGCAGATGATAGCACAGCTGTAGAAAATATTGAGTAATAATGATTAAAAATCGCTTAGCATCAACTTTATTAAAAATAATTGTTTCCTGCATTTATAAGCTCGTCATCAAGACCTATTTAATGAGAACACGGGCTATTACACTGGACTGCATAAGACAACGATAATCCCCCACCGTAAATAATTCCTCAGTCAAAGTAGAGACTGATTCCTAGACCGGAAATTTCGCCCTTCCTAATAATCACACAGTAATTACAGGTGAGAAGATGGGAATTGAAGGGGAGGGGTTATTATTGACCTGTAGCTGAACTTTGCTGCATGATTGTGGTAACGGACCTCCCGCGGTTCTGTTCTGACAGAACGGGATTGAGGTCCCGTTCAACAGTAAACTTGAAAACACATTCAGTCGCGTCATGCTTTGAGCTCTATAATAAATGATTCATAATTTCGACGGCCGAGTAATCGTACGCTATAGCAAGGCTATTTGCATTGAATTTAATCTTACTATGACAGGGTATCGCTTTTGTAATTCACCCGGTAGCAACCGACGGAGACGCCAGCAGGCAGGCAGGAGATGCAGTTCTTAAAGAGTCCAGCCTAATGAAGACAGTTCCTGACTAGCAGTCTGGAAGCGTACCCTGAGCTGGTCCACACCTGTCTCTCTATTCCTCGGAGCACGTCCTACCCATCTTCTATCGTCGTCTTCTTCATCATCCACTATTTATATGACTTACACTTCCCTTCCTTCTCAGCCTACGTATTTTGTACAAGCAATGCCCAATGACCAGATCAAATGACATTCATATCCCCAAGGGGAATAAGAAATAATATTTAGAGTTCGATGAAAACGCCAATTTAACTTCTGAACCTTCCGAAGATACTTCAAAACACTCAATCTTTGTGGCGGAACGAGAAGCGGAGGGGGCATTCTTCTGATAAATTAACATTATCAGATCACAAATGTAAGTGACAGAAATAAATTGCATGACACAACCAGAATTCAGGTGCGCGGTGAAGGGAACTTTGTCGAGTGTTCAGGGGCGACCGCCGCGTAGCTTCTGCGTTACAGCTGCGGGCTTCGCTCGGCTGTAAGGAATGACTCCGGAAACCACTGTCCTCCATCACAACGACTCGACAAAATAATAGCACTGCCCGTAGTAAAATGAAATAAAAAATTACGTATGTGTAATGTATGGCTGAGCTGCTTAACCGACGGTTAAGCAGCTCAGCCATCACTCATACAGCATCAGAGCCACGGGAAACATAAACTACAGGTTCACTCTCTGTGAACTCCTCCCCCCCCACCCCCACAACCCCGAGGGCTGTGTTGAAGTAACCCTTAGCATTGTCTACAGTGAAATAACGGCACAAGGACAGTCCCTTCAAAGCCTCTGTAGAAAGATAAGTCTGTAAGTTTTCTGTAAACAAGTCCTGATATCTCATGATATTGTTTTTAACAAAAATTTCACTTTTTCCAAGATGCAGTGACTCCTGAACCCTGTTACGCGATGTCAGCGTTTGCCTCGCCTCAGAATTTTTAAATGTTTAGGAAGGAAAGAAAAGCTAAGACTAGAAAAATTACGACCTGAGAACAGAAAAGGAAAAATAAGAAGAAGAAGAAGAAGAAGAAACTACAAGAGGTGTCGGTTGTTGTTGAAAGGGCAGGAAGTTTGGTCGTAATGTTAGTGGTACAGCAGAATAATTACAAGTTGCATCTGAATTGAGACACACGAAACAGGAAAGCAGCAAGCAGTTGGAGGGGATTCCCCAACGCGATGATCTGGAAGAGAAACTTTGAGCGGGAATTAAAGCAAGTTCTCCAAGTTTCGACACGCTGCCAGCAGCTGTCGCGCCGTACAAGAACTTTATTCACGCCCGCTGTCCCAATTAGCAGTTCCAATTCATCCCGCCAGTAGACGCCACTGGCTACACTACAATTCCTTCAAGAAACTTGAAACAAATAAATGTTTCAGCACTGGATGAAAGTACGAGGTTTTGTGGTGCTGGAGAAGTCCGAAGGTTCGAGCAACATTCGATCTCTCTAAAATCTCCGTCTTCTTATTTACTAACGCACTTCCCTTGTGGGACCAAATAAAGTCGACGCACAGACAGACGGAATTTTCCATGACTTCACTTTTAGACTGCGACACTGAGACAAGAAAAAGAATCTCAGTGGGCCAGTCCCCAGAGAAGCCTCCTGGGGAAGGTCTGGGTGGTAAAACCCCTGGAGTTAAACAAAATATCATAGATGGACTAAGCGTGGTGGGTATTACCCTGGAGTGTCCCTGGAAGTGCCTTATCCCAGAGGGGGGCGAGGCCCCTCGGGGGCATTCCCAGCCCTCTAGAGGCCTGAATGATCTAACCTTAGATGGCAGAGACAAGGGGTGTCCAACAGGCAAAAGCAAGGACAGGAATAATAACAATAACGATAAAATCAGACGATTAAAACGGTAGGTTCGCTAGGCTGACACCCACCACCATCCAGTGCCTACGCTGAGAACGAATTAATCAACTCATACAAAATCCCACGGGCGGGTCTCGAACCCGATATCCTTGGAATACGAACCAAGAGTGTCAACCATATAACCGAGATGTTACCAAACGTGAGGAAACAGGATTTTGAGATGCTGACCGTGTACTCTGGTGGAACTCCTGAGACAGGGGTCACTTATCCCGCTGTTAAGTGTCGAAGCGGTGGGTCTGGTTGACCTCAGACCGATAATTGCCGTGGGGCGGATGGCGTTCAGCTGCTCTGTTCTGCTCTGCTCGTGACCGGAAGTGCATGCTGTGTGCTGAGGTTACACCCTTCATGACACTGCGATACTCCCACTCAGATGTGTGAGAAACACCCCTTCTTCCTATGCAAAACTGCTCCGTGACTGATTGATTGATTTATTGTTAGGCTGACAAGCGCATTGACAGGTTTCTCATCTGGCCGTGGGTTAACGAAATACGGTCCTAAATGACAACAAAATCAGCTAGAACCTCAGTAACAGTACGGCTCTTAATCAAATAAATATTCTAAGTAAGATTCGACTGGTTAGTAAAAAGATGGCTGTCTTCTGGGTCGTAGCGCCGTGTAGTCTGGTACAAGTTTACCAGTGTTTCAGAGGTCCTTGCTGTCTCCATCATCATGGTGGTATTTCTAACACAAAGTCTATAGAACATAAACAAATAAGCTGACTCCATGGAGAAGATTAGGTATACTTGTACAGACGCTGCTTGTTACTCAGCTGACTCCAGCATTTACTAGAACCCGGAAATTCATAAGAATGAACAGAAGTGATCGCCTCTGGAAATTATCCTGACCCAAAGAAATCCAGGTCCCACCCTAACACACAACTTTGTTGAAGATCCATCTACGCCTAGGTCTTCCAAACGATCTCTTTCCTTGAGGATTTTTCTTTTACAATTTTGCAATTGTCATTTGTCCATGCGCGCTAGATATCTGACCCACATTATTCATCACGATTTCGTCATTTCTACCACATTTGGTGAAGAACACAATTCGTTATCTCTTCTTTGTATAATTTTCTTTATTCTTTTTACCTTAAAATATTCTCCGGAACACCTTCTTCACAGACGTCCTTTGTGTCTCTTTCAGGATAAGGTTTTATGGACAGGTTTGCGTTCCACGAGCTGTAGCATCGAGCAAGGAAGCAACCAGTTCCCCGTCGCCGACCCCGAGTCCTCGTGCGAGTGGTTCATGAGAGGGATCTCCTCCACGGACAATTGCACCGCCTGATAGGATCTGCACAACCAATACGTCACCGCTCAGGTCGCCCTCGCTTCTTCATGGTGAACCAAGATCGTTATATACCTATAGCAAGCGGAAGCCAACAATATCGCGCTGGACAACGTCTGTAGGAAACAATGGCGAACCGTGTGGTTGACATGGCGACATTACGGTGCACAGACCGTGAGAGTTTGCACGGCAGCGACTGTGAAGATGGCTGATCTACGAGACTTCACACGACCCAGATGACAAGAAAATGGATGTCACAATTTCGTATGAACATAAAGACAGGAAAGTTACCAGAACTGAATTGACGTCAGCTTCCAGGATAAGTACAATTTTGAAGATTATCAAGTGTTTCGACAAACATTAAAGTTGTCATCTTCATGGTGAGAATGGTTGGGCGATTTTGTAAGTCAGTCTGAGATAGGGCCGGCAGTAGACGGTGCTGACTGGTGGAGAGGAATAGCGGTCCATCCAATGGAAGATGATGATGTAACGCGTGGTGATGGAAGAAGTTCGGTGATCGTGGATAATTTCCAACATTCAAAGCAGCTCGTTTCCGATAGCCAGTCGCGTAAATCTAATTTACTAATTTCTGGGACCAAAGCAGGTCATATGTAAATAAATCTCAAGGCAATCCGAAATAACATGTCGGCAGACAGCCCTATTAAGTTCAATAATAATCCAACTTGGGATGAACTGTAAAATCTAATTCTAAAGAAATTCCAAGCGATTCGCCGCTTTGGTTTCCAGGTCCTATATATAGAACTAGCTCTGAAGATCGGATTTGATGGCGCAGTGGTCCATTGTGAGCAGAGCGTTATCGTCTGCATTTATCTGCAGTCCCACGCCGACAGCGCATTCGCTCTGAGGTTCAACACCAAGCAACTGCTTCAATTGCAAGACTTCCTTCAGTGTTCAAGGTCGAAGCTGTTTTCCCTCGAATGTTACTATTTCCTGGCCATCCAGAATAAACGAGAGAGAAAACCCGAACCACGAATCAGCGAGTAGTTCAGTGGGCATTCCCACTTTATCAGACCATCAATACCCCTGGCATGGTCAAAGAGTGGTAGACTCCACAGCTTTGTGTTTGGAATGTATCCGGTTCGAGTCTTACTCAGAATATCGATTTCTCTAACGTTTCCTTCTTGTCACCCCCCCCCCCCCATGTGATACTGATACAGCATATCACGACATCTTCCTTCTGAAACCTCATCTATTGATTATTCAAGACCACACTTACATCTCACTTGAAGCTACAAGGACTAACTTATGCAGTTGAAACAGAGTCGTTCAAAAACTAATAATCAAGAAAACACCACAAATCCTCTAAAGCTGTTCTGGGTAGTCAGAATCGTAAGGATTTTATATTCTGGAAGTCCCACGTTCAGCTCTCGACATAGAGACACATCTGTCAAGAATAAAGTGTTTCGTGATTTTTTCGAAGCCCCTACACAAATTATAGGAAAACATCTCAACGCCAAAATTCCACGAACCCACGTCAGTACACTAGTAGCGTTAGTGTCGCGTTCATCCCAGGAGGCGGCAAGCCACTGTGTCGCGGGACACTTATTTAAAACAAGGAAAGTAGGCTTAAAGTAAGGCAGAATCTTGATATAAAGTCTTCCTGAGAGATCAAAGTTTCGTAAGCTTCAGTCGTGCATTAATTTTGAACCCTCTATTTTCTTAAAATGTTTCTCTCGGCGCTGAGAATTACATTCAGTTATGCATAACTTGTTACACAGCCAAGTTAAATGCACCAGGGGTTGCAGCTTACGATGAATGACCCCTCTGGGGGCTGTAATGCCAGCCGCCTCATCAACTGAACAACCCTTTCCTTTTCTTTAATCACCTTGTTAATTTGGAATGCAGGATTCTTCAGTATCCGGCAGGAGATGGCTCCGCGAGCAAGGAGGCAGAAATTACGCACAAGCTCAACGCAGTCAGGAGGAATGATAATTGAATGAGGAGTGAAATGTAGCCCCAGTGTGGCCCCGACCTAACTGGGTCCGTAAAAGTAAAACTCTTTCGTCGTCGTCCTGACTATAAACGTCGAGACGCACTACGTCAGTTTGCCATTTTCGTATCATATGGCGTCCCGACGCCCGGTGCCGTTGAAATGTATTTTAAAAAAATCAAAGTTCAATAGCAAGATTTGATAAAAATGTCTAATTACATTGCGTAAAATTTGGCAGAACCAAATAAAATCTTGTCTTTTAACCAGCATTTTTTTCAGGGTAACCTATGAGAATCACATTGCAGAGAAGTGAATATTTCTTTTTTGAATATAAAAAGGTCGAACATACCGATTTTTTAAAAAATATTTCTGCAAAAAACAGGATCTCAGAGGGTAAGACCTTTAGGGAGAAACTAAACCTTTTTAGGGTTCAAGTGTAACGAAGCAGAAATTAGGAAGGAAAAGGATACCCTTCCATCAGTTACGAGGCGCGTCCCAAAAGTAAGTTTCCCACTCGTCCCACAGCTAGCAAACCTTATATTCAGCGAAGCGACTGTGCGTACGTGATAGAGCAATGACGTAGCATGGCGCATGCACTAACGGCACTTCCCGCGTTCTCACAGTAGCATCGTTGCAGCTGTTGAAGATGGAGGTTCTTATTCCAGCTCCCGCCGACTGTGAAGTGCGGTCAGTGATAACGCTAGGCCGCACACGGCTCGACGGACAGCAAGTCTCCTGCAGGAGTTTAGCTGGGAGGTGTTTAATCATTCACCCTACAGCCCGGACCTCGCTCCCAGTGATTTCCATCTTTTCCTACACCTCAAGAAATTCCTGTCCGGTCAGCGTCAGCGTTTTGAGAATGACAGAGAGGCGGAGATGGTTGTCACACAGTGGTTCCAATCCCAGGCGGCAGACTTCTACGACACAGGTATTCAAAAGTTGGTCCCACGGTATGACAAATGTCTCAATTCCGGTGGCGAATATGTTGAAAAATAGCTGGACACTTGCTGGATCTGTTGCAATAAATATTTCCATGAAGTTGTGTTTTGTTTCTGTAAACGGCCCCAGGGAAACTTACTTTGAGGACGCGCCTCGTATTTATAACCAAGCACATATTTTTCTCACCTCTCTGCAGTTAATCACAGAGACAAATCAATATGAGAGATCCTGCTTCTGTCATTTGTTTAATGGCTTCCGGCGAAATGAGAGCGAAACGGAAGGTGTTGTTTGTTGCGGGTTACCGAAGCAGAAGGAGGGACGAGTCATTGTTGTGACGCGGCGGTGTACCTTCCACACAGAAACACCTTCCGATTCTGCAGACGTGAGTCGATACCATAAATGCGATTCTCAGAGAACGAGAAATGTCGTGATGAACTAACATTTACTCCTGCCTCTTACAGAAGTTGCCATTTCAACGCGAGTCGTATTAATGAGTCAGTTGCAACTGGCATCACTAATACGCGAACGGATTTTAAATCTCTCAAAATGTGACAGAGTTCAATTGTTTGTTAACGACAGTAACAAAACGATATCGCATTCAAGACTAAATTAAGATCAGATGAATGTTGAGAAACGTCCACACATGAAATTCAAGAGTTTCTTCCAAATATTATTAGCGTCATGAAATCGAAGACTGTGAGATGATACAGACTCGTAGCACGTATTGGAAATACGAAAAAACATTTTAGTCAGAAAACCTATAGGAAGACCAAGGTATAGATTACACAATAATTTTAAAATTAATATTGATAAAACAGATGAAGCAAGTGTGGACTGAATTCATGTGACAGGTGGCGAGCTCTTGTGGACAAATAATGAACCTCCGAGTTCCGGTAAAAGGGAAAATGGTCTGAATTTTCTTCTTTGCCAGTAGTTTTTTTTTATACTGACTTTGGCTGTCTAGTGACTGAGGTTAGCTCTTTCTAAGCTATGCTAAAAAATATTGTTAATTTTCATTGGAATCGTTTTGACAAGGTTCATCAGTGTTTTTACAAAGCAGTTCAACTTCTGAAACAAAGTGACCAGCCAGATATCATTTAAACTTAATTTCAATAGGGTCTCTATTTTTCATTTTCATAGCCAAGTACATTTGTGGACCGTTCTTCAACAAACGCAACTGCCTTTCCCTTTTTCCGCTGAGACGCTTGGCGTCATCTGCAGGGTACGACTGAATCCTTCTAATAACTTCACCGGATGGAAATGAAGACAGAAGACGAGGCTTGGCTCTTGGCGTCGCTTTGTTCTAGCCCTTCCGGGCGTAACGAGGTGTTGTCTCCGCTGGGCATTGTTTATACTGAGCTCTTTCTCCGAGATCAACAGAAACCTTCAAATGTTTTCCCGTTCATCTCCAAGTTTCATATTCTGCTTGCTTCACAGGGTTGTTTTGTTGATTAGTCAGTCCATCCGAGTCGATGGTAGGACAGAAATGTTAACACGACGGCCGGAACAGAGGACTGCCCGCAATTTCTTGGGGATCCCTTGAAAACTTGCATGCAGCTTGGTTCACGAAACTTGTGCATTATAACAGAACAAAGCATGGAAATAGAGGCTATTATAGGCCTCACAGAAGTACGTAACAGAATTATTTCAAGAAGTTTATGAGGTGTTCAAAATAAAACTTGTTCATGGAATTTATCGTAGGCTCCTCGTGGAATATAAGTGGTCTACAGCTGAGTTAGCGTAAGGATACACGTCACTTCTTCAGAGCTGTGAAATTTCCTTCAATGCGAGACAGGAGGCCGGAGTAAACTCGAGTTTCTATCAAGTTCGTCCTGACACTAGGAGCGAAGGAGCTTGCCTCATGCTTTGTTAATGATCCTAAGACAGGAGCAATCCACCCGCTCTGCTTAAGATTAAGATTATCTTGCCTTAAGGCAGTAAGTGCCTGTGATTTAAAGAGCTTATTCTGTAGATAATATAACTCTCTGTATATAAACTATTCTTAATATCAAATGGAAATTCACTCAGCGGCGAAAATGCCGATGTCTGTCGGTCTTTTATGTTGTAACGTTGTGTGGACTTGCAGAATGATACTAACATGCACATGTGTACTACTGAAAATGGAAGCGGTATGTTCCTCCGAAACGTTTACAAATACACGCTACGTTACAACCCAGACGACCAAATTTAACAGACATTCAGATGAACTGTTAGTTAGTTACACCTAGAATGATGTCAAACGTGTCTCACTTCGTGTGACAACCAGACTGTAACATATATTCTGATCTGCAGATGCACTGAGGCACACGTCAGACTTTTGACTGACGTAAAACCAGACAATACTTCAGTGGAGCTTGGCTCGGGGATGTTGGGGAGAGAATCTAGCCCCGAGGAATTCTTATACTGAAGCATCAGTTCTGACATGCGGCATCATATAGATGAGGGGGAAATGAAGACGCTGTCTAAACACCAAACCTTGTTTACAACCTTCGTATCGGCAGGAGAGCGGCGGTGTTTGACAAAGCGGAGTGCAAAGAATGTAATCTCACCGTTTCTTCCCAGTGTAGATGAGAATAAGCAATATTAAGAATTTTATTCTTACATTATTTAACGACGCTGTTTCAAGTATCAAAGTAAGAATAAATCTAATATTTAAACAAAAACTCTGATGTTGTTATGGAGCAGAAGGCAAAAATACTTCAAAGTAACAAAATTCATTAAATTTTAATGATAGTGTTCTAATTAATGAACCACTTTTCCACAGAATCAGTACGGTAATATCATTGTCAGACCTCGTTTACGTGTAGGCCTAATGTTTGATTGTTTATTGATTTAATAAGTAACGAGCAACAGCGAACTAAGTACAGTCCACAAAATATCCAAATACTAACTCAAAATTTGCACGGCGTGACTAATGTCGTTTTAGTATAAATGTCGTTATATTTTGTAGAAATGGACAAGGGACCCACAATACAAGTCGTAGCCACAGAAGTTGCGTAAATATCGCTTCAGGAAATATCATGAAAGAAATATTTACGGTGTTATGAATAAAGGCCTCTGGATTATTGTCAAGAATATAAGAAGATTCTGAATTTCTGTTCCAAGAATGCACAACAGTCTTCCATTGTGTGGAGCTACAGTTGACTGACGCACAGCGCACGATGTTAAACTTTCGTGAGCCAAACAAGGCCCCTTGGGTCATCCACATGAAAGAGCTTATCCAACAAGTACTAATTCCTTGTTAAGAAACATTACAGGAAATTTATCAAAACGTGAAGAGGGTGCCCAGTAGCACACAGGCCATCACCGATCGTGCCTTGTGTGGGTACAGTAATGCACTAAACATCTGAAACAGAGGCAGGCCTAAACCGAACGTAGAACACGTATGTTTCAATATATCACACAGGCCAGAAAATTACACACACATCGCTATAAAAATGTCAACGAGTTGATGAAGTATACCATTAAAAAACCTGAATTTACCAAGCCGATAATTATAAAAGAATTAGCTGTAAATTGAGGTGAGTTGTCAGCTTCACGCTCCGGTCGATTTGTCCCCGAATTTTGTTACACACCATTTTTGTGATAAACAGACTAAAAAAATTATAATTCAAGTTTGATTTGTAAAATACGTTCTACACATATATTGGACGAACAATCACCAAAGTATCCTTATGTCTGGTCACGTCAGGTTTAGGCTAGGATAGGTAATATTTGGGTGTCAATGTATTCACCGGGCCACTGCAGGGAGCTCCTGATCTTTGAAGTAACTTCGGAAATATGACAAAAATGAGGATAAACAGAAATGAATGAAGAAAATAAAAAAGGACGAAAGACTGTGGCAAGTGTTGCATTTTTGTTGGCCAGCAGTACAATGCGTCCATTAGTCCTGGTTGCCTGATGGTAAACCAGGATCCCGACCCGCGGCCCTCAGGCAGGTGATCCACTATCAAAAGAACCACGGAAGCGAAATGCTGCCTGTTTTATAAAACAAGACGCAACATCTCCTTGTTCCGTCGGTCCACACGTCAGAGGGTAACGCGGTACAGTTGGGTGCAAACGCAACTGGTCCCACCAAACGCACACGCTTCTGAGGATCACAGTCAACAGATTGGCAAGGTCACAGGTTCTCAAGGCGGCAGCGAAGATGTTGTGCCGTGTAGCCAGGTAAAATTCTGCCGACGTTTCTGAGGTGCTTGCTGCCTCAGTCATCAGGGCGATTGGGTGTAATGGATAAGTACTCGTGTCTCTGATGATGGAGGCGGCAAGCACCTCTGAAACGTCGGTAAACAACTTACAGTCTACACGGCACAACATCCCAGGAGACAGCCTCACTTCAGTCAACAAAGTATTTCTATTAATATATTTGTTTCTGAAAACTTGGATATAATTATTAAAAATATATTAAAATTAGCCGTCAATCACAATATAATATTAATAAAAGATTAAAATATCATTTTACGTTCCCTATCGAGTACTCGATTTACAAATGGAACATACACTACATGTTTCGGCTATATATAGCCATCATCAGGTGTTATGTATTTAAACTTTTCACTGAATTACTGATTTTTAATAATTTTTAGTTTTCATTTTTTATGATGTTCTTGTCCTTTATATTGTTTCTTCATTCGTTGTATTATCACAGGTCACTAATATGTTTGTATTTCGTATTTTGTAGTGATGTCAATGTTTTGTATATGGACCAAGAAGTAATATCGTATCAGGTTTATGAGAGATCGGAGATGTACTGTACTGTATTGGATCGTGGCTGGTTACCGTAAAATGATATTTTAATCTTTTATTAATATTATATTGTGATTGACGGCTAATTTTAATATATTTTTAATACTATATAAATCACAATATGACGCATCTACAATATCTTGGATATAATTATTATGTGTCCTCAATACAAAGTAACAAGCAGGTCGGTTGATGCTGAAATTTTTAGTTTGAAAATATAACCCAAAAGGTACCCGTTGTCAGCATTTTGGAAATTTTGAACTCACGTCCCAAGCGGTAATATGTTCGATTATTTTCATAAACGTTAGGAGTTTAACAATTTAGATGTCAGGATGCTTGTACCTGGCATCGCATCATATGTATGGGGGGCTTGAGGGGGCAATACCAACATCACACAACAAACAGCATTACTCTCGCCAGAATGCCGACCCAACAACACGAATTCGCTGAAGCAGAATGGAGGACCTGGTGCTGTTGTCTTGGTATAAAATTCTGCTTTCACTTTTCAAAATGCCTTTCAATACAACCCTGAAATCATTGTCGCCTAAAGAAAGACCACGGCGTGTGAGTGACTACAGACTTCATCGTGTGGGTTCGATTCCTGACTCCTCTCGTTCCCATCGTCCATAATAGAACTGCAGCGAATTTATGAAACGATATAGGCTTATTAAGCGTTCACAATAAAAGATTTCGCCTCGATTTAAAGTGTGTGTGTATAAGAATACTGTAACCCCCAGATTAATCCATGTAGAGGTTAAACTGAACTTTATAAATCACTCAGAAAAGGTTGACTTTACAAAAACAACTTATGTACAGACACCCATAATTTTAAATATCCTTACAATTATGTATGTAATACAAGATTGACTGCAAACGATTCGAGCTCTCATATAAGAGCACTTTTCTTATAATAATTGTGGTTTTAGTTTTTGGTGTATTTTTCGAGACAGAAGGAGTTCTGCGGTCCATAAAACGGTTATTATAGTCCTGATTTAAAATATTTCCATCTTGGATTTAATCTTGAAATCAATGCAGTTTAAAATTTTCAATATTTCTCAGGTGTATAGAGCAGCAGCAAAATGTACTTAACTCCGATACCAAATTCCTCTCAGTATTAAAAAACATACGAAAAGCATTGGTTTATCCATTCTAATGAAGTATCTAACATGTCAGAACAAAATACAAGCGACCTTTTTGAAATATTACAGATTATTAACAAACTCTTTCCAGGTGTCGAGAGCAGTTACACTGGAGACACACAAAAATAGCAACACATTTCAATAATGAAGAAGTGCCTCGTACTGTTAATAATATAGTACACGAACACTTCAAACTGCCATTACAACAGGCAGATTAAAGCTTTTCTGTATAACACGAATAGAGAGAGGGGAGAAATACAAGCTACAGAAAACATGGAGACCGTCAGGCCGCGAAAAGAGAGGAGGTAGAACAGAGCATTAGGCCTACGAGTGTTCATTTTAAAGGCCTGTGCTCATCGGTCAGTAGGGTTCTGTAATCCAGACGAGTCTCCTGACTATCCCAATGAATAATTCTGCCAGACTTAAAACAGATACTGAATAAAAACTATGGGTGACGTTCCGATCGGTCAGCGAACTTGTAAAGCTGCTGGGATGATTGTTGGTTAATCCGCGGGAGATCAGAGATGCGACGGGTAAGTCGACGGCTGGGGGGGGGGGGGGGGGGGTGTCAGAGGGCAAATAAAAATAACGCAGCGCCGCATACAGCAGGATATATGGCAGAATACTCTCTCTGAACACCAAACGTTGCTGGAAATCCTTAATGACAGGAGTACAGTCACTGTCACAAACACATAAATATTCACGTTCGCATTTGCATGAAAATTGTGCGGGAACTTTCAGGAATCAGTCGCTGTTGTTTGTAACTGCGTGTGTCACGGGAACCTGAAGCGTTTGAGAGATTTGTCAAGGGATCAAATTATAATAACTCCCTTCAAAACTGTCAGTATCGGTGTACTGTGTCGTAATTCCCTGCGGACTTGTTGGCAGACGGCACCGTTTCGGAGGAACATGCTGCCTCTATCTTCAGTCCAAATGTTTCAAAGAAAGTCTGTAGAGAAATATAAGATATAAAACTTGTCTTATACCAAATACGCATTTCCTTAAGTCTTACCATTTCCGAGATAATTAAATAAAAAGCCTCACAAGTTTAGAGCCACTGGACTGATTCTGACCAAATTCTACATTTGTCTCCCATGAGTGTCGCGCTGTATGGAGCAGAGACTTGGACACTCAGGAAGAAGGAACAGAAATACCTGGAGAGTTTCGAAATGTGGTGTTGGAGAAGAATAGAGAAGATCAGGTGGACGGATCGAGTGACCAACGAAGAAGTATTGAGGAGAGTCAACGAGCAAAGAAACATTCTGCAGGCGATTACACGAAGGAAAGCTAACTGGCTGGGACATATTATGATAAGGAATGGGTTACTGAGTGATATCATCGAAGGCCAGGTTGAAGGAAAGCGAGGACTGGGAAGAAGACTGATACAGCTAACCGACGACCTTAAACAAGGAAAGAAGATGACGTTCCAGGAATTAAAGCGAGAAGCCGAGAATAGGGACAACTGGAGAGCTCTTTTTGGGCAGAGCAATGGACCTGTCGTAAGACAGAACACTTAATAATAATAATAATAATAATAATAACCTGTTTTAAAATATCTATAATATTATTATATTTAATTTTAAAAAGTTAGTATTCTCATATTAAACGTCTAGAAACAATGACAGAGCAAACCCCAACAAAATTTGTCGAGCTGTTCGAACATTTCCTATCATGTTTACATTACAATTTTCGTGCTTCGTTGCACTACGAACTTATCCGCAATGTTGAACTGAGCCCGAACCGATCACCTGCTACCGTTCGAGATGCCATTTTGTACAGGCCACAGAGCACGGCGTTTGTTCCACGTAACGTCAGCAGCAGTCTAGCATTAAAAGTCGGAATAATAAATGTCCTGAGAGGCAAAGCTCGTAAATACACACAGTCGTCAGTCATTCAAAAAACACCTCTACCTGACTCTTTCTGTTGCTTGTCGCGTGAATTGTTTTCGACACTCCCCATTAGTCCCCTGCTGCTTCCGCAGGTTTGGATTCACCTATGGCGGCTTCATACCCTCACCCCTTCGAATCCAGTAAAAAAAAAAAAAAAGCTTCATTTCTCTTGTGTTTTATTCTGCATATGCAGGGCGAACTGTTGCTGGCGAAGTGGACTTAGGGCGATGACAGGTCCACTCCCCCTCCCCCCCAACCCGCAGACAAAACGAAAGCAAATAAATATATGAAATGAGAGAGAAAATAAAAATGAATATAAAATATAGAAAGACCACTTCAATTTTCAACATAACGCCCTGCCAGGCCTGTAATATGTTTGTTGTTTGTCCCGGAAAAGGATTTTTCCTCTTGTGGTCTCCATATCAAAGATGTTGGTTAAGCCTACATTTCTAAGGAGTGAACTTGGTGACTCTGATCAGTACAAAATCGGGTCCTGTCGAAACAGTTTCGCTCCTATAAATTCCTCACGTCTATTCAAAATTCTGATGAATCTCTTTAATCTATTTGACTTCAGTGTTACCCCCTCCTTCCTGGTGCTTCTACTCTTTCATTCGCTTCCTTCCACCACTACACAAATTCAGCCCGATATTTTAGAGGGGTGAACACTCAGCACCTTTTTTACTCGTACGTAAACTCCGGGATTTTAAATTAAGATTAGGTTATAATTCCTTCGCATTCTTCATAATTTATCGTTCTAAAATTTGCATTCATTATTCATCCGGTGCCGCATAAATTCTGAGCTTAATATAGCGTAGTTAGGCTAACCAAAAAACACAAGCATCGCTAGGTTATTTCAGATTCTTCACAAAAACAACACAATCTAAAACAATTACGTAATATAAACGTGTAAGAAAATTGGAGTTAAGTATGATCTTAGACTAAGTTTCTCGCATCGTCCCTAAACAAAGAAGAAGAATTTGTGTGGACAGAAGTCTTTCTGAGTACGGTACAAAGTAACGGCTTCAACGTATCTTTTGTGCTTGTTTTCAATCTGTCTTTACGTCAGGCATCAGGGGTGGTGCTCCAGGTAGCAATTAGGAGCTGCACCAGACGGGATATGTCAAAACACTGGACACTAATTGAAGCTCGCGATTACACGCAGTAACTGCTGCCCCCTTGCTCGTAAGCACAGAAAGGGGCAGAGGACCCAGGAACACGACACAGGATCTATCTGGTCGTTACTAACTGCACGCGAAGGTCTGCCTTATAAGACTACAACTTCTAATCCCTCGATCAGGTTGTGGTGGGGGCATGTTCCTACTTTTAAATAGGCACGTTCACTGCACTGCGCCTCGTCCCGAGGCTCATAGGTCACTGTTGCATCCCCAGCTGCGCGATAAAGATGAGGAAGCCATTTTTATATAAAATGATACTTTGCATCTGTTACGTCATGCATGAGATAATTTATTTTGAATTTAGAGTGCACACATGGGGTAGGGGACAATATAACCCCCTAGTTCCGGAAATACGTCTTGGTGCCCAACTGACGCATGCGCGTAGCATGATGAGGATGTGATATTTTGTTGATGTGAAAGTGAGAATTACAGTTTTCCTGCTTCTGATGCGATGCTTGTAATTTGTGGACCCCCACATGATGGCTAACCCCCCCCCCCCCCCATTTCCTTTCTACTCCTAATTTTTAGTATACTCCATTTCGAAATGCGCCAACAGGTTTAATTTCGGGGCTCCAGATGCCACTAGTGTCCCACTAGTGGCTACTAATATATTTAATACGCTCTCAAAGACAGCAGACAAATGATAATAACCCATTTTTACATCAAAATATTAACACGTCATGAAACTTTACAATAAACAATTTAGTTGTATATGGTTACAAAAGGATAGGTTGCGTGTTAAGGAGGGATAATATTAAAATGGTTAGGGAATATCAGGGAAGTGAAGTGTATGTGAGATAAATCTATGCCCACAAAGTTCTGATAAATTAGAATCAAAATAGATCTTAGGGAAATAAGTTATGGGGATGGGAGGTGGATTGAACTGGCTAAGGACCGTGTTAAGTTGCGGGCTTCGGGTTCTGCTGCCAGAGAGTTGGGCAGTTCAGTTTTAAGGATCGTCGCTTCAAGGAGCGACAGACCAAGGACCACGTCTCCTTGCGGGCGGCTTGTCCCCTGCCGTTTTAAGCACGTGTTGTGTTAGCAACATGATAACAGTAAATTCCCTGGACGGAAAGAAATCCCCGATGTTGTAGCCACGGTTTTAAATTAATAAACATGTCCTGTGCACCGAGCTGGTCGATTGATAATATGATTCAGGGTGATGTGTATGACAGGTTGTGTGGGGACTCGAAACCGGTCCTGCTGCATGTATGAAATTAACGTGACGAATTCTTCTAACCTTCTCTTCCATCCAGTTCATTGTCGTTAAACGACTTTTCGTGAACACACACATCATCACTTCTGTTTCATAAAAGACAGGCGGATGGCTTGACGTCAGAATTAGCTTCTCTTCTCCATGTAAATGCTAAGATAATAAAAGCAAAATTTAAATTTTATTTCTGTTTCCCTCCACACTCTTATTTATTTACTTATATCTTATTATTACTTATTATATTTATTTACCAACTATAATAAAAAAAATGTAACGACTATGGCACATTGACAGTATTCAAATTCTGATAGTCTGCAGCTTTGAAAGACTTTCCCTGTCAGTATGGAATCTAAAGCTTCGTCCTAATGTACACCAAATGCCACTATCATAACTCATCCTGAGCCAGCTGAATCCATTCCACACACTCATTCCTTAAAACCCATTTTAACACCGAGTCCATTGTACCAAACCTACAGCAATCAAGAGTTACATTTTCCAATGTATTTTTCAGTATCTAAGTAGCTAAGGCATCAACCGAAATAATGGGTAGATGAACGGTTTATGATTAAACTATGTTCAAATTAATTCCATTCAGGTAGCCTACTTCAGTTCTGCTTCTTTGTCGTCTTCCTCAAATATTTCAAATGTTCTCTTTGTATCAAATTTGAGTCAACTGGCCTCTGACACAAAAATGGTGGCGTTAATATGCAATTAATATTTCTAAAGGCATGCCAGGAAAATTGTGGGGTGCTATGATTTAAACCTGCTAAGCTACAGTCAGCTTTTAAAGAAGGGCTCTGCTCCATGGAGTGTATAAACTGTCTTCTCCTTTCCATCGAGTCCTATGGGCGAAAAAATAAATTACGAAATATTTCGTTCCATTAAAATGTGTGTAATATAAATAGATATTTTAAATCTGCCATGAACATTAATAATTAAATTCTACAAAAATTATAACTTCGCGTAACATAATTTTTACGATAGAGAATCCAGGGCATTACAATTTTTTTTTAAAAAAATAGTTATTTTGACTACATACAGCGAATAAATGTTTGAAGTCAAGAACACCGTCTTTGACTGTCAGCATTAATATTCTAAAATTAAATTTACCTAGCAGAAACATAATTCTGAGACACGCTGTAGAAAATATTTCGAGTCCTTCATTTCAAACAGGTAAAGTTCGGCTTTGTAGCAAAAACCGGGACTAGAAATAAACTGTTAATTCAGGGCAAAGTGCATCCGAGTATTATTTGAGAATAACAGTTGAGCCCGTAGCTGCGCGCTGGCTCTGCTGCTGGGGCACAGACTGGAAACTGACCCCAGCGGAATCATCACGTCTTGCAACACGACTTATCTACTCCGCTGTCTACAAGAACAGTGATAGAAAAATTATTCCCACTGCATATTACAATAGTGGTAAAAAAAAAATAAGGACTATTGCAACTACAAGCATTTGCACAGATAAAATCCTGCGAAATGCGTGTGTCATCGGTGTTGCATCTTCAGATTCTACGTCTTCAGCCAGAGAGAGATGGTTGTCAAATAGCAGTTCAGATTAATAACAAGTAAAGCAAACAAAAGAATTCTATATATTTAATATATTTATTTTGTACAGTCTATACACAAACGTTTGAAGTTTATTGGTGTAAAAAAAAATTTTATAATATTAAAACATTTTGTTGTGTAAAATATTATATTAGCGCTCTTAATCGTAAATACGATTTTACATTATATTTTTTAGCGCTTTTATTAAAACGACATGTTTCGACGGGTAATACCGTCGTCTTCAGGTTTTTATCAATTTAAAATATTTTAAAAACTATTAGATATTTGATGCAATATATTATAATGATCCGTAGTTCTGTTTGTAGCTTTCCATTTTCATGGTAAGTTGCTTATTGTAGTCAGACGTTATATTTATCTGTGGAATTAATGTTTAATTATTTTCTTGGAATGAGTATGAATTAACATATGAAATAAATAAATAATCGTATAAATATGTATTAAGAATAGTAAACGAGGAACATACCAAGAGATGTTGTGTAGAGTAACGTGCGTCTGACGGCTGGTAAAGAGAATCTGTGTCTGGTGTATGTATGTTGTTTGAGGGTTATTTATATATAAGTGAAAGTTGTTTCATGGGGTAGGGTCAAGGAACTGTATGACGTTGAAGATGGGATTGTGTATAGACTGTACAAAATAAATATATTTAATCAAACACAAACATGACGCATATAAGATACAAAAAGAATTCTAATTGTTTGTTACGTAATACAGACAGGAACAAACTGAGACTTTTGAGAAGTCCGGGCAAGATTATTGATATTAAAATATTTTTCTCGTCATGGGGTGAAAATTAAACTGTACTTCATTACACACGGCCGCTGTGTTTTTGATGGAAGTTTTATCTCTCATTTCTAGTCACAAAATGCAATACGGACTGCGACCACCAAACCACTGCCTGGATTGAAGCCTAACAATTGCAATGAGACCGACAGCCCTCCATGAACATGCTATACCGCCTTTCATTCTTAACACAGAATACTACATTGCATTTACATTCGTTTCAGATATTATTCCAAATTGGTAAATGAATGATTATAGCCCAATATATTGGTGCCTACGTTAGCTTAATAAAAGTAGACTAAATATACGTCATTTCATTAAATCGAATAAAAAAATTGGGATGAAAATAAAGTTAGGAGATTAATCACCAATTTTGAGTACACGTAATTTTTAAATAATAATTACAAAGTTTCAGTTCAAATTATTCTCAACAGACGAGGCACGGAGATCTGTACTCAGCTTCCGACGTATCTTTGGGATTTAACATCACTTATCCATCTCTGTGTCTTGGCTTAGCCCTCCTGCTTCGCAAGAGCCAGTGCCGAGGTTTCAAACCTTAACTGACCTCCCTCCTTGTTTTACTCAGACCCTGCTGACAACTGTAGTGATAATACCTCGACTCTTCTGGCCCTATTCGTAACCTCATGGGTTGTGAGTGATGGAGAAGGCTACTTAGACAAAGGGATTAAATGACCTTGCCCGTTTCCTTCCGTATACTCCACCATTCACTCTTCACAGTAAGACGTAACCTACTTTGCTTCACGGAATCAGATAAACCGTGATATGTGACTAACTACAAAATGGCTTTCCGGGGTTTGAACCCCATCAGTGACGCTGAGAACTTTCTCTCCACCACGACGTCCAAACCAACTATACTGGTGTCATCACATAGCCGCTTTGCGTTTTCCGCCCGGGGGGGCACAGCGCCCGAAGCGTAAAGCCAGTAGCCAACCTGTATATCTACAGACTCTTCTCGCTACGTCCCACACACGTCGTCGTGGCTTTGTGCTTATGCGTAAGCCCTCACTTTTACATTGTAGATGTTAAGTGTGAGAGTCGGCATAGTATGAGGAACCCCGCAGAGAAATGTGATGGTTCGCCTGGCGGGTAGGCAAACCTTGTGTCAAATTCAGCCTTGCACATTGCAACGGACACTACTGCATCCCCCAACCCTCGAGAGCCACTCATAATAAATACGTTCCGAGGGGTGAGACTGGCCTCTCTGAACAGTCTCACAGGCACGCAGGCGTTCGAACGTCTTTTAGGCGGCGTTGAGCCAGAGAATCAGGTGCCGGTACTTACCTTGCATCTGCTCAGACTGACAGAGCTGTTAATTCCATAACGCCCACAACATATTTTGTTCGAAAACCTATACAGACGTATGTGGGAAGATAATATTTAACTGGTAATTAGAGAACTCGTGCGTTATGTTTGTAGGCTGTCAGTTGGCTCAGGAGGACATGGACCAGCGATGGGCTCTTTTGACCACGGAACTAAAACTTTGATTGATTCCTTAAAAGGCGACTGATTTCTTGATGAGTTGGACGACGAACAAACTGCCAAGAGAAATTTCGCTCCATGGGGTTAGTTCTGCATTAACTAATCTTCAGCAGCAATTACGGGCAGAACTTAACTTTCGCAGTCCAACTTGCTTCACAGCAGAGGTTCCCCGCTGTAAATAAGCCAGAAATAAATGCACCCATGCCATTCCTCTAAGATTCCTTAAAATTCTAAATATATTGGAGGTGCTGGTGGGGTTGAAAATTTCACCCCAACGCAGTAATCGAGATGGACAGCGGATATTTTCTCTTACGAGGGGTTATAACAGAGCTTCCTCCTGTTACCTCCCCCACCCCACACACACCCGCCCAACTACCACAGCCTGTACACGCTCAAGTCAACTTAATTACACTTCGTCAGTTTGTTCTGACAGTTGCAATTTAAAACGGAAGACTGGCAGGTTAGTTCAGTGTTACCGTCAGCAACCGATTATGCAGAGGGCAACACTAACACTGTGTTCAAGACGCACTTGCAGTAGCATATCCTTTCGAAACACGTTCTTTGCTATGCTGCATGCCACATAACCACTGATCCTTCATTAAATACTGATTAGTATACATTTAGGGTGTTGAGGAACGTAACCTTGAACTTTAAAGTGCTGAAAACAAACACGCAACACTTTGAAAACGGCGTGTTTCTGAAATGCTAACCGGTTGCAGTTCATCAAGTCAATATATAATTCGTATATTTCTGTCTGATCTACTTTATCCCTCTCTTGCCTTTGTACCACATTCTAAAAGTAAAAGGATCTGACAAAACACACACCTACCAATTGAATAAAAATTTACTTGGATATTATCCATCGTCTAGTAATAAAACGTAAAAAACGTAAAACGACGTTTCGGAGATGGGGCTCTATCTCCGTCTTCAGGTTCCTACTCAGTTGGGCCCACTAGATAAAGCTAATCCCTATCTCCGGTCCGGAGATAGGGATTAGCTCTATCTAGTGGGCCCAACTGTGTAGGAACCTGAAGACGGAGATAGAGTCCCATCTCCGAAACGTCGTTTTTACGTTTTATATTTACTAGACGATGGATAATATCCAAGAGGTCCGGAGATAGGGATTAGCTCTATCTAGTGGGCCCAACTGTGTAGGAACCGGAAGACGGAGATAGAGTCCCATCTCCGAAACGTCGTTTTACGTTTTATATTTACTAGACGATGGATAATATCCAAGAGGTCCGGAGATAGGGATTAGCTCTATCTAGTGGGCCCAACTGTGTAGGAACCTGAAGACGGAGATAGAGTCCCATCTCCGAAACGTCGTTTTACGTTTTATATTTACTAGACGATGGATAATATCCAAGAGGTCCGGAGATAGGGATTAGCTCTATCTAGTGGGCCCAACTGTGTAGGAACCGGAAGACGGAGATAGAGTCCCATCTCCGAAACGTCGTTTTATATTTACTAGACGATGGATAATATCCAAGAAAATTTTTATTCAATTGACTCTTCACCATCGTCAAGAAGTTTTAGATTTGACACACCTACCACTTCCGTTCCACTATTTTCCACTATGACGCAGTATATGTACAGAGATCGCTTTATGCATTAAGGGCTGAAATCAATTAAACTTGTCATGCTGCATTTTACCTGCATTCGTAAAGTAGGCGAGCTGGTCACCATGATTCATCAGCGTGGTACAGGAGAAGCTGTTAATCCGACAGACCCCTGAGTAACCCAGGGGAGATCAATTTCCAATCCATTATTACTGTTTTGTGAAACGGAATGGGCTGTTTTGTTGTGTGCCGATAGTAATAGTAAATGTGAGCGTACAACCGCCCGTCAGATACATTTAAATCCGCACAGCCAATAAGATATTATAAAATAAAACATTATATAGTATTCAGTCCAGCGCAAAACACACGCTCTGTACAGCGAGTAAATCCAAGTTACATTTTTACACTGTAACATTTTAATACCTGGATTTATATGCCTGAACAGCTTTGTGGATGAAACGCTGAAGATAATGTAGTTCAGACGGCATATTCAACAGGAATTGTAAAAAAAAAGTGATTCTGATACAAGAATAAGAAGATTGTAAGATGGCAAAAAAAACCAATATTATAATGTTTCGCTCTACAACAAATATGGAATAATTTTTGAGTGCAAATCCTTTAAAAGTAAAAGAATATTTAGTCTTCAAGAGAAAATTGTTAGAATACAGCTAAAACCAAAAACATGCGTTCACAAACTCAACTGTGGTCATCATTAACGATAGAAATAAACATATTTCATAGACCACTAGCCAGACTTTCATGTTTTTAGATAGCCGTTTACTTTCCTAACATCAAAATATCCAAGAGCACGCGGTGTGAAATCTCAAAAGAATAGGATCGGTAGGCAGATCATAAACAAATGTTTAATATATTTATTTTGTACAGTCTATACACAAACGTTTGAAGTTTATTGGTGTTGTAAAAAATTATATAATATTAAAACATTTTATTGTGTAAAATATTATATTAGCGCTCTTAATCGTAAATACGATTTTACATCGTATTTACGATTAAGAGCGCTAATATAATATTTTACACAATAAAATGTTTTAATATTATATAAATTTTTACAACACCAATAAACTTCAAACGTTTGTGTATAGACTGTACAAAATAAATATATTTAATCAAACACAAACATGACGCATATAAGATACAAAATGTTTAATATGTTTGTCCCCAGGTAGGATAATCCCTCCCCCTTACAAATTCGCACAACACACTGCAGTTACTGCATAGGCGACTCCATGATGCCCTCTCGTATTCGGAATAGTAATAATAATAATAATAAAATTATAACCTTCCACGTGTGACAATAATCCTCAAAATTCAAGAAATGCAAAACCTAAAAAATTCTGTGGATCATGACAATTGTTAGACAGACAAACGGGGCAGCGATTTCTCTGATATTTATATAAACCATAAAAAAAAACTTAACAGCGTTACCATGACAACAGCTCTAATGGTCTGTCATGTATAAGACACAAATAGAGTCTACCATAAACCGTATCCTATACACAGGTTCACGTGAGGATTGGTGCTGGCTGGTTCTGTGATCGCTTCTGGAGCAGAGAAAAAGGTTGGAGCGTTTACGCTATCTGTAAGTATTACGAAACCATCCTAAATCTCCGAGTGAGTACAGCTACCATCATCTCTCCTAAAACCTGATCACATCACGCAGGCTGTAAATCATTCGCACAACATATTTAGTTTAGAAAAACACGTTCACACCCATTGTGCAACCGGATGACATTCCCAGGCAATGGACAGGGTCATATGAAAATTATAATAAAGCCGAAAAGTGCATCGTATCTCAAATATGTTGGTTATTGAATTTTTGCATCAATTCCTCTTTATAATTGTTACATTCCATCGGCGCAAAATTTAGGGTTACATGGCAACACTGCAGCTGTGGTCAGTGCATCAATACGAGATCATGTTATTTGTTCCGACAAAAAATATGACGACACTCAAAAACTAAAAATATGATCCGATATCCGACAAAGCCGCGTCCATTTTGTTTACACTCACGCCGTGACAGATATTTGTAAGTACATTTAGAGTATCTCAGTGTCACAAAATATCTATGATTAGTACAGTGCTGCCACACTTAAAACAATTAGCTGCTAGCCAGTAAACTTCATCTTATTTTGTTCTTCGTCGTTCGTTTAGAAATTGTCCTACGCAAATTCATCAAAATAAGAAAACTAGTTTAAAATAGAAGAAAGCTCTACGGCTGACTACATTTAAATTCTATAAAATACTCAATATATCAATAATGTCCAAATTTTCCAAAACAGGTTCTTTTGGAAAATAGTAAAAATCAAAAGGGAGGAGGACAGTATAGTTGTTTAAAAAATTGCCGCATTCCCTTACTGTATACAGCAGAACCTTGGACATGGACCAAGCAGATATTAGCAGACTAAAGGCAGAAGACAATGATATCTGAAACTTCGCCATTTGTTAATAAAACACACTTAAACAATTTTCAAATTCCTGAAGAAATTCTACCAAAACTTAACAGCAAAGGGAAGAGGGTCCAAAATAAGGCAGTAGTTGGTTAGTTAGTTAGTTAGTTAGTTAGTTAATTAGTTAGTTAGTTAGTTAATTAGTTAGATAGTTAGATAGATAGATAGATAGATAGATAGATAGATAGATAGATAGATAGATAGATAGATAGATAGATAGATAGATAGATAGATAGATAGATAGATAGATAGATAGATAGATAGATAGATAGATAGATAGATAGATAGATAGATAGATAGAAAGAAAGATAGAAAGATAGTTAGTTAGTTAATTAGTTAGTTAGTTAGTTAGATAGTTAGTTAGTTAGTTAGTTAGTTAGTTAGTTAGTTAGTTAGTTAGTTACGTGACCTAGCACGAAAAGGTCAGTTTCTCTTCGTCAACTTGTCCACACCTGCTGTAGGAACCTAACCAACTCCTCACTCACCGCCTACAGGTACCAAAGACTCGATCCTCAAGGTTAAAGCGACCTGATCTTGAAGCTGACCATTCACTTAGTACACATGTCGCAAGAAGTTGTATAAACATTTTAGTACGGAATGCTAACCTTGTTATCGATGTCCGTGCGTTGTGTTCATGAGGGGAACCTGATGTGGCCTACACTCGGCAGATGGCACTGCAGTATCTAATTCACCAAGTGGCAATGTTGACGCACGTAACAGTTTAATTTATTAAAATGCCTCTATTCCATTCACTGAATGTGTATATATCTTTTTGTAACACTCTGTAGTGTCTGAGATTAAGGTAAAGAGGGGTAAGTGTGCGCATGGAACGTAAGTTCTACGCTCACCATTGCACATTCACATGGCCACAGCGTTCATATTCCCACGCATTTATTTGTCACAGTAAAGTCGCTTCTCTCCATGTGCCCTGATAAGCTTTTCAGTACACCAGACATTACCGATGGATGTATTTTGAATCTGAAGGGCTGCAAAGCATCGTGATGGATGCCATCAATATGATATCTGCATATTCATAGTGGCATCAGTGGTGGGGAGGCGCCGATAATTCACAAAACAACCAAAAACTTTACCAACACCGCGCATCAAAAAAGATATAAAAAAAATCCACTCACTGCACCCCCATCTATACACTTCCATTCCCGGCTAACAGTGTATCAATCACCCCTACCTCACCTCCCTACAATAACCCACCGCAATATCTGACTTTTGAACCACTACAACCAAACGCTACCAGCATTTTGAGTCCAGTGATCAAACCACATTCCATACATAGTTGACAAGTACAATCAAAACTACAGCCGAGCTAGTTCTCTTTTCAAATCTCTCTTTTTTATCTGCCACAGAAATGCGGGTTACTATGGTATGAAGGCTTTACTCCAAAACCAGAGGGTAGCAGCGTAGATGAAACTGTAACACAAGTGGGGTGATAGGGGGTTGGAACACACCAAATGGATAAAAAAATCAACATAGCATCCAAAAACCACCATAGAGGCATTTTATTAGTTAGTAATGAGCGGACATCAATTTTAAGCTTTGGCTGGAAGTCTAAACCAAACCAAACTACCCTCAGCGCCACTCCGTGTGTGGGGGTTGCAGTGAAAGTGATGTTGGGACAGCTACACCGGTTGGGGGTGGATCGAGTATGCTTGTGTGATGTGTAAATAAAGCATATAGGCCAACAATGTGTGACGTAAAATAGTATTGTTGCGTTGGAACACACGATCATAGCATGAATAACAGCAAGGAGATGGCACGAAGTCGGCACGCGGCTTTCGATCTGAATCGAGACAAAATGCATTGCATATATTTTTTAACACCCTATGACATACGCAGAAAATCTCCAATCCTACTCGAAGCCTATAATTGTCCGTGTTATGATGTACAGAGTAGATATAAAAACGCCTTGCGACCCCCCCCCCCCCCCCCAAATAATGGTTATCGCTAAGACCGACACACAGAGTTCCTCGTTCATCGCAATTTTACAGTAGCAAGTAATATCTATTATATTGTATATATTAACGTCAGCACAAATCTATGTGTTTTATTAAACACATACAACAAATACAAAAAAAAAAGTTTCTATCCAAAGAAACATTACAGCCAACCATTTCCTGACGCTTCATAGAATATCCCACAGGAAGAAACTTTTAAAACTTATTATGACTGGGTTAGGAAGCCCAAAATGCCAATGCTTACCCCCCCCCCCTCCTCCGCCACTTGGCACTTGTAGGAATGCAAGTGTTCTTCACACCTCGCGTCACGATCGATAGGTCGATCGCTGCCTTAATTACCCCGCGTCCGATATCACAGTCTGTCTCCCCCCACAAAACACGTGTTAACGGGTGCACTACACCCACGCATTGCAAATATTAACGATAAAAGAACTCATTATGAAGCATTACCAGTTAATAAATAGCCAAATAATTGTAACCTATTTAACAGTAGGCCAACACCAAAACCTAAAATATAGTCCTGCCTGTAAGTCTCGAGATGCCGATAACAGAATACCTAGGTTTTGGAAGTCAACTGTTTGGTTACTCTATCGAAAACTCTTGCCAAAAATTACTTCCAACTATGATATTGGAAGAGATACAGGAGTCACGAAGTTGAGGCTTACGCTCGACTCGAGCGTCACAAACCTAAAAGATCCAGCTGGCTAGCGATGTATAGAAGCACGTAGGAGACTGGCAATAAAGCTACGGGCCTGTACTCAGAGTCACGCTCCGGCCGAATGTACCACTTGGAACATCTAGGCGCAGACAGAATAGTAGGCCAAATAACTTATTGTACTAAATCTTACTGAGAACGTATAAGGAAATAGGTTGGATTCATCTGGCTCAGGACCGGTACGAGAGTCGGGCTGATGTGAACTAGCTAAGCGACTAGCAGCGTCTTCAAAACGGCTGTGCTCCACTGAATATCCGAATTTTAGAGTGGCACCAAGCGATGTGACCCAGTCTGGACTCGTTCACGCGATTCGTACCTCAAACGCTTGTAAGGCAGTGAGCAGCAAACGGGTTCATTGCCATTATGGTTAAGTAAGATGTATCTGTGTAGTTTAAATCAGTTGGCGTCACAGCTGATGGCTTGTTCAATGTTTCACCAGACACGAAGCAACCGATTAGCTGGCCGTCTCGATGCCAGATTTGCGAACGTGTTTCGTCATTCAAATTAATGTGAGTCCTGTACAGTCAGTTCCGAAACCTAAGCCAGCGTCCGATGACCTAACTGCAGTCAAGTCCCAAATCATGATCACTGTTCATTGGTCCTAAGAAGCACCAACACAGGGCTAGCCCTTTTAATACTAAGGACAAAACGTCTCTGGAACAGACATTACAACTCGGAAAACCTTTGGAATATAATACAATGCTGGTTTCTTATGTAACCAAAGGCAAAAGTTATTCTGTTGTAGTACACTTATCTTTCAAATGCAGCTTTAATATTTGTATAAAAAAATTAACCTTGACACTCATTAGTCATTTGACGAAAATACACTTCACAGAAGTTTTTTTTTTAAAACTTCCTTTGTTACAACTAAGAAGATAGTAAAATGATAAATTTAAAATGTAGCCTATCGAGAATAGCCGTAAAAACTTGAGAAAGTGTTGCGAATATTCTGGAAGGAGTTAAATGTGGTAAGTCACGAACAGGTAACTCTGGACGCAAACTGCTAAGCAACGCCAATCATCTCCTGCGCCTAGCAACAGCGCCCACAGAATGATAGTTGGCGAGTGTATGAACAATAACGCCGCTGGAAATCGAGGAAGGGACTGAATTTTGTGGGGGGTGTATAAAGAATATAACAGGGGTGGGATTTATTTGTTTTGGGGTGAATATTAATGCTGACTGCTTTTATGGTAACAGAAGAAAGGGGAAACATCAACCTCAAGGGATGGATCATGACGTCACCAACAGCATGACATCGTCTGCAAGTGGCGCCAACTACGTGTCGTTTTCGAAAAACGAATTACGTGATCAATATTACACATATCCATAGCTTTAACTTATTACTTTTTTCAGACTTCATTCTGATGTCTTCCACATATTGAAATATCTCGATGTTACTGCAGTGTGAATGTATTTGCCTGCCTCATTCTTCTTGTCTTAAACAACGGAGGTCTAAGGGAAGGTTACCAATGCGCATGCTCTGCTTCGTTGTGTGCGCAGAGTGGGTACTGCGCAGGTGTAAAAACGGAGCGAACACCGCTGCACAGAATATTATTTCATCGGTTGGTTACCTGCTTTGAACCATCCATTTAATAATATCCTACAATCCACGTCAAGGTGACAATCTATTTTTTTTAAGTTTTCCGACCAAACTTGCCTGGGGCTTATGCATCTCAAATCTCCCTATTTTTAAGACGTCTTTGTCATGGGAAATTAAAAAAAAAATGTAACTTAGTGGTAGCAAACATTTCTCGTATTTAATCTACTCGCGATATCAAGCCACGTCTGAAACAAATTGAACCGATTCTGTTCTAAATTTCTCGCGGAACAGATAAACTGGCTAATGCAATCTGGGAATAAGCCATGCTTATTAAACCCCTGTGTCACTAAACGACATTAAGACAGAGCCTTGTGACTGGTGCATAATAATTGCTATTACCTTATCGAATGACCGTTTTTACTTGGCTGTTAGGGAAACAGCAGACAGCGTAGTCTTGTCAGATCAGATGTTTTTATTGGTCCTCTAACTGAGGGTAGATTACAGCACGTGAAATTACTCCAGCCTAAGACGGGAATTATGGGAAATCTCATCATTTTGCGGAGAACCTCTTATCCCATCTGTTTATGTGCTGTTTTACTATGCACGTTGGGCCTACATTGAATTTGTATTAGACTGCAGGAAGCTGAGTTGCGCAGAACCAAAGGCGCACTTTAACATCTACTACTGGAAGGCACCAACAGAATAATATTGAGGAGGGTTGGAGAAGAAGATGAGAAACAAATATGGATGTTGATGATGGAAGAGAAAGGGTGTGTTTAAAAGATAAAAAGAAGAAAGTGATGTTCCAAATGTAAATCGAATGTTTCGATAAGGAGCATAACATGGTATTTAAATTATCTTAATTTTAAATTTTAAATTTTAAATTGTGATTAGACGGACAAGATTAATTAATTATATTTTCACAATATGACGCAAATCTATCATCTTAAGAAAGAAGAAAGTGAAAGTGGACAGAGTGATGAAAGTTGAAAAAAAAAAAAAAAAAGGATGAAGATGGTGGATTCCGAAATGCATTTCCTGAGCTCCATCCTTCGTGGGGTCCAAGAGCGGATCTTTGCCACGCAGAAACTCTCGCGTTGATGACGAATAAGTTCCAAGCCATTCATTTAAAGGGATCGTAAAGAAAGCCTGTTGATATAAGTCAGGGGTTCAAGCGGGGGGGGGGGGGGGGGGGAAATGGAAGGGAGGTCCTCATTTCTGTTCTTGGCTGCTCCCACTCCAAAAGTCGTCTTCTTTCGTCCAACCGGATACCAACACCACCAGTAGGCCAGGCTTAGTTGCTGGGTAGGCCGCAAAACTCCGGCGGCGGCTAGGACGCTAACCACGACGCTACGGATTGGAGCTGATGCACGCGGGGGGAGGGGCGGAGGAGAGGGACGCAGGGTGGGGGGGGGAGAATAGGGAGGCGACACTCCGCCGTCTCTTTTCTGCAGCCCGCATTATAAAACGGGTTTTTCAGTCACAGGGGCCGGCTGTGAAAGAAGGGGCGTCTGTGTGTGGGATACTGACGAAGGAAAAAGTCGACCTTCCATCGTTCGGTCCACCCTGTGAGTGACGGCTGCCTGGCTGGGCGCAGTCCTTGCCGAGTCGTTTAGCTCTGCGGGAGTGTTCGCGTCTACTCGACGAGAAAACAAAAAAATAAAACGTTTCCACACAACTTCGTACAGCGAAAGTGTTAAGAAAAGTTACGTCCTGTGACAGCTCTTCAACACGAATTGTTGCAGCTTTGCGTCTCGTAGACCATTCTGATCCAGAACGACATCAAACTTCTCTGAAGAAGTTGAATCAAAGGGGGTTACCGCTCCGACTACAAACACTGCGTTTATACGGTACGTTATATTCGGCAAAGTTCGGGTACAGTCGGTGAGGGAAGGGTGAAGGAAGCAGAAGAAGAAGAAGGGGTGAAGAAGAGAGACGGAGAATTATATGTGCGAGTGTGGCGGAGCCAAGCGTCGTGACGGTTGCACCCCGGACGCCTCGCCCCTGTGGTAGCAGCAGCGTGACGTTGAGGTGAGGTCTTCTCAGCGTGGCGGAGCGCCACAAACGCACCCCCCTCCCCTCCGCCGCCACCCCAGTTTCCACACTTCGACGTCGTCCCCACCCCTTCGTCAATCTGTCTCACAATATATAGATATATTTTTTTTCCCCACAACTCTTGGAAGTTCAGTACATGGACTGCGCGCATGGTAAGGTCGTGTTCCGATGGAATCGCAGTTTTTCTAAAATCTGCCGCCCACACAAACACACGTACACGCCAGTGAAACTTTTGTTCAGGGGTGGTTAATGCAAGTGATCGCTCTGAAACATCCTACAAACGTGTCACAATTTGACACGCTGATTTGGAACAAAAGAATATTCCGGCAATTAACCTACCACCTGTTCGGTTCAAGAAGACTATACATAAGTGATTATGTTCTGTGAGTGGAAAAAAAAAATGTTTACTTCGACAAGTTCCAGAAGATGTGTTAAAACTCGAAAATAACTTGACATTAAAAATCTTTCTAGGAGATTAATAATTAAAGTGTTTAAATTCGCCAGAACCCCTTAGAAAATACGAACTATCTACTTATTGTGAATATAATTCTTTCTGTAACCACAGTGGAGTCTCCTTTCCTCAATGCATCTACCATCCCCTTACGATTTGGACGTTCATCATCACTCAAGTTCAACAACATTCAATAAAATTAAGAACATTGTCGTCTGTGCCAAGTCCGGGGAAGGACAGAAATCTTCGCCGGCGATGTCAGGCTCTGTTCCCGCGAGTTCGGGCGAGCCTTCTCCGGCAACAACAACTGTTCCTGGTACCGAATGGCTTCACGAAGCCCTTCAAGAATACCACGGCGAGCTGGTTCAGACGGGCAGTCCAGCCGTTCTGTGTTCGGCCCTACCTTCACACTGGCGGTCCAACAAGTCCCTACCAGTCGCCTTCAAAGTGGTTGCGCTGGACGACATAATGGACGGAACATTAGTGACTGTTAAAGCTGGTAATGATGAAAATTTCTGTGGTGAACTCAGAAACTGCACGGCGGTCATGAAGAACCAGGTGGCCAAGTTTAATGACCTCAGGTTCGTCGGCAGGAGTGGCAGAGGTGAGTCCTCTTTGTTTCTTTACTTTTTTGTCATCTTTAGCCTCGGGGTCTGTGTTTAAAAATCCCGTATTTAATTAAGACAATATCAAACAACGTGGTTATAACATTCATAGAGGATGAAACGGTTTAGGAATATCAACTCAAGTGAGTTACAGGCTATGGAGAGGCTCTCTATTGCAGACAGACCTTGCAATTTTAAAATAACACCAGTTTAAATGGCGATCGGATTTTTCTGGTCCAGGATAGAGAACGGTGGAGGGCTTTGGTTAATTCGGTGATGAACCTTCGGGTTCACTAAGCCACCTAGTTAGTTTATCACTTTAAATGCTTTCCAGAGTAATAACTTAAAAACCCTTAAGCCGGAAACCTGTTTTGTACAGATTTTCAGGTATCCATCCCTCTAGAATGTTAGTGAAAAACAGGCATATCCTATATATTAATTAGAAAGTGTCCTACATTATAACTAGGACAGCAATGTTAATTTAACAACACAAAAGTTAAGCCTAGGATTTAGCTAATTTGATAAAGTATGTTTTAACAGATGAAACAACCACTAATATACCATAAAATTTCTTATAAATGCGATCATCCGCGGATAACATACTTTTTCCCAGTCAAGGCCTAAAATGCGTCAAATATGACTAAATTAAATATATCACCTAATTTTCTTGACTATCATACGAATTAAAGTCTGAATATAATTAACCAGCAAGCGTATAGACAATAATAATCGATTTCATATAGGATTATCAAGGGAATTTGAATCAGCGAAAGTCGATATGTTGTCGAAAAGTTGCTTTTGAAGAAATGTTAAAATAACCTGACTTTGTGGTATGGACCAGTAGTTTAAATTTCTCACAACTGGCGATCCATAAAGTTTCACATTGTACCTTTTTACTGATTTAATTCGTAAACCGCCCACAGTAAGCAAAGTACCATTGGATTGAAGAGAGGATGATGACTGTTTCGAAGACCAGTCTCTAAAAAGTCAACAGAGTACTGGAAAAAATATTAAGTTTTAATCTTGTAAATTCATAAGGTGCTAACGGGCCCCAGATATTAAGCTATTATCGGCCCAATTACGTTCGTAACAGCAGATTACTGCCCTAACGAAAGTTGGTGCACGAGAATATCGCATATTGACACCAGCAGACCTCTAAAAAGTAGGTCTAAATAATAAAATACAAAATAAAACGGTTTAAGTTAGGCCTACAGGTGAAGTATAAAATGTTCAAAATTTCCAATCTAATAGGCCTAAATTTTAAAAAGTAACTCGGTTAAATATGAGCACAAATCGAAATTCATTACCAGGTCTCACACAGCCACTTAATTTCCCTATTTAAACCTCTTTCGTTGTTTATATGCGGTTTACTTATGGGCTACGTCGCGACCCGTTATTGGTTCACTCCCCATACTTAGCAGACCACAGTTTTTTAATATTGCGGTAATCTTTTTAAATGTGTGGTTATGAGCTTGTAGATGGGCTGGTGCTGAACAATCTAATTAAACAAATTAAAAAGAAATAGAAATTGCTATGCTCTGTCTCGACAGTGATAAGATGCCTAATGCTTGCAGCAAAGAAGCATGTCAAATGAAGTTGAAACATTCATTACAGCTTTGTTCAGACAACAAAAGTGAGAATAATGAACCTAAGAGAAACGACGATGATAGAGGAAAAGACAATTACTAACTAAAAGCTGTTGAAAAAATTCCAAGTATTTTATGCAACCTAAATGTTCATTAAGTTATGATTACCGTGCTCACAAAAGCCCGACACTGAGTCAGCTGATCTAAGTCTGTACCCATACTCTGTACGTGTTTCTTTAAGTTGAGTTTAATAGGTCCTATTATCCTCTTATCCACACCTAGTTCTCCCTCTCAGGTCTACATAGGGTCCATGTAGGGTTTGGGGCTCATTTATAATTCACTTAAATGGGTATATACGTGTTAAGACAAAACATGCTAAAATTAAATATGTTCTTATTAACCGATTAATCGCTTAATTAAACAAATAATCGACCTAAAAGCCAGTAATGCCATTCGAATTCTCACCACAAAATTTTTTTTTGTGAATTTTCCCAGTTCCTCCAGGCAGATACTATGACAGAACCTTTAAATACACTACAACCACTTCCATCCCCTTCATTTTCAGCACTGGCATTAGCTAACGAAATATTCGATGCTATGTAACCTAAGAAACTGACAGGCGTCGATCAATTGATGTTGGCATTCGAGAGCGCGACTTTTTATACCCCTGATTTAAAACTTAATGTCCGAGGAAGTCCGAAAAATTTGCGTCCGGTCCTGTAAATAAGGAACATGTTTTTGTTTTGTTAAATTCTACTGAACTATACTTGGTTATTCTTTTTAAAAAATGATTATAAATCATGTTGTATCTTAATTCAACATGATAAAAATGCAATCGGTCTACAAAAATATGGTGATTCGCAAATATCGCATATCATAGGTTATGTAATGAGCATTATCATCACGAACTATGCAGGAGTTAATGAGGACCTACACGACATGTAAAATATTTATTCTGAATCCAAAATTTCAGTGTCTCACTAAGAACTTGGGGCTGTATACATTAACACAAATCGCATGGATTTCAAGAAACGCCTATTGCGTGAATAAAGGAACCGATCCTATTGAAGCTATATGAGAACTCTCCCCCAAACGCCTACATTTTCGGGCAATAACAGGGCAAGAGATCTAATATGTGACGTTAAAGAAGAAGAAGAATATTTCAACTTGCGTAATTAGATTAATCAAATCTAAAAAAATTGTCCTACAGTCCAAGAATACGGTAGCCTACAGTCTGTGCAAACATTTTAAAGACCAGCACACTTAGAGATAACAGAATTAAAGGTCGGAAATATAATTATCATAAATGGTATATCGAAATTCTTTTTTCTCTTTCCTTAAACACGTGCCTTGCCTACCAGAACGGCTGCCTTGTGTAATTTTCGAACGTTTTAGAATATGAAATAAATAAATTTTCAATCAGTGAGGTAATAGACCAATGTAATACTTGGATCGCTTTTACACCAAGTTCCAAGTGCTGCGTGTCCGTACGAAAGGCACATTCCCCATTGGTCAAATGCCGCACATGAAAGGACACCATTTCTTGGTAGCAAACTGAAGTCACCCATCGCATTCGCTGATGATGGAGACGGAGAGTGTCTCTAAAACGTTGGACTACGATTTCATTTTGATGCGGCCTGTCGCCCGAGAATATTTTACTGGACCAATGTAATATGACTAACCCATAATGTAAAATCTCACGTTTGCACGGCTGCATAATAAATGTTTCCTGGCTGCCAGCCGTGTCAGATGGTTTAATGGAGAAAACACCAGCTTTTACGAAGTTCAGAACCCTGAAGATGAGGACGAAGAAGGTTCTCGAAACGTTGGTATTTTCTCCATTAAACCAACTGACAGCCCTAGAAGAATTTATTATATAATGTAAAAGTTAATAATTTCAGACTTCAAAGATGCCAGTAACTTACAGTCGATATTGTGGATCAGACAAATTGATAATTAACTAAAGTGCAACGTTTGTATTAACCAACACTATCTTCACGGTCAGCTGACATTCAGCTGATCACAAAAAAAATCCTGCTATATTCATTAATGAAAATATATAACTCTCCATTATACCCCGTACTAAACCACTATATTTCTCTAAGTTTCAATTTTAATGGTGACCTCCCATTTTTTATGCATAGTCTCTAAACTATTGGTCACCCAAAACATTTGGTTCATACTGTATTTTTTTTTAAATCTTTGTCCAATTTCAGTTCACAGCAAACCATCGTTAAAAGTCCATAATAATTCAAGTCAAGGAAAATTGCATTGGTAGAACTCAAAGGAGGCATAATATATGAGAAATGAACATAACATTTTTGTCAGAAATCCTGAAAGGAATAAGCCTACATAGGATTGGATGGGAGGACGACTAGCCAGTGACTCGTAACAGATTCTCAGGGAAGAAATCTGTTCAATGAAATTTGTATAAACACATGTTAGGATGATCAATTAGCTAATAGTTAACCATTTTCATATGGGATATTCGACAATATGTCGTAATTTCTTATTTATGAAATACAAACTAAAGCCGAATATGAAATAAAATGATAGCAGCCACACCAGAAAAATGTAAATATACATAAATTGAACTGCGATTCAGGAACTATGATGTCTAAGACTACACGTGGCCAACACAATAGATAATTTTCAGCGTCGTTAAAATTATTTAAGAAGGAAATCCAAGTTATGGGCCTGTTTATTGTCTTCATTAACAAACCCTACAACTTGCTATGATAATGTCGATCCAGTGTAGGGTCTTTAACCCTTAAGAAAACCAGTCACATTTTGGGACAGCTCAGAAACACCACACCGACAAGATCCACCTTCCATCTCCTCCATGTTTCAAGTGATCTTATTTTAGGGGGTTTCCCAACACAATTTCTGTAAACATTCCTTGTCTCCCCCATCCTAACTAAGACATTCTTATTCGGTCGTGGCCTCCGAATTTGTCACAGGTTAAAAACACTTTTTGACTTGTGTAATCCACACATGTCCTCGATTTGTACTTGCAACGGCTTAGTCTAGGACAATTATTAATTGTCTAATATTATATTAGGCCCACAGACTGCTTCTACATCTGTTAAGAAGGCTTACAGGCCTATTTTCTCAATATAAATAACTTAAAAGTAGCCGGTGTGACATTTAACTACAAAACAGATCATGTTTCTGCAGAGTCCAGCCTTATCAAGCCCTGCAGTAAAAATAATTACTGACGCTTACATTTAGATGTGTTTATATCAAAAGATGTTGTACAGTGGTTAGAACTTCCAGTTATGCAGGGCATCCAAAATCAGATATTCTGACTAAAAATTTCGTGTTTGTTTCTCATTCTCCGTAGGTAAAAATACTGCAATAGCAACTTCGAATACGCCACAAGTTACTTTTTCCTCGTCCTTGTTAATTCAGCTTTCACCACTGAAAGCCAATTCAACGCTGCAGAACACACGCAGTTAAAAAGCGTTGTTGAATAAGTCAATAAACATCGATACGACAACGGATCACTAGTTGAGAAACACAGTTTCATGCCTCTTGTGGGTTCAGGGTGTTAATAAAACAGTTAATAGCCTCCCCAAATTTGACATTCGCACGACAATTAGACGCTCCGCTAATAAAGACTTAGTAATTTAACACAAACCAATGTGAACGAGTGGTCGAGGGTAGGAGTAGTCGACCTTTTTTTTTTAAAGTTTTAATGACGTAACTGCTCTTCTGACATTTATCCCAGAGCAGATTCGCTAAGTCAGGGCCACAAAAAGACGGGAGATATTATGATCCCACCCTGCGGATAATTAAAGTCAGTGTTATGGCCCTCTGATGTTACCAGCATCTGTTACGCAGAGTGGAACTAGGGATTTTAGCACGATAAAGATACCCCTGTGTCCAAGCAGCCAATAGTTAATGGACGAGCGGAGATGTGTTTAAATCTGAGCTCCGTGTGAAAATTGAGAGACGCATCTCGCTACTCTTTCCTCAGTTATCTTTGCCTACGTAAGCAGACTGTTAATCTGTTCGTCTTATCTTCTCCGTCAGACGAACAAATGCCTTCATTCAGTTCTCCTTAAGAAATCTCCATCAATATGCAGTGACAATCCCGTATAATGCCTTCCGCCTTCCATCTGTTCCTCAGTTATTCTATTTCTTGCTATTCGCTTGTTTATTGGTTGAATGTTATCCACACTCCTATCTCAGACTGCAGCTTCTAACTGCTCTCCGAACTATCTGGTTAGACTCCATGGGACTTATGTGTGCCATTTATTTTTCTGATACAATATTTTATTTTCCGTCTATACACAAACTTAAAATAATGTTGTTTAAAATTACTTAAAATTATAACATTCTCAGTAGATACTGCATCTTGTTACATTTTTTGACGACATGTTTCGATGTGTATTACATCATCATCAGGTCTATCAATTTTAAAAACTGTTGTACATCTTGCGTTGCGTATATTGATTTGTTTGATTTTAATGTAATGTAATACACATCGAAACATGTCGTCAAAAAATGTAACAAGATGCAGTATCTACTGAGAATGTTATAATTTTAAGTAATTTTAAACAACATTATTTTAAGTTTGTGTATAGACGGAAAATAAAATATTGTATCAATAAAACACAAACATGACGCAATTAAGATATAAATTTATTTTTCTGTTCGTATGATTAATTTGTTCAACAGCTAAATACCGTTCTTCCGTTCCGTTTTACCTTTCTTCGTTGTGTTATATGTTCCATCATTTTTGTGTTAAACACGTGTTCTAAACTCTGTATCCTCTGCTTTCGCCAATGATTGTTCTCGCTATTCTAATTTATTTTAATTGAGTTTAGTTTCGTAAAATCCATTTAAATAAAAAAACCTTAAGAAAATACCCGATAGAAGAATCCTAACTGCGTCTATCCCCAAGAAGTGCAAAATTGTCTTCCTTGACATCGATTTGAACCGCATGCGAAATATTCTCAATAGTTTCGTAAACTTACATAAATATTTATGGCCAGCACTTGGCATTGAGTCTTCAATTGTGGCATTACTACAGCACAGATTAAACAACGAATTAAATCAGGAAACTTCACACACGTGACTGATTCGTGCCGCCGTTAAATGTCAGGCCTCCTTTCCACTACGACATTCAAATCATCCTACTGGGCTCCAAAAGAATTAAATCCGTCCCCCCATTTTTGTTTTCCCCTTACAAAAGTAATGCAAGAAATGCTTACACAGTTTTATTCAGAAAACCTGAAGAGAAGTTTTTGAAAACAGCGCGCTCAGTAAGATATTTGGACATAGGAGGGATGAAATAATTGGGGAATTTAGAATATTACATAACGAGGAGTTGCGTGAATTGTACAGGTCACATGGCATCGTGATGTTAAGTGAAATCTAGGAGGCTACGATGGGCTGGACATGCATGAAGATAAAGTCAAGATGGATCTTAGGGAGGTCGGCTGCTAGGTTGGTAAATGGGTAGAATTTGAGCATATACTATGAAAATTTGTCGTTTCTAAATAAATATTTTTTTAAAGATAGGTAGAACTGGCTGTTAGTTTTGAAGAAATTGCTCCAGGAGGAGTTTCTTGGCCCTGAGTCCAGAAGGAAAACGATTCTTAGCTCGAGGGAAAAGAGTTACACTGGTCCGTAGATCTTCCTCAGAGCTGGCTGTTAGAAGTAAAATTAATTTGGAGTAAAAATTCTTGTCGGTGTTAAATCTGGGCCGAGTTCAACAGGTTTTGTGACAAAACTGCGGTATCGCCCGGTGCTGAACGTGCCGAATTTCTGTTAATAAAGCATCCCAAGGCATCCAGAGGAGTGCCGGTCCACTGCTGATCCGTATTGATTTTTATCAACTGAACTCAACTTGCGAAATGACTCAGCAGCGGGTCGAGGTACAGTAGTTATCCCCCTCTACAACCCCCACCCTTGTGTGTACACAACCCTCCCCCCTCTTTCATCCCCTCTTCTCTGTTCCCTGGATACCATGCTTGTGTCAACAATGCTTTGCCTGCCTTTCTCGTGTGCTGAAAAGCAGTCAGGCCAATCTGTGCAAAATCGAGAAGGCAGTGGGGTCAGAGAAATATCACTCAACAAAACTTTATAAAAATGTGAGTTTTACAGTTGACGGAAAAATACGTCCATTTCGTGATCATGCGTGTTACGATTTTAACGTAATTTAAAATAAGTAATTCCAATGCTCTGCCCATAAAACCTTTGCAGTTTGTCGTGACATGGAGACTAGTAGGATGATAAGTCGTTAGGCAATTTTAAGAGTGTTCAGTTAGTGTAATAATTATTACTGCATGCTCACCAGTAACACCTAATCTAATGCCAGGGCTTAAACACATGGAGATTTGCCTCCACTCCCTCATAAACTCCAATTCACAGGAATAACTTCCATTCTTGTCGTCACTAACGCGTCAGCATAGCCAACAAACCTTCCTTCACTTTGTTGAGGCATGCATGAGTCGTGTTGTTCTGTGCAGACAGAGACCTCGAAGTGGGCGAATCCTCCGTCCAAAGAATCCTACTAAATATCTATTAACCTTTCAAAGCCAAGTGGTAACTATATGTACCACTTAGTCTGACAATCAGCGACTTTGCGCTCTCTATGTACGGGCTTGCATACTTAACAGTGTAAACAGCGAGTATATTTCCTTAAACAGCGTTAACCAGCTGATCTTCGTAACGGTGAAGCGTTGTATTTTCTTTGCGGTACGGACTGAACTCTTAAATATTACTTAGACTAACTTCGACTCCGAAGGGTTGGAGGATTCTCGGTGCTAATCGCAAAGGACACAAAAAGTGAGAACCGTGAACCTTAATGCAGATCAATTTAGCGACCCGCTCGTCCATCCATCGATAGGCCTATGTCAGCGCCAGCCTTCCGACTCGCAATGAATCGTTAATAGCCCACAGACCACACGAACAAACTTGGCCGTATGCCTGAGAGCCATGTCCTTGTTGCAGGGAAGAGCTTCTCGCTGACTATAGTCATCAGTTCGACGCCCTTCCAGGTCGCTACGTACAACAAAGCCATCAAGGTGACCGTGGACGGACCAAGGGAACCACGCACAAAGTCCAGTAAGTAACCTACCGACATTAAAAGATATGGGCAACTATTTAAGAGCCTGCATGTGACCTTCTTTAACCTGGTAAGCTGGGAAGATGACTGTCTTCTGCTGTGTCCCGTGTAGCCTGGAAGAAACTGGCGGACGTTTCAGAGGTGCTTACTGCCTTCATCATTAGGCAATTGTCCTGATGATAGAGGCAGTAAGCACCTCTGAAATGTCGGTTACTTTCAACCAAATTATACCTCAATTTCCCTAATAATGGAAGCAACAAGCACCTCGGAAACGTCTTCAGATTCAGCCAGAGTATATAGCGCATCTACCAGAAGACATCAAAGTCATCTCCTTCACACTCGTCACCGTGAGAACCTAAACCCTCACCATGCAATGTAGTCTCATGGTATTATTATGTACGTATACCTTCCCCTCCCTCGCAAATTATTTTAGTTTTGAACTGTTGGCGGATTTTCATGAAACTCGTTGAACATAAAGCTAATACAAGGTAACATATTCACAGGCCGATAATATACCGAAATGTGGGACTTTCAGATTTAAAAGGTGGCAGCGACTTTACTGTCCTTTGATGGCATATTATAAAATATTATGTGGTATTAGTTATTAAAGAAATATGCAACTTCTTGTACAAACTTTTCTTGTAGAGTGTAAATGAACATGACGACCAGTTCAGTTTCGTGGTGATCTCTGATTAATAAATCATTGAAAGTTGGTTACGAAGATAGGATAAACCGGTATCACATAAATGTGTGATATTGTTGTTATTTGTTAATGATTACAAACACGTGGACGGCGGTGTAAATCTTTGTGGTCAGAGTTAACGTAGATTAAGTTTAAATTAATTAAACTACCATACAAACACATCACTGAGCCGTATAATTATTACGTCGTAGTTTCTGTTAGCATCACCATAAAGAGTGACGCATCTAAAGAAACAGCGTGTTCATAAGTTATTTCTGCATCCTGCCTAAGAACAGAATTTTTCTCAGCAGGCTTTCCTGCCCGAGGTCACTTACGTATATCATTAAGCGCGCGAATAGGCTAATTGTTCATCCTGTGGTAACTTAACGAATGAGTTTCTTTAAAGAAAATATGTGCCTAAACAAGCGTAATACAGCAATTTAATAGTGCATTAGCTAGCTGTGACGTCAGAGTGAGAATCTTTCGTAACACGCGTATCAAAATTAGGCCTACAAGCGACGTTTCGTAATTTAATTTCGGCGTCTTCCCGTTGTCTGCGTCGTGAATATTGAGTAGGGAAAACAACAGAAGGTAAGTACACGCCCGGGTTGTGTGTATTTAGTTACGTATGAAAATAGAAATTATTTACATCCAATTTTACGGATTGTTTGAATATCGTTTGCATTGTACCTTTGTCTCCCACTATGGTTTCCAATATTGACCAAATACTCAACCCTTCTTTCGGTTGGCGAATGACCAGTAATAACCACGGTCACGACATAAAACGAGAAAGCAGGGGCTTCAGATATGAACAGGCGCACTTTCTGTTTGCTAGGGGGACGTTAACAGGGCAGTGTTTCGAGCTCTGACCACGTGTACATTTTCTGTTTTAAATTTTTATTCCCTAGAAGGGAACACGCTGATACTAGCGTCCTCATTTTCCATGGGATGTGTGTATTATTACTGATTCAGGTGGCGTCACTGTTTAAGGAAAGTAGGGTCTACAACCGCTCGTGGATCGCTGGTTCGGATCCAGTTCGGGATTTATTTATTTATTTAGTGTTCTGTCTGACGACAGGTCCATATGAACAGGATCCTTCCATCCTTTTCTCGGACTGGGACCTGTTCATATACGTTCTTGGCAGATGATCCAGAAGTGGTTTGCCATTGCCTTCTTCTGTGTGTGAATGGAGTAATTGTTGGGATGCCAAGGAGGAAAACTCCGTGTTGCCTAGACCACGGCCTTGCCAAACACAAGTTATAAATTCGGGCATCGCCGGGAATCGAACCCGAGACCCCAGGATTACAAGGCCAGCGTTCTAACCGCTAGACCACCTCATCTTATTATTATTTAGTGTTCTGTCTGACGACAGGTCCATATGAACAGGATCCTTGCATCCTTTTCTCGGACTGGGACCTGTTCATTTACGTTCTTGGCAGATGATCCAGAAGTGGTTTGCCATTGCCTTCTTCTGTGTGTGAATGGAGAAACCGGGGAAGCCCCCGTGTTGCCTAGACCACAGCCTTGCCCAACACAAGTTATAAATTCGGGCACCGCCGGGATATGAATTATTATCGTCCGTTCTCTACTCGCGTGCCAATAGTAGGCACAACTACCTCTACTCATAAAGTTACGTCAGCGATACCACTTTAACGACGTGTTTGTTGCGTGTGGCAGCAGACTGTAATACGAACAGGTCGGCCCTGTCAGGAGATCACACTAAATCCGTAACGGAACACAAGCTGATAACCGGAATGGTCACATATGGAATTCTGGGGATCGGCCATCAGACAAATCATCTGTCTGAAACCAATCGAACAGAAAAATAATGAAGGAGACGTCTTATTTGCGGTCTGAAAATCTCTCTCTCTCTCTCTCTCTCTCTGTAACAAGAATTTCTCAAAATGAGCTGCTCATGGTAGCATAAAGTGCTAGAACTTCATTATTCGAACGCAAGGGGTAATTTTGCAGTCACAAGAGTACAAAAGGTCAAAAGGCCAATAATTTCACCCTTGTAGTGAAGAGTGGACAGAGAATAAAACGAGAATGGAAGGTCGGTTGGTAAGGGGGTGAGGGTAGGAGAATTAAAACGCTATGAAAATCTATTCTTTTCATATACACCTCCATAATCTCTCTTGGAATTTCGTCCTCACTTCAAGGGAAGCTTTATGCCTTGTCTTGTATTTCCAGAGTTGAAGTATTTGAAACCTTTCAACAGTATCATCACCCAAGACAGGGGGACGGGATGACCTGGGGGGGGGGAGGGGTGTTGGCTTTGAAGGCACAAGCGAAGTGCCCTTCACTAGTGTCTGGTATTTCCAGTAGGTGGCTCCTACTGGTCACTCTGATAGCAAGAGAGAGAGAGAGAGAGGACAGGCAATTTTATCCACCAACCACCCTCCCTCGTTCCAACAAATCCCACCTCCACCCCCCTGACCCTTGCTTGTCTAATTGCCTTGTAGGTTTCCATGGTGATAGCTGAAACACACATGGAGTGGGAGTAATTAGTAGCACATGAGGTGGCTGAGTGTCTCCCCTTCTCTCTCGCACTCATTCGCAGGTGCCGAAGCACCGACTTCCGTGTCGCACTGAGATGGACGTCGCCTCTCTCACACCATCTTGCTTCAGCTCCATCGTCACAGATTCTCTTTTTCTCTTTTCCACCCTTTCTATAACGTAGTGGGTGTACCAGGGGGTTGGAAAGCGTTTGTAAGGGCAGCATTTTCTCTCTCTCTCTCCCTCGTGGTTGTTCAAAAGAGAAATCATAGCAAATTGCATGGTGTCGGGAGAGACTGAACTGACATGAGAAAGGTTTAGTTACTCAGAGAGAAAGAGAGAGAGAGAGAGGCTGATCTCCGCCCGAACAGGAGGAAGCTTTTCATTTTTACAGACATGACAGTCAACCTTATGAAGTACGCAGGTACTCAATTCGTGTGACGTGCCAGACGTGGTGACCCGTACACCCATGAATTCATCAGTTACTTGAATCAAAGAGATAAGAATGAACAGCTGTTAAGTCATCAACAAACAAACACAAATATGCAGTCCGCGTCATAATACCACTGGTTGATGGACCGCCTCACAGATTTTCCGGGCTGGCTGACTGACTGACTGTTTGTTTAATAGACCGAGCCAATTACTGACTGTCCGATCAACCAACCAAGCGACCGACTGACTACTCAGCCCGCATTGTCCAGGGGTGCTTCTTGAACAGCTGACAGATAAACCACCGACAGTACATTCAAGGCTCTACGAACCCACAGCTTCGTTAACGTGCAAACAAAATCTGAATTTTAATCTTCCTTGATTCACATTCTCGGGCCTTATTTTTTAATGTCAAAAGATTCTGTACGATTTATTGTTCAGTCAACGCTAAAGCCGCTCCCAAAACCAGTCTTTTTACAGATTTTTCCCACGTTCCTCTTTCCTCGCGAACGTCACAATTTCTTCACGACACGTGTACTCACCAGTTAGGCTATTTGTATAATTTCCCATAAATGCCTTGGTGTGCTGCTACACGTATTATTTCCGCAGAGTCTCAGAGTCTTTAAAAGTTTATTTTTTAACGTAAGTTTGTATATATTAAATCTTGTCCATCTAATCCCAATAATTCTTATTTAATATTAAAATATTACAATAATTAACATTTAAAAGATTTAAAATATTAAATGGTGTTCTTTATCGAAATATTCGATTTACATTAGACCATCATTTTTCATGTTTCACGACATGTTTCAGTTCCTAAAAGAACCATCCTCAGGTGTATATAATTATATAAAGCTTCAAAACGATAAATAATTCAAATACAATTTTCATACATTATGCTAGCGTACATTTTTATCAGATTTTTACCAGATATTAAATGATGTTCTTTTTCAGATTTTTTCCATTTTTAATAACACACTCGATGTTGTTCTGTATATATAATTATATACACCTGAGGATGGTTCTTTTAGGAAGTGAAACATGTCGTGAAACATGAAAAATGATGGTCTAATGTAAATCGAATATTTCGATAAAGAACATCATTTAATATTTTAAATATTTTAAATGTTAATTATTGTAATATTTTAATATTTAATAAGAATTATTGTGATTAGACGGACAAGATTTGATATATACTTATTATATCACAATATGACGCAACTTTACCATCTTATATAACGTAAGTTTGATTGTGCCACTGACTTTCGGAATCTTATTCATTTGCTCTCCATATCCATTTCCTTAAACATGATACCTTGTACCTCACGTAATTACAAAGGAGATTAAGAAATTAGGGAAAAATTAAAATATTTTCGATAGCAAGTCGTGAAATGAGGATCCTAAGAGCTTTTGTGGGTTATAAGACAATGGAACAAATTGGTGGTACGACACGGAGAAAATAGACACAGGAAATTTTGTAACAAATTGTACCAGTGTACACTAAAAGGCAGGAGAAGACCGATTCTGCGTCGAATGTTGGAGCTAGACTTGAGATTGATGATGACGATCATATATTGTTATAGAGCCTATAAAATTCCTATGGCTGATAAATAAATAGGAAAAAACCTGGACACATGATTTATTTACAGTTAATTAAAAACTTTACAGCTCCTATATTACTTATCGATTCTGTTGTTCTAAAATAGCAAACTCGTATTATTTGATCATAAAGTTCAGTGCCAAGAGCTTTCATTCAATTGGTTCCCCGACACTGCAGGGCAGGTCTCAACAGAAAATGGATTAAACAATTCGGTATACTAAAGGACCAGTTTACACAAATTTCCTTCGGATCGTTTCCATTAATAAACCGACTTACATTTTAAAATCAGCCTGCACAATGTTGTAACCAGCCTAGTTTACATTCTGAAACATGGGTTCCCAATTTGGCATGGTAGAGAGTAAACAAGGCAAGTGGGATTTCTTACATCAAAAATGGGAGGAGCTTTAAGACATAATACAATATACAGAAATAGTAAAAACAAAATCCAAGCTGCTAGTAGTTAATCACGCACGGGGATGACAGACATGTAGGCAGAAAGCGAGAAGATAGAATGCCTAAAAGGAATTTTTATTTCTTTTATTTGATGTAACGAGCAAAGAAGCATTCTGCAGGCGATTACACGAAGGAAAGCTAACTGGCTGGGACATATTATGAGAAGGAATGGATTAATGAGTGATATCACCGAAGGCCAGGTTGAAGGAAAGCGACGACTGGGAAGAAGACTGATACAGCTAACCGACGACCTTAAACAAGGAAAGAAGATGACGTTCCAGGAATTAAAGCGAGAAGCCGAGAATAGGGACAACTGGAGAGCTCTGTTTGGGCAGAGCAATGGACCTGTCGTAAGACAGAACACTTAATAATATAATTATTTGATGTTTTCACGGCCGGACTCCAAAGATGGATGTCTTCTGACATGTAACGGCGTGTAGTCTGGTAGAAGTTTACAAACGTTTCAGATAGAGGCAGGAAAGACCTTTGACACGCCGGTAAAGTTTTACCAGACTACACGGCTCTACAACCCAGAAGAGAGCCATCTTCCATTAATTTATAATTTATTTAACGACGCTTTCATTATGTGTATTCCTGCTTAAGATCCGTTTTAACATTGTTCTCTTTCGTTACGCCTTTGTCTTAAGAGCGGTTTCTTCCCGTTAGGCTTACCAACCGTTCAAACCAATTTTTCATCTCCCCATACGTACTACAAGCCTCACCCATTTCAACTTCCTGACCATTCTGATTATAAGCAACTGACAAGAATAACATACAAATTATGAAGCTGCTCGCTATGTAATGTTTTCCAATCTCCTGTCAATTAATCCCTGTTCTTCTTCTTCTTCTTACAGCGTTATAACCCTGTGTGGGTCTTAGCTTGTTCGATTAATTTTTTCCATTCTGTCCTATCATCCACAATTCTTCTCCATCCCCTTACTCCCATCGTCCTCACATCCTCCTCCACGTCGTCTATCCATCGTTTCCGTGGTCTCCCTCTCATCCTTCTTCCCATCGGTCTCCACTCCATCACTCTTCTAGTTACCCTGTTTCCTTCCATTCTTGCAACATGGCCAAGCCAGGCTAACCTTTTGCTTTTGATTAACCTCACGATATCTGCTCCCTGTATGATACAATCTAGTTTATGATTCATCCTAATTCTCCAGGAGCCATCACTATTCTGTATCGGACCATAGATTTTTCGTAATATTTTGCGTTCAAATATTCAAAGTCGTTGCTCATCAAAGCTAGTTAATGTCCAAGCTTCACATCCATATGTGACTACTGGTCTTATCAGAACTTTATAGATTCTCAGTTTAAGTTCCCTCCCCAGTATTTTAGACTTCATTAAATTCTGATAGGCATAATAACATCTATTACCATTCAAATTAATCCCTGTTAGGTCCAGATATTATACTCAGAACAATTTTCCCAAACACCCTCAAATTGTGTTTCTCCCTCAATATAAGAGACTACATTTCACGCCAAAAATTAGCAATAAATAAAGCTGCAGTTTTACATATTTCGGTCTTTGCGTTTTTAGAAGGCAGGCCGGAAGATAAAAGATTCTTAACTGCGTGACAGAAGTAGTTCTTACGTGCATACACCTCAGTATTTCGAGGCAAATGACGGACAGTTCTTAAACACGTCACGAGACGTTCTTTAATCTCCTCGTATTCATTATTTATAAACGCCATACGATACTTAACCTCCGAACGACGCCGGCCTCAGACAGGCTTCCTGTGTCTTCAGGAGGCAACCGCCGCGGGTGTCAGCAGCTTTGCCAGCCGACCAGCTGTCGTCGGCGCAGAACGTTCTCCGATTGATTCAATTCCGCAGATCGACTCGTTCTGCGGTCATACAATCGTAGTAAGCCCATCGCACATAATGCGAAGAGAATTTGAGGAAAGCAAGGGCGAATGCAAAAGAAAAAGGATAAAACTGAGGGAGAAAGAGAGAGAACGAGACAAAAATGGAAGACAAAATCGAAAAAGGAAAAAGGAGAATGAAAAATTAAGGAAGAAGGAACAGAAAGAAAACCAAGGAACGGAACACAAAGTGAAGTCCTACGAAAACGAGAGGTAAGAAGAATATTGGAAACGACCGGGACGTTATCTGACAAAACCAGGTCAGTTGCATCTGTCATCCCACTACCGGGTGGCATGAGGCTCGAAAGGATAAGTAAACAACCGTGGCTATGAATGGATGTACGGGCGGGAAGATGAAAGAGATAATGAATAAATATATGACGGGATAAACTATCTAACTAACTGGATGGCTTAGGGAACCCGAAGGTTCATCACCGAATTAACCAAAGCCCTCCACCGGACCCTGTCCTGGGCCAACAAAATCCGGTCTCCTTCAACTCCTATCTCCCATAGATCCCGCCTGATATTATCCTCCCATCTACGTCTAGGTCTCCCCAGGGGTTTCTTCCCCTCAGGCTTCCCGACCAATACCCGGGGCACACCTCTTGTCCCATCCATGCGCGCTACATGCCCAGCCCATCTCATTCTTCTCGACTTAATCACCCTGACAATATTTGGGGAGGAGTACAGATTTTTAAGCTCATCATTATGCAGTTTTCTCCATGCCCCATCGTCTTCTCCCCTGGGCCCAAATATCCTCCTCAACGCCCTGTTCTCAAACACCTGCAATCTACAAATAAATAGATAGATGGATGAATGAATGGATCAAGGAATGGGAGTTCTCCTCACCGCATGTTCCATATTATTTCGCGCTTCGTAATTAATGCCGTCGAGCTGCGCGGGGTGTCAGAGGTGAGGGGCAACTACCCTTACATGCAGCCTAAGGGGAGATTAAAGGCAGAGCGATTTTAAAAGTCTCCCTCGTAATAATAACTCTATGTGTGTGTGTGTGTGTGTGGCGAAGACTCGAGACGTGTGAAGAAGAAACAAGAAGTCGAACCGCTCAAGACAGACACAAAGACAGGCGGCCCGCTGAAAGCAACAGCGGCCTATGTACATCTGCTTCCGTAGAGCAGAGATTTGATCGCCAGCTTCAAGCACGTCCGTATACAAGCCACTGTCGATTCAATCACCGTGAGGTATATCTGGATATTTGCAGAAATGAAACATTTTTTTTCTAATTCATATTATCACGAACTCTTGAAATACCGTTTAGACGAGCTCCGGCTTCATCTGTTTCGTGTGTCAAGTGGCCACTTCTTCTAAACTTTCATAAAGAAATTGCAGACGCATTTTTCCTTCTTCCGTTTATAATACACGCACGCCACCTTCCTTATTTAACCACACGAATAACATCGCTGTTAACACACAGATTACTAATCTCTCAATTCTGTAATTTCCCATTTCAATACTTTAATATTTTCCGTCAAATCACAATTTTAATAAGATAATAAAATATATAAAATATTTAAAATATCATTTCACGTTCCGCATCGAATGATCGATTTACAAATTGGAACGTTTCAGTTACAGAACTTACTAAAAGACTAATTCTAAGTATAAAGTCAGTAAGCAAATTTAAGTGAAGCACTGCTGCCTCCATCATCAGGGTGATGAAGGCAGCAAGGACCTCTTAATCGTTGGCAAATTATTACCATATTACACGGCGCTACAACCCAGAAGACGGTCATATTCGTACTCACCGCCGTAAGAACTTCAAATCGTATTTGGAACAGAAAATCTTTCAACCTGAACGCAGTCAATTGTCGGTTTAGTAGTGAAACCCCCAGCTGAGAATCGAAATACGATAGTAATAACGTGCTGGCTGGCCGGCCCTGTCGCACAATCCAGGTATTCTAACAGGACGCTGGAGCAAAACTTCTTTCAGTAATCACTAGTTATAGATTGTCCGCCATGAGATCGAACCAGGTCTTTCGCTGTGGACAGCGAGCTCCTAGTCATATAAGTAACGGAGTAAAGTCATCGTTTTTTTTATATATTATTACTCTAGCTTACTGTGAAAGTTAAACGGCAGCTTTTTAAACGAACCAAAGTCACATCCGTTGAACCGTGTCGGATTTCCCTGGAATTCTTCAGTGATTCCAGGCGAATATCGGAACATCACCCGGAAATAGGTAAGGTCTACTTCCTCAGTCGCCTTGTGGGAGTTCAGGATACACGATCATAATTTCATATCATTCAACATCACACAACCTTCCAGTTCATAAAGCCCTTTAAGAATCTGCAGATCGCTTATACACTGAGACACTGAACGTTTCGAAATATGTTATTACGTTGACTTGTTTCTCCATAATAACTTTATTAATTTCTTAAATTTATTATTTCCTTATGTCTTTATTTCTTTTTCATAAAAGACCACTCCATACGTCCTCCATATCTTAGTGGTTCGGCCTATGTGCAACAGACGTGATAGTCTACATACCGGTCGTATGATGATGAACGTTATTACCAATACGCAGAAACGCATCTGTGTTGAAGTAAAATTTCTTAAAACATCGAGTAGTTGTGAATGAAGACGGCGGCCAGCGCGAGAGATGCTGTGAATTAGCGAATCGTGTTCTCAGGTATAGATGAATAAGAAGAAGAACATCGATTGTGTTGACGAACCAGCGCGAATGGCTCCAGCATGAAATGTGTCCAGATTATTTCCAGTGAATCCAAATGTCGCCTTACTCCCTTGTTCCCCGTATCCATGGTGACATGGCATAGTGTTATGCCCTGATACATTCTAAGCCAAACCGCGCTTCTGGCCGTAAAACAGCATTTAATTGTGCCGCCTTTGAGCCCCCCACCCCCACCCCCCTTCTTCAAACATCCATCAGATACTAAAACCTCGCTCGACACGCAGCTATAAGCAAACAGAATCAAGTAAACATACGATAACCTCCCTGCACCGCCTCTGATATTCTGCCGCCTTGCTCCCACTACATTACTCAGGGTGGCGTCCCTCGTTCCGTCAGGACACTCAGCGTCCCGTCCGCCTTTCAATCAGTCACAATTTTAATAAGAATCTACTGAAACACTGATGATTGGCTGAGCTCCTGGGCCGAGTTAATACTGCGCCAATTTAATAATATCGGCAGCAGTGGTAGTATTCCAATGTGAACTACACAACAGCTTCAAAACATTTTGTAAACTATCTCAAGACGCTAGTAAGAGGCTGGTCCAGAAATAAACGCAGTAATTCAAAGAATTAAAACACGACTAATATATGATTAGTATAATAACAAACTAACATATGGAATAGGGGCGTTCTTGTAAAGGTGATAATCGTTCAGCTAGTCAGATTTCTTTCATGTAACCCTAAGGTTTTCTATCGCATTTGCATAAAATCTCCAAATGATCGTATCCTGAGCCTGATAAAACTAATCAACACTGACCCACCCTTTTTCTCAAAATTCATCTTAACATTAATCTTTCACCTGTACCTAGGTATTTCAAGTGACCTGTGCAATTCCGGCTTTCCGACTAAAATACTTCACGCATTTTCATTTGTCTCCGTTGCTGCTTTGATCATCTTAATAAGTGATAAGTGGTAAAGATTACAAATTTCATTACGCAGTTTCACCAGACTCCCATAATTCAGCAAATGGCCTGTAACTACTGACAGGTTTAGCAATACATGAAATCAGAATATACCTAGCTGAAGGCCCTACAACTGGTGGGTTTTCTTTAAACACTGTTAACAAGATGGCGCTAAGAGTCCCATCTCAACTTTGTCCCCAAGTAAACTTCGAACCATCCGACACAAACGCTACTTAATGTTTTTATTATTATTAGTGTTCTGTCTGACCACAGGTCCATATGAACAGGATCCTTCCATCCTTTTCTCGGACTGGGACCTGTTCGTATACGTTCTTGGCAGATGATCCAGAAGTGGTTTGCCATTGCCTTCTTCTGTGTGTGAATGGAGTAATTGTTGGGATGCCACGGAGGAAAACTCCGTGTTGCCTAGACCACGGCCTTGCCGAACACAAGTTATAAATTCGGGCACCGCCGGGAATCGAACCCGGGACCCCAGGATTACAAGGCCAGCGTTCTGACCGATCTGTACGATCTGAAAATGATGTAGTCTAAAACTTTCAAACAGCTATCAATTATTCGCACTAACCAAATATAGACATACCTGTAGACATGTCTGTAACTGGCAGTTGTTCGTACTTCTAGGTTGACGCGACGGGTGTACCAAACTTGGACCGCTGTTCAGAAAGGACTTTAGTAAACTAATATTCAACATCGTATTATTTAAACACTTAAAGCATAATGGTAACTATATATGCCACCAATTATTTTCCTGAGCAATTCCTTTATAAAACTGTTTACCAACGTTGGTAAACTTCTGCCAGACTACACAGTGCAACAACCCAGAAGACGGACATCTTCAGACTCACCGCTGTGGAAACCTCGAATCCTACCAGTAATTGACTTCTTAGCTCAAAAAAATGGATCGCATTTCTCAGTCATACCAAATACAGAAGTGTGATAGATCTCATTGCCCTGTGTCTTCATGTAAAACGGTGGTCTCTAACCAGAGTGCCCTCATAAGTTTTCAGGTGCGCCGAAAATTGTTATAAGAAATTGCATTTGTGGACGTTATGGTTATAAAAAGGCAAAATATTACCTATGTAATACACATACGCGCAAAATGGTTCACAATCGATAGCTTTATTGAACAAGTGTTATTTTGTTGTCATTTGCGTGCATTCTAATAGGGCATATATTTATATGTGCGAATAGATGCATATTTATGGCCATGTATAGTTTCGTACGTCCTTTTCGTGAGGCGAAATGCTGTGGTGTGTTGTCATGTGCATCTGAAAAATTACGGCGTTTGCGGAACACTGACGTAAGGCGTATAAGTTGATAAAATTTAAAAATTAGAAGCATTTTTTAGAATTTATCTTTGCCCTAATTTCATTGTGAGCCAATTTTCTGTTTGTTTTTGTTTCGAAATACTTAAATATTTAAACCTTTTCAAATGATTTATTACAAGATAGTTACATTATGAATATCTTATTGATTTCGCTTTAATGATACGTTCAACCGTTCAGTCCTTTGAACTATTAACCTCAAAGGCTGTTTTTCGAATGAATATCGTAAGGATAATTAATTCTGCATGTTTTCCTCTGAGAACAAGCCAGTTTGGTGCTGGGCAGTGAGTTGAAACAGTGTTGCACATTATATAGTGGTTAATCTGGCTTAAAAGCGTTGTTCAAGTATGTGAAATCAGACGGCAACTGTCAGACTCTACATTCACACTCTTGAATTACTTTTGGAGAATTACAGACGGAGGTGTATGAAGAATAATCAGCCACATCTGAATCTGTTGAGGAACAAATGGTAACAGACTCAAAATAGAAGCGTCAAATTAACTGAAAGGAAGTAAAATAGAATTATAGACCTATGCTACAGATAATGACGTACAAATATCTTTTTGTGGCTTCAATTCCAAGTGGCATATTCCTTTCAGGTTTTCCGACCATAATTTTGTACGTATTTCTCATCAGTCCCTTCTAATCTTTCCCTGATTCTGATTACTAAATTAGTATACGCGTTTCCAGTTACATGCATTCGTGCTACATGGCCCATTCCTTGATTTAATCGCCATAAAACTAATGTAGTTTCTCCATCGCATCCATGGTCATCCCAGGGTTTCTTTTCTTTGTGCTGACACTCGATTTCTGAGATCGGGCCAACGGGAGTTTTCGAATTTTAAACGGTAGAGGGATTCAAGATTCTAAACACATTAATGGGCTTTTCGGTTCCATACAAGTGACGAATTTCTCGATCACCTGACAAGCTGTCAGCATGTCAAAAGGGACTTAGGGTCTGAGGAGTTAATAAAATGGCAACCCTAACTATATTTGCATCGTTCTGTGTGAATTTAAATTTCGAGACGGATCTGGGTCTACTGTCATGCACTTATTAGCTGCACTGAAACAGCAAACGTGGCAAATTCATCTCGCTGTGTATTTATGTATTCAAGAAACAAGTGGACCAGGAATCCGATGAGATGGAACGCAAAATAGAGCCACTGCCTGTACCTATTTATCAGCCTTTTCAGATAAAAATCATCAAAGAAAAGCAAAGTGATTATTTAAATGTTTTAGAAAAAAAAAACGAAGTGGAGTTCCCTTTACATTCCCCTGAATAAGGGGTTGGTGTAGAACTGTGGGGGTATAAGGGGTGAAGGGAGAGAAAGAGAGGCATTTTGAGAAAGTGACGTGGGTTACATGACATGGCCACACATGAATCACTGGAATTGAGATCATCTCACCCTTCCCCCGATTTTACTCTCCCCTGAGAAGACACCCTTCTATATATTCAGACTTTCCCTTTTCAAATACCTCTATCAGCCCCCCTGCCTAGTTGTTTAGGGTTTTGGTTTACCAACGAACTTAAAGGAGGCTGGAATCTATTGATGGCACTGCTACAGCGAACTAAAGAAGTAATTGAAGGTTGGACTGGGAGAAGGGTAACTGGGCAGAATGGTTTTGCAAATCTCCCCTACAAGTAGTGGAAGACGGTCGGTTATATCATGAATCTATCTGAAGACACTTCTTTTAATGTAACTAGATTGTATCTAAGGCAAAAATAGGTTTCGCACAATTGCTAGAAGTTTATACGACACAAATTTATTTAACGGTATACTGGGTTATGTAACCTGAAACAAAGAGTCCACAGCGCAAAGCAGTGGTAGAACAACGCGAGTGTAATCGAAGAATGCGATTTTTCGAGGCGAGTCTCGCGAGAAAACCTCTGCCTACTTAGAGCATGGGTTGCCCACGAGAATTTCACAATCTGTAGCTAAGCAGGCTGACGTCATAGTGAGGGTTCTTACCTGTGAAATTACTTATTCAGCCGCTCAAGAAATTTACCACTTTTTAAAGAACCCCAAGGTTCGTTACAAGATCCACACTTGAACCTTGTCGATCATGAACAAAATTAATCAAGTCTAATGCCCTGTTTCTTCAAGATCCAGCGTATCCGCCCATCCAAGCCTATGTCTACCGAGATGTCTGTTTATTTGATATCTTATGAACAAAATATTGACACAGATAAGTAAATAGATAGGCATAAGATTTGTTTTCTGCAGGTCCTTAGTGGATTCTAAAGTATTCTGACGATGATGTATTACACTCTGGATTACTGAGATGCTTTTCTTTATCCATCGCCTGGTATTTAAAAAATGCACATTTCGAAAACCGGGTGTTTTGGTCACGTGTAAGGATGAGGAGCACCGACTCCGCTAGGAGATTGAAAGTAGGTGCACGTTTTTCCTACACTTGAGGTCGAAAACAAGTCCAGTTTTCGAAATGTTGTGGGTTTTTTAGAGTACCAGACGATGGACAAAGAGACCAAACACAGGGAAATCCATTTTACCTTAATGGCTTCCAACATTACAGTATTACATCCATTAACGCGAAATATTCCTGCAGCAGACGTTTTAAAAACTTCCTCTACAAATATTACTTTGTGCAAACACTTACTGTAACGAATACAAGTAAAATATGAATAATTAGTCTCGTTTCGGGGGGGGGGGGGGTGTAAGGCCGTTGATAAAAGACCAAACTTTCTCTGACCACACATCCTCGTTTCTCTGTTGTGAAATTCGACACAAGTCTTTGTAACGCGTTCGCTAGGCACCACAATGATAGTCTTAAATACCAAGATGGCTGCCAGCAAAGGAAAAGCCGCACGCTGGCTTGGCAATAAACAAATGAAGTACGCGGTACGACCGGCGTGGGATTGCCGGCATCTGCCGTCGCCGCCGCCACCATCGAAACAAGAAGAAGAAGAAGAATCAGTAACCTACAGGCGCCCGCCAAAGTAAACCAGAGGGCGAAAATAAAATCTTCTCACAATCAGTGGCGTACGGTCTAATTTATATAAACTGGGGTTTGGAAGTGGCGAGAAAACGGCTTTCAGGTCACATCCGGGTTGTGTCAAATAATTCATTAAACTTGCAATTACTTAAATATCCAAAAAAGTAAATTAACACAAAAACAGAAACTAGAAAGTCACAAATTAAAAATAATCGCAGGTTATAAATAAACAAAGGAAATAACAGAATAATGGAAGAAAAGAGAGCATGAAGCACATAACAGAGATGAAATAAAGGCAAGAAGAAGGAAACAGAGAAGTGACAGCGAGATTGGAAACGAAATAAAGATATAAAGACATACAGGAAGAATATAAAATGTTCAACGCCATTTACAAAACAGTTAACACTGTTACTGTAATCGTTCAGTAATCCAGTCCAACAGAGTTCACGCATCCACAGCGCTTAAAATATTCTGTATCCATAATAGTAACCAATATAAAACCTCGCACTAATCTTTCTAGTCCAGTTGAATTCTTAGCCGACATCACTGTTTTGCGAAGGTGAGGAATGTGGTGTCTGCACGCCACTGACGGGGCATCGTGGTCTGAGAGGCGACTCAAAGGGACACCCGAGGGTGGGGACTGGTATGAATCGATCAATTACTGGCAATCAGCATAACATACATACTGGATTGTGTGTAGCACCCCCCCCCACACACATACACACACACCAGCCACCACCAGCACGTCACAGTTGTGTATTATAATGCCCCCAACGTTACTTTGATAAGCAAGAGTGACAAGCAGTCCGGCGCACAGATTTGTTGACGGACAGACGGAAACACAAAAATGTGCGTTAAAATATTTGCCTCGATTCAGGGGGATTCGAGGTTCCGGAGTCGCGACTGGAACTCTGCAATAATTCCGTGATTTTTATTCATTGTGACAGTAGCGTGGGGTTATATATTTTATTCTGACACCTCCAATAAGGTATTTTAACCTTCGTGAGGTTAGAAATAATTATAGAATATAATTCAGTGATACGTTTTGGATATTATTTCCACGAAGGCTAACTGTATTAAATGTTAACTAAGATAGAAACGTATATATGTTAGTCCCACACAAACAATATTTCATTTTGTAATTTTATTCACTAATATAAATATATGTTTCTATCTGAATCAAGGTTTCATGAAATTGGATATCAATTTATAATTCGGTTAAATTTGTCAGACACGGTCTCAAAGTCGCCACCTTCACGTTTGTTAACGTAAAAATACTTTTAAGCGATTTCTATGCATGTTTATCGTCATCAAAGTACGAAAACTTGGCTTGCTCGGACAGGACGATGTTCTACGGCCTACGAAACAATGGCTAAAAATTTTCAGCTCGACGCTTGTCTAAATAATACTTAAAAAATTCAGTCCCTGCTTCAAATAAAACACGACACTTCTGAATTATGAAGATCGATTGATTAGTGCCATGTAAAGACGTTATCACTGTTCATTCTGAAAATCATACGAAACCAATACACACTGCCGGCAATATGCAGTTATTGTCTGTTAAATCAGGTGGTACATATAGTTACCAATGTGAATTAAGGTCACAATAAACGTTTCGCTGTCAAATACAGAAATTTGTAATGAATTCCGCAGAGAATGCCAGTCGGTATATTTATTTTAAAAGAAATTCCTGTTCGGAATTTTATCCGATGACGTAACGAAGCGATTGGCGATAGCCACAATTAATTTCGATTTATTCTTATTCACAGATGTCACTTCTTTCGATCCAAAATAAGTGCTGATTAAATTCTACAAAATCATGTCTTTCAATCTGATTCATTTGACTATTCAGATTATGACATCTCAGGTTTAGCCAAATACCGCTCCGAAGGATAGGATGTTAACGTAACATTTCGTCTTTAGAGCCATCAACTTTCAAGTATTATGCCTTATGGTCTGTTCTGTTAGAATTAATCTCCACATTGATCAGTCTTAAGATTTTATATATCCACAAATCAAAACTCTTTGGGATTTAGGCTAATTTTCCTTCCATTACATTAACATATTCACACCATTTATTTCTGTAAACTGAACTTGTATTTGAACTCTTATCAATGTGCATAATATTTTCATTTCGGAGTAAATTCTTCTGTTACTGATCGCAGAAAAACAACTTCAGTACCTTGAATCCTATTATTTTCTGTTAACCTACTTTTCACACTTATCATCCGTGTACCAGAACAGATCTTGACATTGTCTTGCACAATTTTATTTGAGGGTCTTAATTGTTTCATTTACCAAGGCCCTTTTTTTTAAGGTCGCAAAAACTGAGTTGTCTATTATTCTAAAAAAAATCTCAATGTGATTTGCAGAAAGCGACAAATTTATTGAGACGTTTAGAAAAAGATAACATTCTTGAAAAAGGCAACAGCACTTCGAGGGAAAACAGCAGAGATTCTGAGAATTAAAAGTAAACATATTTGGATTAAATCAATTTAAAATTCAATGTCGTTTTTAAACCTGGTTTACGAGATGGATTTATATAACACATTTCAGATACAAGGGCTCCATCTTGTTATCGCTTATGTTGATAATTTACGGAGCACTTTCATCTCATGGATACACTTCATGCATGTGTTAGATAGAAGTCGTAAATTCAGTTCGGTTTACTGGTTCCGTACAAAGAGACAACTCGCGTGTGTTCTGTGTGACGCATGCGTACAAAAGATTAATGCGAGCGGCGGCAAAACGCACAAAGGAAAGTATACTTTGCTACATAGAACTGATTAAGCGCATTTTTAAGTTAGCTTTCTGCTTCAGTAACCAACGTAAAGCGACTCTAAATCAGCTCCTTACAGATTATCAGACATTGCCTCCAAAAGTATTTAACTAGTTACACTCACATTTATAAAGTTGTTCCACAAATTTTGGGAAAGAAATCATTCATTCATTTATTTATTCCTTCCAACATTGCACCATGCGACTTTCACATAAAAATTCCGGTTTCCCCACAAGCATTTTATTTATGAAATTATTTGTTTTATTATTTTAATCTCTACGTGAGTTACATATAAGACCAACACATGTAAAAATAATCTGCATATTCGTTCGAAAATGTAAACTCTGTTATGAAAACAAGGGGGCACGTACGGAAGCGACCAGAAATGCGTACGGAATTTTAGTCGGAAATCTTAAGGGAACAGAACGTGACAGGCACAGATGTAAGTGACAGATAATAATTAGTCTTAAATAAATGCGTGTGAAAATGTGTATTGGATTATGCTGGCTCACGATGGGGGTCCAATGGCTCTTGTGAACAGATTAATGAAGCTTCGCGTTACATAATGAACTGAGAATTTCACGACCATCTGAGCTACTGTTAGATTCTCAACAATATTTTGCTTCGTCCAAACAACGCATAATAACGAAGGCAACTGATCTTTGTAACGGAGATAAACTGTGTTTTCTTTGAGGTACGGACTGAATTGTTAAGTAATATTTAGAGGAGGGTCAGACAGAATGAAACCGAATGTTCTCTCAGAACCTCCAAACACCGACCGATCTGACGAGAACATTTATCGCTTGTAGTCGCCGTTAGAACTTCAGATTCAATCATTCATAAATCAGACAGCAGAGAAGTGATTCGTTTAACATGCACGTCCATGGATGCTGCACATACGGGGAATATGGAGTGTTCACAGACTTATTATCCGGACTGTACCCTTTCATGGTAATTTCTCTTGTTTCAGACTTCCATTACTTGCCGGGCCAGCATCCTGGTTTTGGACCCTTCGCTCTCTTTCCAGCAGCGCAGTGGTTGGACACGGCGGCATATATGGGCTACCCGTGGCCAGAGTACTTCAGACGGCCCACGACTACGGAACTCTGCAAACTTCCTAGTACCTGTGGCTCCTCTATTATCAAAAGTAAGTAATTTCAATCTGATTCACGGTGGAAGGATTTCTACAAGTTTTAGCACATAATTATTGTTAAATGTTCGGAACAAGATAAATGAAATGTGGGCGGTCAGAAAGTTAGTACGGAATTACAATAAAGAAACAAAATAGGAAAACAACAAAATGAAAGAAATTGCGAAAATTTACAGTACGCCCAGCCAGTCAAGACGTTCTCGATATTTCATGGAAATTCCATTACCGCGTTAAAAAATAGGCCAGGCTGTAGACTACCCTGAGTCGTTAGGTCCATTCCACCTTCTTCTGATTCTTGAAAGGTTCATATTAAACCCCCTATTCCCATCTACACCTAGGTCTTTCAAGTAACTCTTGCTTTTGAGTTACCAGGCAAAAAGTCTGAATGAATTTCTTGAGCCCCTAAAACTGTGGATTTTCTCAGCCATCAACCTGTGACATTCTGTAGCACTCAGGTATTTCATGTTTAATCTTCATTGTGTTTTACTGTTTTTCATTTCACGAATGCAAATCAATTTGTCCCACCACATGAACTCTCAGTACGCAGTCCATGAACCGGTTTCACTGGGCCATTAGACATGACACCAAACTATCGCGGACTTGCATTAAAACCACACAAAATGGCCACCTCAGCTGCCTCTGACGTTGAGTCATCTCAGTACTGATTTCTGCCGGCAACACGGCTTAGACACAGCACAGCGTCCCCTATGAGCTGAAGACGCGAGATGGGGAGATACAGGCCCTACACAGGCAGGGCGAGGATTTGGAAGAGGGTGTGTGGAGGTAGAGTGTTTCAATTCAAAGGCTGCAAACCACCCCCAACCCTCTTCCTCCTATTTCCCCTTGCGGAGAATATAGTGCAGGCTAGCTGAAATCGGATTAAGGGATGGAGGCAGTTGGGGATGAATTTCATACGAGAGGGCGTGGAGTCAATGCAGCTAATTCCCGTAAGACTATCTAAAACCTGTACCAAGCACGCTACTCGTGTTCGCATATCATCCCCCCCCCCCCCCGAGGACACCGTCCGGGGCCACGCAGTCAACAAAACTAGAGCTGCCTCCGTCCTGATCAGAAGCTGTCGTCAAACCAGAACGCAGGCAAAGTTCGGGAAATGCTTGCTACCTTTCAGCTCAGAAACATTTATCTCCCAATATCCTACGAACAAACGAAAATAAATTATCTGTTGGCCTACACTTTGTCAAGTATTAAGGTGACAAAGTCGATTATGAGACGAGCGAAACATGTAGAAAAATTAAGTGTGAAGAAATATTTGTCTCAAAAGTAATTCATGGAGGCCCCTCTGGAAAGCTACACGTAAATGGGAGACCGATACTAAAATATATCCGAAAGAAACAGGACGGCATGTTGTGGAGTGGATTCAACTGGCTTAAGGTCGGATTCGGAGGCGGGCTCCCGTCAGCACGGTAGTAAATATTCAGATTCCACAAAAAGGCAGTGATTTCCTGACCAGCTGGGCTTCTCAAGATAGACTCTGCTCCATTATTAAGAAAAACACACAAGACTAGAATTTTGCCTCTTGTATTATGTGGCTGTAAACATTAATTTTTCATTCCAAAGCTAGAACATTCCGTTCCATGGACGGTCATTAGAAATATTACGGAACAGGAGAATAAGTATTATTACAAGATGAGCAACTTTTTCATTTTGTCAATGAAAGTGTTCTTCCTGAAAAGCTTTAGTCACTGTTAGTCCGTGTGGTTTCAGGTTTTAACAGCGGAAGGTACGAGGCACGAGGGAAATGAGAAATACTTAATAAATTTTGTTGTGTTTCTGCAGGCTCGGGCGGAACTTCTGATTTCTACAGTCTGCATCAACATCCGCACAACCCCGCGACGGGGGTCGGACTAGTGGCTGGGGGTGCTTTTCCCACAGTGCCCCCTCCGGCACCGCCGCCAGGATTCCTCCCACCCCTTCTGGGATACCCACCCCCTCCTCCTCATCCAGCCGCCACTACGGACCCTCTCATACTAAATGACAAACTTCTCCTGTCACAGTCCGGAACCAAACATGAGTCAGCCTTCACCTTGGCCACTTCCTCGTCTCCGGACTTTTCCCCAGGCACCCTCAGTCTCACCGTGCCTCCACCACAGACCACTAAAGTGTCACCACCACCAAGAAGATCGCCGAGTCCTGTCCCAAACGCGAGGGTAAGCAGTGATGATGCTAGTGACACTGGGGAAGACACGGTGGATGTGGTGAGGTCGGCGTTCCAGCAAGTGCGTCCCCATGGAGGAGGCGCAGAGCGGCGGAGGAGTCCCGAGCCGAGGTCAGCTACTCTGCTGACGACATCGTGTTCCAGCACTGCCACGAGGCCCACACCGCTACAAAGCCACAAGACTGTCTGGAGGCCTTACTAGCCAGCCGACTGACATAACCTCCTGCAGACTGCCACTAATGGTAACCCTTTCGATGCTGACCATGAGAAGCAAAGAAGCCTTTCGTAATTTGTAATTTTTATCGAATATTATTAGGGTCATAGAGTCATGAAGAAGAGATAGGCGGGAGATGAGAAATTAATTCAAAATTTTAATCAGAGAAATGAAGTGAAGAGGCCATTTGGGATATCTGAGCACAGATGGCATAATTGTTGATAAAAAGAAGTTGAGAGATAAAAACCAATATCTGACTCTTGTAAACATTCTAATAAACCTTCGGGTTCTACACAAAGTGGAGAATTTCTTAAGCAGCTGAGTGACTCTCGGCTTTCTAAAAAGACTTTACTTCATTGATTTAGACACGATAAATTTGAATCAGCATAGAGACGGTTAAGCCACGGCCTATCACCAACAATTAATTACGAATAACACCGGCCTCTTTGGTTCAACTCTCAACACTAACAAAACTACCATGTCTTCAAGCTAAACGTGGATATCTGATTCTTGTTTCCTCGACTCTACTTGGTGCAAAAGCGTAATACAGCCCGCACAGTCACGCGATTTCCGTAAAGCACAGACAACACGAAGCTCTGTAAATGAACAAGGGACACTAAATTTTCTCCTAAACAGTAATTAGAATGGTACAGTTGATTTTGAACATTAATATTTCACATATCTGTAAGTCCTCTTGTCTGACACTAATGAATCAATAAATTTAAAACGTTTGAATCTATCTTGGATTCCTATTTTGAAAATTTAACAAATTTTATAATGTGGTTTGAGCATAATTTTATGTCTTTTAATATGAAAGAAAATGTATTATTACTGGGACATCCCTTCGCCGCCGTAAAAACCTCATATTTCATATAATTAAATAATATAAATTCGAAATCATGTCAATCGATTGACAACCTTCTTCCATACATATAATAATAGTACAGATGAGTAGAGCGAATTATCTCATATATGTAAGCATGTACGTGCTCTACAAAGTGGTGAACCTCTCACAGACTTAAGGAACGCAAAGTGCTGGGGAAGATATAATCATTAGATTAAGAATGATATATTTTCATGACGTTTAAGAAAGAAAATGAACTATAATATAAGCTAAGTTTGTTTGAAGACATCACTGACCACACACAAAGATCTTGTTTAAATATATTTAAGTAGGAAAATATTATTTATTTGCGTGTGAATCAGTCAAAGGTGTAAAATATCTAGTGACTGCCTTAATTACAGCCAAGTTATTTAATTTAAAAAAAACAGGAATTTGATAAAAGTCTGACCATTCAGGTTAAACGTATGGCAGGCAATAAAGATGTTCCTGATGTTATTTGTTTTTACCTAATTTGATGTAATACTTGCTCAGCATCGCTGCAGTCAGCAGGATTTAAAAGATAAAGAAAGTATATCAAATCTAAAACTTCTTGACGATGGTGAAGAGTCAATTGAATAAAAATTTACTTGGATATTATCCATCGTCTAGTAATAAAACGTAAAAAACGTAAAATGACGTTTCGGAGATGGGGCTCCGGACCGGAGATAGGGATTAGCTCTATCTAGTGGGCCCAACTGTGTAGGAACCTGAAGACGGAGATAGAGTCCCATTTCCTAAACGTCGTTTTACGTTTTATATTTACTAGACGATGGATAATATCCAAGAGGTCCGGAGATAGGGATTAGCTCTATCTAGTGGGTCCAACTGTGTAGGAACCTGAAGACGGAGATAGAGTCCCATCTCCGAAACGTCGTTTTACGTTTTATATTTACTAGACGATGGATAATATCCAAGAGGTCCGGAGATAGGGATTAGCTCTATCTAGTGGGCCCAACCGTGTAGGAACCTGAAGACGGAGATAGAGCCCCATCTCCGAAACGTCGTTTTACGTTTTTTACGTTTTATTACTAGACGATGGATAATATCCAAGTAAATTTTTATTCAATAAAGAAAGTAGTTCGTACCTTATCTAGAAAATAAGTGATTATAAGGTTCCTGGTAAGCGTGAATTGAAATTAAAGCAGACGTCCTCCTGCTGTATGACGCCATTACAAAATTTATCGAAAGACATTCTGGTGACCGAAATATAATAACTGCGTTCGCTGTATCTGATAACACATTACATGACATGTTAGTTTTTGCACAATTAATATTTTGTCAAACATCTAGTGATCCACAAATTTGTATCTTCTTAAATGCTTTCTCAGACAATCAACAATGCTGTTATATTAAATTAAAAAAATCTTTCACGGTATCTGATACTACACGGTGCAGTATTAACTAATTTTCAGTGTTAGAATATTTTGGTAAGGAGAGAAATACGTGCGAAAGAATTTATTCTGGGGGGGAACCAAACATGTGAAGAAAGTTTCCTTCACATTGGACTTAAGTTCACATAGGCACAATTTTAGCCGGTCTCAGATTTTGTAACAGGCGTTTTTAAGCTGTCTTGTTAAGATCAATAGTATTTCTCTCCTGTTACCGAACTTTTAACATGGGCGACTTTAAATCTTATTCTACCTTAAGATAAATTACTGTAAGCTACTGTAAATTTTGTACATTAGATTTTCTGATTTCCGCAATGCAAGTGTGTACTATAGACCATGGTGATAGTGGTAATATATTAGCTTGTATATTGTATATAGCAGAATCTCCTAAACTTGGTATAAATGAAATTCTAATGTAATTATAAGACCGAAAACCACTTATTGTATGGATAATATATATAAGTATTAAAACAAATTTACAAGTGTTACTTGCATTTAACCCAGTGTTTTACCAGCAACCCTAATTTCTATGATGATGATAAAGTCATATAATTAAATAATAATCGATCTCAGCTCTACTGGTACCACAGCCCACATCATCCGCCTTCAATTGATCACCATAATAATATTAAAAATAAAAAGTATGGGGATCCTCATTACACAGTTTTTTTCCCTGCACGCAGTAGAGATTTTTGTAAAAAGTGGGCAATACATTACTAATTAAAATGTTACATTGCTACGACTTTCAACCAGGGTGGCCTGCGTAAACTCTGACCACCCTGGTTAGAGATTATATTATTCTATTCTAGAAGCCTACTATACATAACTGTCGATTAATCTTGCCCGTAACTCCCTATTTTTAAATTTATCACCGTAAATTTTTTATGTCTTTAGAGTTTAACGTTTTACGAGATGTCGCTCATTTATCGAGAGTTTCATTGGAAGTTGCCAAAATACAAAACATTTTATAGGGATCAATTTGTTCCCACATTAAACCAATTAACAAGTGCTTGGGTCTAATACAGGTTGGACTAATTGTGTTTACTCTGAAAAGCGACATATCGTGGACTCTATTATGTAATGTAACAATAGACCGATAATTCCATGAAAGATCTATAAATTATATGGGACCCATGTCAATCAGACCATAATTTGTGAGGTAAAAATTGTCGAGTTGACATCAGCTTATCCGCAGTAATCAATTTGTATGATTTTAATCCTTACAGTCAGAAAAAAAAAAGTAAAATATTTTTCTGTCAGTTCTGTTCGGTACTGAAACGTTGTGTCATGCTCTATTGTGCGATACGTATAAATATTTGACAACAACGCATGCACGAAAATATATAAAGCTACTCTACACGGACTACGTTAAGCGGGAATTCAAAATATTGCACAACGAAAACGGTTGTAGTTGAGAATGGGAGGTGGACTGAACTGGCTCAAGATCGTGTCCAGTGGCGGGCTTTGGTATTATCCTTCGGGGTTCTCTTTCCAGAGAATTAGTTACTAGGTTAATTATTCACAGAAACACTTACATGGTGTCTTACACTTTTCTGCTAAAAACATTTAATTTCCCTTGTGTTGGGCAAGGCCGTGGTCTAGGCAACACGGAGTTTTCCTCCGGGGGCTTCCCCGGTTTCTCCGTGGCATCCCAACAATTACTCCATTCACACAAAGAAGAAGGCAATGGCAAACCACTTCTGGATCATCTGCCAAGAACGTATATGAACAGGTCCCAGTCCGAGAAAAGGATGGAAGGTTCCTGTTCATATGGACCTGTCGTCAGACAGAACACTAAATAATAATAAGATGAGGTGGTCTAGCGGTTAGAACGCTGGCCTTGTAATCCTGGGGTCTCGGGTTCGATTCCCGGCGGTGCCCGAATTTATAACTTGTGTTGGGCAAGGCCGTGGTCTAAGCAACACGGAGTTTTCCTCCGGGGGCTTCCCCGGTTTCTCCGTGGCATCCCATTCACACACAGAAGAAAGCAATGGCAAACCACTTCTGGATCATCTGCCAAGAACGTATATGAACAGGTCCCAGTCCGAGAAAAGGATGTAAGGATCCTGTTCATATGGACCTGTCGTCAGACAGAACACTAAATAATAATAAGATGAGGTGGTCTAGCGGTTAGAACGCTGGCCTTGTAATCCTGGGGTCTCGGGTTCGATTCCCGGCGGTGCCCGAATTTATAACTTGTGTTGGGCAAGGCCGTGGTCTAAGCAACACGGAGTTTTCCTCCGGGGGCTTCCCCGGTTTCTCCGTGGCATCCCATTCACACACAGAAGAAGGCAATGGCAAACCACTTCTGGATCATCTGCCAAGAACGTATATGAACAGGTCCCAGTCCGAGAAAAGGATGTAAGGATCCTGTTCATATGGACCTGTCGTCAGACAGAACACTAAATAAATAATAAGCAGGTAAGTTCCGATAGGAGAAAACACGTATAACTTTAAAACCTGAAACTTTGTCCTGAACCAATCTGACACAGACTGACCTAATATTGAACACTGAATCAATCCATAGGCTACTGCAGTAAACAGCATCGCTCTCCAAAGTAAGGAAGGAAACAAACATTCGTTTGTATATACGCGTAACTCACAGCAGATTTTGCTTTGCCGGTCCGTCCATACACCCTGTATTTACCCCTACAGCTCATGCTTACACAAGCCCTTCATTTAGAGCAAAGGGGTGAGAGAGAGAGAGAGAGAGAGAAAGTTCTCTCTCGTTTTTTTACAAAAAATATATAAAAAGGCAACGGGTAACGCTGGTTCACTGCGACTGCGTGGAACAAAGGATTCAACGTGGCGTGAAACACGATGAAATGCGATGCGCCAAGCCACTGAATGAACCCCCACACTAACGAGACTTACTTCTGCTTTACCTTAGCAGCAATTCTCCGACTATCACATACTGAATTATCTCACTCGGACCTTACGCGCGGATGGGTACAAGAGACGCAGATAGCAACGGGAAGTTTTAATTTGTTTCCTGTTCAGTGACTGAATAGAAGAACAGATAAACCGAATAATCATAGCCCGGATATTAATACCAAATTTTGTCTCTGTATCTGACACAAAGCCATGGAACCGTATAGGGGGCGTGGCGGTAAATCCCAACACATTCAACAGAAGAACAAGACTTATTTTAACCCGGATATAATATTAAAAGATATAACGACTGTCGAAAACAATTTCGAATTTCGCCACCATACTGCGACGCGAGATAACAAGTAGGCACCTGGTGCTCATCCTGAGGGTGCTACAGAGACAAGAGAATTTCGATATGTGTATAAAATTCCAACCGTAAAATTATATTTGGATGCTACTTGCATCTGTAAAATCAACCAAATAAAATTTTAGTTCCTCGAACAATTCAACGCTGCCACAGATTACGTTTAGGGCACTTTTTAATTTTTTATAGTCGCGGACAGAAATAAATGTGAAAACTCTATAGGGCCTAAGTAACAAACGCAGATAAAATAAGCTGTGCATTAAAGCTTCGTCGTAAGTGTTCAGGATAAAATCACGATTTGAAAATTTTTGATAGACCACTGTACTTAAAAATATTACGAAGGGAACAACAGTTACTAATCAAAATTACAACCACCAAAATAAAAGGCATTATGACTTGACCAAGAAATGAAAACATAAAAACTTGAGGTTTAGCGTTGTGTAGTCTGATATAAGATTACCGACGTTTCAAATGTGTTTGCTGTCTCCATCATCAGGGCGATGAGTGTACTACAACCTCAAATCTTACATATAATAATTACTGGGAATGCTTACTACGACACAGTTCCGAAGCCTATTTTACTAAGATACATCTTCATGATAAGCATCATCTACTTCAGAGTCTTCCAAGTAGCAGCTTTCCAAGATATTTCCCAACAAAAATTCTATATTCATTTCTTGTCTCCCAACAGCTATATGCCCAGCCAAATCGTTCCCACTTATTCTACGATCCTAAGAATGGCAGGTGCTCTGTGTGACGTATCGTGTTTCATTTTATTCCCTTTGGAATCACAAAACAAATCACAGGTTATCAGCGCCTCTACTGGTTGGTGCGACAAGAGGACAGACAGACAGACATTCCGCACAGAGATGGTGATGTATTTAATACCAAACTCTCGACCCCAAAACTCACCCCCTTCGACCAGGAGACCGTGTCATGGTAGAGGGGATCATACGAAATTAATAAGTGAAGCACAAAACTCTTTACAGCTTGTTCCGACGGCTATGTATAAAGAAACGAATGCGACCGGCCAGAGCCCATGCATACTTCAAAACGCAGGTTATGGCGCAAGTTGTCAGTGGGACAGGCAACTAGTGGCACGCAACCCCCAGCTAACACATTATTTAAGCAGATACGGTGCTGAAACTCCACTGCAAAATAACATTAGTTGCCTGTATCGTACCTGATTAAATAACAAAGTCAGTAATTAGCAAGTTAAAGATCCTTCAGGTTACGTAACAGGTTGGATATTTCTTAACCAGCTAAGCCATTATCAGTTTCTCAAGTGCTTGAGTCTTCCATTTCACAATCATCATCTTCTGTATCTATCTACTGCCTTCGTTTCAATCCTCTCATTGCTACAGCATCATCATCGGTTCCTTCGTCTGGTGATATCCACTCCATTTATCACATAAGTAGCTAATTAATTAGATCAATAAATAATTAATTCCATAAGCGAGTAACTCTAGCAAAATAATTAGCTAAGTAACTATTCCCACATCTAAGATTTAAGGTCCTCATGGCGCTGAAGATTTCCATCGGTCTTTTGGGTCGTGAAGACGTGTGGTGGTTACCGACTGCAAGGACCACAAGACGCCAGAGTTCAGAAGACCAAGAAAGAAATCAATTCGCGTAACTGATTAACTGTATAAGAAACCTGACAAAATAAAACCTGAAACTGGTATTTATTACAAGTAGGTCTACCTCGTGTTCCGAACTTCACTAATCTCCTAGAGAACGATCCACATACTTGTCGATATAATCCCCTTTGTGTCTGGCATTACGTTCTTGGAGCACAACACGGAGATACTGAGTATAACCAGGAATATAATCCTTTAGGCCTAGGGAGGCCGTGCGTCTCCGAAATGAGTCACTGTGACGAGGAAGGAACCGCGAATGCGAGTGGAAACAGCGAGCAATATCTGTGAATTCGCGTGACAGTATCAAAGCGACTTCCCACAATACAGACCTGGGGTGTTCTGTACGAAAAAATAAGTGGCAGACATACTGCAGTCAGCTTCAACCATTAGGAATTCTGAAAATTGTTGAATAAATACGCTGGGGCCAGATCAAAATTTTAAGGGGTCGAATTAGACGCGAAGAAATCTTCCGAATAACCAGAAAGAATTAAACAAAAGCTGTCACTTACCGCGCGTTGGTTTCACATCCCGGCATACCGACCATCAAGAGAGGAGTTTGCTTTGATCCACGAAATGCCTGAAAAAGAAAGTATCAACACATGTAAACACCTTCCTCACCACGTCTTCCAAATGCGTCATAAAACTAATCAGAGCCAGGTAGAATTGTATCAGTCCGTATTATTAAGAAACATTTCTTCACTTGGTTATGCTGTTTAACGACGTTGGATCAACCGGAGAGATTGTGTGTGATCTCAGACGACTGTTTTTCTGGGATGATGCGACGTAAAACTTCAAACTAAACCACGCGACATAACATACAAGAAGACAGCCATCTTCATACTCGTCGCCATGAGAACCTCAAATCTCCCCCATCGCATCCGCCCAACTCTGCGTTCATCCAGTTTCACCACGTCTAAAAAAACTGTGTTAGGAGTTACAGTGTCTGAATTGTGTACGTCGCTATATACACAGCAAAACATTAGCCGTGCTTACTTTACGTCTGATCCATCATCACAGCTAAGCTTGGTCCAGTTTCCATGGCAGCCTCCCCCCCCCCCCCCCAAAAAAAAACAGTATAAATAGACGATAGCAATGGTAATGATGATGAAAGATAGAGTTGACTCTGGGTCTGAAAATATATTAAAGGCTTACAGGCAGCGTGGATGAAATATCCATAAATTCCGTACTTTTGGTATAAGACAAATGTGACTCGCGAGACCCACGCTCTGGACGTCTTATCCCCTATTAACGAGGCCCTTGTACCCAACAGACAAGAAGCTGTCTTTAGGGATGTTGAGTCGTGCAGTTTGGTAAGCCGACGTTTCAGAGATGCCTGCTGCATCCATCATCAGGCCGATGAGACTGTGTGTTTCGGAGAGCCGGTCTGGGTACGGTGGCCTTAAAGGAAGCTCCCGTTTAGTCACCGTCCGTAAAATATCTCAGACAGCTTGCTTCTCACCGCAAAGATCCGGGTTCAACCCTCGATTATTTAAAGTGACGAAGTGGCATTGGGCTGCTCCCTCTGGACTAAGTGACCTTGACGTTGTGACAGACCTCGTTCATCTCTGATCCAGTTAATGGATGCAATAAGGATCTCTAAAACATCATGTCAATTTCCATCGGACAACACAGCTCACATTTCAGAAGAAGTAATATTGAAATTAATGACTCCAAAGTCACATCTTCGTCTTCTCAAACAAAATATGTTTCATCTTATCTGGACCCCGTCTTTGGGCGACAAATCTGTGTCGCTGCATTCCAGTGCATGAATTCTGTCGAGGACTGTTAATTCCGAAGCAAGGCAGAGTTGCTGGACTAATAGCCCGCGCGCGTGGCGCCGCCAAGTGGACGACACGATAAGCATCTCCATTATTGATATCTGCACAGTGTTGCAGCTGTCACAGGCACAATGATTAATGGCGAGCTCATATAACTGACGCTATACATTACATCGCATTCCTAATTGCTCCTGCCTTCGTCTCCAAGGGAAAACGAGTCAAGGTAAAACCATGAATATTACATCTTTCACTTCTCATCCATTTGTGAACGGTTCGAAGCGTTAATCCGATCAGTATTTTGTATCCAGCACCGATATATCACCATAATCTATTTTTGTACGACGGTAGGTTAAGTTTCAATGGTTGGTTATTCGGCTACTGTGATTCTACGGTGAAGGTTATTTTTGTACATCAGCTGAAAACAGTTCTAACTGACGTAATAGACATCTATCGAAAATTAAAGGTCGAACCTTTCTCGTCTTGTTTTCACAGGCTAGGCAATTCTATGTCTGCGTCGATCTCAAATTCCTCCTTCCGGCATATTCCTGATCTGTATCTTAGTATTTGTCCTAGATGTTTACAGTTCTCTGCTATCTTCTGCCACTTTCATTCATCCACACCACATTATTTCCATCTTTTCTCGTATTCTCTTGTAGTTTTTTTTATTAAACGTCTATTACTTTGTAAGACTTGAGGTTCTCACAGCGGTGAGTATGAAGATTTCGGTCTTCTGTGAATATCACCCTGATGACGGAGGCAGTATGACCTCTGAAACGTTGGTTAACATCAACCAGACTACACAGCGCAACAACCCAGAAGACAGAAATCTTCATACTCATCTCCCTGATGACGGAGGCAGTATGACCTCTAAAACGTTGGTAAACATCGACCAGACTACACAGCGCAACAACCCAGAAGACGGAAATCTTCATACTCATCTCCCTGATTACGGAGGCAGTATGACGTCTGAAACGTTGGTAAACATCGACCAGACTACACAGCGCAACAACCCAGAAGACGGAAATCTTCATACTCTGATGACGGAGGCAGTATGACCTCTGAAACGTTGGTTAACATCAACCAGACTACACAGCGCAACAACCCAGAAGACAGAAATCTTCATACTCATCTCCCTGATTACGGAGGCAGTATGACGTCTGAAACGTTGGTAAACATCGACCAGACTACACAGCGCAACAACCCAGAAGACGGAAATCTTCATACTCTGATGACGGAGGCAGTATGACCTCTGAAACGTTGGTTAACATCAACCAGACTACACAGCGCAACAACCCAGAAGACGGAAGTCTTCATACTCTGATGACGGAGGCAGTATGACCTCTGAAACGTTGGTAAACATCGACCAGACTACACAGCGCAACAACCCAGAAGACAGAAATCTTCATACTCATCGCCCTGATGAAGGAGGCAGAAATGACCTCAGAAACGTTGGTTAACATCGACCAGACTACACAGCGCAACAACCCAGAAGACAGAAATCTTCATACTCTGATGACGGAGGCAGTATGACCTCTGAAACGTTGGTAAACATCGACCAGACTACACAGCGCAACAACCCAGAAGACGGAAGTCTTCATACTCTGATGACGGAGGCAGTATAACCTCTGAAACGTTGGTAAACATCGACCAGACTACACGGCGCAACAACCCAGAAGACAGAAATCTTCATACTCATCGCCCTGATGAAGGAGGCAGAAATGACCTCAGAAACGTTGGTTAACATCGACCAGACTACACGGCGCAACAACCCAGAAGACAGAAATCTTCATACTCATCGCCCTGATGAAGGAGGCAGAAATGACCTCAGAAACGTTGGTTAACATCGACCAGACTACACGGCGCAACAACCCAGAAGACAGAAATCTTCATACTCTGATGACGGAGGCAGTATGACCTCTGAAACGTTGGTTAACATCGACCAGACTACACAGCGCAACAACCCAGAAGACAGAAATCTTCGTCTATTACTTGTTAGAGGCCTCAAACATTTCTACCTATTGAGTAGATTTTATTTTCCTAGTAGCAGTTAAAGCTGATTTAAATTCTAAAATTGCTTATTTTACTGAAGAAGGTTGTTAATGCTTTGTGACACTAAACAAGTTTTATTCTGATGGTTGTGTTACAAAAACTGCGCTATCAAAATGTTGGATTACAGATACAAATAAATTTGTCGAAATTACCCAGCACGTATGGACGGGCTCATGCTAATAATGAAGTACAGAAATGAAGAAAGACCACTGAAGAGACAAACAATTGAAGGTAAAAACGACCTAACTCTTGGAGAACTTACTGACGACAAACATGATGGGAATTATTACTAAAAATAAAATTTATAAATAGCAGTTTACAACTATTTCTTTCTGCGGTAAAGATTTAAAGTCGAATAAACCCTATGAAGCCAAAGCTCATCTAAACAATATTTAAGTATTCAGTCCGTACCGCGAAAAAAACACAACTTTTCACCATTACGAAGATCAACTGGTTAACGTTGTTTAAGGAAATAGCCGGTTTACAGTGAGAATAAGAACCAAATTATAAAAGACAGCGAAAATTCAAATGACTGGCATAATAGGAAAACAGAAACGTGTTTGTTCGCGCACAATTAGGAAGACTTCATTATTTATCCGGCACTCACTATTATGACAGCTATATACTTTTAAATAATTTTAAAATGTTAAAACAATACACTCATATTTAAAACAAGATTTTTCAAACATATCAGCATTCAGTTAAAATCCTGAATGGATAAATCTTGTTCGTCAATGTTAGTTAATGGTAAACGCGGTGTTTAATACAGATCTACAGGGCTTTTAGTTTATTATTAGCTGATGACATTTTCGTGCTTAGTAGTTCTTGATGCAGTAAAAAATAACAGTGGTTTTCATTTTAAATTCTAGTTCAACATCGTGTATTGAATTATTTCTATCAAATTTCGTAAACAAACAAACACTCAAAAAATGCATTAGCGTCCACGATATAATATTGATCATTTCAGAAGTTTCATCTCTTTTTTTTTTTTTTTTTTTTTCAAATTTAACATTACAAAGTCACGTAAACAAATCACCTTTTTACACTTCTGTCAAGTAGCTTGTAGTTAACTTCCGTAGGCATATTCTGTATACACTTTTCTTCAATTTAATGCAATTAAAATCTACACAGGAATATTCTTAACACATCTCTTCAGGTTTCTACGCATCTCACCGTCGTTGATTTGATCACCATAATAAAATTTGATAAAAGACTACAAATTACGTAGCTTCTCAAAGTCCACTTTCCTCCACCCCCTCGTAATTTTGTCTACCTGGTATACAAATAAATCTGATAAACGTGACTGATCAGCTTCAATCCCCTGCCGTCTTTACCTCAAAGGAAAGAATATCCGTCCAGTGAACAGGAGGCTTGGTGGGCCCCAATACCGGCCCCTTCCACCGCCGGAAATCAAACCAAGACAGCATAGCCTGTAGTCTATGAAGTGATTTATCCCAGATCACCTTTAATGCTGCATAAAATATCGCCGAGATCCGTTCAAACACAACCTCCCACCCTTTGATTTACATTGAAGAAAGCATGAAAATCGAATAAATTGGACTTTTAAGTGGAGGGTTAACTGACAAACCAAACTACTGGGTTAACAACATAAATTGGCTGTATTTCAGATTCTTTGTCGTCCCTTGCTTAGTAATCGGTCTTGTCTAGATTCCTCCTTCCGGATTTCTTCCCGTTTCTTTAAGTGATCTTGAGCAGAAGGTGGATTGTGGGAGTTGACAAGGGGTTGCTGGAAGGTGGTTGGGTTGGAAAAAGGAAAGCACTTAACATTCTGCGGTCTGCTACCCTTAAGTCTTTGCGAAGCAGAAGGAAACAAATTGGATTAAATTAAGTGAAAAGAAAGCTTTAGTAGTAGTTCTACTGCAGTATACTACACCGACTCCCACCCCGTCCTCAGTCGTTCGTGTTAAGGGAGAAAAGTAGAGAGGGAAATGGGAGGGGTAGGATAAAACTTCACCACAAAATTTGTTATGGGGAAGGAATTTTTTTCTTCGTGTTCTTAGCGTAATTATTATTGGAACAGCGGTGAAACTGCTATAAAGGTGGATGATGACGCAGGGAGAAAGTGAAATCTTTCCAGGAAGTTGAAGGCAGCAGCGGCTGGGGCGGGAGGGGCAGAGGGTACGAACCCTGGGTTAAAAATGGTTAGTACTAAGTGGTGTGGAAATTGTTTTAAAGATAATGAACGGCTTTTACGCTGAATTTGAGGTTTCGTAGTGCCTCAGTGGCAGGGAGAAGACGAGGTGAAACGGATTTATGTTACGTTCAATCTGCAAATATGGCAATCAGCAACACACAGAACCGCGAGGGATCAGACTGCAACGTATCTGGCTACCAAGTTCGATTCCAGGCTGGAACAGGGGTTTCTCGCCCACAGACATGTTCTATACCGGTTCTATATCAGAGCTTTCTTTCTGGTCAAAGCGACCGGTCACTGAAGCTGAAGCTGACGTCTGTCTGTCTCCTCACTTCAATCTCGAGAGGAGTCTACAAACCAAATATCTTAACTCCACGTCCCTTATGTACTATCACGATGTCGACAAGGATAACGCACGCTTACAGTCATACAGTTTAAGTGTTTTGTTGTCATGAAGATGGTGTAAGTTGTGGGAAGTGGCGTTCAAAATATAAAGGACCTCTGAAACGTCGGTAAACGTATACCAGACTACACGGTGCTACACCCCAGAAGACAGCCATCTTCAGTATTACCGAATGAAAACCGCAAATCGTACTTAATAAAATTTTAGTCGAATGTAACATTTTCTTCTTCGAAGTAACCCTACAGATAAACACGCAAGGATCCATTTTGGACGACGGGAGTAAATTGAAGTGCAAATAAGTGCAGACAGCTTCAAGAAGGCTCGCAATGCAGAGAGTGGAGTGGATCTGACCCCGACTAACGCTAACCTTTCCTTCCACTTGTTGAATGCGACGTCACTTCATCCCTTTCGCATTTCCAGTGAGAGGTTTAAAAGGGCGCCGGGGCCTAGACGTGCATCACGGTCAAGACAAAGTTGACTCAAAGTGCATTTACATTATTTGACAATCGTTCAATAGCCCGTGTAGTTCTGGACAAAGTATCGGTGAGACTTGCTCGATAAAACTGTTTGAGACTGTAGAATTAAACTTACACGTCCACATGAAAGAAACAAAACTTTAACAAGTCGTTAATAACATTATTAGTGCAGATACAGGATGTCAGGATTTTATCGTTAAGTAACTCCCATGGAACATGAGTCTATTCAGAGAAGGTAACAGTCGCACAATTAGCTAAAAAAAAGTTACCTCCTATTGGAATTCGAAAGATCATTGCCAACGTTAACAGCAGAAAAGCTCTAAAATTCTATCCTGAGTCACGTAAAACACATAATAATTATAAAGATAATAATTAAAAAGTCTCTGATAATACAACTAATTTACGTATCTTTATTAAAATTGTTAAGGACGTTTTACCAACGAAGGACACACTACGGTTTCGTCGTGTTTATTTCCACACAGTAGTCGTGCAAACGTATGAGGTGGGAGCAGCACTATAGTCACTTAACGTGGGTTATCTAAATTTTGTGTGATAATAGACCTAGAAAAAATACGCAACCTCCATTTTTTTTAACTTTAGCACAGATTTAAATAATAGAATAATAATTAAAAAAATCTCTGGGTCTGTTCTGTACTAGGTTTTCTGGTGATAATTAGTCTCTAATGGAAAAGTGCAGCGAGGGTATAAATAATAACGATACTTACAACAGTGAACAAAGAAATGTTTTGAATTTAGATGTTATAAACATGACGATGCCACTGTGGTCTAGCGGTTAGAACGCTGGCCTTGTAATCCTGGGGTCTCGGGTTCGATTTCCGGCGGTACCCGAATTTATAACTTGTGTTGGGCAAGGCCGTGGTCTAGGCAACACGGAGTTTTCCTCCGTGGCATCCCAACAATTACTCCATTCACACACAGAAGAAGGCAATGGCAAACCACTTCTGGATCATCTGCCAAGAACGTATATGAACAGGTCCCAGTCCGAGAAAAGGATGGAAGGATCCTGTTCATATGGACCTGTCGTCAGACAGAACACTAAATAAATAAAAAATAAAACATGACGACGGTACGAAATTGCGTTATTATATCTGGAATCTTTATCCGACTAGAAATCTATACCTAATAATGAACATCATGCACTGAAATTGATCCCTAAATTAATTTAAGTACTTATTAATTTATAATGCTTGTTAGCCTTAAATAGTGATCTAAGCATTTTAATAAAAGTAAGCGTCATAAATTACCAGCATTAGTCCCTGTTGCTGTAGGAATTTTTTTTACCAGAACACAATAGGTTACGTAAAATTAAAGCTTTCATCTAAAGTACACTACAGCTTCGCCTCTCTTTAACTGGAGCCACTCAAATTTTTTACCCCTTCCAGATATCCCTCCCCCTTTTATGTGCTGTATCGAAAAGTGGGGAAGAAACTTCCACTCTCAGAAAAACTTTTTCATAGTCAAGGCAAATAAATAAAGCTTTAAGAAAGAGGAAGGAACAAATTTAAAATGGGACGGAAAGGTTTGATTCAATCTTATGCTTGGCTTAGAAGTGACAAGTGTAACAGTGTCACAAGCTCCTCTTTCATTAAGATACTAAACTGTCGTTTAAAAACTGATGACGGATGAAACTTGTTCCTAAAACTCTGATAATCAACAGATTATTGTAAGGCCTATCCTTGCTCGATCGGTCAAGAAATTCCCGCTTATGTACAACCATATGAAGTTCATTACCGTGTTCAAAAAAGACCGCATTTTGTCCATATCACTAAATATTTCAAACAAGTACTTAATTCTTAAATTTACTTCTCTTAAATTGATTTTAATATTACCTTGCAATATATTATATTAAATCTTGTCCGTCTAATCACAATAAATTCTTATTAAATATTAAAATATTACAATAATTAACATTTAAAATATTAAATGATGTTCTTTATCGAAATATTCGATTTACATTAGACATTAGACATTACATTAGATATGTTACTCTTCTCATCGCCCTGAAGATGGAGGCAACAAGGACCACCGAAAGGTCGGTAAACTTCTACCACACTACACGGCGCTACAACCCAGAAGACAGCCATCTTCTTGCACTTTTAGTAGTACAAGGTTACAACCGTCTGCCCTGTTTAAGCACCACGCCATGAAGACGCATAGATGAAAACATTGTTAGATGCTGAATAAACGGGGACGAAGAAAGGCAGGGCTTGACAAAACAAATTCTTCGACGGCAGTAGTCTGAGACGAGCCGTACTGAGGAGCGACATAGCACCCTCTTGCCCACATTCGTGCCGATATAAACGTGGTAATTTTAAATTCCTATGGCGTCTCCTGGGATTCTCCGTTATAAAGGTAGGCAAGTTTCCTCTCTTCATAATCCTTGTCTCTGAGGCACCGCAAACTTGTATTCACCCACCCACGCTGTCACGATTGGCTTACTATTCGCAGTTCCTGTAGTCAAGTCTGCAACCCGCACGACAAACAAGTAGCTCAAATGTTTTACGTGTGAAATTCAGATCATGAATTCTTTCACTGAGCCTTCGTTGTGTTACCATTCCGCGTTTAGTGCTGAGGCTCTGATTATTCTCAGTGTATTTAACGACACTTTCTCAACTGTGCAAATAGCAGGTTTAATGCGTCGAATTACAGTGTATCTGAATGATGAAAAATACTGAACCGAACTGAAACGCATACAAAATTTTGGTGGGGAAGATAGGTTGTGGGGATAGGAGTGGGTAGAACTGGCGGTCTTTGGTGACAGCGGCGTTGAACCTTCGGGTTCTTCTTCCAGAGACAATAGATCTTAGGTTATGAGGACGCCTAACAGACGCTGGTTGGTTTACCTCTCATCACGTGACATTCGGTTCTATCAGCAGGCCTACAGCTGAGAGGATGAGGCGGTCTGGGGAACTAAACCTTTAACCTTAATTTTCGACGAGTCATTCAAGGCAGGTAGTGACCAGGGTGCATCGTTGGATTCCACGCACTGTAGGTTGCCATAACCCTCGTCTCCCAAAGCGTCGGTATCTTGGGATGTCATCAGGCACCTCTGTGCATGTAACGCGGGTTATCGTGCTCCCTCTGATGACCCCCGAGTTCATTAAGTCACGGAAGTGAGCCCGGTGCGATAATTTCCCGGCGCTGATTTCAGTAGCGGGTCGCTGAAGAACATGGCGCCCGCCCGCTCGCTCGTTCAATTAGGTAAATGAGGCCAGACATGGACAAGGGGGTGACCAAGACAGGAGTTACCCAGCAGAGAATGGAGTCTGTGTAGCGAACGGAACGCGTCCTAGGCAGAGAGCGACCTGGTGGCTAGCAAGCTTGCTCGAGCACAGCGCCATGCTCCATGAAGGAGTATGGAGGGCGTAGAAATAAATCCCCCCATACATTCATAATCTCCGTATTTAGTATAAGCGGGTTGTCACTGTCAAGCAAACTACACTCTAAGCTAGAGTATACATGTTCACTCTTCTTAAATTCTGAACATTTTACGCTAAGATAGCTGTCTTATGGGTTGTAGCGCCGTGTAGTCTGAGGTACTTGCTGCCTCCATCATCAGCCCTGGCAGTAAAAACCTGAAATCGTACTTAATTTAACACGAAATGTATCCCGACAGACGGTGAAGGTCGCGTAACTACAATGTACTACAGCAGTTTCAAGAACACTAGATTACAGTGTGAAACCGAGAGACGCTTTGTATCATCTATACCAGTGGTATTCAACCTGGGGTACGCGTACCCCCGGGGGTACTCGAAGACATCTTAGGGGGTACGTGAAAATTAAAAAAAAATATATTATTTTATGATAAACACTGAATAATCAGTAATGTAATTTATTTAATTTATTTTAGATGTAGATTATATAATATGTATAACTTGAATTATACACCAATACCTTTGGGTGCACAAAGTTGAAGAGAAATTATATCTGGGGGTACGCGACCAAAAAAAGACTGAATACCGCTGATCTATACAACACACGAGTAAAGCAGAAAGCGTCTGTAGTCTGTCCTTGCCAGTTGATGTTCAGCCCAATGACCAGAATATTAGGGGTGAAGGACGGGCTTCGTCATAAAAGCGCGTGGCAATATTTACTTGGGGTTACCCCCTCGACGCTGTTAAAGTTTAAGGTCTTTGAGGTTTCTAAACCTCAGCCTCGTGTATTTAGGTTATGTTGCTTCTTTCTCTTTTCTTTTTAAAGAATAACATCTCACTAAAGTAATAAAACAATTTTTCGGCATCTTTTTGGCTTTCTCCGCTGAAAGCGTCGTTCCTCAGTTTCTGTGTCGGTTGGGATACTGAGGGTAAATTAGCTTAAGCTTATGTTGCCCCGAGCGACAAGCAAAATATGGAGGTTTACGTTTATGACAAGTTCAAAATATACAGTAAAATTCACTTCTGCCTGAAGACGACAGGCTACAGGACTATCGCGCCGCATAGTCTCGTAAAAATTTGCTTGAAGATGCCCTGACGATGGTGACACTAAGCACCTCTGAAACGTCGGATTCTTTCCTCCATCCGTCTCTCCTTCTTCCCATTTTTGTTTTCACGGCATCCTTCATTAAGTAGTTTATTTAACAATTCATTTTCTGAAACCGCATTCTGCAGCGTCATCCTGGCACTCGTCTTCGCTAAACATGGCGGCCTTTTGCCTCTCTCTGTGTCTTTTCTCAGCGTCGTGTCTTGTATCGGCGTCGCAATGCCTATAGTCCAGACTGTCGTCATGTGTCGCACGTCACCACGGCGGTCACCTATCGCTGATTATTCTAAAACTCAAAATCTTTACCGAGACTTGAACCCAGGACAGCTTTTTGTGTTCTGGTGCTTGTTTCCGCCATCTCCTCTTCGAAACAAACAACTTCGATCCAGGCGCCATTCACATAGTGAAGAAAAGCCCTTGCAGGGAATCGAACTCGAGGAATGAGCACGCCAAGTTTGGTGCAAATCGATACATCCGTTCCCAAGCTACACGCGAACAAAAACATAAACCCGGAATTTCAGCTTTGCATGCAAGGCTATATTTAGGTGAGCTTTGTGTTTAGACGGGAAAATGTATAAAGTAAGTGGAAGATTTGACGCATTTAATAGACGGCCAGCGTAACAAGGAACAATAATCCATGACCGCACAAAATACTTGTAGCAAGCGGAGAAGTTGTCTGGGTGTAGGCGTCTTGGTGCCATACGTCGCAGCTGATTGAGGTAGTGACATGTGGAGTTGCTGATTCACGCGACAGAATGTTACAGCGACCCCGCTGGTAGGACAAAGCGAGCGATGTTCGAGGAACACGCGGCGTGATTAATGTGCCATCGTGTGCAAGCCGAACGTCTGTACAGTCGCTAAGAAATCCACGGCAAACCCAGACACGTCGTGTGGTGCCTGCCTTCCTTCATAACTCCGTATATGCATACAGACAAGTAGAGACACAGTTTTTTACAATGTTTTATATACTAATAATTATATCAATACCTCACACCACTCCAAATCACGTTACACTGAAATGTCAAGAGCATTTGCGTAAATTAACCCTGCTTCATGGAACCCGAAATATTATTACCGTACTTCCTATCCTGAGCCAGATACATCCAGCCACTCACACACCCTATTTCCTTAAGATTCATTTTAATATTATCCTCCAATTTCCGATCATAACTTACTCCAGACAATGTTGAAAACATTGCAGGGTATATTCTAATCTAAGCTCCTATATTTAAACCTAAGTACAGCTCCTCGCAGGCAGCGTGTTGATTATGAAAACTATTTATTCAGCCCATGTCTATGCCAGCGTCGAGAAGGGTGAAATTACTTACAGAGCATGCCTGTGAACAATAACCTTCCTGCCGGTCACCGTCCTTATGTCTTTCTTTTGTCCCCTATACACAGAGCACCCCCAATATCCACCCCCAATATCTGAAAGTAAAGTAGGGACTCAGCAGATCGAAATTGCTTCTCAATCATACACAGCATCAGCAGCCCTGACGTCATGTGTATGCATGCAGATGAACGGGGGATGAAGAGGGTGGGCACAGCATCCCCTACACACATCTGTGTGGCTTGCATCAGATTAAAATCCAAGCCATCCCCTGCATTAGTATTTTTTTTTTCTAGCCGGACTATTCGACCAAACCTCAGCACAGGCATTGCCCTGCTATTATTTTCGCGTTTTCCATCCTTGTCCGTCATATTGCAACTCTCCAACCACCACCCCCCCCGGTACCCTCACCATTCATTTGCCCGCTGCGTTGTGTACATACGCCATAATGCAGGCCAGTTGTTCAAGTGCTGTACACATAATGGGAGACGCTGGAAAATGCAATTTTCCACCCTCCATACTAGTAAAATTATAAGGATTTTTAAAATATTTCATTCCATATTTTGGCTACAATTCTAATTAAACATTTGCTGATATTTTAAAGGTGACATATTTTTCGAACTTCTTCACATGGTTGCACAAAGGAATGTTTTACATTACGGTTTTAGGCTGTATTTTTTCAAAAGTGTGAATGACAATTTATTTGAAGATGGCTGTCTTCAGACTCACCGCCGTGAAAACCTCAAATCCGACAATTAATTTTCCTGTAAAAACAAAATGCATTGTAGCCACTGTCAATCAACCACGCTAATGGAATCGAAAAACAAAACATGATGTCTCGTCGTGTAGTCTGGTAGAAGTTTACGGACGTTTCAGAGATACTTGCTGCCTCATCAACAGGCAGAAATCACGCCTAAAACGTCCATAAACTTCTACCAGACTACACGACGAGACATCCCACAAGACGGGTCATGTTTATTCATACTCACCGCCGTGAGAAACTGAAATCTTACGATGCGATAGTGAAAATCCCATGAAGACCAGAAAATAACACAAAGTATTTACTAATGTTTGGATTACACATAACTTACAAGCGCATTCTTTGAGGGATTTTTTTTTTATAATGTACCTCTTTGGTTTTGATATAAGCTTATTTCAAATACAAATAAAAGCCTACTGTGAAATATGCTCACTTTTCAACCAGAGTTCGAACTAGGGACTCGAAGTGTATTGCTAACTGTGCCGAGACGAGGATCTCTTCAGCCGATCGTCTCGCGGTTCCTGGCCTGCCCACATTACCGCATGGGGTCGAGGTGCCCCACAAAACCCCGGCTTCCTCATGCCCCTCGCGCTGACTAACCCTCAATACCATAATCCCAACCAACTCACATCCGCAACCAAAAACTCACCCCAAACTCTCTCTCACTACCACCCTTCTTTCACTCTTTTATATAAAACATCCCTACCCATTCTCCATCCTATCCCCTGATGAATTCAACCCCTCTAACCATCCATTAGTACAGAACCTCACAAAGTGAAGTAACTCTATGTATTCAGAGCGACACACTTGTTAAAGTTCTGTGTACCTTCAAATAAAACACCGTGTAGCCCCGTGCAAAATGCTGCCATGGGCACTGCCTGTGAGTGAGTAAGAGTGAACTGCCCCCCGACAAAAACGTCACATGTGCGCGACTCTTATTTCTGGTTTAGAAAGATTTAAAGTATTTTTCGAACGTCTGCTCTTGAAACATGACTCCCCCCCCCACATTTTGTCAGATTCACATATGGTCTAAATGCAAAAAAACAGATAACATCCATACTTCAACAGATCACCGCCACAAAACAAGTATTTATTTTTTTTTAACTCCAGAAAGCGAATTAAAGAATGTGTTACGACATAATTTTGCGTGATTTTTCAAATGACTCCACACAGAGGAGGCCTTCCGAGAAGTTCATAGTCCTTCAGTCAGTGACGATCTTGACGGTTCATTAACGTGTTCAAAAGAGCCCTTACTGTATCCTACTCCGAGGCAGCTCGACTCAATCTACATCCCTATTTACTTCCGAATTTCCCTCGTAGTAAAGACTCAGCCCGTACCGCAAAGAAAACAACGCACTTCACCATTACAAGTATCAGTTGGTTTGTGGTATTTAGGAAAATAACAGCTGTTTAATCTGAAAAATCATACGAGATCTATATAAGTCTGTGTTAAAAAGTATTCGTATGCCCGCTCTATTTGCAGTAGAACTATCTTCAAACAGCAAGCTGACTGTGCCTTATCTAGCTCGAAATACACTAAAGCAGCCTCAAAGCGTAGAACGAGGAGTATTTCCGAATTTCCTCTCGGTGTCCTGCGTTTGGCACCACAAAACAGGCCCACAGCATAAGTGAATATGGAGGGTAAAGCACCCCTGAAATAAATTGTAGCCCCAAGGAGGGGAGGGGTTAGTGGGGTTGACATTCTGCATTGTTATAAGAAGGGATGTCTCAATCATATGCCTGACATTCGCACACAACAGGCTCTTTTGAAGGCTTACGTTATATGCCACTGGGTGCTCAAAAAATTAATATACACTTCTTCCGCAAAGAATCTATTACACTAACAATTCATATAACGAAATGTGTGAGAAAAATTCAATTATGACAATTGACAGCGCAGATAAACCAATTGTACGTAAGGTTCATAAAGACAGAACAGAATGTCAGCGCGATCCTCCACGTTTAATGAGGACAAAACATTTCAGTACGTACAAATTATTAAGCTTCTCAACACGCTATTTCTACTGTCCTCCAAATACCATATTAACTGAAATTATCTTCGAACCACGTAACATTTAAGGCAAGGTATTGCAGAGATCTAAAGTACCGATCATAACAGGGACGTAGGAGATTAGTCACGAAGTCGCCCTTTTAAAGCCAGTTCGCTACACCGCCAATTTCTCATTTCAAAATACACAGTTGCGTAGAGGAGGCAGGAGGGGGTAAGTGTGAATTATAACTGCCAGCCAGGCTGCAAACTAAGCGTAGCATTCGATAGAAACTGTATTAATAACATCTTATTCCCATACGCGAGTTGAATCACTGTCCTGCTGACAGGCGTGCAGACGCATTGAAAATCAAAGAGCGTGTCTAAATATTAGGGAGGGGGGTCTGCCACGTATGTGCCCTATATTAAACTTTAGAACAACAAGGGGATAAGGAGATGTTGCCGGAATTCGGCCAGCGAATTTTTTGGGAAGGAATTTGAAGAATGAAAACTATCTTCCTGTTATGAAAGCTCATTTGATGAATACTAAATTTTCCGACAGCCAGCTCACATTATAATTACATAAACAACAACAATTTATCTGTTATGCTACTTAATTTTTTATTTAGTCTAAATCAATCATCAATAATGGATTCCTTATTAACGATAATTACGTAATTTGCGTAACTTAAGTCAAAGTTGATATCATGCTTACTAAAATGTTAGACTACATAATTAGGCCTAGTTTCCCTAATTCACCTTGTGTTAATATTAATCTTTTTTAAATATATAATAATCCTCATGACTTTCCTGTTGAAGGTACAGAGCTAACCATTAATTCAGTTTTATTCAAATTCGTATTTAAATAATAATCAATTTCTTAGTTATTGCTGTATTAGGTCATGGTTTGAGAACAAAATGCGATCAAATTAGACAGATGAGATATGCACGGCATGTAGAACAAACAGGAGAGACCATAAATACATACAAAATTTTAGTCGGGAAAACGAAGGAATAAGACCACTTTGGAAACCTATATATAGATATAAAGATAATATTAAAATTAAAGAAGCATTTGTTAAGAAGTGGATGGGGTTCAAATGGTTCACTTGAGGACTCTTGTATAAACGACAATGAACTTTCGGGTTTCTTACATGGGGAAGACAGCTGAACGACTACTAGCTTTTAAAACATGATACTTTATACAAAGAGTTATCAAAAGCTTATTGACTCCTGAAGTGTACTTGAACCGTTGTTGTATTAAGTTTTAATGCAGTTCTGTCTCGCTGCAGCGAGCTGGGTTATGTTGTTACATTTATATGCAGCCCTAGGGTTGATGTATAACCAAAAATCACACGCTACTTACATAGGCTTGTAGCTACAAGACATGAACATAAAGCGATTCAAGTTGCCATAGCAAAATGGATCTTGGTCTTCATAACCGGCGAATTTAACATGTTAATCTTGCGTTGTGGAGGGAAAGAAACAATATAACATAGCTCATAAAATTATAATGTGGAAGCATCCCTTGATCTAAAAGGGTGTGGACAGAATACACGGACAAAAGGTCGTCACAGAGCTGTAGAGGATCCAATCATAGATTTAACGACGCTTTACCAACTAAAATAACTGAATAAGAAAATGTACTATCAATTCATTTGCTTCAGAGACTGAAGAAAATAACGAAGAATATTCCGTCACGTGGCCGAGACCAGACTCCGTCGGTACGTCTAGCGCACTATCGCTGTACTGACCTGTCAGAGTCGCTGTTATCCCTGCGAAAGAAAGAGAGAGATTAGACGCGTTACCGCTGAGTTAGTTGGCTTGTTACTTTCTGTACTGTTCCGTGACATGCTGTAAGGCGTCGGACATTTCGACGACCTGCAGTTGCGCGGTCAGACCTTCTTTTGTTCAGCCCAGTGCGAGACGTCAGCCACCTGTCCCCAACAAGATGCTAAAAGGTCGCAACATCTCTATTCCGAAGAACGACCATAGCAGATACTACATTACTGATAACACTATTCGAGCAACAGTGAGTTAACTGCCTTACCACCGTAGTTCATATTCCAGGAAGCAAGCTCTTCACTCCTCATGCAGAGGAGATCAGCTACCTTTAATGGAACCCGAATATTCATCACCGCGTCCACAAGAGCCCGCCACCAATCAGATCAACGCGGCCCGCGGCCTTCTGTTCTGTTCCGTTCCTGGCCGATGTCTAATCTTTTTACGATGGAAAATTATGAGCCCTCCGCTGTAGGACTACCCCTTGTCAGTCATCCGCAATATATACGCAGCTGCATCCATATCCGGATGCCTTCTCCATCCGCAACTTGAGTATACGCCATGTCATGGTGGCGTGAGTCCCACAGAACACGACAGTATCTTATAGCCTACATGGCGAGGTGTACGCTTAATTTAATCCTGACGGCTACTCCCATAAACTGACTTGCTCTATGGAAGTCCTAAGAACACTCTAGAACAGTGGTATTCAACTTTTTTTGTTCTTTGTACCCCCAAAGTTGTTGTTGTATAATTCAAGTTATACATAATATATAATCTACATCTAAAATAAATTACATTACTGATTATTCAGTTTTTATCATAAAATAATATATATATTTAAATTTCACGAACCCCCTAAGATGTCTTCGCGTATCCCCGGGGGTACGCGTACCCCAGGTTAAATACCAATGCTCTAGAACACGCGTTTATATAATTGCACCCTCAATACTTCTAACCTTACATTATTAGGTGTGACTGGTCTCCGAGGTCTGCTTATAGGAAACGGAGGACCATTGAATTCCGAAGGGCAGAACGTTACAGCGTTACAAGATGTGTGTGCATCTACATAAGTTCCGAAGCCTAATTACAATGCTTTGTGTAACTGAATTATAAAGAACATTTCTAGACCAGGAATAGCTTTATTTCAATTCCAACAGACAACCCTAGGCATCAGAATGTTATTTCATAACTCAGATATGGGAAACTGTATCTAGAATGAATCACTGATACATCGTTCATCATAATGCGTTTTGTGTGTCGACAAGCTGATTCTAAATTCGCTGTTTCATAGACGTTGAAACATAACTAAAAAGGAACTCGGTCGAACACGTTACGAGTCCGTTCCCCAGTAAGAGAAATGAGCTCCTCTGTAGGTGAATATAATTAACCTTTCTGGACTGGTGTCTGTTACCAGGGTCGCCGTTGCAGAAGGAAGCCGAGATCTTGAAGAGCAGATGAATTCATACGGAAGAAAGGAACCAGAAAAACGAGATGAAGAGCTAACAAAAGCTGTGTTGGGGATTTCTTTATAATGTTTTGAGGTTATGGAAAGGCAAGAAACCAAACATATGAAAGGTAAGCTCTACAAACCACAGTAGCGGATACGGCATTGTGGAAGGCGAGAAGCAGCAAGGACCAGTGGCGTAATACACGTTTGTGTTAACTACGGAAACAGCAGAACAATACGTGTTTCGCCCAGGATACATTCCTATCAACAGAAACCAACACCTTGTCGTGCTCTATAGAGCCAGTCGTTTCGGACTTAACTAATATTTCCTACATTCGAATTTTAAGCAAAACTCACACTGTACTTGAATTACGAGTACATTCGCAGTCAAGTTTCCAAAAGTCTCTTCACCACAAACACACACACACTATTACAAAGGCAACGCCATCTACTTCGCGGATTTTTGTTAATGAAGTTGTTACTAGCCCATATTAATAACCACAGACCTCTCCCAAATACCAAGATCTCTGAAATATAAAGGCACTGAAATATACCTAAGTATCAGCAGGATTAATACGATTAAAAATAAAATTTTTGGAAAGGTCCTGAATTTGATCAAGATTAATAGGATATTCTGATTCAACCAGGCACGTCAAACTGGGACATTTGGGGTCTCGATTCGTGTATAATTAGAGAACTAAATCGCTCTGCATATAGAACAGAAGAGAATCTCGATTTTGACAAATATATTTAAAACGTTCCATGAACGAACAGGTTTGAGACTGCACGCCACTGATCGGTCTGTCAATGCCGAGTGGACATTCATTCCGTCTGTGTTACTATCGAGAGCCCTTTTCATACATAAAAACACACACACACACACGATAATTCAAATTCTGGGTTATAGATTCTTGCAATTCTGTTTGGCGGTGGATTGCCTTCAACACCAAACAAACAGCAGCAAGAAATCACACGCATCTATTCGACATCTGTTGCAGGAACAAAAATGATGCGGAGGTGACGTTTCATTTGTCATCTTGCAGCCTGTTTCTGTCACCGATATTAAAAATGGACGTCATGTTTATTGTGTGCAGGCAAAAGCATTCCTAGCATTATTAACGTACGGGGTCTTGCTGTTTAGAGTCAAGAGTTCATTCCCGTGAAGACGCCTTTATGATCAATTCTGGACTTTACAGAATTCATCCAAAAATCGGTTACGTGTCCTCAGAGGCGTTGAGACGGGAAATTCAGATATGAAAATTTGGAGTGACTCTCTGAAATAGAATGAAAAAAAAATAGCAGAAAATCGCTGTAACCCTCGATATCACACTTTTATCTATATACTTTATTCGCTTAATAAACGTTTAGCACGCAAGGTGAGCTGAACATAATATTTTAGTTATTAGACTCAAATAAAGTGACTACTTTTTTAAAAAAAATACATATGTTAAATGGGAGAATAATATTAAAATATATCTTGGAGATACAGGATGTATCAGCTTCTGCTGAAAGATTCGGTACCACGGAAATTGTTGTCGTCTAGCAAAGGGGACGATGTTCTTTTAAACAATCATTAGCTAGAAAAGTAATTTCATCTCAAAGTGAAAATTTTCTTTATTATACTAAATTCGTTTGTGACACAGTAAATTACAGCTGAAAACTGAATTTTTTTCAGAATAAGGACATGTATGGTTTTACCTCCAAGGGTAAAAGTTAGTGGTTTCTGTGCCGTAAAGAAACCATTCCCATCCATGAAACAGATTGCTTCGCCTTCATCGGCCAGTGCTCAAACAAAGTGTCAAAGATTCTTCCGACCCAAGTGGCGATTCTGCAGAATTAGATTTACGGGCGACCTACCTGCTCCTGGACAATAGAAATGTCAACCCCCAAGCTGCCTGCCATTACGTCTGTACGTAATATATCTGGCTCTTCTGTACATTTGCGGTCTGTTTCACTGGAATTTCGTCTTCTTTCAAGGGTACTGACAGACTCAATCTGACATACAGCGGGCAGTGTAAATGTTAGCAGATCCACCAACTGCTCACACGACTACAGAAAATCGTTACAGCGGTGTCTGGAGCCTCCAGGACTAGTGACTAATCACCGACAGCAGTTTGGGTTGGCAACAGCGTTCAAGTGTCCAAGTCCAGATACAAGAAAGTTCTCTTTTAGAACCAAGTAATCGGTCAGCAATACTTAAATATTTAGAGCGATTTTCTTATAAAAAGAAAAAAATGAAGAAACTATAAACCAGGGGTCTATAAACTTTTCAATACCTCAGGTCGCATTTGCTATTCCTATCTTTGGCGAGGACCACAGAAAAGAATAGTAATTTCATAGACGGTTAGCGACACTGTATTTCCTTAATTTGAAGAGTAAAGTAAAGTTTGTCCCACTATACGCCATGTAGGCGCTTGGGGTGAGAGGAGGTATAGCTCCTCTCTTCCTTGACCTCGGCACTAGATGGGGGTGAGTGGTCAGCATCACGCCGCGGCCGGCTTTACCCCCGAGAAAGGACCCCGGTACCCATTGGACAGGAGATTGGGTGGGCCCCAGAGCCGGTCTGGACGCAGAGGCTAGAGGGAAAATCCAACTTGAAGATTGTAGCTGGTATTCACTTGGAAACGGATATCAGGTGTATCATTCCACACAAATGACCTCAGAGTAGAGACGTAATTTGTTAGTTTTCAAAAGAGTTTTGGTTTCAAATCATTATTTATTTCATAAAACTTCAGTTATTTTTACCACAATGATTTTCATATTGTTCCGCTAATTGCCATGTGTTTTGAATACCTTTGAAAGGCAACGCGATTTTAACTCTTTTTTCCTGCATCCACAAATGTTTATTTCATTATGCTCTTTCCCCCTTCGGGACTGTTTCTCCTTACGCTTAGATAATGTGTGTATATAGACTGCTCCTCAGAAGCAGAAATTTCTTTCCCTTCTCTTTCTGGCTACTTCTCAGATCATGTGACGAGACACTAAAATATTTCAAGGTCACATGCTGCCCGCGTGTCCCAGGTTGCCAATCCCTGACATAAAAACATTAAATTTAATCCGTACGCGGTCCTTGCACACTGGTCGTGTGTAGGAGGTGTCAAAACCTTCCCCTGAACCGTTGTTAACCTGCTACAAGATTTTAAATATGAGGCTACAACCCAGAAGACCGAAGTTAGTAAGTCCCTACCAGATCTCGAACTCATCACCTGATGTACCTATGTACTTAAGACACCATAAGGTGAGTCCTTGCCTACTTCACAGGCATTCAAGAAACAAAACTATCCGAACGGATGTAAAATATGTGTGTGTCTTCTGTAATATAATTAACCTCACAGCAAAACAGATAAATTTATTGAACAAACGAAAAATACGGACGCTTGATAATTACAGCTTAACTGTACATTTAAACAAATGCATGCAATACAGTTCCCAACAAAATAAAACTAAACTCATTACAGGCCTGGAACTGGGACCTTGTTTGTAACGCACGCAGGCAGAGACATCTGTGTGACTCTCCCCTCGCCACACAGATCTGTGCGAACAAAAGAACTGAGCATTGCCAGATTTTTCAGGAACAAAAGCCTACAGCCTACAGCAATGACCATTCATTAGACTAGCAGTGACAAGACTACAGGAAAATCTTGTATACACGCCGCACGTGGTGACATGTTTGCCGTTGCCACGCTGGTTTTAGAGACGCAGGTCAGCTCATAGCTTCCAAATGTGATCTTTGGAATGATGAGAGGCAGTGAGCACCACTGAAACGTCGATAAACTTCTACCCTGCTTCACGGCGCTACAGCCCAGAAGACAATCATCTTCAGAAGAAACTGTGTAGCAGCCTTGAGGTGTCTGGGAGTTGAAAAACAGAGACGTTAAGTCACATATTCCCTTTAGTCGTTTATTTTAAGCACTATGGGCAAAGAACCCATTAAATATCGTCTTTACGTAGAACAGTAACCTGATATGCACCTCCAGTTGCAACGAAAGGATGAATTACCCATCCCGTAATGATTCAACATCACCATGGTAACGGATCTCAGCATTGTCCATCTCTGCGAGAAGGTGTCGCAGAATCACGAGTGTTTGGTTCGGTTAGATAGCAGCTGAAGATCGACTTCAACCCCCCCACCCCACCCCACCTCCTTGTACTTTTCTATTTTCTCCTTCCCTCTTTGGTTAGGAAGAATAGGCTCGATGGAAATGGAATGTATCTTTCTCCCGGATGACTCGATTCCTATCTCCTACACCGCGCGGTCTCCTCCACCCCATCCCGGGTTCGATTGCCGTTCCCCGCACAAACGACCCACTGAACCTCATACGTGGAGGAACCAAGAACCCAACTTTGATGCCAGCAATGCGGGGACTCAGTAGAACAGACAACGTCTGTCCTATTCTTATAACCTTCAGGGCCAATTTTGTAGCGTAGCTGACCTTAATGGCCTCTTAAATTAAGCAATGGGACTGGAAGTTTGAAAATTAAAACATTCAAATTTATTCTAATAGCATTATTGGAAAACACGTCCTCATGCGTGTTACATATCCTGCCCATCATCACATCTCTCATATGATTACATTCATAACACAAGATAAAAATAAGAATTCAGGTCTCTCCCCATTGCGTAATTTTCTCTATCCATGACCAGAACTTTCGTCCTCTTCATGTTTCGCTGCTAACATTAAAAACTACTATCAGTACACTTTCTTTCGACATTGTCGAACACAAAAGAATTTAATTGAATAAAAATTTATTTGGATATTATCCATCGTCTAGTAATAAAACGTAAAAAACGTAAAACGACTAGATAGAACTCTATCTAGTGGGCCCAACTGAGTAGGAACCTGAAGACGGAGATAGAGCCCCATCTCCGAAACGTCGTTTTACGTTTTTTACGTTTTATTACTAGACGATGGATAATATCCAAGTAAATTTTTATTCAATTGACTCTTCACCATCGTCAAGAAGTTTTAGATTTGATATACAAAAGAATTTGACAGAATTTTATTTAATTCAAGTGAATTTAATGCAATCCAAGTATAATAGTGACAGAATGCTCACTAATAAATATAATCAGTGTAACAAAATCAGGAAATAAGATAAAGCAGGGCACGCAGGGCACAAGACAAAAATGCACACAAAATTTTTTATCAACAAACTCGAGATGAAATATCACTTCAGGCACGTAGAAGTATAAGAAAGGGAGAGATTGAAATAATGAAGCAGTCCGTGTCATTCTTTCGCATTGTCGTCAACTAACTCAGGACATCGTCCTGCGTTAATTAAACACGGCAATCAACATTCGGACACCATAAAAAAAAGGGAGAATTTTCTTGGCCGCCTGAGCAATTATCAGCTTTTCAATCCGGACTCAGTTAAAGCATGCGGCTAATTTTTAATGTACTCTCGGTGGATGGAAGCAAGATGTCGAACAGGTGATAAGAATACTGCAGAATCAGGAGCCAGAATGCTTATGCAACCCGCTGTCCCGCTTAACGTGTCAGTGGGCGCTTTGGCTTCGAGAATCCTTACGGAGGTGGAGGATTTGGTGCGGGGATTGCAAACCGTAGAACATAACTTGTGTGGGATTTTATATAGTGGCATCGCATCAAGGAGTCCTATTTCCCAAAAGAGAAAGAATCGGTTAACTTTAAAGAGGGAAGTTTTGCTTGGAATCATTTGGATATTGGGATCAGATTCGGTTCGACGTGTCTTTCCTAGACGCGAGATTTTGGGTGGAGGGATCTGACGACCCTTACGATTCTCGGCCTGTGATGACGGGAACAGAACAGAACAACAGCTGATGTTGTGAATGTAATGAACAAAATTTTTTCCCTCGTCATAAAAATTACATATGACATCGTTTGATATCTGGTAAAAATCTGACAAAAATGTACGCTAGCATAATGTATGAAAATTGTATTTGAATTATTTATCGTTTTGAAGCTTTATATAATTATATACACCTGAGGATGGTTCTTTTAGGAACTGAAACATGTCGTGATACATGAAAAATGATGGTCTAATGTAAATCGAATATTTCGATAAAGAACATCATTTAATATTTTAAATATTTTAAAATGTTAATTATTGTAATATTTTAATATTTAATAAGAATTTATTGTGATTAGACGGACAAGATTTAATATATACTTATTATATCACAATATGACGCAACTTTACCATCTCATAACATTGTATTGTAAATATTTGACATATCAGGGAATATACAAACAATTGGGAAATCATGGCGTAGGTGTGATGATACAGACTAAGATTTAAGTAAATCTTAACAAAACAGGGTGTGAGGATGTACCCTGAATTCATGTGGTTCAAGACAGGTTCCAGTGACGGATTATGGTTAACACAATAGTAAACTTTGGGTTGTATAAAAGGCGGGTAATTTTTTGGCTAGCTGCGCGACTGCCAGTGTCTCAAGAAGGACTCTGTCCCGTGGAGTGGAATTTACACAATTTAAGAGTCGACAATGCACAAATATGAAAGCTTTTTATTCCAAGTAAACCTTGTACACTTTCATCGTGCTTTTACCCAAGGAAAATGCAAACCCTAACTATCGATAATACAACTTTTATTTCCCTTTTTTAATTTTTTTGTTAAGCTGGATTTCTGAACTGAACATCAATAAATGACCCGCTGTGTTGGGTCAGTGTTACGAGTCATGATGACCAGTCTGCCTGCCTGTCGAACGACAGTTTCGAGACGAATAACGTCAAAAACATGCACCACAATGGCAGAAGGGTGACAAAGAAGTTAAGTTCTTGGGCGACCCAATTCGGCAGGGGTGGCCAGAAAGTTACACATTACACCACGTGAGCGCTTACAGTAGACATCGTTCGCATGAGTCTCAGGGATGACAGGTTTTTATCTCCGAAACTACTGAAGGGATTATACGAAATGTGTGTATTAGGTGTCTACACGGATATCAAACTTACAGGATACCATCTGTTAGCGTAACCGGAGGGCTCACAAGTCGTCAAGTTATCACAGTCTCGTTGCACTTCTTACAAGACACTTGGACGAACTCTGACTCGAGATATATGGAGTTATCAATCGTGTCAGTTGGTTACGAATCACGGACGTTTCAGAGACCATCTATGTCCTCATTATCAGAGCTATGATGTAACTGAACAAGCTTATTAAGATTAGGTCCATGGTAAAATAAGGTCTAATCATGTTGTGGTTACAAACCCAACAGGAAGATGACGTATATACAATTAAAATATAATATTTTTAATAAGTTTCGTGGATGGAGTTGGCAAAGGATAGTGGAAGGTGGTGGGTTTCTGATATGAAACCCAGGAGTAATTACTGTGTTCACAACCCCCCACCCCACTTATCCCGAGTCACTTGTATCCAATCAACATCGACACACCTCATTCCTCTAAGATGCATTTTAATTATATCTTCCACCTAATACACTCTTGCTTCTCCCAAGTGGTCGATTGTCTTGAGATCTGGTCAAGGAACATTTCCACTTCTCCTGACCCACCGCCTGCCAGTTTGGTCCCTTTCATCGCATCACTGACACCCCTGGACCAAGTCGTGTGTTGTGCACACGGTCAGAAAGATGGCGTATACCAGCAAGTAAAGTCTGGCTAATGGAGTCCTCCTCGGTAGCATAGCGAAGTGTTCATTGTACTGCACAAGCTAGGAACATAAGTTTTGTGTCCAAGCGGACAGTTTTACGGCAGCCATGATGGCTTTGTGTCTTTCTGCCAGGAAAGGCATTTGTCACGATCTTCTTCACTTAGCTTTTCTCACGCGGACAAAAATGATCTATTATTTCGTGTAAGTGGAGCAGACAGGGGTTCTCCGTTCCATGCATGTAGGAGTAATTTCAGCGCATTGCCACAAACGTGTCTTATCGCCTTCAACCAACTAATCAGGCAACAAACTTATGAAGACGACTGCCTTCTGGTATATTGGGTAATACAGTCTCGAAGAAATTGACAGGCCTTTCAGAGGTGGTTACTACCTTCATCAATTCCCTGATGATGAAAGCATTAAGAACCATTGAAACGTCGGTCAGTTTCTAGCAACTATATGGCTCAACATCACAGAAGACAACCAACTTCATTCTCGCCACCGTGAGAACCTGAAATGTCGCTCAACAAACACCACACTCACTAAGCACAAATGGACTACAACTGAACCACACTCGCAGAATATCACGGTCTGACCTTGAGACACAGTAGGAGTAGGCCACAGCAGTGTTGTCAATCGCAACACGAAAATATTCGAATATTGCCTATAATTTTGTAATTTCCCTCGAAGGTAAAATTCAGTGTTCCAAAATTCATTTCCTGTTCGTACAGTTGTGTCAAAGTGACGCAGTATGTTGACATCGTCCTGGTCGCCTTTCATTGCTGAAGACCAAAAACATCATAAAAGAAAGTGTGTTCGTCCACTGTGATTTATTACACATTGCCCTCCAAGTTACTTTCCTTCGAAAGTCTAATTGCTCACGTTTTATATTGGGGTAGAATGGATGACGTCCAGCTACGATTATTACACCCGCAATGCCCATGGCTTCTTACCAGTGATCATTACAAGAAGTTACCTTACCTGACTCTGGCGATTCGCCTTACTCCAACACGAAAGACCCCTGGTGTCAGTTCTCATGAAACTCTTTGTAACTTGCAAAGCAAAACAAAGTAGGAACCTGGTTTACAAAGGTTACAGTAAGAGGTGAGGGGGGGGGGGGGGGGGGGGGAAATTTTACAGTAGCTTTTCTCGCAATTGTAAATCTGCTGTTTGCAGAGACATACTTTGAAATGTAAAGACAAATGATGACATTCGATCTTTCTATTTGAATTCTTTCCCAGACCCTACTAAGTCATTTGGAAGTCTATGTTTACGAACATTAAATTCTTTCTTTCTTTCTTTCTTTAGACGGGTCATAACTAACTTCGTATACATAATAGGACATTCCGCGAGAAATCCATATTATGGAACGAAGTACGGTAACTTAATAAAACTTAATCTAGAATCAACAAGATAAGAAAAAATTAGTGTCTTATCAACATATAAGCATTTGTAGACCAGGATCTTTGTGTGTGTTTTATTATTATTTGTATATTTCTTATTTTATTTTACAATGCTTTATCTACTGCGTAGGTTGACAAACTTTAGGCACTGTGCAAAACCACCAAGACAGGAAGTAAGGGGGAGTGAGGATAAAATTCCACATATTCTTAACTTTAACCCCCGGGACTCATCACGTAGTAGACCGGCACCGAAAACAGTCCTGTCTCCACAAGGAATCGAACCTCGATCGACAAGCTTCTAGAGGCCACGACGAAAATTTTGAAATCATCCGCAAGATATGCGGTGTACCTGCCGAGATTCGAAGCAGCGACGAAAGGAGGTTTACTAAACAGTATAATACACAGGACCACTTCGTCTTGAGTTTTCGAGAAAAGAAATTCGTTCACAAAAAAAGACGTTTTGTTAAGAAGGTGTTTCTTGTCTGCTCTTAACCACTGTATAAGGGAACTGTGTCACCACTGTGGGGCCAAGGAGGTTTAGGGGGGGGGGATCTTCACCTAATGTGCTCCAACACGAAGCAGTGTTCTTGTTTACGTTGGTGCTGCGAGGGTGGGGGGTTGGGAGGGTCAGTAATAAACACAGTCGACTCACTGCGGGGGACCCTAGTGCCCGCAGACGATTACACCCTAACACTGCTCCTAATAAACCCCCAGCCACCCCCAGCACCGCACCAAGGTCTGGTATGCGACCGGCAACACATCTTGCAACCCTGATTGTGAGTGGTCCGTCTTCACATCAGTGTGCACGAGGGTTAAGGGGGGGGGGGGTCTTGTTGCGAGGAGTACCTAGTGATAACGTAAGAAGGAAACGTGCAGACTATAGTCCTTTGTGCTTCATTATCTCACTATGAAACAACGCGAAGCCATAAAGATTTCTTGAGTGAGACTTTGAGATTTCAGGTTCTCACGGCTGCTAGTGTAAAGTTGGTATCTTCTGGGCCGTTGTACCGTATAGTCTGACAGAAGTTTACAGACGTTTCAGAGGTCCTTGCTGCCTTCATGATCAGGGCGCTCAGACTTTGGAACGCATGTGTTTTTTCGTTTCTTATATATTTCCCGATTTACTGCTTAATTTGTTCAATTTGTTACTTGTTTCGTGACTGAACGACTGTTCTGGCCGAATTGTTTTTATTTGAGATCGTTCAAGCTGGTGACACACATCTCTACCTTCTGCTTTTATTGACGTTTTGATGCTCATTTCATATGCTATAAATATTCATTTCACGACCGATAGCTATAAATTTGCATTCTTTCAAACATGTAAAATATTTATCACTTTTTATAAATACGATACACTTCAATAGTGGGCTATAGCTCACAGACACTTTCGCACTTTTTATATTCATTTCCTGGTTTACCTACAAACTGATGTAATAATGAGTACGTATTCATTTACGGATTATTTTACTGCTCCGTATTTTTGTATGCTAGTTTATTCCAGTTTTAACACGTTTCCCCATCAAATCCTTGTCTTGGTTTAAAAATATTAAAAAAACCTTCACGTGGAGTTCTATGGAGGTTTTCGTATTGGTTCATGTGATGTGAGGCTGGATGTCTGCTTCACTTTCAGGAAAGCAGCAGATTTCGATCCATAAATAACTTTTTTTTAAGGTACGCCGGACCAGAGATAATCGAACGTCCCCAAGAGGCGGGCAGTAAAGATAGTAGACCCACCGATACCATAGAGCAATCACATGTTCGGTTCCGCCACATGGCTGAGGTAGCCCGATATTGCCCTTTACAAAGCCATACAATCAAGAGGCTAAGCCAGTCCCCGCCATCAGCCTTTATTTTCTTAACAGAAATTCTCTTTTATTCACAATCTAGCCTCCAATAAAACCCGTACAAGTGGGTTCTTAAAGCGACCAATTCCATATTGATAGTGTTTTAACTCAGTTGTGGGCTGAGCGCCAGATCGCACAAGTCTGCCAGAGACTTTTGAGAGCCTGCTGAAGCAGACCGAAAGTGTTGATTCTTGAGTTATTTTATGATGATATTTCAGCTGCATATGTTATACAGCAGTGGTATTCAACCTGGGGTACGCGTACCCCCGGGGGTACGCGAAGACATTTTAGGGGGTACGTGAAATTTTAAAAAAATATATATTATTTTATGATAAACACTGAATAATCAGTAATGTAATTTATTTAATTTATTTTAGATGTAGATTATATACTATGTATAACTTGAATTATACACCAACAACTTTGGGGGTACAAAGTTGAAGAGAAATTATATCTGGGGGTTTATTATTTATTATTAGTGTTCTGTCTGACGACAGGTCCATATGAACAGGATCCTTCCATCCTTTTCTCTTCTCGGACTGGGACCTGTTCATATACGTTCTTGGCAGATGATCCAGAAGTGGTTTGCCATCGCCTTCTTCTGTGTGTGAATGGAGTAATTGTTGGGATGCCACGGAGGAAAACTCCGTGTTGCCTAGACCACGGCCTTGCCCAACACAAGTTATAAATTCGGGCACCGCCGGGAATCGAACCCGAGACCCCAGGATTACAAGGCCAGCGTTCTAACCGCTAGACCACCTCATCTTATTATTATTTAGTGTTCTGTTCGACGACAGGTCCATATGAACAGGATCCTTCCATCCTTTTCTCGGACTGGGACCTGTTCATATACGTTCTTGGCAGATGATCCAGAAGTGGTTTGCCATTCCCTTCTTCTGTGTGTGAATGGAGTAATTGTTGGGATGCCACGGAGGAAAACTCCGTGTTGCCTAGACCACGGCCTTGCCCAACACAAGTTATAAATTCGGGCACCGCCGGGAATCGAACCCTAACTGTTATACAGTATCGAATGCTAGGATGAATGTGAATATCAGCTGAAAAGGCATGGATCGAAACGATCGTGGACTATTTTAATTAAAATCCCAGCATATACGGCTATACAACCCAGGATACTTCCAACGCGTATTTATTTCGAGTTATTGTTTCTGCTTGCTGACAAAGAAAGTGAAACTACACTACATTTTAAAATTTTAAAATCTTGGAAGCAATCTAGATAACGTGAAAACATCAGGAGAAGTGTTGCCAACTGCAGAATGTCGGAGGCCAAAGTTGGGCACACTTCAGGCAATAAAAAAATAACTCTGAAAGCACAGCGAAGGCACTGGCTGGTGAATTGTTCCATTGCGAGGAAACATCCATAAAATTCAGCAGGTCTAACGGTCTGACTGGCCTCAAAAATGAGCCATCATAATCCCGACTAGTGACGTCATAACGCGTGGTTCACCTCTCCACTACCCTCAGTGCCGTTACAGGAACGTGCATGAAATTACCCTCACCCCACGTAGCAGATATAAGGAGTGACATCTAGCGGCAGTGGTGAGCTAGAAGGGAGCAAGTGTCAAGTACAATCGAACAGAGTAGAACTAATTTAAACGTGCACAGCCAGTCTTCAAAAGGTGATGTTATGGAAATGACCGAGATTAGAACAAGATATTTTCATGTGTTTTCTCAGTCCATTCATATACGAGGTGCGATCGGAAAGTTTACAGACTGTGTCAATAGAGGACGAACCGGATGTAGTACGAGCTTCTGCCGCTAGGGGGTGCGGCCTACATTCATAGTGAATCAGTGTGCCAGCCGGCATCATCGAATTAGCATTTGTTTCTTAGTTACGGGCGTTTTGGTAGTGCATTACACCGACATTTCATCGACTTCTCGTTTGTCAGGAGCTCAAAGATCTTGCAAGAACCGACCACAACTTCCTTTCTAAGGTTTCCTCTTCCCAAAGATGAAAATTCAGCTAAAGGGAAGGAGATTTGAGACGATAGAAGAGATTCAGGCAGAATCGCAGATGGTGCTTGACAGGCTGACAAAGAAAGATTTCCAGGGATGCTTCCAGGCTTGGCAGCGGCGCTGGGATCGTTGTGTTCACTCCCAGAGGAACTACTTCGAGGGTGATGGATGAATTTAATACCTGAGATAAGTTTACGGGTTTTTATACGCGCAGTCTGGAAACCTTTCGATCGCACCTCGTACGTCCATCCGTACACTCTATCAACTTCAGTTACTATTGGAGTTGACACACAGCCACCGAATTATCATTCCAGTCTCTGGCAGTGGTCATTCAGTTCGTGTGACGTCATATCTCGGTCAAGCATATAGAAATATCACACACGTCACCTCTATTCAGCCGTTTCAAAGACGCAGAGTAACCACTGCTCCGTGGTTCACTTTTCCACTCACAACCGATAGATAGGGCATGACCAATTTATACAGTTATCTTAGGCGACAAAAACGTCCCAAGTTAAAATCGTTAACTTTGACGATAAGGGCGAAGCACCTTCGTCTGAATGCAATATTAGCATTCTGGAGTTATTACTTTCAAGAAGATAGCTGTAACAGTTTTTTTCTGGTCAGTCCTACACGTAAAATTCCCGTTCTATCCGTGGGCCTTATGCTTAGGTACACTGAGTGGATGGACAAAACAGAATGGACCGGAAACACCGTTAGGACCTCCGAGTTTGTAACGCAGACCTATGTACCAGAATCACTTCCTTGTCCAGGACTGCAAGGGTGCCAACAGGACCGACTACAGCAACGGGAGAAGAACAAACTATAGTTTATTTATATATTTGGCCTCACCTAACGCTGACTTACCCTCTACAACATAACAAGCGCCATATTCTTCCACCCTTAAGCTCTGTATTCTGCTCTAACTGTGAAAGCTCATTTAATCATACGAGATTTCAGGTTCTCACGGCCGCGTGTACAAATATGACTGTCTTCTGAGACGTTGGGCCGTGTAGTCTGTTAGAAATTTACGGACGTTTCAGGGTTACTTACTACTTTATTATCGCCCTGATGATAGTGGCAGCAAGCACCTCTGAAACGTCGGTAAACTTTTACCAGACTGCCACATCGCAACAACCCAGAAGACATTAATCCGTGTCATATGAATCTTGCAGGGTAGGTCATATACGAATTTGATTGGGAAGATAACTGAAAGATTATTAGGAAAGTTTGTGAAAATAACCAATCGTGGCCTATTTTAAAGCATTAAAACAGCTCTTGCCTTCATCAGCTTTCAAGATAGCCTGTCCCTTGTCCGATATTCAAATCAGAATCAGTAGAACTCGTAAACAGAAGCTCTAAGAATGTAACGTTCAATAAGAAACACGACGAATTTAGGTTAGCAAGAGGGAGGGGAGAGGTCAGAGCGGAAAGAGGTCTTCAGAGTGAAGTCTAGAAAGCGTGGAGTTTCACTTCCATGACTCCTACACCCCATGTTGCGGTACCTTGGCGCAGGCAGCTTAACTTCGCACTGACAGAACGTGTCCATATTTTCCGACTGAACGCCGAAACTCCAAAACTCCCCGCGTTACACGTCGTCAGTGAAGTTAATGTAATAATAAAAGCCGTGATTCGACAGCAGAATACCTGATTGGTATTCCATGGCGCTGCAACCTCCCTGTTATTACAATCAAAAAGCAGCCGGACCGCGCGAAAGAGCAGTTTCTTCCAGAAAGGAACACGCGGAGACTTTGTACATAGGACACACAGTTTGTTGAGACGTAATTCAAGGTACTGGGAAATTGTATTTTGCCACAAACTAACATATTCAGTATATTGCATGGTATATGTTCGTGTCTTGTCACCAGACTGAAGTACAATATAGTTTAACAAATCCTTAGAAAACGTGGCAGAGTTAATATATTTGGAAAAGACAATAACATATCGAAATTACATTCAAATCAGTTTAATTAACGACAGAATAGATTCTGGTCATGCTTCTACCACGCAGATCAAATTTTCTTTTCTTCCCGGTTGCTGTCTGCAAAATCAAAAATTAAATTCATAATTTTAGCCGTCGTTTTGTATGGATCTGAAACTGGTTCTTAAGAGAACACAGATTAAAGCTGTTCGAAAACAGGATGCTGAGGAGAATATTTAGACTTAAGAGGAAACAAATGACAGGAGACTACAGTGTAGAGAAGGTTGCGTTATGAGGAGTTCCATAATTTGTACTTTTCAAAATTGTAAGATGATGAAATCAAAGAGGATGAGACGGGTGGGATACGAGGTACAGGTGTGAAATTAAACATGCGTACAAAATTTTTATTCCAAAGCCTGAAAGAAAGAGACCACTTGAAGACCTAAGAGTAGATAGGAGAATAATATTAAAATGTATCTGAAGGAAACACGGTGGGACATGAAACAGATTGATGTGCGGCACGACGGGGATTTTTAGCGAGACCCTGTGAACACGGTAATAAATTTTGAGGTTCCATAAAAGACGGGAAATTGCTGAGACTAGGTAAGCGAGTAACAGGTTCTCAAATGATGACTCTGAAAATTGAACTCAGTTTCAGTGTACAATCGGTATGCGAAGTTTGAGCAAACTTTTGTGAAACGAAGGCGAACAGGAACACTCTTTGAAGTGTCTGAGACATACACATACAGAACTCACACATCTACCCGGGGGGGGGGGGGGGGGACAATGCAACACAGTCTCCTTGATCGATCAGCTGATATGGAGGAAAAAAAATTCCGTCTAAGAGACGGATGCTGACTGCCTCCATCATCAGGGACTGACGAGATAAGTGACACAAACACAATGCTGCCTTTCTGAGCTTAGTCTTAAAAACCGACAAATTTTCCAGCAGTATAAAGGTGGTCGGAGTCAATCGGTCACCCACCCCACTGCACACCATGCTCTGTGTTGCTTACCACGCAACTGTCCACATGCGATGATAAGCAGCGACACATTTTGCAGTGGACCAAGACCCGGCTGAACGCCTGAGAATATTCCGTTGTTATCTGCTCGAATCAAGCAAGAGAAATTTCAGAAGTCAGACATACTTCAGATCCGCAGTCTATCCAAGTATAAAGAAGTTCCTTACATGAAACTTGTATTCTAGTCGTGATAAAAATGCAACAGCAGACGTTGCCAATTGTAAATATAGGATGACTAAGAACAAACCAATCGACTATATGAGTGAAAACTAATTCAAATTGGACGTCAGCTCCAAAATCCCCCTTCCCAAAGGAAACGGGGTTTCCAAAACAGATAATAATAATTTCTTAACGATAATTTAAATTCATTACAATATATCACCAACAGAAGTTTCCGTAAATGTCTTCTTATCTCCTCTGGTGTACAACACACGAAAACAAATAAACCTACATTCGCAGGGTTTTTTTAGTGTTCTGTCTGAGGACAGGTCCATATGAACAGGATCCTTCCATCCTTTTCTCGGACTGGGACCTGTTCATATACGTTCTTGGCAGATGATCCAGAAGTGGTTTGCCATTGCCTTCTTCTGTGTGTGAATGGGATGCCACGGAGAAACCGGGGAAGCCCCCGGAGGAAACCTCCGTGTTGCCTAGACCACGGCCTTGCCCAACACAAGTTATAAATTCGGGCACCGCCGGGAATCGAACCCGAGACCCCAGGATTATAAAGAACTTATTAAACAAACCCACCTTTATAAAAGAAAACATATGACGTACCTATACAACACCGATAAAGAAAACTTAAGGACATTTGTAGGATTTCAGTTCTTCTGGGTTGTAGCGCTTGTAGTCTGGTAGAAGTTTACCAACGTTTCAAAGGTCATTGCTGCTTCCATCATCAGGGCGATAAGTTATCGCCCTGATGATGGAGGCATCAAGGGCCTCTAAAACGTCGGTAAACTTCTACCAGACTACACGGCATTACAACCGTGAGGACAGCCATCTTTAAGGGCATTTTCTTCATAATGGTGTCAGGACGTGCGCATTTTTCACATATAATCTTATGTAATTTCTAATACGATAAAGGAATGGACACTATACATCATTTATTTAAACAGATCGTGTATTTCCAGGTGAACACAGTTCGTTCAAACAAGTTAAAATCGCATTTGGCTTTGAAGTAACTTTTGTCCACTTGTTCTGCTGTTCAGTAATTAAAGCTTTCCTTCATTGTTTTCCGAACGTACAGCCGCGGGTACATGAGCGCGCTGTATTTGGACTTTTGTTCAGTGATATCGATCTTCTGTTATTTGGACTGTTAATGTTGAAACTACTGATCATTTGCACTAGCGTCCTCTTTTTTTGTAAAGTTCAGTTCACCGCGTACATGTGTTAGAACTCTGTTACATAGGCAGGCGGGCGGAAGCTTAACTCGACTGAAACGTCAGTGTTTTCATAAGACTACTTTGTCTCAGACAACGCACCGCCTCGTAAAAACTCTTGTTTCAACCCTGTCTATACATCCCATTTCTTTCAAACTCATTTAACATTATCGTCCCATCTAAGTATAGATTTATCCGACCAATTTCTTTTCATTTTCTCAACACCATATATTTTTTTCTGGACTACAAACACCGTTTAAAGAAATATCAGGGACCAAACCGTAATTAGTGTTACATAACCCCCTGTAGATTTCAATACCGGCTAGAGACTGCCAGACTTAGGCGTCACTCGTTATCAGAGCGACAAGAAATTCAAACCATGAACGAAGACTGCAGCAGCCATGTATAATGCATGCCCACTGGTCACTGCACGATATCCCCACCCCAGCGTTCATAAAGTGGAGCACAAGGCACACCCCAGCACAAAATATAAGCACAGCAACAGATAAAGAGAACAATTCTTTTAGCGTCACCCCACTTTCGTATTATAGCAAACCAAAATTAAGCCTCGTCCATAAATCTGACCGTTCTTTATCATCCATTCTGCTCTCCGTACAAAAACAGAAAAGAAATAGGATTTTAAATCACCATTTCTGGCTTCTAGGCTTCTCTCAGTGTCCGATAAAGATCTCTATATAAATCTCTACCCGAGGGACAGACGGACAGACTGACGCAGCAAAACGAATCTAATTGCTGGACAGACCTACAGTTGTTCTGAAGGCAGATTAACTCAAAATATAGTGAAGATGCTCGTAGAGGTTAGGTTTCGTCTCTGTAAAAAAGGAAGATGAGGAACGATTAAAAAAATCCATTTATACTCAAAGCTCTAACGAATGACCCAGCTCTAGTTAATAGGACGATCAGTTCAGTAGTCTGGCTTATTCCAGGCAGAGATTGACAACGGCTGCTAAGGGACGGACCGGTACCATGGAATTCAGTCAGCCAGTAACCGTTCATTATCAGCCAATCAGTAGGTCACTCAGTCACTTACTTAGTCGGTCATAAAATCAGAAATTCAGACGTTAACCTGTTCAGCTACTCAATCAATTAGTGTCCAACAATCGGTCACTCCGTCACCTAATCTAAAGTCACTGAGCAAACAGTCACTTCAGTCGAATGCCAATTAAATAAATGTTTTACAATTTACAGCTAACTCCTGGTAACTGTCAGGTAAGGAGTCTGTTCGTAATTTTAAAAAACCTCACAGTTAAACATCGCAGGGGTAAAAGAATGCGTGGATTTTGACCTCCACTCTTTCATGGCACGGTGCTTATACCTAAGGACAACCTTCTCACTCAACACCTGTGTAAAGGTCTAAAGAGCTGATGGAAATAATCGAAGCCTTGCTGGAACACGGTGTGAGAATGCTTTTGGAATCTTCCTTACTGGATTTTCTGAATTTATAGCTTGAAACCAGATCTTCTGTCCAAAACATATCAGGTTCAGAGCGAGGGGTCGTACGGTCTTAGATGTCCTGTCAGACTGTTCTCCTTACAGCCTGATCCTGCTATAATCTGGTTTCATGGTTCCCTAATCCTCCAGTTGACGAAAAGGCGGACCAGACGCGGTGGATATGACACAAAGCTCCGCTCTTTCATTGCACTTAATTCCAGCAACATTCAGTGGTAAGACTTGTCCCCAGTTTAGACCCCGAGGGGGTAAACACGGGATTAAATACGATCCATCCAAGACTTCATACTGAAACCTGGGAGAGGTGTTACTGGCAACATACCCTTACTAACATCTCTCGTTCACTGTAGACGAAAACACCTCTGTTTTGAGGTCCGCAGTTTTTTTCCCCTGATCGCAGAAACGAAAGACACTGCATGTCACCAATGGGGCGGGAGGGTGTACAAAGTTGATGACAATATGGCACACGCAGCATTTGACACCCCTGTGAAACAGAATCATTCATCATTTTGTTTCCGTGTAAATTTTATCGGCCTTTTATATCTGCGACGCATGACGAAAGGGTTAGAGAATGGATTACAAAAACTGCGTTTAACAATACAGAGCTATTACAAAAGTGGATTTTTGATTCTGTTTCACCAACACTTTTGTATGAGACAAAAATAATATGACGAATTTGAAATAATTTATGACATTAATTAAATCTTTTCTCCTATAAAATTATTTTATTTGTATTCACGATGGAAAGTCACAAATACTTAGTAAGCCATTACTGAATAATATTTACAATGTATATACAATAAAACTGACTGTCATCCACTGCTCATTATATAAACAAATACGCGTCTCTAAAGACGAATACTTGATATCCCCGTTTACTATGTGTGTATACAGAGTCAGACTCCTAAATGTCAGAACTTCTAATGAAAATACTCCCACAATACTACACCACCGTTTAAAACACTGTGACTACACGGCGCTACAAGCCATCTTCGTATTCACCGCCGTGAGAACCTCAAATGCTACTGCCGTATTTCAAACAGGAAATGACGCAATACATTGTATATTGAATTAGAATTCCTAGGAAAAAAAATCGGTATGGCGTGACGACTCTCAGAACGGGGGTGGAGAGATCGTACAAAAGGGGTGGTCTGATGGTTTGGTTTGGTGTGGAAGCAGTGGTTTATATTTTAGCACGCAAGCAATCGATCTTTACTCCAATTCCTCTTTCACTGTCATCGCACCACTGTACAAGAAGGGGGGAAGAAGACAGATAAAAGAAATTCATAATGTAAGACGTATAATAGGGGTCCTGTCATGTTTAAAGAATACAACTATCGCTTTAATCCAGCATTCAGGAAACTTGTAAAAGCTGAGCTTATCAACTGGCAGAACCTTAGTACCATGAGAACTCGCCAGCTGGCTCTATTTTTCAGCTGTGCGTGTGCACGAAATATTCCAAATCATATTTTACGAAATGAATGAATCCTGTCGCTTACAACACAAATGCAGTGGCTTAGTTTGTGTTACGTTATTCTGAGTTGGGCTAAGTCAAAGATTTTTAAAAAAAAAATTATAATTACAGAAATTTCAATAATTTGCTAAAAATTAAATAAATTAACACTTGCCTTCATTATATATTAGGGTATACGTCTAGAAATGTCATATTTTTACTCGGGAAAGGTACATTTTCTATGTGAATTCATACTTTTCAGTTTCTCCGGGCGAACAACGGGAGAGAGCATTACAACAGCCCATGATAACCTTGCGATAAATGTTGGGATAGTACCTGAAAATATGCCACAGTCATCTTATTCCGTATTGTTTCCAATTCATCATTCAGTATTACTCTGCTCTTCGAATCTCTGAAGATTGATGCAGAACTGGAAATATTTTATCGTAAAGAGACGGCAATGCTCGGAATAAATACAGCGAAACTAAATATATTGCTAGCGGAAATATATGCTTACATATCAACACTGAGATTGTACGAATCATAATTACAATTTATCCTGCTTTTTCCTCCTTCTTTCCAGGTAAAATTCTGCCAATTACAAACACAAATTCAAAAAAAAAAAGTGTTTTTCTAGGCGGGTGAGAAGTACGACAATTTGCATGGGGATAAGCATACGGCGATGGAGGGATTGGTTATTGATTTCAGTGAGAAACATGACAAGTAGAAGCTTTCGGAAGGGTCAGTAAATAATCTAGAATGCGTGTTTCTTCTGGACACGACACACCGCGTCATATTTAAACGCAAAGATGAAGTCGATGTCACAGACCAGCCGTCACGGAATAAATTGGGATTCACTGTGTACAATGTTCACAAAATTACATGCCACGAATATACAGCCTTCAAGAAAAACAATAAAATAAAATAACTTGTGTGTATCTGTATGCAGATGCATCTCCACTGAAGCAATCAACATTATTTCCGAGTAAGAGATACTTAAATACACAATATCATACTTCAGGTAAGCTGCAGTTCAATGTGGTATTAATTATCCATATTAATTTTCCGGGGGAAAACACAGTTTAAACCTCACCAAGAGTACCGGCTGTCTAGACTGAAATTCCTTGTACATCTCATTTCCAACAAGCGATCTTTGGAACGGCACTTTAAAATAGGCCACGACCACATAATTTCACGACTTTACTCATCATTTATGATTATCTTCCCTTATCATTTACCAGCCGGGCCAGAGAACGGCAAACCTTCGTGGTTTCATCGGCCCTTCCCGAAGTTACTGACGCAGATGTGGCCTTATAATAACTTACGACCACTTCCTTCATTCACAGGTGGTTAGGTAGACCTATTTATTTAGTTACCTAGTTAGAAAGATAGGTTAGATTAGACTGATACGTAAATAGAGAGATAAATAGGTGGATGGACAGACAAATAGAAAGGTATTTATCGTCACAGTTTGCTTACACATTTCTCGCTCAGAAAGAAGACGTTCGAGCCACATTCCCAGAAGCCTCTCAGATAGCCCTCTGCATGGAAGCAGATGTTCAGAGGAGATTCCTTTATCTGGAGATTACGTCCTGATCTTTCATCAAGTATTCAAGCTTCTTGTGTAATGGTACACCGAAAAGATCTCAATCTTGGCCCAGTGAGAGTACCTGGCCCCGGAAGATGACGAGGAAAGGGGGGGGGTATCACAAGAGACCCATCTCCTGGTTCCTGCTTCGGAGCCTCTTTTGGTATTGTGATATTTCGGAATTGTCAGTGATACAACAAAAATCGGCCAGTTAAAAGCAAAGTAGTTGGGGGAGGACGTTTATATACCCCCACCATCTCATGTTCATTATTGTGTTTTCGGTATGAAGAGAAATTTCGAATGAATGCCCTTAATCTTTTCCAAGATACATTTTAGCTCAGTAAAAGTAAAACATGCCTTTAAAATTGTAGTTAGGTTTTGAACAAGGCTGTGAGTAGAGGTATAACTGAAGGTTAGGGTGGAGTAGTAATAAACCCCCACCCCACCCCAACCCCTGCTCATTCATGACCTCCATAAAATCCCAAATCCTCGATGTCAAGGGAAGATACTTTTGAAAGAGGGAGAGGAGAATTTATCTTTGTGTTTTTGAGGGTTTTGGGTCTTTTAGTACGGGGACTCGAATTGTATGAATGCTGGCAAGTGTTTAACTGTGTCACGCGCCACAAAAAATGAACTTTTCCTCCAGAACTGATGATAAATAAATCATAGTTGAATAACATCGATGCCACAGATGGAGGACATTATGGTATGGATACATGTTTCACAACGCTGTGACCATTATCAGGAATTTATCATGGGTGCAAAGCCACAGTGTTGATAGCTGTGCGGTACATACTTTCTGAGTCCACGTAATATCCTTATATTTTGTTAATCTCTAAAATAACCCAACCTCCTCCCAAAAAATAAAACCATTCAGACGCTACTCATAACAACGCTGTGATAATTGCTTCGGTTATGGTATTTATAATTTAAAAAATTATGTGACAACGAATCAGTAGTGACTTCTTTCACGCACTGCGGTATCTGTCCGGAGAGACTGAGGGAAACAACGATAAATTCTGATCAGGATAACTGGTCTCCTCTTCAAAAACAATTATTATTTTCTTTGTGTTAAAACCGAGGTCAGAGTGCGTGGAGCTTTCCCTTCACTCCCCAATACGCCTGCATGGCATGGTGCTCAGTTATTCGACCGGGACAACTTCAAAACCGCTGAAGGGGAGAATGTTTTCCAAGTGATGGCGGACACGAGAACATACGCTGTTATTTTGAAGGCCTGTGTGTAGTTTCTGGATATAGGCCTAAAAGCTTCATGGCTTGACCTTGGTCAGACAAAGTGTTTTCAGCCCGACCAAACACATCTTTGTTAACCCGGGTCATTCCACCTGATATGTGACCTTGAGTACTACAGTCACAGGAGTGCGAGGTCAGCTCACAGCAGAGTGCATTCAACTGAAATACTAAGGACCTCGGAGCAGCTTTGGGCTACAACTTCTGTGCAATTCACGAAAAGAAAGAAAACTGAATTATACAGAATTTTCCTTTTACATTACGTCCAGGCTGGCTCTCTTTTGAGGACGAAACGCGGTAAATCTAATATATATTACATATGCAACCTAATTTCGATGTCTACATATCGATCATTATTTTCTAAGCTGAATCTTTGAATGGAAGTGGATGAAACTGGCTCAGGATCTTGTCAAACGGTGGGTTCTGATATTAGCTCTATCAGGAAAATATTTCTTCCGTCAATCATTTACCTGTCCAGTCAGTAATTTAGTTAGCTGACTGCTTGGTTACTTTCCCCCAAGTTCAACAAAGTATTCTACGAAAGTAGTTTAATAACGCACCTGCCATCAAGAGACTATACAAAACCGTGGCTCAGAACTATCACGAGATCCGCCAATACTGCTTAAGAGCGTCACCTCACTAACGACGCTTGCAATCCGCCACTGACCGGTGCTCCGACGCCGTCCCAATGAGAGGTAGTGGCCTGGAAAACTTGCAGATAGCCATTTCCTTGACTCGACGCAGTCCTTCAAAGACAGATGGCCTGGCGAGCATACAGGAAGTTAGTGGACCTGCAGACCCATGGACACGGAAAGGGATGGGGCGAATTCGCCCCTGTTAAAGAGGTTGCTTGATTAGACTATAAACGTGAGATGATGAAGCTGTGTTGTATGGCATCGCGACCAAGTACCAAGCAGATGAACAATGAGGGTTGTTAGTTGCAATTGTTACTTCTTGTGTTTGACAAATCTATCAAAGGAATTAAAATTCACTGTCCTTCCGTTGTTCATTATTATATTTTTGAATCAGACTCAGAATCGAGAGTTCGTAGTGACGATGTATCTGGACCAGAACAAGAGCGAGCTGATGATCCTCTTGCTAACAGCTTTGATCGCGTCAAACATGAGAGACTAGATTCAATTTCCTCAGTATAAATTAAAGTATACAAAACAATAATCTTGCCTGTTGTTTTGTATGGGTGCGAAACATGGTCTCTCACTCAGAGGGAGGAACACAGATTGCAGGTGTTTGAGAATCGGGTGTTGAGGAGGATATTTGGGCCTAAGAGGGAAGACGATGGGGCGTGGAGAAAACTGCACAATGACGAGCTTAAAAATCTGTACTGCTCCCCCAGTATTGTGAGGGTGATTAAGTCGAGAAGAGTGAGATGGGCGGGACATGTAGCGCGCATGGATGGGACAAGAGGTGTGCACCGGGTACTGGTTGGGAAGCCTGAAGGGAAGAGATCGCTGGGGAGACCTAGACGTAGATGGGAGGATAATCTCAGGCGGGATCTATGGGAGATAGGAGTTAAAGGAGACTGGATTTTGTTGGCCCAGGACAGGGTCCGGTGGAGGGCTTTGGTTAATTCGGTGATGAACCTTCGGGTTCCGTAAGCCATCTGGTTGGTTGGGTCCACTATTTGGGAAGCCTGAGGGGAAGAGACCGCTGGGGAGACCTAGACGTAGATGGGAGGATAATCTCAGGCGGGATCTATGGGAGATAGGAGTTGAAGGAGACTGGATTTTGTTGGCCCAGGACAGGGTCCGGTGGAGGGCTTTGGTTAATTCGGTGATGAACCTTCGGGTTCGGTAAGCCATCTAGTTAGTTAGTTAGTTAGTTATATTGTATTATGGCGGCTTTCATGAACAGGACTGTAATCCTACGTGTTCCATAAAATCCTAGAAATACTTGATCAGATAGGCGACTATTAACTCTTCAAGCAAGACAACGTTTTATGGAATTCAATCTAAACTAGGCCTACAGGTTCGCTTTACCCTTCTGACACAGGGCGAATGGATCTATCGGCGGTCCTGATCCTTGCTGAAGATCATAACGTCTCAGCATCTCCACACAGCGGTGAAAACAATTTTTTCTCTGAGAGACGCAGCCAATGAAATGACAAACACAAAAATTTTTCATATAAAGATAACTAACTGACCGACTTTTTAAAGATATAAGTCGCTCCATTTCGTTAGGTCCCGGGTTCACATCTCGGCACGGACCGAGGTTTCTCTTGGCTTTCCTCAGTTCCACCAGGAAAATGTCACGATTATTGATTAAATTAAGCCATAACCGTTTATTTCGAATTCATTATCATGTTCTTCGTCTTTCAGTCTTCAAAAGATAATTCATAACATTGCGGCAACATTTAATGTTATATAAGTAATATTCGCCCGCCATCTTCCGAGGATCCAGAACATACTTCAAACGTGACTGAACGTGCCTGCCACCTGTCGTCCAATAATTGAACGAGCAAGACTGTTGTTGAAACTGACCTGGAAAGGGCATTGCTTGCCATCTTCCGGCCAAATGACAAACTATACCGCGTGCCGTCTGTTCAAATAATTCACTTTCCTTTGTAATTGGGTTTGTTAGCTTGTTATAAGAACAAATTTATTGCGGATATCTAGCCAGCAACAGCGTACGTTACATAGAATCTCTCTTCTCTTACCGTTAATTAAACTGGATATCCTAAATGTTTCAAGTTACACATATAGAGTTCTGTATTTTATATCAGCATCTTTGCCAAGTCTGTCTGTCTGTCACTCCGCATGCAATAACTCGAGAATCGCTTAACGAATTTTAATTCAGTTTGATGTGAGACACTTTTCTAAAATTTGTCGACACATTCCCATCTTTATACCGAGAACTACATACGTTTCAGCAAAATATTAATAGAATAAACGTAAGGAGGAAAAAACATATTTTATGTCCAGTACAGCTTTTTGTGAACCTTGTAACCTTTGAAATAATTCAACTAAAGGGATTCTTCCAATTTTGCCATCTCTTCACACGCACGAGGTATATGGTAAATGCACAGGATAGAGACCACTTAGTAAATATCAGTGCAGGTGGGAGGATAATATTAAAATTAATCTTACAGGAACAGAATTGGAGAGTTGGTATTGGATTTATTTTTCCTAAAGACAGGGACTAATGCCGGGATCTTGTGAACGCGGTAATAAACGTCCCAGCTCCACGCCAGGCGGGGATATTTTGACCAGCTAAGCGACTATTAGCTCTTCAAGCACCCCTCTGATTCATAAAGGTACGTTCGTTACATTTATTCATTTAAAAGCATCTCTGGTGAATAGAAACTGAATATAAGGAATGACAACTTGTAACCACAACGTAGAATATACAGCCTGGACATCTAGAGGCTGTGTTAATGGACCCGTTCGGTACATGGAGCTGCTGAAAATGCCGACAGGTTGACCGGTGCCCCAGTGTTCACGGGTAAGCTCATTAATTAAAGGTATTAAAAGTTAGCGCGAAGTTCATCATCAGAGAGTAACAAGTGAAAGAGGTTTAGGGCTTCAGACGAGAAGGAATACAGAGGGTTTACAGAATGTACGCGCACTGCGTCATCTGGCGAAAACAGGACGCCGACTGACTCAAGACGAGTTCAGAGAATGGGTCTGGACACGTCACAGCGTTTTCCGACTGGATCCTCTTTTATGAACTAGAATATAATGTCTATACTGGCGAGTGACTTGTGATGTGGTCGAACCAGCATACGTCACGGCTGTAAGCGGATACACCCCTCTTAATTCCTCAAAGGGTGGTGCGCCAGGACGAGAGGATTCTGTCTGGTTACAATTGACCAACTTATATATCGAGTGGACGGACATCGGCGCCCTCACACAGACACTGTTGACAGCAAGAGGACGAGATCAATGTTCAAACATAGTGTCATTAAAATGCATTTATTTATCATACCAAAGTTTGACGAACAACGCTAGGATCAGAGGCGGCAACTTCTTGTACACACGTGTAGGGCGTGTAGCCTAAGCGCAATGCATATATTGTTCAACAGCAGATGTTTCAGTGAAGAATTCTTCTGGATATTTTACGTTATTGTTATTTTTATTGATGCCGATTTTAAACAAAACTGAAATGTGTCGGTAAATTTTAGTAAAATTTCCCCATTACTAAATTTAAAGAAAACCTGAAAATGACTGCCTTCCGGAAGGCTACTATAAAACATCTACAAGACCATAAGGTGCAACATCCCAGAAGACAGCTACTTAAAACTTGTCGCCGTCAGAATCTCAAATGTCACTTGATAAAAATTCGTTCAGCGATTTTGGAATTGTTACACGCGGACAGACTGACAGGGTTACAGGAATGACGAAGCTAATGACAGTCAAAAACACAGACATACACATAAAAATAAGTAAATATTTATTCAAAAACTGAAAGAAAGCGTAGAATGGACAAATAATTTTAACAGAAATACTTCAGAAACTTACTATTCAGCAGATACCAGCAGCATATGCTATACAGACAAATAATGACTTTATAAAAATTTGTATAGAGTAGGGACAGGTTTGGGCCTAATCCGTAAAGGGCAGAAGAACTAAGAGCCTACATGTTAGCCATGAATCGCTGACCAAAATGCGTTATATACAAAATCCAATTCCAGCAAACAAATGCAACAACAAAGCGAGCTGAGTGTGTTCATTATGACAGAACGTTCGGCACTGTTAATTAAAACATATTTATTCCGCATTGCGCTCACTGAGAGCGGCTTAAGACTGCTGATTATTGTGACACAGGGACTTAACGAGAATCTCGTTAAGTCCCTAGTACCGCTCGACCAGCGCCATCTTACACGTTCAAAGGGACAGTAGAAACATGTAGCTACTCTGTCAGGATAATAGGCAAAAGTCTACAAAGGCGGTAAAAACTCACAACGAAAAAGGAGGTCTGTCTTATGGGTTGTAGCGACGTGAAATATACTAACGTTTCAGAGGTCCTTGCTGCCTCCATCATCAGGGCGACAACGAAACAATTGCAATACAAAGAATCTTCTTCAAATAAAATTACAAATAAACAAAAAAAATGACAACATTTTATATCTACAAATAATTAAATTTCTCATTATGCAATTCTTTCCAACCTCCTATTTCACCACTCTCGTCCAAATACCTTCTTCTTCAGCTATTTTCAGTCAAGTCAAACATTCGCAGTTTAAGTTACGTTCTACCTCCAAACCGGGGTCCTTTCCCGGGGGTAAAGCCGGCCGGGGCGTGATGCTGACCACTCACCCCCATCTAGTGCCGAGGTCAAGGAAGAGAGGAGCTATACCTCCTCTCCCCCAAGCGCCTACATGGCGTATAGTGGGACAAACTCTACCTCCAAACGAGAAACCAACTTTCACACGCACAAGAAAATTATAGGTCCATTCCTTGCGTAGGCTATATCAATGTATTTTTTACTGGAACATGGGAAAATGAAAATTCTAAACAGAATGGTAGAAACTCACTTTCCGAACATGATCTGCTCTTAATTTCATCACGAATATAATTTTGGTTTGTTACTGCCATCCCCAATTATTCGACATCTGCCGAAAAACTTGAAGAACTTTTATCCAAGTGGCCTGATGTCTTATACTTTGAAACACTCTGTTGTTACGTGTGACCATGCACCTTCGATACGCACCGACTGTTACAACAAACAACCTCTCAAGGCCAATCGATCTAGGATATTGGAAATGTCTGCAACCTGCACCTGGAACTTAATTCTTACCAGTAAGTAAGTTTCCTTAAACACGACACAAGAGTTTAGGCCCCACTACAGACAAAAGACTTTCGTACAAGCAGAGTCACTGCAACACAGCGGCAAACTATGAGTTGGTAGGAGTGAGGATGGAAGTGGTCGTGGCATGTTTTAAGATACTCTTCCAGTATTCAGCTCGTAGATCTGCGTGTAACTTCAGAGAACCTCACTCTAGATAAAGACAGACGAGGACATAAGTGTGCCTGGGGAATCCTCAGGCTATCTTGACCAGCGTGATTACGATGGTCACCATGGTTACTGTGGGAATCCCCAACAGCAGAGATAAATCTGACGTAATTGTCGCTATTAACAAAGATCAGAGACCAAATTCTGACAAATACGTCAGGCTTGTTACGCTGTGAGTGCATAACCTAAATTGTAACCAATAACCCAATAAACGTTGACCGTATAAACTCTTTCTGTCACTCCAGGGGATGGACGTAGAAGCCACTGCGGTTACTAAAAACAGAGTCGAGAAGAATGATTCGAAACACGAAAAAGGACACGAGAGAAAGATAGAAATTAGCTGCAAAATGCACATGATCGCGTGTGTACACTTCGTATAATTTTGTTGATGTGGTAAGGAGCCTCGAATAATGAGAACACCCTCGAAATTTTAATCGAAAAATCTGAAAAACAGAGACCATCTGACAGACCAAGGGGGCAATGAAAGGATAATATTAAAGTATGTCTTAAAGAAACAGGTTGTGAGGGCGTGTATTATAACAACGTCCAACTACGGACTTCTGTGAACATGGTAACACAACTTCGGGAACTTTAAACCTTTAAATAAATGCAGTCCTTCATCCGTGGTGCCAGTAAGGTACTTTAAATTTTCCTTTCGAGCGTAATCTAGCAAGCATCATTGTGGGAAAGGCTGCAGGGAACAATACTGAGTCCTTCCTTATATGAATCTGCGAGCGAAGATCGAGTTGGTAGTTGTAGAAGCTGCCAGATACGCGTGGAGGCACAACTTAATGATGGTACCAAGACGACAGCTAAATAACGGGGAACAAAAAGACATGAAACTATTAACACGTAAAATTCGAAATGTCTGCTGCAACAAAGAGGCACACGGATGAACAAAAAGAATGAACACTGTGATACACAGATGTAAGGAAGGAGTGACCCTTGTTTACGGATGGGTGGAGTGTATCAGCTTGGAGTACTTCTTGCTGTAGGCCAGACAAAGCTTCAACCACATGATGTGGTACTGCAGGTGTGACGTACTCGTTCGAGTCTCCTTCACTAGATATTTTCCTTGTCGGGGACTGGAATCGGACGCCTTCTGGAAGCATGAAGGCATGACAGGACCACTCTTTGTAACCTACACGAAGAACAGGAGTACGTTATGCAACCAAACATACACAGTAGAGATGCGGGAGGGAACTGGATTGTTTGTACGAATTTGCGTTGATGTTATACGACGAATTTTTGAAGCCACTAGACAAAACAAAATTACGCAGCACGCAAGACAGAGACAAAAACTAAGTTCCCCTGTGCCCTCTGGAACGTTATAAAGTAATTAGTTAAATGATTATTAAATTAATAACCGTGGTCTCCAAGGTAGCCTGACGATTCGAATAACTTCCAAGAGCATAAACGCATATGAATCATCATATAAACAGCATGTTATCACTGTCAGATTTTAACCAAAAAGCAGAATGTATCGACAAGTCTTAGTAAAACTTCCCAATATCAAATTTCATTAAAATCCGTTCAATCGTTCTCGAGTTAGACAGACCAAAGATAGGTGAAGCCAACTGGGGGGGGGGGGGTGTCTACGAGTTACAGCTGCAAGTTAGTCATATACCTAGTTATTCAGGTTAGTTACATGGATAAATACACAGTTAATTATTTAACTTGATATTTACCTGGAAGGAACCACGAAAAATTTCAGCCAGGACAGGCAACACCTTCTGAATACGAAGCACGAGTGCTAACTACTCGGTTAATTAGCTTCTTAGACACATGGCCCGTTAGGAGTTCAATTACTCATTCAGTAGCACTGGTCCTAGGTGCAATGAAGGTGCAGTGTAGGTACAACGGCTGCTGTGATGCATTTTGCCACTGATTTCCTACGTGTAATGGAGACACGGAGCGGTGACAGCTTCACAATGCCACAGGAAGCAAGCTTCTAAGTGCAATACAGTTGTTGTGAGCCACAAAACGGTGCTTCACACTCTCCTCGATCTCTGTTCCCACATATTTCTCGAAAGCCATCCACCCTGCAATCTTCAGCATTAACAAATCCCGTTGAAGTCAACGGTTAATATGAAACCGCACGAGTAATAACGAGAAACTTGTTCATGGTTACCGACTAGGTGAGAGTGGAGAACTGATGTAATTTTAAAAGCTGGGGCTGATTTTAAAATTGATTCTGTAGTGGGTATAAAGGTGTCTTTGTTTTTAACCAACTCTCTGCAAGAGAACCAGAAATTTCCACACCAGAGACACGATCTGAGCCAGTTTCATCCACTTCGCACAAACTTTAAAGGATTAATGCATCCTCTGCGTGTTTTTTAATGTCTAATATAGACCTACAGCGTGTAATTAGTCTCTAATTGTGTCAACAGTTCCTAAACTCTCTTAATTAGCAACTTCTTCTCTTAGGTCCAAATATCCTCCTCATGCACTTTGTCGGAAATAAGAGAGACATCTTCCAACACTAAGGAGATAAGGTATGTTATTTACAGCCGAACTTAATTAAGAAGTTTTGCTGGGTAATTAAATTTATCGGTTCAAATAATCCTTCAAAACATTTTATAGAATGTGATCAGACAAATGTTGTGAAGGATTGCTTTAATTTTTATTTCATTTACATACATTCTAATTAAATATAAGAAATCATAAACAAAATTATTATTCCACGATTTTGTTTAACTGAATTGAAAGCTGCACTTAGATATTAATCGATTTGAATAATGCTTCCGACATTTTATAAACGATAACCAAACAAATACTCCGCAAATATTTTCTAATCATGACACAGGTCCTTTCCCTGGCACTTTCTTTAGAGAACTTCCAATTTATCCTCCCGCTAGATGGGCCCACCTGGACCCCGGATCAGTCAGCACGCTGAACGAGTATCAGCAGCGGTTCGCAGAGACTCCACATTCAGCTGACCACATTTTGCAGCCACGACCACTGCGCCGATAGGTCTCAAAATAACGACTGTGACGAGTTAGGAATGTGAAACCACACCGCCATGTTACTAATGGCATCCGGCATATTAAATGATGTCAAAACAAAACAAACGGAACATCAAAAGTATGATTGGACGAGAGAGTTTAAGCTTAACATAATATTACCAAAACCAGGGAATTATTTCATGATGCATCGTACGTCGGGTTAGAGGTCAACAGATGGAATGAGTGCACATTTAATAATCTAATGCTACATAACTTTGCAGTTTCAATAACAACACAGGTACCGAAGCCAAAATATATATAACAGCCGTCTGGATTCCTTGAATACAACTAGATTTTATAAACGGATTCTAAAGAACCTTGAGGGTTGTGACATGTTCATAACAAATGTCAGCTATTTTAAAATTAATTCGCATGAAACACTGGTACGGTAATTCTCATTATGACAGAACAACTGTTTTAGTTGTTATTTATTTATTATTATTGACTGCAAATGGTTTTTTGCCCGGTGGCAGTGGTCCTACAATAAGACACAACAAAACAATGAGACAGAACAAAACAATAAGACATAAAAGAACATAAGACACAACAAAAACAATAAGAAACAAAAGAACATAAGACACAACAAAAACAATAAGAAACAAAAGAACATAAGACACAACAAAAACAATAAGAAACAAAAGAACATAAGACACAACAAAAACAATAAGAAACAAAAGAACATAAGACACAACAAAAACAATAAGAAACAAAAGAACATAAGACACAACAAAAACAATAAGAAACAAAAGAACATAAGACACAACAAAAACAATAAGAAACAAAAGAACATAAGACACAACAAAAACAATAAGAAACAAAAGAACATAAGACACAACAAAAACAATAAGAAACAAAAGAACATAAGACACAACAAAAACAATAAGAAACAAAAGAACATAAGACACAACAAAAACAATAAGAAACAAAAGAACATAAGACACAACAAAAACAATAAGAAACAAAAGAACATAAGACACAACAAAAACAATAAGAAACAAAAGAACATAAGACACAACAAAACAATGAGACACAACAAAACAACACAACACACTGAAAATAAAACAACTCATAAGATTACAAAACCATATAACCTAAAGTACCTATGCTAGGGACGGCAGGTCCACGTGTGAGATCGATACATCAGCCAGTGCCCAGCGATTAATTCTTGGAAGTATACTCTGAAAATTTTCATCTAATAAAAGAAACGTTCCTTGAATGAAAATCATTCCTTGACCAGCTGAATATTTATTACTTCCTGTTACGTCGTCTCAAACATTTCAGTAAGGGATTTAAAATGTCTTCGCTTTCCCACTGACATTAATACGGCCCCCACTTTGAAATTTATAAGTCAGCACCAAATTTTCATTAAAGACCCTACAGCATTAGTTACTCAGTTCATTTGCTTATCTCTACATATGTAGCATTAATTCTAAGAAATTAGCCTGAATGGCTTGCTGAAATCAATTTACAACGGGCATTCAAATACAGAACAAGAAAGAATTCACCACTATTTTAAACTACAGATTTTTCAAATTCCTTCTTTGTGATCACATGCCCAATTAGCCTTAATTTCATTTGTTACGCACTTAAGTACATTACTCGTTGTTTTAAAGTTAATCACACACTGTACACACTACGCTTCATTAACTATTTACACATCTAAAATATTTTCAAATGTAATGGGCCCATTTTTTCGTATGATGATCGGTTTTTCAGATCGATAATGTTCGATTTGATTTTAAAATAAAGAAGGAGTCAATTAAAACCGACTCAAACTTAAATTAATTATGCTCCAGGGTACAATCAATACAAAATTTATAACAAATCCGTTAAGTAGCGTGGTTTTAGAGTGGGGAAAAACACGTGGATGGACAAATATGGCCGCCAAATTCAGCGTTCAGTGTCTGTGCTAATGAGAAAACCTAATAATCGTGAATTGTTTGTATGTGGTCGAAGTCTGATCGTTTCTGACGTTGGTAATCTGCACTTTAACCATTGTATAATTATAAAACTACACAATTTCAGAAGGTGAATTCTGCTTCCATCTTCAGGTAAGGAGGGGGAAAGACGACAAAAAGCCTATCTTTAGAGCCCCTTGGGAGCAGAATCAAACTTCCGTAAAGTTGTAGTTTCGTAATTTTACAGATGAGGACCAAAAGAATAATTTCACATATTTCTGAATGCGATTTGTTCGGCCCACGTGGGGCCCACTTCTTTTAAGAACCGTCGTTCCTCGGTATAAAATGGCTGTCAGCGAGCAGTGTAATGAGTTGTGGTTGGTGCTGGGATGCTTGTGCCCTTGGGCAGACTCTGATAATCTAGTAAAACAAGTGACGTATGGGAAACGACGGCCGGTCATTTTCCTGCTTGATAACTGAACAGCTGCTATCAACTGGGTCTAATTAGCAGCTAGTTTCCGCTCTGGAGCAGACTTTGAAGAAAGGAGAGAGACTCAAGAATTATAGAACCAAGATGTTGCTTTCAGTTACGTTTCGAGATGGCTGTCCTCTGGGTTGTCGCGCCATGCCCTGTGGTAGACGTTTACCGACGTTTAAGAGGCACCAAATACCTCTGAAGCAACCAGGAGGACAGCCATGTTCGCCGCCTTGAGAACTTTAAATTACATTTCCATTTTTGCAACATCTGAAAGAATAAAACATGGCAGTGTAGAATCAGCAGGAAACGTGGCTTCAGAGAAATGGGCAGGGTTTCTACTAACTGGATATAGAAAACCTCACCCCACGATGTGCCTCAGTCTCCAGAGGAACTGCGCAGAAAACCGATTTATGAGTCGCACAATGACTGTACCGTTATCCACTGCGACGATTAAGTCGATCACTTCAGGATATAAACGTACTTAATAAATCGACTTTCTGACAGTCTCTCATACGACCAGGTTGCAAGGTGCGCGGTATTTCCCCGTCTCCCTCTGTTGGGACATTCTCCAAGTTTTCGCAACTTTCATTAAAGGTGAAGGCCAATCAATACCAGCATCATCTTGCGGGGATTACTCTTCGCCACTTACGTAAGAACATATGAGGGCATTTCCGGTTAAAAGCAAAGACAAAACAATGGAATTTCCCGCAACATAAAACACGTTCTATAACTGCACTAATTCTTAAAGGATTATCTATACGATATGTTCCTACACACATGGTCTACCTAGCCTGGCAATAACAGTGAGGTCTTGTTCACCCCTGTTTCGTCATATCATGGTGCTGTTCGCTTATTCAATTTTCGCTGGCTTGATATTTTAAATATTTCTCACAATAATCATATTAAAACACTTTCTTCGTCCGCTATCCTTGTCATTTGTTTAATTAATTAATATTGTCCGTCTAATCACAATTTAAAATTTAAAATTAAGATAATTAAAATACCATGTGATGCTCCTTATCGAAACATTCGATTTACATTTAGAACATCACTTTCTCACTACATGTTTCGGTTCTTAGATGAACCATCTTCAGGTGTGTAAAAATTACAATTATATAAACTTAAAACTTAATAATAATTTCTTATATGCAACTTTTTTGTAGTCGTTTATCAGTTATTAGTGATTTTGTCATTTGTTGTTGAAGCACGACAGAAAATTTTAATGAATTTGTTTTAATTTTTAATTTATCACGCTGAGCTCGATAGTGTAGAGGAATGTAATTTTCCGAGTGTCTTACTAAGACCAGCAAAGGACTCGATTTGCGGTCCACTTACTGGATCATATGGCGAGTTCAATCCACACCCATCTGTTTGTGTCAGACTCAGTTCGACACTCGGTTGGAACGTCATTTTCGTGACGGGAGAGGTGCCAGAAGACACTTTCATCGATTCATCACGAATTCTACTGACAGTGTCCATGTGTGCAGTGCAGTGTTTATTTCTGTGAAATTTTCCGTTACTCCATTCATAAAAGCAGTGGCCCTGAAGCTAAGAAGCGACGAAACGCTCCTGTGGTTTGTATCTTTGTCGCCTCGCAGCTAAAAAAAATATCACTTTATTCATATCAAACACTCCACCACCTCACCACACCTACATTGGTTAGCGGTTTTCTTCTATGCAGTAGCAGGGATGCCCATTGCGACAATCAACTTGAACTTCCATATGGAAAAATCATACATGGGAGTGTTGTAGGCTACGTGTCTCGGCCTAAGAACCTTAAGGACATGGAGGTGAATTTATACACATTGTAAACCTCGAACAAGATGATTAACCTGATCAACTTTCAGGCTGTCCTGCCTACTACAATGTTACGCCGTGTAGTCAGGTAGAAATTCACCGAAGATTCTAACATGCTTAATGTCTCCATCATCAGACCCTAATGATAGAAAACGCAAGCAGCTCTGAAACGTCGGTAAATTTTCACTAAATTATATAGAGCAACGTCCCAGAAGATGACCTCTTCAGGAGAGTAATCTGCTTTTAATTCTGAGTTTCTTATGTCAAGTATATAAAAAGGTGAGAAAAGTAATTACCACTATCATCGTCCTCATGACGCAGGCAGGAACGACCTCTGAAACGTCGGCAAAGTTCTACCAGACTACACGGCGCTAAAACCCAGAAGACAGCCATCTTCGTGCATGTATGTAATTCAAAACCACAATATTCTTAAAACTTGTTCGAAAAACGACAGCTAAAATTTCAAGAGCTACATTTGCTCTGCCCAAGGTTCTTTCAGATTCTGCATACGCAGCAGTTCCGGTAGTCAACACCGATCTTCATTTCATGCCCGAATTTAACTCAACTGTCGTGAACCTAATAAACACTGCGGATAAAACAGTATTTAGATAGAAACTAATATTATTTTTCTTATACATTACGTTAAGAATTACAGATATCGAAAATATTTTCAAATATAAATTAAACAGGCGCACATACACTCTCCCGATCATGAGTTCACTTTGTGAACTTTAAGCAAATAATTTGCAATATCGCAACACGTTTATAGATGGATTTACGACTCCGTCACACACTTTTCCCAACATATTCCAATTTTGATATTTATTTTCCTTCTGTACACCCCTGAACCAGATTTAAACACCAGTATCCACTTTCAACCGCCACGGTGGTCTAGCGGTTAGAACGCTGGCCTTGTAATCCTGGGGTCTCGGGTTCGATTCCAGGCGGTGCCCGAATTTATAACTTGTGTTGGGCAAGGCCGTGGAGTTTTCCTCCGGGGGCTTCCCCGGTTTCTCCGTGGCATCCCATTCACACACAGAAGAAGGCAATGGCAAACCACTTCTGGATCATCTGCCAAGAACGTATATGAACAGGTCCCAGGCCGAGAAAAGGATGGAGGGATCCTGTTCATATGGACCTGTCGTCAGACAGAACACTAAATAATAATAAGATGAGGTGGTCTAGCGGTTAGAACGCTGGCCTTGTAATCCTGGGGTCTCGGGTTCGATTCCCGGCGGTTGGGCAAGGTCGTGGTCTAGGCAACACAGAGTTTTCGTCCGTGGCATCCCAACAATTACTCCATTCACACACTGAAGAAGGCAATGGCAAACCACTTCTGGATCATCTGCCAAGAACGTATATGAACAGGTCCCAGGCCGAGAAAAGGATGGAAGGATCCTGTTCATATGGACCTGTCGTCAGACAGAACACTAATAACAATAATAATAATAATAATAATAATCCACTTCCGAGGTGACCGATTAACTAACATACTAACAAACCAACCGGGTTTGACTAATAATTTAAATACCGCCTGAGCAAAATTCCTTTGTGGCAAAAGAATGAAAGAATAGAAGACGCATGGTTGAAAGCCTCGTGGTTTTGCGGTATTGGCAGCATTTGAGGGTGGGTGCCAGCTATCCGCCGCTAACTGAATGCTTTAATGGATCGTTAGTCATAACCTCGGTCAAATTGCGTCGCGGTTTTAACTATTTTCTTAACCCCACAAACTTTTTCTTATTTACCTCCCGCCCCCTTCATTCGATATTTTCATTGAGACGACCACAAAACAGAAGCAAAAGGGGACACTTTTATTCATTACCTACCCCTCTACCCTCTAGTGGTTTACCGCCCTTCTTCGCACGTAGACAGCCACAAGAGAAACTCACTAAGATGAAACGACGCAAAATGGGTGTAGTATAACTTACAAAAGGTCCATAATCGAAGATCGCTCCGAGAAATTCCGTGGTTTATGAAACTCGAGGGTTCATTAACTTGTTTACAAAAGCCTGGTAATATACTCCGCCCTGAACCACTTCAATCCAACGCATTTCACACCCAATTTCGTCAAGATGTGTCCTAGTATCAGGCCCTACAGCTACTCCCATCTACATTTAGGTCTTCCAAGTAGTCTCTTTCCTTCAGTTGCTGACTATAATTATGTATGCCTATGAGTTTATTTTCCAAACATCTTTCTCGGAACGTCGTTCATTAACCTTCATCATTCTGTGAGTTTTCAGAGTGAGAGACAATGCGTCACACCCACACAAAACAGCAGGTAGGCCTACAGTTAGTTCAGTATAGGCAAATTCTCCTTCTTTAGGATTCTCTACGAAACACAGGATAGTAAAATATTCTGAAAAATCAGTGGCCTAGTAACAAGTTTTTCCCGAATTTAATCTGCTCTTCAATCCATCATAAAAGTCTGGCTCCACAGAGAGGATTCCTCGAGAAGCTGATAGTGGAACAGTTTGTCAAGAAATTCTGCTCCTTTCTCTTGGCTAATTCGAAGGTCCATTACCGTGTTCAGAACAGCCTATACCATCAATATTTTCTTAAGAATTCAAGCCCTTGTGAAACATTTCGTAACATCCTGATATTTTAGTGTAAGGCGTTGTTAAACGTTCTCCACTCCCAAGCTGGAGGACCACCCCTTGTCGGCTGTCTGCAGCTACATTTAATATATTCGTGGCTTCATCATCATTGTTGAACGCGCACTTGCTACATTTTGACAAAATTTAGTACACAATTTTATAAGGAATGGTATCGCCCTGCAGTATGCCTTGAGATGATGCTTCCGTTTCATTTCGGACTGAAATTGAAACACCTTCGCTCCGAATCCAACCAAGTGCCCCTAATTTAGGGCCGAAGAATGAACACGTGCTGCTTCGTCAGGGCCATTGCACATCTCTTGGGGCGCAGACAGACGAGTGTGGGTGTAATGCAATACGAAGACAGTGCGTCGACTTGTGTTGGAGTCGACTGTCTGAAGGCTGAGATTTCAGGTTCTCAGGGCCGTGAGTACAAAGATGATAAAACAAAATTTATTCATAAAACGGGAGGCCCATCAGCTCGTTTTTGTCAAAATTTTATTTTCAAACTTTTTTTTTTAAAAAAATAATATATTTATACGATAAAGTTACTCGTTCAGCCAGCGGACCTGAAATCCACCTGCTCATTTTCGGATCGATCCACTTTCAATTAAAATCCGCCGTGCAAAAAAAAAAAGTTTCCTACTACAGGTTCATGTCGTGAACATCGTACTTGCAAGTCATCAGTTTTTATGTGCCCAAATTTGGGCGCTGCCGGCGATGCAACATGTAGGTGGGCGTGTCTGCGACGTTAAGGGCCCTCCCTTGACCCCCTTAGCTCCGCCCTCTCCCGCCCATTGCGTCTCTGGGAATATCTAGAGCCATGGCCATACATATCGGCGCTGGAACCTCGGCCCATCTCTCCTTGCCCCAGCGACGTTCCGCGTGGCCTAAGCAATCTTCCACATCACATCCTCACTACTCTTTCTCGCTTCTCACGTGTGCGGTATCTCCTTATTCACACAAGTTACCATTTATTCAATTACTTCCAAAATCCATGGAGCCGAGTCCTTCCTGAGAATCCAACAGTCTCTCAGCCACACAAGAAATTCCCAACATTTCATGGAACCCGAAGGTTCATTACCGCGTTCACAAGAGCCCGCCACTGGTTCCAAAAAGTGAGCCACATGAATCCAGTCCATTCCACCCCATCCCACGTATCTAAGATCCATTTTAATATTATCCTCCCACCTACGTCTAGGTCTTCCCAGTGGTCTCTTTCATTCTGGTTTGCCCACCAGCCCACTAATTAATTAATGAAATGAATTCACTACATTTCTATATGAAATGCGACTAGAAATTTTATGGAAAACTTTCAAAGGAAAAACTACCTTCGTATAGACAGAGTACAAGCCATGCACTCGAATTACGCTAACCTTAAGAAGTATGAAGAAGGGAAGTGCATTCAGATGATTCAAAGTTCAATGACTGGCCCGGCTGAGGATTCCCCCCACGCGGGAATCCCCCGATCTTTAACCTTTGTGAATGTACAAATCCCCCACCCTGTCAGTTCTGCTCGCAAAAACACGTGAAGGTCTTCGTGTCAATTGACCGTTATTAAGGTCCAATTTTAAACAAATTTTAAGAAATAAGAAACAGCTGAAATAACATGGCTCTTTACTAAACAGAAATACAACAGTTCGATCAGGGGCCCAAAAGATTAGGTTTTATCCTCCTTTCACCTGAAGACGGCAGTAGAAACAACATGCGAAACATTGTGGTTTCTATAACGCCTGGATGGACACAGTCTAAGAAAGCAATTTAACAGAAAAGGCAGGCTATGTTTAACAATTTCCTTCAGAAGAACTTGCATCTGTTTTTGATTTACATTCTCTAACAAAGTTGGTGGTAACGTAATCCAGACTCAAATTTGTACATGGTCACAGGGCAGCTACAGGCCTATTTCGAAAGCGCATTTATTATATACAACCATTTAAATGTCATATCACTAACCACAACCCCATCATCGACATCATAAAATGGACTGCAGATCAATACCGCGGCCAACTGCGTTTCTTTATACTACACGATAAAAATTAGACAAAAAGTAATTATTTGAAAAAGTCTTTCAATTTACATACCACGGGTTTCCTTAAACAAGTTTCCTTTTCTTGTATATATATTTCCCATGTTAATTTACTGTTTAACTGGAGAAACATCTTAACAGCCTAGCTTACACTATCAAAACCTCAACGCTCAGCTCCGTGGAACCGGACACTGAAGAAGGAATAGCAGTCGGAGGAGAAGTTATTTACGGTTCGTTTAACGGTGGCCTAACTTAAGGTACTATCCCATCAGTTGCCTCGAGGAACTGAGAAAAACCACGAAAAACCTCAGGCAGGATAACCAGCGTCCAGGCCGAGATTTTAAACCGGAACCTCCCAAGTACGAAGCAGGAGTGCTAACCACTCAACCACGACGTTTGGTACAAGAAGGTAACGGAGATAAAGGGGAAAAACGCCAGAAGTGATCACTTGGGAACAAATACAAGGATAACTTCAAAATATCTCTTAAGAGAAGTGGATTCCAAAGGTGAGGTATGAATTGGATTTTTTTATTACGATGTTAAATGTTAAGGTACCCTAAAGTAAGGAACTTATTGAACAGCTAAGCAACTATCAGCCAGTCAGAAATGAGCCAGTAAAGAAGACAGTCACATATCTGGACAAAAAAACGTCAGAATAAAAGTTAGGCAACATTTTCAGAGCATCATGCACTGCTATAACCGACGATGAACGCGTAATCAATTGTGGTTTGAATAATATTCTACCCCTGAAATAATCTGGTATGCAACCACCACTACCAGTTACAGGCACCCAACTGTGAATGCGCTATGAGCGACTAATGACTGGTTCTAAGGTTACATGACACTGCTTCAAACGCAAAGGTTTAAGTGAGAAATAGGAAGGATGCGGTCGAGGCCTATTTCAATTTACCACCCCCCAGCAAGTAGTTCGAAAAATAACCTCGCAAGAAACCTCATTAAGAATGACTGGTGTTTTGGGAACGTGAACAGATCGGCGCGACACATGGTAGTCTACCCTTCTAGGGGACAAAACAGAAAAACACAGAGTTCAGATAACTGACACTTCGTTGAAAACAAATATAAATAAAAAAAAATGAGATATAGTATTTTTCCGAGATGAGAGACTGCCTCCTCTTATGACGCATGCGCAATTTGCAGCCAACCGGTGACCGGTCTGTAGAGAATTGGGTCTGACTCAATCATGGGAAAACCACAGGCTACTCGCTCCTCCGTGGAACAGACAGTTCGAGACGAGGACTTCGCTCAGTCAGGCTGCAAGCGCGCGGCGAGAGACGTAGCGCCTGCAGGTTCGTCTACCCTGCACACCGCGCAACACGCGCCAAAGCGAACATCACGATCCCGCGGATACTGACAGCAACAGTGCCAGAGTGTTCTGACGCGTGTGTTTCAACGCAACGCAGAAGCAAAGTGTTGCATGCAAGTGAGAAACAAACGCGCAAGTTTTCCAAGCAGTGTTCACTGCAAATTTATAGTGATTTCGACATATGACGTAAAATAAATACACCAAATGTAATAACTGAATAAATTACTTGGGGGTTGTGTGCAAATGTGTTTATATAGTGTGTCACTGGCGTCTTTCATCGACTATAAAGCTACAGAAAAATAAAGTCACATTTGAAAAAACAAGGTCACTGAGAACAGCTGTCTTTCAGAGTAGCCCATAATTACATACAATGAAACACAGCATTAACAGGAGAATTCTACACTAACTTTGCACAAAGAATCTGCAGTTTTCTTGATAATAACTCGAAGAGTCAACGTCAGCTGCGTATAACAGTCATAACTCCTACTGCAAATCATTAGCCAAGTTTAAATGTTGTACTGTTCAGGCGTGAAATGCTAACAAAGTCTAATTATGAGTTAATTTTTGTAAACCAACCAATAAAGAACAATTACAGCAGCTGAAAGGAATTCAGCAATCGGATATAAATATAGTCTTGAGTTTTAAAGAACTGTAAGTGAAGATTAATTAATGATATAGATCTATATCAGATTCCTTAACCGATTTAGAGAAGATTCAAAGAGTGATGGGATAATCCGGAAGATATCAAAACCGTTTGTTCCATCTGAAAGTAAGACGATGATACATTTAATACAGCTTTCAATAAATATCATAAGTCTATAAAAAACGTATTTTACATCTGGATGCTTAATGAAGTTGATTAGAAATATTTACCTAAGAGAGAAATCGAAGTTAAATGGAAGATATCGGAATAACAGTTTCATCACACGACTTTCAAAAACCAAGCGAAGTAAAAGTATGTTTCACGATTCTCTTGGATTGGAGATTGTTGACATGAATATATAACTTTGACGGAACGTCCCCTAAATATACGAAGAGGATTTTGCTGCTTCTGAGGGCAGGAGAAAAATAATTACCCTGCGCTACGTAATTTGGACAATAGTTCAGTGTTCAGGAAGAATTTTTTTACTCTGAAGACTGCCATAAGATGTGTCGAAACTAATGTTTGAAATATGTCAAGAATACTTGCCTTTCCCGAGACTGTTAGAAGATTAGTGGTGTAGACCAAGTGATCTGATTGTCGTCAGGTGTCCGCGTGGCTTGGAGCGAATCCCGCCCAATGCATTTGCCGGGTCTTGTGACACCGGTGTCAACTGCAGCTTGCGCCGAAGGGGACGACGGCTTCCTGAGTTGCAAGAAGCGATTGCGGACAATGGCTGAGAGCGCCCCCGACTGTAACAGCGATGCCGGGGGCGGTGGCGGGGGCAGCAACCCTGCCGGCGGTACTGAAGAACTCTGGTGGACAGAGCGAGTCCTCAGGGAAGTCCAGGCGGAACACCCGGGAGAACTTGTCCGTACTGGCAGTCCCTACTTACTTTGCTCATCTCTGCCAAACCATTGGCGATCCAACAAGACCTTGCCCGTCGCCTTCAAAGTTGTGGCTCTCGGGGACGTGCTGGATGGCACCCTGGTCACTGTTCGGGCGGGGAACGACGAGAATTACTGCGCGGAACTTCGCAACTGCACGGCGGTCATGAAGAACCAGGTGGCCAAGTTTAATGACCTCAGGTTCGTCGGCAGGAGTGGCAGAGGTGAGTCCTTGTTAACTTCGGCGATTCAAATAATTATGTTCGTTATATAATTCGTACTCGCAACTAGACTGTGGGGTGGACGGCCACGGTTCAATTCCCGGCAGGGCTGGATTTTTCTCCTCCCCACAAAGTCCATATCGGCTTTGGAGCACACCTACCCTCCTGTGTAATGGGAACGGAATTATTTCATTAGGGGTGAAGCGACCAGGGTGTGAAGATAAACTCTCTTTATAATGTATGGCCGACGTTCATGTGTAAGCTATACCTCCATATAGAAGAGAACATTTTGGCAGGAAAACCTCTGGGAGACCAAGGCTTAGATCGGAGGTTAGTACCATTTTAAAATAAGACAGATCGAAGTTACTAAGAATTGAGTCCAGCGGTGGTTTAATGTAAGCACGGTAATAAACATTGGGTTCATAAAAGTGTGCAGACTGTTCACCAGATGAGCAACTGTTAACTTTTCAAGAAAGACTGCACCACGGTTTCAATTGCACACGCGCCCACGGAAGAAATTATATGAATGTATGCTTGTTCACTCGTTGAAGTCATCCACGTTGGTCAACCGTGTGAGAATGACGCTGTAAATCCAACGTTTCGGAGACTGTTTCTACCTCCATTTTCAGGGCTCATGATGGAAGTACAGACAGTCTTCCATTGCCAAACGGCTAATCGCCCGGGAAGACTGGACTTCATTCAGTCGCCTTAAATGCTTCAAATCTTACACAGTTGACCGCGTCTTTGCTGAAGATCCACGTGTCAATTAGGACTTTAATGTCAACACTGTTTATCAAAATATGTTGAATCTGAACATCGAAAATCTGACATGCATGTAGTTGGTCATTAAGTAATAGTTTGTTATAGACATGATATATAACAAACAATATCAATACAGTTTATGCGAATAAAACACCCGGATGAAAAACTTTAACGCCTACTTTAATTAATACTAAATGAAGAATGCATACGAGCTATGGTAAGACTTCACACGCCTTGCTGATTTCATGTTTACTCACTGTAGATAAAATTATACCGTTTTAAAGCTAATATCGTTTTGATATTACTACAGAATGTCTTAAAGTATTCTGTCATCTACAGCTTACGTTTACAGCCATAACAAAAGAAGTTTGTAGATTTTAAATAATTTGACATGTTTAATTGTGTGTATATATATATGGGTGTGTGTGTGTCTTGTGTGATGAATAGACGCTGACAAAACTATAATTCCGACTCAGATCCCATGCAAAATACGGGTCAAATTAGTCCAACAAGGTTTATCACAGTCACATACATCCAATACCAATTGTAATCGCAATTAACGGAGATTAAACATTCACGCGATCGACAGGTACGACCTCTCCATCATAAGTTCATTATACACACATAAATTAAATTAGTCATGAAACATTAAAGGTACAGAAGCGAGCGATCTGTACTCCATCTGACAATGAACTGACTGCTCAGAAGAAAACGTTCAGTCGACTAAAACCTACAGCACGAACTGTTTTTGACATTAAAAATGTGTTCAAGTACATCCCTAAACGATTTGATAGAATGGTATACAGAGTAGAAACTGAAAGTGAAGTAGCTTAACAAACACTCCCCTACGCAAGCTTATCCACTAGAAATATTAATTTACTCCCTCGTCCGGTATCAAACTCCGATCCACGGAATGGAAATCCGGTTTACAATACATGAGAGCAATTGCACCCACTCGTTCATTATCGGTGTAATTTTCCTAATTTCCCTATTGACGTGGTAACCATGCGAATTTCGCATAAAATACTGGTTATCAAAGCGTGATCTGAGAACGGCTTGAGGCCCGTAAGGTCATCAGTGCCTCCAGAAACGAACCAAAAGTTGAGACCCAATCGGTGGTCGTCCTGTTGAGGCAAGCATTATCGATGAATTCACCACCTGGTGAGACTATTCACTTCCTGCTGCTATACTGAAGAACGTAACCAAGTCAGTGACAAGTAAACCATAAATAAATGTTAACATAAATCAGTTGTAGGCCTATGTTGTCGCCCTCATAGGAACACCTCGTGTTCACAAGAAAGCTATTGAGTTAAAAGCGTTTACAACACATTAAGGCTTTCACCGGGATGTTAAATCTTATGTGGTACCGCCTGATTCGACTTCTAATGGTTAAGTGAAGTGTTTTCTTCGCGGTACGGTCTGGATTCGTAAATACTATGAAGACGAGCTTCGGCTTCAAATGGCTAACCAGCTGATTTTCGTAATGGTGAGGTGTAGTGTTTTCTTCGCGGTACGGACTGAATTCATAAATAATATTTAGACGATCTTCGGCTTCAAAGGGTTAATTAGTTACTTGGCCACTAGAAAGCGTATGATCATCGTTCTTTCAATCACCGTTTCAATATTTGGCGACGAGTAACATTACTAAGTTATTCAGAACTTAAATTACCCCATCTCCTGTTACTTCCCATGTATTGGGTCCAAATTTTTCCTCAGGCCTTTGATCTCCAAAGATTATCAGTCTGTGTTCTTACCTCAAAGTAAGAGACGACATTTCACACACTAAAATAACAACAGATTCTATGATTTTGTGTACATTTTAATCTTAACGTTGTCAGAATGAAGATACATTAAAAATATTGGTCTGAACGTTAGCAAACATTTCCCAAACTGAATCTGATCCTAATGTAGTTATAAGTATACTTTCTACTTGTTGCCCTCTTGAGCACAAACCCTCGTCAGGAACAAATTCGCCTAAAGAGACAGTTAGTCTTCAGCCTCGATTCCCTCTTCAAACTTATGAATAAATTACGAAAATGTTTATCTAAAAGCCACATTCTGTTATGAAGCAGGAAAAAATGCGGAAGAATAGTGTTTTTACAAAATCGTCTGATGAAGAAAACCTAAAATCATTCCATTTTTTCAAAATTAATATTCATTCTCGTACCAAAGTACAAAACCAATTATCGTGGGCCAGTGCGTTTCACCAGAACATACCAATTTTTATAACGTCAATTTGTTTTCAACTTCTGTGGGAATAAAGACGAGGTTATCTAGTCGGCTCGTAGGGGGTGGTTCGCAGGTGTTTGACCCCCTCCCCCACCCCAAAACAAACATATACTTGCGTTAGGGCCACGCACCACCATGGTCGCGACGCCATCTGGTTGCAGCAGCTTAGCCTGCAATTTGCTAATAGCTGGTCACTACAAACGCCCAACGGAGGGTCAGCCAACTACTCCATTCAGTCTCCTGAACGCGCAGTATCAGACACACAATAGTGTCCACACTAACCATACCGAATCGACTGGACGTTAATTAATAGGCTTCCTTCTTTAATTGGTATTAATCAGGCTTATTAAACCGGGGTTCTTCAACTCCCTTCCAAGAACTGATCTTTCCGTATTTTCCTTCGATGTCCTGTATTCGTTTTCTCACTGGCTGACATTTAAGCGCTAATTTCGGAATTCTCTTGCAACCTTCATACGTGTTCTTTCCAGTTCTTCTGGTATCTTTAAATTTCATCTAGCATGCTTCTGTCTGTCCCTCATATCAGCATTTCTTTGACAGTCTAATTTTTTACATCCAAGTAATTGCCTTCAGAATCTCAGACATTTAAAGATGGCTGTCTTCTGAGTTGTATCGCCGTGTAATCTGGTAGAAGTTTACCAACTTCCCAGCAATTTGGCATCTCTTATTAGCTTTTCCGATTCGAAACATCTTCACATAAGCCATTCAATTTTTAGGCTTTACAAAAACAAAATCTGAAATTAAACAATTTTAGGAATACAAATCATGGACCTCTTCTTAAGAAAAGGCGAACATTAAAACACGTAACGGCTTATTCAAATATGTCAGAACGTGTCTGTATAGCTAACAAGTTACTCCTAGCTCGTATTTTGATGGTCCCGCGTTCGATTCTCGGCCCTGAGGACGACTGTCCAGGTCGAAGTTCTAATGGTTTTCCTCATTCCGGCCACGTAAGTGATAAGACAGCAAGATTTCCTTAATTAAAACAGGCCACACTGTCTTCATTCCGCTATACTTTAGAGTCACGATTCATTAGACTTATCGCATTCCCATTGGTCGCCACAAAACCGATTCGCGCAGTTGAAAAGGAGTCATTAAATACGCTATAAGAAATAAATAGAATTTAAGTATATCTAAGAAATTATCATTAATCAGTTTCCAGACGATCAGGGATTAAGACAGACCTAAACAGCCTAAATAGTCTACTAATATTTCGTTACCCCCCTGTAAGTGTATTAATAGGTGTACTTAACTGTAATTAGGCGATGAACAAACGGTGGAACATACGGCACGCATGGGGGAAACAGGAAACACATAATCAATTTTCTTCGCAAAGGCAAGAGACCGTTTGGAAGTTCTGGTATTTGTTCCGTATGAGAGGCAAGCATTAATGTGTCACAGAAATCAGCCGAGAAGCTGGGAACTGAACTAAACTCAATGCACTTCAGTGGCTCGTCTTTGTTATTAGCTAAAAAATTGTTAAATACGTTAAGGAAGGAATTGTGGTCATAAGTCAGAAATTTCTGTGTCATAGATCTGTCTGATAGTCCATCAAAGTGATGAAATAATAATCGATACAACATCTGAACACCAAATTAATTAAGTGAGTGTACATGTTTGTGAAGTCGCGACTGTATCGGAGTACAGCAAGGTTATAAGGGTGACAAACGGGGTGCAGGCGATTCTGTGATTCTGAGAGTGGTTTGTGTGTTTGTGCGCACGCGCTGCAAGGGTGGGAACGCAATAATGAATATCATTACAAACCTTAAACACGCACTGCACATATTCCCAATATGCAGGTAGTATAGATCACCTCGTTCTCTTCAAACTATTCTGCTATTTCATCTTAATACAGAAATATGCTAGCCACAATGTGGCCGTGTTATTACCAACGCAACGTAAGAAACACAGAATAAACTTCCATTTCCCTTTTTGTGTCAAAAAAGGCGTTTCTTTCAGTAGAATAGCCCTGATGATGGAGGCAGTAAGTACCTCCGAAACGTTGGTAGACTTCTATCAGACGACTCGGACCGGGACGATAAAACATTAAGGATTTGCTCCTGATAACAATCTCCATTTGAACTAAATAAGGCAGGGATATGGGGGATGTGTTAAATAGTGTTTATATGTATATAACACTCCTTTGTTTAACATAACACGGCCGGAATATTAAAAAAGTATATAAGAGTTCATGTATAAATAAAATAAGTTTCTTATTACTAATTTCTATGAATGAGTTGGACAATGTTGGGGTGTTGGGCAAAACGCCTCAAGATTTTTCTGTAAATAACAAGTCTGTGCTTATAGAACCTCGTGTTGCCCTCACACACACACATAATAGCAGAACTCGTGCAGCGTTACTAACCGGTAAACTCGACACACGCTAACATCTCTTATCAATTTATCTCGTTCGAAAGCTTGTCAGAGTCATGACCACTGGATAGGTATCGTTGAATATCATAGGTAAAACTAATGTCCCCAAACCCAAGGACATTTGTCCACAGTACCATCTACAAATAATTTCTGAAAGTAGACTACCTCGCCTTCGGATTGCCAGCGTCGCGTGGTATGATATTCCGAGATCGTTTGTATTTCATTCCCAATCTACGCCGAGAAATAACGCGCTTATGCAATATACATACAAGGTTTTAATCATAAAGTCCAAGGAGAAGACCTAGTAGTAGATTCGAGGATAATATTAAAATGGATTTCAAATAAATATGATGTAATAGATTGGATTCAAGTGGCCCAAGACAGGAACAGGTACTAGGCTCTTATAAAATATCCTGTCCAGCTGAGCGAGTGAAATTTTCTATACATTTAATGTGTTGCATGTAGTTAGTTGGATATCAACTTGGCCGAAATTCAATCTGGTGATATCAACCCTGTTCGAGAGGGGAGCTGCAACGCACTGCGGTGCATCATGTGAGCTCGTTAGTGCCCTAGAGGCTACTTACTCACTTGTCACCCATCCCCACCCCACCCCACCCCACCCCACCCCACACCCAACTTGCGATTACCCTCTAACTACACGTGTTTCTGTGCAACTGGGCCAGTAGGTGGCGGTTGTTGTAACAACACAGCGTTTTCAAGCTCTCGATTCATTTATTATCCAAAGGTTTTTGACATCCAGTGGTGTAATTGGTACCATCCGTAAAAAGAAATGTTGAACGATTCTTTCTGTAATATTTATACTTGGAGAAACTGCCTACATCCAAACATAAATTTCATATCAAAAATCTATAAAAATATCTCAAACGAAAATAAAGATAACTTGTCGGGTTATATATTGTTTTAATGCGTTGTCTGCGAGAATAAACTGAACGCAAAATAAGAAGTCGTGTCGTGAGCTCAGTGGATAATATTTAAAATTCGTACTACGGTTTTCCGAATTTAATTTTGGGAAACATCGTTCCAGTATAAATCTTCCTTTATATGAAACTCAGATCGTAACAACAAAATATCTTTATGGCTTTACAACTGAATGCAGCGTTTATGTAACGATGTACACAAAATCTATACAACGTCTCACGTCTTTAGCCAGACTACTTTTACAACAAACTTTTACCTTCAACAAGTCAGCATCAAAAGCAAGGAGGCGTACAATATTGCACAGATACGCGTGCGCAGGGGACAACAGAATTTTTAAACAAATTTTTAAATACAATATTTTATTTTCCGTCTATACACAAACTTAAAATAATGTTGTTTAAAATTACTTAAAATTATAACATTCTACCTTCTCGTAATATCGGACACACAACACATCACTTACAACCCGATATAAAACATCCAAGCACAACCTCCAAATTTAAAGGAAGAGACGTAAAATCAAACAAATCAATATACGCAACGCAAGATGTGCAACAGTTTTTAAAATTGATAGACCTGATGATGATGTAATACACATCGAAACATGTCGTCAATACAAAATGTAACAAGATACAGTATCTACTGAAAATGTTATAATTTTAAGGAATTTTAAACAACATTATTTTAAGTTTGTGTATAGACGGAAAATAAAATATTGTATCAATAAAACACAAACATGACGCAATTAAGATATAAATTTTTAAATAAAAAAAGTTAATAAAAATAGGATCCTTTATACGTAAGAGTGTGCTGTATCCTTTCTGATATATCAGACGAAGCGTAAAGCTGACCACTCAACTGAATCCATTAAGAAGTTTAAAATGGCCAAATTTTCTTCTCGGTCCCCCATATTCTTTCGTAACGCAGAGCCTTGGTACTGAAGTAACTTTGTAGGATCTGAGGTTTCCACGGCGGTGAATACGAAGATGTCCGTATTCTGGGTTGTAGCGCCGAGCAGTCCTTAAGGGGTTACCAAACGTGAGAACATCAAATCTCAAATCACTGAACCGCAGATCTCACATTGGGCTACACAATGTTCAACCATCAGACAAGAGGGAAATCCCACCAATGCCACAAATTTGAACCCCAGGGCTGAGTCCTCACCCCGTCATGAGGGTTTCCCCAACTGTTGAGCGTAAAAACTGCAAATTAAATAAAAAATCAGCAGTGTTTATCACAAATTAAAAATTCAGAGCGATTAGCATAATCATTATGCTTATGACTTCCATTCCGGATACACAGACTTAGAATCCGAGTCGGACACTGGATATCACTAGATTTTTCGTGGTAATACTCAGGCCCTTCAAGCATGTTTCGGAATAGTAACTTAAAATATGTTATGGCAGCTTCGTCATGCATTATTTTCGACCCGTCTACATCATTCTACAAAATTGCTTTGGGGTGGTATAATAACTGAATAATCAATCAAATGTTAACCGTAGCAAATACGTATAATTACGGATAAAAGTTCGAAGCGATGTGTAAACATAACTGAAAGGTGTAGGGTATATCAATGAAAGTTTGTTTTACAAATTATTGCTTCATGGCTTAATACTTCTCTCCCTCCAAAAATTTGTGAGTCCGTGGCCTGCCAACAGAATCATGAGATTCTGTGAAATAATACGTCGATAAAAATGGTACATCAGAAATATAATGAAGCTATTACACATTGACCCCATGCGGCTTATGGTTGAAAATACAAAAGCTCCCCTTTTATTTCAATAACGTTCCAAAACAAAATTGCTTGTCGCGTGAGAGAGCTCTACTTGTTATTTGGTATGGAGTGTAGCCGGTGACTCCCCGATGCGAAAAGCGATATTCCAGCGTTGTTCATTAATAATGATCTGCTGCAATTATTGGTCCAACTGACCGCACGGCAGGGATTTATTCCTGTCATTTGTCCAGCAGCAGCATAGCGTTCTGTCTGTCTGTCACACATCCCATCTCCCCTCTATGACAAATAACGTAGTTCTAGCTGCAGTCACCGTCAATGGCAGGAATACTTTACTAATTACGTGGTTCAAACTATTTCTTGAAAGGATTTTTTTTCTCAGTTGGTTAAGAAGTTTCCCGTGTCCTAAAGGAATTGGAAGATACATTTTATTTTTCACAAAATTCCACTATTACGCAGTTGCTGAATCCAGCCCATACATTTATGTCCTGTTTTTACTAAGAATTTTTTTATCATTATCCCATCTACTTCACGTTCTTCCACGTCATTCTTAATATATCACAGGCATTCCTAGATATTCCACTGATTTATGAACATAATTTTCCTTTAAAAAATAAATTTATATATTTACAGTAAAACATGTTTATTAAAATATATTTTCTTAATTAGTCTGATAATATATTTCGCAAGAATGTTCCAGAATGACAGTTTTATTTTCCAGAGATATCAAAAATAATTATGTAATTTATGATACTATAATAATTTAAAACGGCGCGAATTTTTATCGACATATCGAAAGTCAAACCTCATCAGAACACCGGTATATCAAATGTTTCTCAGAGGTGTCTTGGTATCAAACAGTTTGACGAATGAAATACAGGAAATTTTTCACGAACTTAAATTCTACGCATCTCTCATTTTGAACGTTAGATGTGTGTATTTCCGCACGTCTTCCTATATCTGCCTCGTTTTCGTGCATAAGGACGCCTATGTGTGCTCTTAGCTTATGTTGTGCTAAAAATAAAAATACCTTACTTATCCCTAGGCTACTATCAGAAACACCACCACGATTACCAGTCGGGACGACAGGATTTAGACTCTCGGGACGAGTAGGGAGTTTTTCTTCTCGCCACGACATCCACATTGACTACTGTATTTATCAACAATCCTGATGGCCGTGAGGACATGTTTAGATATGATAACAGAGCAGATTCTCTATCGCTGTATATAAAATAACGTAATGTGATGTGTCTTATCAAATATTTATAGGACACACCAATATTTGGAAAGCTGTCGTCCGTTTAATAATCGATTTTCAATAGGTGTGTACAATATGTTGTGTGTTATACACGGCGCATAGAAAGTCTATACATAACTACATTAAACTCAAAAAGTTAATCCACACTTACCATATTTATAGGATATACTGTACTCATCATTCTGTGTGTTCCTCGAAATATTGTTGATAAATGCATGTTGTTAAGTAACTCTAATATTCGTCACGATTTTAAAGCCACCAATGGAGGTCATTCTAAATTGCTTTATTTCAGTTCACATCTCCAAAACATAATTTATATTTCAAAATTATCTCCCACTTTATTTTTATATCACTAATGGTCTAGTTCAAAAAGAACTTCCAATGAAAATGTTATTTATACTTCTTACTGCCCACTCGTCTCAACATAACCTAAGAAAATATGTCTATTTCATTGTTAGTCCTCAGATATTCCAGGAAAATATCGGGATAATATCTTAAATTAAGCCACGGTCGCTTCCTTCCATGTCCCTTCACGTTCATTACTCAGCCCATCATTAAACGTTAAGTAGGCCTCAGAGGAGCTGCTGACAGCGTCGTTAAGTAAACCACGAATAAATAAACTATTTTCCTTTCGTCTTTTTTATCCCATTCCGCTTCTTACCCGTATTCGTTTCAACTATCATGCCTTTCCTTCCTTTTTAGTTCATGCATTCTTCCATGTGTCTCATACTGAGAAAGGTAAACTTCGCGGTATAGAAAGAAAGAAAGAAAGAAACAACCAAGCCCCAATTGGATTATGGGTTCATGTAACCCCGATAACAGAAACCCCGTCCAGGGTATCTGTTTTTTGAGTCCCCTATGCCTAAGAATACTATAATCTTGCAACAAAGTATGAACTACATCACCGCTACCTGTTATCCACTCGTCAGGTTAAAGTTAAAAATAATATTTTAAAGCGTATTTTTATGAAGTCCTGGAAGTCCTGAAGCCAAGTCGGTCGTAAATGAAAAATGGCTATAAAACTCGTCCAGTTTGTACAGCCATGTTCAAGACGAAATAGGCGTAACATAAGGAAGATGTCCAATTTGTAGTAAGAGTTAAAAAAATATATACTGCAAAGGAAACTATTGTTTGTCCATCGGATACACTGACAACCACGTGTTTTGGTTGCTCTAGGTTTCTAAAAACGATGCATCACATATTTCTAATAATATTTCGTTATTAAAAGTTAATATTTCTGTATTTTATAAGTGAACAAATCGAATTGTTAATTAACATAGCAACTAATTACTCAAAGAGTTTAAAAAAAAATTATACAGTTACGTAGTAAACCGTCCACTAACTGGTGATTAATTTGTCAATCACAATAGTTACAAGACAGTTAGTTGGAGTCACATGTGTAATTGGGTAATCAGCTCGTGAGAATAAAACAGACTACGAACAAAAACACTCTAATGAACAAATATGGGACAATTACATTTCTGCTGTACGTCTCATACATGAGTTTTCTGATAACCTGACAACTACATCATTAATGCGATTCAATATTTTATCCGAAGTCAACCAATAATTTACCAAGCATTTCATAGCTGTGTTGCAGTTACGTTGTGCATTGTACATTTTTCGAGACATACAGAATTCATAAGAGAACTAAGGAATGACTGAAAAAATTTGGTTGCAAAATCTGATGGACAGATAGCGGTTGGGAGACTCATAACGTAGATGGGAGGGTAATATTAATATTGTTTTTTCTTAAATAACTTATGAAAATATTAATTGGATTGAAATAGAAAATAATTCACCTGTAAGCTTTAACGACGACATTGACTAATCTTCATCGTCCAACATAAGCTGGAAATTTTTTGACTGGCTGAATAATTATGGACAGCTGAAGGAAAATTCTGTTCCATAATTCGTGTGTGTGGGTGGTTACGTGCTTACGTGCGTTAATGCGAAAAATGGGAAAACTTTAAAATCATTATAGTTATGCACAAAAAACACAAATTCTGTGCTGAATTTATATAAAGAGTTTTTTTTTTTAATATTCCTGTGGAAATTTGTAATTTTTTGAGCAAAAACACTACAAAATTAAGATAAAATTAAATTAGAGAAATTCTTTTTGCTACTCAGTTCAGAATATTTACCTTCCCTCTTTCCGGCTACAAACTAACAAATTTTAGTACATTATTGTCGCAGTAATTGTCTTCCCATTCATCAACAGAAAAAAAATTAAAAGTTCGCTTCACCCGCCAGGAATCGAACCTCAAACTACTGACAATGTATTTCACACTTCTGTTCGTGACTTACATTACCGACGCTGCCAATAAGTTAGACTACAAAGTTAGCGCCGAATGGTAGTGCAGTAACTCAGGTGACTATCCTGGCATTCGAATGGAATGACTGAGGAAAACCAAGGCAGACACACGTCAGAACAGCCTGTGTTCTGGCCGAAATCTGAACCTAGGACATCCAAAACACTAAATGGGAGTACTGACCATTCGATTCGATAAGCTATGGCCACCCGGATAGCCGCTCTGTAAGGTCGTAGGTCGCGCATAATTGCAGACATTTATATCACATTAAAGACACGTTGGCTGGCGGACCTGCTTTACGACTTCTGGGATAGCCTGTGTATATGGGATGGAATCAATTAGCGGTTACAGCCTCTTTACGAGGGAGTTGCTGCTAAATCAATCACACTGAGACGGGTTTACTGGCTTCGCAACATTGTGCTTCAAGGATTTCCACGAACAATACACCACCCATACCATTTTCGGGGCTTATAACCAACTAAATCTACTTAAACACAAACCCAGAAACTGCACTGATACCTGCGACTTCAAAATTTCTTTAGTCCTAATGTAGTACACTAATTTTATTTGTTTAAATAAATAAATTCGACGAAATCAATGTAAGAACATCAATATAAGTTCACGAACATAATTTAATTCCTGTGTCATTATCTAGCCACAATTAGCTGCAATGTGAGAGTAAAATATGCGATGTAGAAAGCTTAAAACTTCAGTAATATGACATCAGAAAAATACAATTGTAGTATCTACTCAATTCGCGGACTTCTTAAGACAACTCACGCGCTCCCGGTTGAGAAACACTGCATTACAATATAATGTTCCTACATTTACCTAGACAGACTGAAGAAAACCACGAAAAAATCTCGGCGCATTCCTGCCAGTTACGTCCGCAATGGATGTCTCGGAAATCCATCATCATCATCATCATCATCATCATCATCATACTGCCAGGCACAAGGCCATCTCTTATCCTTAGGCTTTTACGAGGCGCGTCCTCAAATTAAGTTTCCCACTCGTCCCACAGCTAGCAAACCTTATATTGCGCGAAGCGACTGTGCGTACGTGATAGAGCAATGACGTAGCATGGCGCATGCACTAACGGCACTTCCCGCGTTCTCACAGTAGCATCGTTGCAGCTGTTGAAGATGGAGGTTCTTATTCCAGCTCCCGCCGACTGTGAAGTGCGGTCAGTGATAACGCTAGGCCGCACACGGCTCGACGGACAGCAAGTCTCCTGCAGGAGTTCAGCTGGGAGGTGTTTAATCATCCACCCTACAGCCCGGACCTCGCTCCCAGTGATTTCCATCTTTTCCTACACCTCAAGAAATTCCTGTCCGGTCAGCGTCAGCGTTTTGAGAATGACAGAGAGGCGGAGATGGTTGTCACACAGTGGTTCCAATCCCAGGCGGCAGACTTCTACGACACAGGTATTCAAAAGTTGGTCCCACGGTATGACCAATGTCTCAATTCCGGTGGCGAATATGTTGAAAAATAGCTGGACACTTGCTGTATCTGTTGCAATAAATATTTCCATGAAATTGTGTTTTGTTTCTGTAAATGGCCCCAGGGAAACTTACTTTGTGGACGAGCCTCGTATATGTCTATTACAACTGGCAGGTAAATTAATAACTGAAGCGAGCAAAAACTTGTGAAATTCCGAAAGGAAGTTCAGTGATAATACAAGGGCCGACTTCCGAACTCTGCAAGTCGGGTCGAAGCCAGAATCGACGAAGGAGAGCTTGAGATGAGTCGAAACCACGAGCTCTGTTTTATTGCATCTCGTAAATCATACAGCAGTGCAGGAGAGAAATGCAGAAGTGGGGGGGGGAGCAGAGGGGTGTTCATTTACAATAAAATAAACGTAATATACGAAGGAGGTCGTGTGCAAATTATTCCAAAGTGACTGGAAGAAAATTGAAACAGGCAACGCGGGCTAGTATCAGAACAAGTGTACAAGGGAACAGTAACACCTGAAGACCATGTACGCTAACATCCCACTTACATGTTTGTATAATCGTACATCTTCGAATCATACTGTTCGAAAAAATAAAACAACGATCCCTAAACATTTTAGATAACCTTCTATCCTGGTACCGGCGAATTTCCCTCCATAAGTGAGATTTCAGTTTCCCAAGGCTAAGACTTCAACAAACGACGCGTTTGAAATCTAAAAAAACCTGTCTTACCCATTATGCAACAGTCTACATTTCCCTATAAAATAAAAAATTAGGCTAAAATCAAGTTTAGCTTCGCTAAGAAAATAATAAAGACATTAAGAAATGCGTGGACTTCTTTCCTACAAAACATCGCCGTGACGCATCGCGACGAAACACTGTCGGTCCACATCCTGCTGACTCAAGACCCTACGCCCCACCCTCAGTTATTGTGTGGTAATAATGAACCGCTTATTAACAACACGCCGTGAAATAAAGTGCGTATGAGGTTTGACTGGCATTGTAAATTCCTCGAACTGAAACATTTAACTAATCTGAACACAAGCCAGCATCTTAAGAACGAGATATTTAAAACTATTTCTTCTTCTTGTTATTACAAAGATGCCAAATGGTAAACCAAAACTGAGACAGAAATTAACTGCGAAAGAAAACGGTCCGAAATGGAATAAAGTCAACTTATTTTACAAATTATATTTTGAAAATCTGCATAATTCTTTGGTCCGTAAGGTTATTTCTTGGAGGTAAAAATTATTCTTTCAAAGTTAAACGCACTATCAGAATTGTTTTTTTTATTTCAATAAATATTTGCAACATTAACACACATTTTTCGTACGTAATAAAAGTTGTGAGTGTGAAATGACGTCTACAGGCCCAATAATCCAAATTTTCAAAGGCAAACAGTTTATTTTTATTAAAACCTTCGATTTCACTTTCATGTCTTTTAGAGCAGTGGTATTCAACCTTTTTTGTTCGCGTACTCCCAGATATAATTTCTCTTCAACTTTGTACCCCCAAAGTTGTTGGTGTATAATTCAAGTTATACGTAGTATATAATCTACATCTAAGATAAATTAAATAAATTACATTACTGATTATTCAGTGTTTATCATAAAATGATATATATTTTTTTAAATTTCACGTACCCCCTAAGATGTCTTCGCGTACCCCAGATTTAATACCATTGTTTTAGAGGATATAATGATCTGTCGGAAAGTTAATTACAATTAAATTATCCGGCATTTCGGGGCATACGTCCACAACCAAATGGAATAAAAAAAGCTGTCAAGTAGTTTCGGAGATGAAAGATTCGGACTGACACCAAGACAGCATTACACGTTCATTCTAGGAAAGACCATGAAGGCTACCGACGTCACCTGCGAGATGCTATAATGATGGTGATGATAATCGCGAGTCGGTGCTATCAGACTACTTCTGTCAACAAGCTTTGCGAATCTGTGTAATGAAATTCACTTGACTAAACACCACACATTGTACATAAGCGTCTGACTGATATGGAATAAAGTCCCTGAACTTGGAGAGCCAAGGTCCTGAAATTATGCCGAAATTCCACTAGGCTCTACCTAAACTGTGACTCTGTTCAAGTGTGAACTGTGTCTCCGTTCCAGTCTGTACACTGCGTGCATTTGTTCCAGGGAAGAGTTTCAGCATCACAATCACCGTGAACACGTCTCCTCCACAAGTCGCTACGTACAGCAAGGCGATCAAGGTGACGGTGGACGGGCCCCGTGAACCGCGCTCCAAGACACGTGAGTATATTTCATGTGCACATAATATAAACACATTGTAATTGGCACGTGTGTACAGACAACCTTACTCGTTGTATCCAGCTCTGTTCGAATTTACTGTGCTATTTATCTGTATCCAGAGAGTAGCTGGGGTAAAAATTCTACAAGTTAATACTCTCTTTCTCTCCATATGTTTAGACATAACGAAGAAGACTGTAAAATAATCAAACAAACAATAATACACTAGACGGTATGCAAAGTTTTAAGAATAAGACCGTCTTTTAGCGTCATGTTATGGATCTATCAGATTTAAATTTATTTCAGTCTTCACACAACTTACAATAAATAACTTTCCCTTAGGTACGTTAACTATTTGATGTCATTGATTCCTACTGTGACACGTTTCAGCCTAAATTTGCCCATCATCAGAGATCACTACTCGTTACACGTTTAATGATATTAAAAAATTCACACGCTTATAAGCTATTTTATTACATTCCAATGATATCAATAAAATTCTTACGTTGTGCGTTATGTTCTTACAAGTGTTAATTTCGCTACTCCGATTTACAATTGCGACAGCCAAGTGATTTTGTATAGTGTTTCGGATTCAGAACATTTTAACTGAATTATGCCTGAATCGCTTGCGCGTTAGGCTTATCCTTGATATGCTAGTTCAAGTCTCGACCAGGAAAACACCATAACTGCGGTTTGCAAAGATTTTCCTCAGACTCTCTAAGTGAGTATCAGAAGCTGTATATCTTCAACCGGATCATGCTTTTCTCCTTCCCGATCATTACCTAATAAAAATTCATAATGACGTTTCACGCTCATTTCACACTAGGTATACTAACGTCTGTAAAAACACATGCAATAGAAAAAAGTTTCATCACAGAACTTAGAAATAATATTAAATCATCCTCCCATAACACTATATGAACTATTCAGAACAGAATGCATGGTTATATAACTAAGACACTGACGCACAATTAAGGTGTATTGAGGGCGCTGAAGCAAGGCTCCTTACTTTCCAACACCGGGAAGTAGATAAAGGTGATTTGTCAGATTGACTCTCCAGCGGTTAACCCACGGTGGGAAACTGGCTTACCCCAGTACCGGGATCTGAACCCCGTCGTTACACAAATACATTTCATGGCATCTGGCCTCTGAAGAATGTGTTGTGTATAATGAGCAATGAATAAAGGCGATGTTTCATCTCCTTTGATACTCAGATGATAAATTAATTCCATATTTACAGAATACAAAGCAAAACTATGCCAGAGAAACTTGTGGAAATAACACTGTGCCAATTGGAACATGGAGGGTCGGTCCTGTAGTATTTTGCGCCTGCCTTCTAAACTTCCTAATAGACGTTCTCCTTCATTTTACAACTAAATCAGTCCACAGAACGTTCCAACACAACGAACACCACGGGAGCAAACAACATACAGTCAAACCGACCTGATTTCTTTGTCCTACAGTTTTAAACCATTTGCATATCTCGACGCGTGAGATACGAACGAGTATAAAAACTGATTATTTCTTAGAAAAGTATTTGAAAATAGTGTAATCAGTCAACTACATCATCCCACTGCCGAAAATGACCGACTTCGAAACAATTCACAAATTTCGAAGTCCTTACCCAACAATATCCTTAAACATTAACCCACTCTCCGCGACTAATCTTATCTCGTCCTCGTACAGAATAGTAATGATGCCTGCAGGGGACGTCTTTTCTCGGGAGAAAATCAAACAGGAGGCTGTGTGGGTAACAGGGTCGGTACGGGCGTGGTTACGGAGAAAACAATGACAACCCCGCAGGAATCAAACCTTGGTCGATCAGCCCTTAGCCAGGCAATATGCTGACTGTGGTATCCCAGCTTCACATGACCAGACAATAAACAATGTCCATGGTTTTCCATCACCCTGTGCCCGTGTAATTCCTAAAGGCATCCTGTGACATCCTACCAAAGACACTGCGTAATTTAACTCAGAATACCTCGCATTCCATTGTGTCGCTGTTTGCAGTCTCAACCGGCGTCCATGGCAAAGAAACTACTTAATTCAGTAGCAGGTGCGGCTTTGCATCAATTTCGTGACTCCTCTTGGAATATTATTAAGTAGAGCAAGTAATATATTTACGTAATTTTGACGATGTTTCATCAGTCTCTGAAATAGAAATGGCATATTTGGTGAGTACGGTATTTACGAATTTGGCAGTATACAGTTTACACTAAAAATTATTTGTTGTCAGGACTTTTCCCAACGTCTGTTGTATTTTTTTAAATTCACGACGTTTCGGAGGCTGTTTCTGCCTCCGTCTTCAGGTGAGAGGTACCTACTCTGTTGGGTCCCTTAGAAAGAGCTAGTCTCTGTCACTGGACCTGACAACAAATAATTTTAAGTCAAAAGTCGTCATAACCCTTTAGAATTGAAGTATACAGTTTAAGTGATCGAACCGTATACTGGCATCTTCCCGGACACTTTGGCGGAACCACGAAAACTTCAGAATCTTAGTCGGTACCCATGGATTCCTCGAGTACATCATAGGGTACATTCGAAACCAAAACTATTTCAGCAATGCACGATACAGCTGTGAAGATGCATTGAGTGTTTACTTTGTCGCGATAAGTTTTGCCGTGGCCCCATGTTTCACGTCTCGCGGTTGCAAGGGAACAAGGACGATACAGCAGCAGATGAGCCGACAAAGCAGGACTCGAGGGGGGGACAGAGGATGATGATTCAGGCATTTCTCGGCTACACGCTTCGGAAGGCACGGCATGGAAGACCCTGCCACGGCTCTAACTAGCTAACCGACTGACTGACGAGATAACCAACCATAGCCGGTTGTCTAAGTTGCAGACTGTTTTGTTAACTAAACATATAACTAGCTACCTACATGACAAACTAAACCTCTGGTAGAAGAACCTTAAGGTTCAACACACCTAATAATAAAGCCCTGCATTGGCCAGGATCCTAAGCCAGTTTAATCCAGCAGATTCATCTCACCTAATTACTGCCCTACATAAGGCCTTCTGTAATGACCTGACCTCATCCACCTTGAAGATGGCAGCTACAATGTTTTCCGAAACGTTGGTTAAAACTAAATATTCTACGCGGCTCTCAACCGAAAACTGAAATTAGACCCTGCGCGCACTAGCGGTTTGGGCCGCAGTGATGGAACGCACTGTTTCGGTACGAAGCGAACGCACGTGCGGTATTTCTGCCGCAAGATGCTTCATTTTCGGTTGCCGCGGAACACGAAGAACCCCGAGCGGTGAAACAGCCGCTCATCGACCATTCTTTTCCCGACCTTGGCGTAACTGAATGGGAGAAAAGGCCGGCAATGTACGTTTCGGCCAAATCGGAGAACAGTGACAGAACCTACAGAGAAACTGTGGATAGAAGTCTGTGAAGCTCTACTGCCGAACTCGAGCCAACTCGACAGAAAAAGGAAGTATCTAAATAGTTTCTTTGGATACATACGCAGGTGTTAATATAACTTGTGAAATTTGGCTTTCAAAAACCCTTGACTTAAAAGTGGAGGGAACCAAAATTTATTTCTACGCTTTACTCTTAGCAAAAAACGCACACAGCGACAGTCTCAAAACAAAAATCCACACCTCGACTTACCAGCCTAGAGCACACGCCATCTGTCTCCACAAAATCCAGCTCCCGGATGAAAAGAAAACGCAGACAATGCGTTTATTTCACCGCTAGTGTGTGCCTAGCCCTTAAAGTTGTATTAAGTTCAACCGATTTTACCAAGATAAATGAATCTGTCCCTGCCCACAAGAACCACTCTGCGAAAGGAAAGGAAAGGATAATGTGCATCACACGATGTTATCAGCGAAGTCAGTATTTGTCTTATCAGTAATTGCATACGATGAAGGTCAAGCTTCTAGTTTTTTTGCCGACTACTGTACCTGCTGGACAGGACATAGTGCAACTGACAGCTGTTCTGGGCACGGTTAGCTTCACCCACTCCGCTACTGGGAATCGATTCCCGGTTATCTGGCTCGTAGTTCGATTAATTTCGCATGCCTCGATAACAAAAATAATAACAATAACAATTTTCAAAAAAGTTCAGGATTATTTAACCCGTTTCAAGGTCACGCAATTTATTTCAACCAACTCTTTCTTGGTCTTCCTAAATTCCGCTTTCTCCAACGTCTTACAGCTGGAAAAATTACTTGATAATCGTATTAACTTGACTATTGATATTTTTTTATTTTAATATCTATGATTTTATTAAATTCAGATAAGTTCCTTATATACCCCCAGTAGACATATCCTGCTGTCCTAAGTCGGAGCCCCACGTGGACATTTTCCAACACGTGTTCCCATCAAACAACTGACTGCCCTAATAGAACTGTGAGACCTGCGTAAAATTTAAATAATTGAACACAGTCAAAAACTACTTGCTTCCTGCTCCTTAAATTGTTTCCTATAGAACAAGGCTTGATGAATCAGTCACTTCACCAAGAATTACTAACGCCTATCATTAGGATCCAAGGGATAAAAAAAAATAACAAAACTCTGAATTTGAGTAAAACAATGTCTGGCCCTGTAGCCAACGTGGCAGAGAACTTTATTCATTACCTTGTAAGTCAATTACAAAGTATCCCGTATGGGGGCCAAAAATCGTGGGACTGAACCTAGTGCGTGTCTTCCGCCGATACGTAGTTACGTGTAAAACAATCGAGTCATTAAAGTGTGGTTATAAAGATCGTCGACTCCTCTTGTACCGTCACTGATATAACAAAAAATGGGACGTCCGTTTATTCCACTGGCCCCTATCGGTACACCGGTAAAGTTCGGTCCGTGGCAGTTTCCTGTCCACATGAGACAATCTCCCTACAGCACGACAAAAAAATACATTGCCTGCAGGTGGCTGATATGGTGGGGGAGATGAATTCCGCCACGGAATCCTACTACGAAAATGCAGTCATGGAAGGCAGGATACTGTCCACAGACTGATGCATTTCTTTAATCAAGTGAACGCATAATGAAGATGTTATCCTTTCATATTTTTATTTTAACTCGCTGTGGCTTCAGATCATGAACATCACAAATTAATTATGGGGTATTACTATTATTAGTCGCCTTAGACCTTGAAAACTTAGGTACTGGCAGACGTTACAGGACTTAGAGGTGTGCTCATATGAGCAAAGTGTGATTCACGATATATTGTGTTAATAAGTTCCAGCGTTTAAATTTAAAGACAGTGCATTTAATCACCACAAAGTAAACACGGAGAGTTATTTTAAAAAAACCTTAAGCTAACAGATCTAAGTTTAGCCACTCAAATTCCCCACCTTTCTTGGAACTTGAAGGTGCATTACTGTGTTTACAAAAGCCCTCCACCGTTCCCCGTCCTAATCAACGTATTTCAAAATTATTTCTTTAATATTCGTTTTAATATTATCCTCCATCTAAGCCTAGATATTCCGAGTGATTTATTCCCTTCGGATTAAAGAAAAATGTGCGCATTTATCATCTAACTCGTGAGTGCTATATGCTTCAACATTTCATCTTCCTTGATTTGATTGATCACACTAATAACACTTAGCGAACACTACAAATTATGCAGTTTATTTAGCCTAAGCGATGTCCTTGGAGGAGCCTGAGGAAAGGCAGGCGGCCGATGGGTGTGCAGGTACAGTGTACGATCGGCCCAGCAATGAGACGTGACGATCAAGCGTGAGAAAGGACTACCTCTGAAACAAGGTCCCACCGAGTAATTGTTTTAAATGAGTGGTCTGCACTTATGCCGTTTATGCTTCCCAACAACTCCGAGCAGGTAACCCTCTAGACGTCTACAGGAAGGAGCCCAGTTCAGATCCCGGCCGAATTTCCGTCACGACTGAGGTCTCTCCAGGTGGATGAGGAAAAGCAACACACACACACACACACACTCTCTCTCTCTCTATCTCACTCACTCTCCCCCCCCCCCCCGCATAGATTTCACTGTTCACCGCCGAATGTCTTTATATCTAAGAATAAATTACTAATTATGTTACCAAACGTTGCGGAGTGGCGATATACTGGAATCCAGGCCCCGAAAAAGTACTTATTTCTATTGATTTACATAATTTAAAAATTTGTAATTAAAAACTTCAGACCGTCAAAGCCGTGATAACCCAAGTTGTAATACACAGAAGACATCCGGGAATTATTTAATAGGAGCTGCAGACTTTAAGGACGTCGGCAGTCGACATGAAGTGTACATTTTTATACGACAGGTCTGTTTGGAAAAAAATCTGATGGATTTATAGGTAGATGGATTGATTTATGGATGTGTGTGTACGTGGACGATGGACTGGAGGGTGGGCGAAAGAAATGATTGAAGGATGGATGAATGGACTGGAAAGTTGGATGAAAGGATGGATACAGACAGACAGGCAGTACAAATCATAAGATTTCGTTTCACGTGGGCTTCCTGTATTAAATTTTGATAAATCATCCTTGAAACGACTTAACAGTGCAGTTACACAGGACAAGAAATTCAACTTGTCTTGAAATATACTAATGCGCTGGACTGGCAGCAAAGCAGAATTTACAAATTATACTTTGTTCTAAATTATTATGCTTTCATGGCATAATACAAATAAGTTCGATCTTCTGGACTGACAAATTGGCAAATATAATCATCACCCACAGACGTATCATCAGTTCATAAAAAAGTTTTAGCTACAAAGTGAAGGAAAATAAAACGAGCCAAGTCCAGCGTTTAGACCGCATGACGTCACTCGTGGTGAACAGACGCTAAATAACTCGGGGCCCCTACATGTATTACATGATTAAAGGAAATCCACACCGGAACACATGTACGTGTACGAGGGATGGGCGGAGCTGGGCCTTTGTCTGGCAGGGGACGGCTGTCTCACCCCTCGAAACTGCACACAGTTTGACTTTACAACAAACTACGACAAAGTGTTCTGTTGACTTGTTAACTGATATCAGTGGACCACTACACGTATTATCCTGGAATGTCTGGACTGACGAATTTAATTTCTGTCTGAATCAGTCCCAAAATCGAATTTAATTATTTTTAACGCCCCCTTAAAAAATAATTTCTAAGATAACTAACATTTAACTAAGTGAACAGTAGGCTCTGACATGCATTCTTCCATGAAAAAGTTGATAACTACTCAGCTGCCTAACGCTTTTTCTTGCTTTTATGGGAACCAAAGGTTCATCAACGCTTTAACAAAATCCCACAATTTGACCCTGCTATAAGTCAGTACATTAAGTCCATCCTCTTACAGCCTATTTATCTAATTTCATCTTAATATTATCCTCCCATCTACGCCCAGGTCTCCCAAATGTTCACATTCCTTGGCGTTGAACCCTGGGACGTTATTACCAGAGAATTAGTCAGGCAGCTACGTAGACAGTTTAGTTATTAGTGTAGTTAAATAGTTTGTAATCTATAACAAATGAACAAAATATATCTTCTTCCTCTTTGTAAGACTTGAGGTTTTCACAGCGGCGAGTATGAAGATTTCTGTCTTCTTCCTATTTATTTTTCGGAAACCAGACACACTTTTTCGACAGAAAATATTTCTTAAAGCAAATTTATAGTCAATTAATGCAAATTATCTTTCGGCCTAAACATACAAAGTATACCACAATTATGATACTGGTTACAGTGTAGGTTATTTATACAAATTTAGCCGATAAAACGAGGGTAAAATGATTAATTTCGTTATTGTCCAACATACGCCTATTACATGTTTTATGTTGCTCCAGTGACTTTGTCAGTTGCAACAACAGAAAATTATTCCTTCTTTTTAAAAGCGCTATACTGGAACACGGCCGCAGGCTCAACAGCCAGCGATAAATGGCTTTTTACTTCCTACTTAGTCCCATTCTTTTTTTGGTTAAAATTGCTCTTAAATTATGTTTCTTTTGTTATGCAGTTCGCTTTATGTTCTTATGTACTTGTATTTCAGGTGTGTGGGCAGGGGGGGGGAGGTATCACGCATAAGGGAGCAACCCTGAAACACTTGCATGATCTGCGTAAAAGGGGGAGGGGAGAGAGGGGGGGTTCGTTATTGTTACACTTTGCACGACAACCCTATGAATCCATTGTGTTTATACTCGCTGCCGCCAGATCACCCTCCGGGGCGGGATAAGTTTCCGACTTTTCTTTTCAAAATATCAAAATTTTCGTTTTAAAAAACAGGACGTAGGCCTACAAATGTGAAAAGAATGAATTACACTACAATCCAACACATGTCGCGCGTGTCTGCAGATTCCTAGCTTTCTTATAAATTTCAGAACATGGCATCCATGATACACTACGTCAGAACAGGGATGGGCAAAACGGCAGTAAACTAAAGCAGGGGTGTCCCACGCGCATATGTCCAAGAGATGGAAAATTAAAATATACCTAAATGCATCAACACAAATCAAATCACACATGATCTTATTTCGCACGGAATATATTAAACATTCACATTAATCAATTCCATGGAACAAATATTCCTTCTTGAGAAGCTGACAGTCGCTGGCTAGTCAAGACACTGTTTACCTATTATGGATCCTGAAGGTTCACAAGCCAGATGAAACCAGTACACAGCCTCCCACCCGATTTCCTTAAAATTCGTTTTAATATTAAACTCCCATTTATGCTTTAAAAGCCGAGTGGTTAATATATGTACCACGTACTTTAACAATCAGTAGTCCTACATTTTGAATTTGTGGGTTTCATATAATTCTCAGTGCAAACAGGAATTTCCACCAAATGATTTTTGCAGGGTAATGGCAACAACTTGTGTTTTCTTTGCGGTAGGGACTGGATATTTAAATTAATCTTGTCCATTTTTATTTGACATCATCATCATTGCGAAAGTGTCTGCGTAAGAAATAATGTTTATAAAATGAACAAGCTTCCATAAAGTCGTGTTTAAGGATTACACCTATATATATCAGTGCAAAGAGATAATGCCTCCAAACAATACAAAAGAACGGATAAAATTTATTTCAATGGTTCAAATTAATTAAACACGAGGACAGGATCCCAGATTGTCGACATCCGGACTGCAAGGGCAAGATAAGAGTGGAACAAACAGCTCAAGACGTTGGCCCCATGTTGCCCTTGAATAAGGGTGACCAATTACCACTTTACAATTACAAACATAAGCTACTTTCACTTGGTACAGAGTTTTATGCAGAATATTTGTAAGCACAACGCCTGAAAGTAGAGCATAAAATATGATTTTATATTCGTTAGAGACAATGATCAGTTTTTATTATGGAAGGATTAATTGTCCGCATACGTTTACTCACAATATGTATTATTATTGTTGTTATTATTAATAATAATAATAATAATAATAATAATCACCCTCTGGCCTGTTCACATCCAGAACACGGAACCGGGGATATATACGTATTGAATCGTCGAGAGATGCTCAAACCCGCGATCCCAGCGTTTGTGCTACTAAGAACCACAAGCTATTCAGATCTTATCCCTACTCTGTTGCTCAGATATCGATTATCCAGCCAGTCATCCAGTGACACAGTAGGCCAAAGTCTATTATAAAATAGCAAGAATATTTTATTTAATGACGCCCTCTCAAGCGCAAAGGCCAGTATTTTGCAGACGGAACTGAAAAAGGAAAACCTCAGCGCGGCCAGATTTTGGACTGAGAATCGAATCTGGCGGAACCTCGCAAATACGAAAGATTACTTCCCAATGTTTGGCACAAACTCCGTCCATCACACACCACAGTATGAAAAGCATTTGTGTAAGAAACGCGTTCTTGTCCTGTCTGTGGCAACAAGCGCGAGACTGTAAACGGGGAAAATCAGGTTGTACATCCCTGCCCTTGGCTTATCAAGTCTTAAGAAATGGAGGGAGTAGATAGAATCAATTAACTAACTGCTCCCCCCTCTCTCGACAACGCTGAAGGTCTGCGACAACGGTTGCTTCATTACACATCAATGATGTCGAAACATGTGCATTGTCCAAGCTGTAAAACACACGACGTTTCGGTAAATAACTCCACTCGCGTCTTCAAGTCATTGGATTCCATTACACACAAACTACAACACCTGCACAAAAGAGAATTTCCTAAGGACGCTGTTGGTCGCTCAGGTGGTCAACAATTTCCACGCGTTCAGTGGGAAGTTCACTGCCGCGTTCACAAAAGCCAACCACCCGTCCCCAGCTAGAGCCACATGAATCTAGTTCACACTCAATATTTAATATCCATTTTCAAAATGAACTGCCCGTCTGCGCCCAGGGCTCCAGTTTTTCCAAATAAACCTTAATTTGCATATAGGTAGTGTATGTGCCCCACAAGATAGTCACAGGGCGATGTGCTAGTAGCAATGGCCGTCAGACACACAGGGATTCGATCACGCATCTCCCTGGCACTGTCATTTATTGAAACCGCTGGTCTATCCCACTGGTCTAGGTATTGCATTGCATATTGACACACACACACACGCGGAATGTTTGCATCTGATGGCTGCATTTACCAATAATATCCACCCCTAGCCCAATCAGCGGTTCAAGCTCGCGGGGGGGTGCATGTGCCCCAGCACAGTGAGGGGGTTCTCGCAAAGAGTGGTTCGCTCCGATTAATTAGACTTAGTCATTAACAGATGTCACTGCATATCCGCCATGTAATCACCAGCATCCGCTACCGAAGGGTAGGGAATGCACGTTACAGGGGACGGGAATCAGAAATACTGGTGGAACTTCAAATAATCCAGTATTAACTTGTTGCGAGGGGGAAACTGCATGTGAGTGGTAAACGCCGCCAGTAGATTTAAAATAATGCAGTATTAATGTTGGTGGGACGAGAAGAAATATGGTTTTGCAAGCAAATCTGGGATTTCTATAATACTCTGGTGCATTATGTAGAATTCAAAACAAAATTCCAACGTCACAACAGGCACGTCTAACAAACGCTTCGAATATGACAGAGTACAGATATTTATAAACTAAAGAAACAAAAGGTAGTATATTTGCGTCATATTGTGAATTAGGTTAATATTTTAATATTTTCCGTCAAATCACAATTTTAATAAGATAATAAAATATTTAAAATATCATTCGATGCGGAACGTGAAATGATATTTTAAATATTTTATTATCTTATTAAAATTGTGATTTGACGGAAAATATTAAAATATTAAAGAAACAAAATAAACTGCATTAATGAAGAAATTAAGAGAATTTTAAAGTCGGTGAATGTTTCGTATCATTCAGTTCAGAATATTGTCTTTAAGTCCGTAGTCAGAAAAAAAAAATTAGAATTCAAATATAAAATAACAACTGTGGTGTAATTTTAGTAGGGTGGGCAGTGTAAATTTCTCTGAACGAATATCTCCTTATAAAAAAACTGTGCTCATTTGAGTTTATGTAAGTGAAGGGAATTGTTCACAGAAATGGTTCAGTAAATTGCATAATTATCAATTTAAAGTTTCTTTTAGCCTCGCCATATGACCTATATTGTATCGGCGAACACACAGTGGGTTGCAACATTTGATGAAAGTTGGAATCGTAAGTTCTTCCGCGAGGTTCTTATTGTACCACGCTATAAAACGATACGAAATTTTAATGCCCCAACATGACAAAACTTCTTCTTCTTCTTCTTCTTCTTATAGCGTTATAACCCTGTGTGGGTCTTAGCTTGTTCGATGAATTTTTTCCATTCTGCCCTATCATTCACAATTCTTCTCCATCCCTTCACTCCCATCGTCCTCACATCCTCCTCCACGTCGTCTATCCATCGTTTCCGTGGTCTCCCTCTCATCCTTCTTCCCATCGGTCTCCATTCCATCACTCTTCTAGTTACCCTCTTTCCTTCCATTCTTGCAACATGGCCAAGCCAGGCTAACCTTTTGCTTTTGATTAGCCTCACGATATCTGCTCCCTGTATGATACAATCTAGTTTATGATTCATCCTAATTCTCCAGGAGCCATCACTATTCTGTATCGGACCATAGATTTTTCGTAATATTTTGCGTTCAAATATTCAAAGTCGTTGCTCATCAAAGCTAGTTAATGTCCAGGCTTCACATCCATATGTGACTACTGGTCTTATCAGAACTTTATAGATTCTCAGTTTAAGTTCCCTCCCCAGTATTTTAGACTTCATTAAATAACATGACAAAACTATTAAATATTAATGTAGTGCCTCCTATAGTAAAACTTAAATTAAAATTACACGAAAGAGCTACTGACGTGCATAAACAAGATAACCACAAAACTAAACAACCACCATATTTGCTCTTGGATATATATATATTAAATTCTTCAATAAATTAATAGAATATAATCCAATTCAATTAATATCATACAGAGGAAAGTGCTTGCAAATTAAACATATTTGTCAATAACGTTGCATTGAACACGGTTCACACAAAAATGTCCAGAGGGAATTATATTTTCCACTGCGTCAAAAACGGAATACACTCATTGTAAAAGTGGATTCTGACACGTTGCAACGTGCAATGTGGAGAGAATAAATTATCCATGGAAACTCAACGGTGTACATCGCCATGCATGCAATAGAACAGTTCGAGACCCCCATAACAAAATTCTCGAGTCCCTGACAGACAAGCCCCCTCTGAGCAACATGCGAGTGCCTCTGCATGTCTTCGGGCTTCTACAATCGTTATCTCTCGTTATTTGCATGGTTCCTGTGGCTTTATCGTTTACAATTATTCGCAGAGTAGTCTCGTAGAAGTTTATCGGCGTTTCAGATGTGTTTGCTGCCTCCAACATTGCCGTGATGATGGAGACAAACACCTTTGAAACGTCGGTATATTTATACCATACTGCACGGCATAACATCCCAGAACACAGGCATCTTTATAACATGGATTAGCGGAAAATTCCTCCCCTCTGCAGAACAGAGTAAACGTACAACTATTTTAAAATATTGAAACTGAATGGTATTTCAGAAACGAATGATGAGCGGGGAAAAGCTGGCCAAAAGCTTGCGTAATTAATCTTAAAGGCTTATACAGTTACAAAATATTGGTGATCCATGCGTCTAATAGGCCTACAGGCTATTGCTGAATGTAGAAACTGAAACTATTAGACAAATGCGCATATTAAATACGCCGGGCCCAAATGTGGAATCGATTTCTATATACACAGTCTGCAACTAATCGTCGCTTCCTATAAGGTTAACACTTCCACAAGGTTCAGTATTTAATTAAGTGGTCTTAGGGTTATATTTACACACATATACAGTTGCACATCGCAACTTTTCGTTCTTGTAACAAGAAAGACTTATGTGAATCCACAATTTAATATCATTATGTACAACTTGTTTCCCCTGCCCTAGCTACATGTCCAGTCCATCGTAATTCCTTTGATCTGACATGATCAACCTTCTAAGTCTTAGGCCTTCCTTGTGGCTTGTTACGGTGACCTGATACCTTTTGATTTGAGTACTATTTTATTATTTATTTAGTGTTCTGTCTGACGACAGGTCCATATGAACAGGATCCTTCCATCCTTTTCTCGGACTGGGACCTGTTCATATACGTTCTTGGCAGATGATCCAGAAGTGGTTTGCCATTGCCTTCTTCTGTGTGTGAATGGAGTAATTGTTGGGATGCCACGGAGAAACCGGGGAAGCCCCCGGAGGAAAACTCCGTGTTGCCTAGACCACAGCCTTGCCCAACACAAGTTATAAATTCGGGCACCGCCGGAAATCGAACCCGAGACCCCAGGATTACAATAATAATAAAATACAATATAATAAAATTAAATAAACGATTCAGATAAAGACGTCACATGATATGTAGTACAGTCCGCCATTAGCAATGCAGTCAATTTTATTGCATCCGATGTTCAACTGAAATGCATTACATTAATTTTGAAACATTTCTGTTTCGTGATAGATCAGATTACGTTTCAAATATGATATGCCTGTGAAATTCATGGTGGGTTCTCTCACATTTAATATGCATTTCCATATGCATTTCATTCAAAATATATGCACTTTTGACAGATTTCATATTGAAAAGTGTGTATAAAATTTCTCTGTTTGATTTGAACGTGGCACAATAAAGCTAACAGCAGGTACACTGATTTGAGACTTCATACCTATTAATGTCTGTTCTGATTTTTAAGCTTCCATAGAAATTCACTACCCATGTCAAAACTGCATGTTGCCAACGTTTCAGAAGACCATACTGCCTCTGAAACGTCGGCAACAAGCCAAATGTAGGATCAATAACTTCAATGTTCCTGCTATTGCCACACTGATGTTTTTTCAACAAATACAAGAAAAAGTCATGTATACAATATCTGTACATCTTGTCTCTTATGAACCCTGGCCTCGACAATGAGAAGCCAGCGACTAATCGCCTGAGCTACGGCACGACCTATAAATTTTCAAGGTCACACACTCAAGCTCTGTTTTTTCACGTTCGCAGCATGGCCACCATATTCGTTCTGACGTTTGAACGTAATTAAATCTATAACTCTAGAGTGTCCTTCAAGACAACTTTCAAGTAAATGAACCAGTTATTTAAAATGTTACTAGTTACACACGCAAAAAAATTCAGTAGGATTTTCCATCTGTTTGCATAATTCAACAAATAAGCTAAATTATTTAATTAGCTTATAATAAATACTAGTGTACTGAAAGTCTATGATTAAACTCTCCTAATTGGCATCCAGAATCAACCAGTGGTCCGTTCAACAAGTGGATATCCAGAATTATTTCTCGGGAATTAAATCTCATCTCCTGATAAGTTCTAAGATACGTGGTTCCTCACTTCTATGTCCCCTATAAGACTTTAACAGTTATCTTAGGTATGGGAGTAACTTTGTAACTACTTATTATAGGATAGTCATTGAAGAGTCCATCGAAAAATTCCTATTTTTATGAAACTGAGAAGTTCTTCACAGTGTTCACAAAAGCCCACCACTGGACCCTGTCCGTATATAGTTCACACCAATCCACACTTTGACAGATTTTAATATTATCCTCCCATTTATATCTCTATCACCGAATTCCATCCAATTTTTTTTTTCATATTTATTGACTAGGAACCATGAATTTTGTTCCTTCGAGAGTCAGAGCGCGCGACACCATGCTGGGAAGCTACAAGATCAGAACAGCTTATCCTGACAGATGTAACAGTGGATTCTTTCCGACTTTTCAGACAAAATTTGGGATATTTATTTAAAAAGACCGCTAAATCTCCCCCTCACATCAGTTGCAATGTATTGTCCAAAATTGTTATATGCTTGTCTCATTCGACAGAACATGACTTCAACTGCTGAAACAACGTTATCAAATATTCAAATAAACAGATAACATAAAAGTCTTCCTTGCTTTTACGGAAGCCGAGTTTAATCCAGCCCACAACTTCACATTTACTAATATTATCTTCCCATCTACGCCTCTATCCTCCTGAAGACTTCCCGACGAAAATTGAAAATGCATTCTCGTTTCCCTATGTGTACTGTATGCGTTAGTCATCTCCATTAAACCAACACCGACTAATACATTATAACTTAGATTATTAATTTTAAAAATCATTTGAGGTTTCATAAAACGAAGAGGCACTTGCGCCCTTTTCAAATGACAGCATTTATGAGTTCGGAGTATGCAAATGTATTTTAAACACAGCAACAAATAATTCAGTATGAACGTGACGAGGTAGGCGAGGGCCAGATGGACGGGGGTGGAGGGTGAGGGTTGCTGATTGCGTGGTATTGATGACTTCCCCAGCAGGCAGTATGCTTTCTGGTGACATGGCAATAATCATGATCCACCCCCTCCCACCCCATTCATACCTCTATATCCCAACCCCTCTCAAAAACAGATGCATTCCTCTGTAGTTTTTGTTTGTTGGGAAATCTGGACAGATTGCATCCCTACCGAGCTGTGTGTCACACTGATACAAGGACTCCATATACAAATTAAAATAAACGTATATAAAAGTTAAAAAGACCGAATTTTTTGTCGTTAACATAAATGTCAATGATGACGACGACGATGATTGTTATGATGATATTTAAAAATAACAATTATAAAAATATTGGAGTCAGCCAATACACAGTTTCAAAGAGATTAAAAGTCAATAAAATGCTTTTTTTTTTGGTGGTCGCGATGTTTGACATGTCATTACAGAACACAGGGTATAAACAAACAACTTTATAAGAGCTGTTCATAACGGCATTTGTGTGAACGAGTACAATAGCATTCACAAACCGCACAACGACCCTACCAAAGCGTATTTCTTGAGCAGTTGACAGCTACTCAGTTGCTTTTATGGATATCGATAGTTCTCGAAACATCATTGAATACTGCCATGACCCACTTGAATTCAATAACACTCTTCTCTGTGCAACTCGTTTTACTATTATCCTCCCATATATGTCTAGGTTTTCAAAATGGTAAGTACTGCGGGGTTTCCGGCCAAAATTCTGCAAACATTTCTCATTTCCCCATGCCAAATATATGTCGCTTTTCTAGACTGACTTGGTTCAATTATTTCTTAATAATATTAGGAAATTGGGTATAAATATGAGGGTCCTCATTATGTAAATTATTTTCTCCAATAATCTGTTACTCCATCTCTGTAGGTCTATCAAATACTATTAATCAATCAATCACGCCGAGATTTCGCTGCTAACCGTGAACTTCACGATCACATCGCAAGTACAGAACTACTCAGTGTTTCTTAAGCCGGAAGGAAATAATTCGCCGAGAACCTGTCACGTAGTAAGGCACACAGCTGGACAGACAATACGATAACTAGAACTGACAAGGTATTTTAGGAAAAAAGCCAGAGCCATATATTAATGAAGACTTCAAATTAATATGTGAGATTTCAGGTTTTCACGGCGGTAAGGGTGAAGATGATATTCAGTGTTTTGGCGTCGGTAGGTGCCAAAGTTTAGGAGGAGCATACTGTCTCTATCTTCAGCTCTGAATAAAGAGACAGCCTACAAGTCTACACACTACAAAAACCCAGAATATCATAATTGGAACTATTAGTTTTAAATCTAGCCCAAGAATTTCGAATTAAAAACACTGTGCCATTGATTCAATGTGTCATAGGACAGGCGAGGGTAATATAATATTCAGTTGGCAGTGGATTGTGACTTCCTATCTGATACGTGCCCCCGTCTGTGTCCCTACAGCTGGTCAACAGCAGCAATTTCGCGCACTTGCTCTGGGCCAGCGCCCGTTTCTGGATTCGCCGTTCACTAACCATCTGCGTGAGCTCGAGTCCTACCACCAACACCACCAACGACGCAAGAGTGAGACGGCGTCATCCGGGAGCGGGTTCAAAGTACCGGGCGCCGCCACAACCCCCGTCCAAGGTAAGACACGACGACACTTTTCATTTTACAGGTGCCAGACGTATGAATGTACCTTGACACCAAGACAGACACTGCAAGGCATAATCCAGGAAGACGAAGTATCCAACATCTCGGGATTTTTCTTTACCAGGGAGAACTTTTTTCTCACACACCAAGAGACATTTCACAAGCAACTAAAATTTGAGGTTCTCATGGTGGCGAGTACGAAGACCGCTATCTTCTGGGTTGTAGCGCCGTGTAGAACATCATGAGGGCACTGACGTCGGAGGCAGCGATGATCTCTGACCTCTACACCGCGCTACAGCCCAGAGGACAGCCATCTTCACAAATAAATAACGTCATAACTTTTATTGAAGAGTTGCCAAACTTTTATCGCCTTGGCGGTGACAATGTTATTATAAACGTCGGAGTATCCAGTTCAAACGTAAACGGACTTACGCCAAATCGATAGTACACGAAGCCAGTAAGACCATAGCTTGACAGCCGTAAGTAATAAACACTGTTAGCATTCCTTACGTTCTATTATGCACTGCTCTGTACAAGTTTGCTTTGAAATTGTGGACACAGAACCACTCCCTCTTGTTTTCAGTATAAATTATTTCCTGTGCGTAAGTCAGAAGCTAAGAATTTCAACCGACGCCTAACGTGTTACACCAACAAGCACCTGCAATTGTGGAGGTCATAGTTCACTTATAGCACCTCTAAATATGTGCCTACTCATCAAGACCACGTCAAAACTTCAACAGTGTCGTTCCGGCGACCCAACACTAAATCCCCTGACCGGAAGATAACAAAAACGTATTGTTAAGTCCTCTTGTTTACGTAACAAACAGCTATGTACCTGTTACTACTGTATAATAAAGGTTCTGACTTGTGTCAAATCACACGCAAATGCTGCCATCTGGAGAGCGCAAACTGAAGCAGTAACATGTGCGTGTGTATGAATTGCTTTCACAAAATGGACCAACAAACAAAATGATAATCTAGTTCAGGGGTAGCCAAGCTCATGCATGACCTGATACTGGGCCCAAGGTGCTCCATCAGATTAAGTTTTTGATTCAGATTGTGACGTTATATGGGGTAGAATTTATAACTTGTGTTGGGCAAGGCCGTGGTCTAGGCAACACGGAGTTTCCCCGGTTTCTCCGTGGCATCCCATTCACACACAGAAGAAGGCAATGGCAAACCACTTCTGGATCATCTGCCAAGAACGTATATGAACAGGTCCCAGTCCGAGAAAAGGATGGAAGGATCCTGTTCATATGGACCTGTCGTCAGACAGAACACTAAATAATAATAAGATGAGGTGGTCTAGCGGTTAGAACGCTGGCCTTGTAATCCTGGGGGTCTTGGGTTCGATTCCCGGCGGTGCCCGAATTTATAACTTGTGTTGGGCAAGGCCGTGGTCTAGGCAACACGGAGTTTTCCTCCGTGGTATCCCAACAATTACTCCATTCACACACAGAAGAAGGCAATGGCAAACCACTTCTGGATCATCTGCCAAGAACGTATATGAACAGGTCCCAGTCCCAGAAAAGGATGGAAGGATCCTGTTCATATGGACCTGTCGTCAGACAGAACACTAAATAAATAAATAATAACAGTGAATTGAGAACAAGATAAGGATTTGGAAGGATGCAGCTGCTGTATATTTCAAGTTAACTTCTTCACATTCTTATAGAGATATGATATTTGGGTCTGTCTATTATTGGTTATATATCCTTCATTAGACACTTCCAGAGTACACTACTGTCTGAAGTAGTGGTGGAAACTATAATTCAAGTTTGACGCTAGATAGTCTGAGTTACTGAAAGAGTGTCGTTAAATAAAAATACTTCAGTTTCTATCGCCAGAGAAAAGGCGGCGAGTAAAACTGAATGTCGTGACTTCAATTACAGATATTGAGTCCTTCCAGCCTTTTGAATAAAAATCCTTCACACGGTTCTTTATAAGGTTTATAAATTGCCACTGACAACAGATGAAGTTTCATGATATTGTGGACACGGCAATAAATGTTCGGGATCCATAAAATAAGATGGGATTTCCTGATCATTTAAGAAACTAAAAATTTGCTAGGAAAGGTCATACTGCCTCCGTCATCAGGGCGATGACGGAGGCAGTATGACCTCTGAAACGTTGGTAAACATCGACCAGACTACACAGCGCAACAACCCAGAAGACAGAAGTCTTCATACTCATCGCCCTGATGATGGAGGCAGTATGACCTCTGAAACGTTGGTAAACATCGACCAGACTACACAGCGCAACAACCCAGAAGACAGAAATCTTCATCGCCCTGATGACGGAGGCAGTATGACCTCTGAAACGTTGGTTAACATCGACCAGACTACACAGCGCAACAACCCAGAAGACAGAAGTCTTCATACTCATCGCCCTGATGATGGAGGCAGTATGACCTCTGAAACGTTGGTAAACATCGACCAGACTACACAGCGCAACAACCCAGAAGACAGAAATCTTCATCGCCCTGATGACGGAGGCAGTATGACCTCTGAAACGTTGGTTAACATCGACCAGACTACACAGCGCAACAACCCAGAAGACAGAAATCTTCATACTCTGATGATGGAGGCAGTATGACCTCCGAAACGTTGGTAAACATCGACCAGACTACACAGCGCAACAACCCAGAAGACAGAAATCTTCATACTCTGATGACGGAGGCAGTATGACCTCTGAAACGTTGGTTAACATCGACCAGACTACACAGCGCAACAACCCAGAAGACAGAAATCTTCATACTCTGATGACGGAGGCAGTATGACCTCTGAAACGTTGGTAAACATCGACCAGACTACACAGCGCAACAACCCAGAAGACAGAAATCTTCATACTCATCGCCCTGATGACGGAGGCAGTATGACCTCCGAAACGTTGGTTAACATCGACCAGACTACACAGCGCAACAACCCAGAAGACTGAAATCTTCATACTCTGATGACGGAGGCAGTATGACCTCTGAAACGTTGGTTAACATCGACCAGACTACACAGCGCAATAACCCAGAAGACGGATATCTTCAGGTAGACGATGTTTGTTCAACCCTTTCAAGGCTTCGAAAAACGATGAACTAATGAATTGTTACTTGGATGGCACACGACTGGCAGCTAGTCTTCGTTTCTCTTTTGTTATTGGAATCCTCCGCCCTTCCCACCGCCAGTTCTATTGTGAGGTATCACGCAAACTGCTAAGCTAACTTCTTCGGTAGTTCTCACAAACCAAAGTAGAAACGCAAAGCGATTATTGTCGTCATCTGAGAGGCCGTCTGTTGATATTTCTTCTGCCTTTCATTTTGTAAGAATAATATATATATGCATCTGTAAATTAAAGGCTTTCGAAATCACAGACTACGATAATAAACTTCATCAAACGCAGATGGCAGAGAGATGAAAACTTCTTCGTAGCAGGGTAACAAGATTGCAATGAGTTTCGGGACATATTCGTCGCCTAACACTTTCGACTTCGTGACTAATACTTCGTAGTATTTATTATTATTATTTAGTGTTCTGTCTGACGACAGGTCCATATGAACAGGATCCTTCCATCCTTTTCTCGGACTGGGACCTGTTCATATACGTTCTTGGCAGATGATCCAGAAGTGGTTTGCCATTGCCTTCTTCTGTGTGTGAATGTGAGTAATTGTTGGGATGCCACGGAGGAAAACTCCGTGTTGCCTAGACCACGGCCTTGCCCAACACAAGATATAAATTTGGGCACCGCCGGGAATCGAACCCGAGACCCCAGGATTACAAGGCCAGCGTTCTAACCGTTCTTACTGAACCCGAACAAATTATGGGACATTACTGGCCAAATTATAGCATACCCTCGTTCGTTCAATGCTAAATAACTTAAAACACATGATACAGCATCGTTAAATAACCCACGAACCAATCTTTCTCTCAACAAGTAACGAAACACGATCAAATATTCTGTCATGTTTCTTCATGAAGTAACAACAAAGACACATCTCACGTACCTGGACACGTGGGCAAACAAACGAAATCTCTATACAGACTACGACCAGAAAATATTGTTATTACATCCGTAACAAATCCTTTAACTCGAATTCCACGGTTTAGACCGCCTTCACAATGTCCAGTTTCCGACTTTCTACCTATCGGAGATGCGATGCAAACTTTCATCTCAGATTGTCACGTGCAGGTCACACCTAAGAGAACTCGGAATCGAGAGAGAAACGCTTCCGAAGCGTAGTGGAATCTTAAAAGCAATGAAAGTGAAACTGGGCGACAAGACCTCTTATATAATATTTCGATATTCGATCAGTCACGGCCCGAAAGAACAATGGGAATCCATAACTTACAAAACCGTCCAAAGACGTACATAAGTGACGAGCCTGTGCAGCTTACCGAGTTTCTAACACAGATTTCTCACTCGAAACACAATAGCCTACTCAGCAGCAGGAAATCAGTCGAATTACATTTTTTTCTTTATATTTGTTAATCAAGCGAAACCAGGAAGAAATATAAACAAAACTGACTCATACTTTAGAATATATCAGTCTGCTGTTTTCGGAAACGTCTCGTGTTTCTTGAATCTTCATAGATCAGTAGACCAAGTAATATATTCACCGTCCAATACCTTCTTGGCTTATTTAATTACATTTCCTTAGTTTCACAGGTTAGCGTCTATAAAGTCTGATCTTAGGATAACTGTGGGTTACAAACCGGAAACAACGGCAAAGGAAATGACCATAGCCGATTTAAATTCATCTCAAAACGTGCAACGAAGGGATCAGAACAATCATTTAAAAGTACGTAAAGACTGAGATTTTAACTCGGGATATCCCAGTACGAAGCAGGAGTGACCTACAATGAAATTCCAACGTTGTTGCTTTATTTTCCACTCCGAGAAAGTTCAACAAAATTTCCAACCTGATAACCTATTTACCTAACACCATTTTAATATTATCTTCGAACAACATAAAGCTTAGGCAGCCTCGCCCCTTGCTGTATAAAACCAATTTTTTATCCCCTTGTTGACGGTTCATACTCCACTCACTGTTCCAAATTATGTGAATAATACAAATTATGAATATCCTCCTTATGCATTTTTCTCAGGTTGCCTGCCACTACACATGTCTTGCTTCTAAATATTATCCTCCAAATTATGTTATAAAATTAATTCACTCTACATTACACTTTCCTCAGACATAGCCATCATATTACTTCAATTACAAGCTCTACAGTCATTAAAATCCCAATATGTTTCAATCCCTATAGCATCATCTTCACGGACACTTTTTTATATGTTCTTTAACGTACGTCACTCCAGGATGTGCATCATTACTATATCAGGCTGCCTTTAGTTAATCACATCCACATAAAATCTGTGTACAACACAAAATAGTACATTGTCTTCAAGACGCACTGTTTGTATTTATCTAAAAATAAACTAAAACTCATATGCTATACAAAGAAAAGCGACTCGCGGACCACACGTTTGGAACTTTGGGTACTACAGGTACGCGACTTCAGTGTAATGGGGCTACCAGTCGCACAGTACAGAACACTCCTCCTGGCTTATAACAACAAACTGCATCAGGGTACTTACCAACTCCAGTACACGCGGCAGTAGGAATGATCTCGACCTCGTCCAGTTATGACGTCAGTCATTCCTGCATCACACATAACAGCCACAGTTTTCCACAGCGTATATTCTACTTAAACCACACTCACTTCAAGCTGTCCTGTTTCTATGTAGTAATCTTCAAAACACACGCAAACATCCTACTTTCACGAAACATACTATAAGTTATATAAAGTTAGATGAAATCTTTTAATATCTTGCGTAATATTTCAATAAACTACCCAAGACTTGACAAATCCCTTCAAATCTAGTAAAACAACTGTAAAATGTAAGGCTTAACGTTCAATAACACATACAATATTCAGGCACAAAATGTCTTCGCAAAGGAATTTTCCATACGTTCCACTTTGAGGTTAGAAAATGACTATCCTGACTAATATCACGAAAAACCAATCACAATTAATTAACAGAAACTGACAGTCATAATAACTACTGTTTGAAGCACAAAAAACTCACATTATTGTTATTGTATCATTATAAATAATGTTAAATGAGTTTATTTAACGTTGGAATAAATGTCTACATGCAAACGGCCTCTTCGAACTTCGCATTACGTCACTGTTCCGCTACCCACTAGCAGCGCCACAAGTAGTGATGGCGTCAGACAAATGAAAATCTATTTTCTTTATATATATTTTAAATTAAAAGTATAAGTTCTTATGGAATTATTAAGAAACAGGACTAAAATAGCGTTTAAACTTAATTTTCTGGTTTCTGAAAGCATCACCAAGCCCTTAAACAAAGGGTCAATGACATTAAAACGAGTGTTTCCTCGTATGCCGATAGATGACAGTACAAACCTTCAGCACAAATGTAACGCCAGGATCCTACATTAAGTGGAGCTAGTGCCAATGACATTCCACATTCGCAAGACTGCGTTCCTGATATTAATAATAGCACAAAAGTAATAAGTGGGCTTTAATATACAAGATATTCAAACAAACTAAATTAAAAACTGTCAGTTGGGTCAAAATTTTTAGTGGAGATCAACAAGCAGACTTGATGCTACGCTACTATAAGCCTGTAGGATTTGAGATTCTCACTGTAATGAGCACGAAGATGGCTGTATTCTGGATTGTAGAACAGTGTAGTCTGATGATGGAGGCAGCAAGTACCTCTAAAACGTTGGTAAACTTCTGAACTACACGGCTCTACACGTGTGAGTGTAAAAACTCATACTGTCTTGTGGAATGTTTCGCCGTCTAGTCTGGTAGAAACTGACCGACGTTTCAGAGGTTCTCATTACCTCCATCATCAAGGTCGGCCAGTTTCTATCAAACTACACTGTTTAGCATCCCATAAGACAGCAATGACACTAATATTTTCACTTCGTATTGAAGAAGTAGCCAGTCAGGTTGGACAGACTGCTACTTGCTCGGTCTGTCGAGACAGGAGACGCTACAGTTCACACGCTAATGTCATCCATTACACATTGGTCATGGGAGGACTGCCCTTGCTCCCAAGTGTCGTCACTCGACGGCTTGGCAATTGTCAATCGGTCTCAACAGAGGAAGTATCACACACGGCCAGCGCATGAAGCCTTGTGGCTAGCACCCAGACCTCCCACCACGTAAAACCGCGTAAAAAATTAACTTCCTGCCAAGTTCTGGTAAGGTATAATCCAGACCGCGACTTTGCCTATTTTTGGTTCAGATCCGAATTCCTGAAATCCTCTGGGTAAATGCTAGGATAGTGGGCCATACAGCCTCCTTCCATGTCTTTCCCAGGTCATGATGTCCTCCCAGGCAAAATTAGTTGATATAGCGTTATTAAAAAGCTTTAGAAGGAAACGACATGTATTTCGTACTCAAACTTACATTATTAATACAATCAGAGTTTTAATCTCTCTCTCTAGAAAGGGCAGAGACTGGGGGTGTTTTGAATACAAAGAGTTGAAAAGAATATTTTAATCCAAAATGGATTCAGTTCGTGCAGAAAACTCTTGAAAACTAAATCTGTAGGAATTAAAACGGATACAGGCATGAATGTGCCACGGTGGTCTAGCGGTTAGAACGCTGGCCTTGTAATCCTGGGGTCTCAGGTTCGATTTCCGGCGGTGCCCGAATTTATAACTTGTGTTGGGCAAGGCCGTGGTCTAGGCAACACGGAGTTTTCCTCCGTGGCATCCCAACAATTACTCCATTCACACACAGAAGAAGGCAATGGCAAACCACTTCTGGATCATCTGCCAAGAACGTATATGAACAGGTCCCAGTCCGAGAAAAGGATGTAAGGATCCTGTTCATATGGACCTGTCATCAGACAGAACACTAAATAAAATAATAATAAATACAGGCATGAATAGATAATTACAGATAGGGACAGGGGTTTGAGTTCATGAAGTCCCGAACATGTTACGAGTTGGAGAGCAATCTCCTTGCTGTCATCTCATTGAGTAAATCAGTTTGCCTGTGGCGAGGGTTGTGGTTCCAGGCCTCTTAGCCTACGCGCGCCCCTGCAAGACGACGTTTCCTATGTCATGGACAAAACCGCAAAATCCCCACCATTCACGCATGAGCCGACACAACACCTCGGCTTTTAGTTGGCAACTTATAAAACACCCGGTACTAGTTAGTGGTGGCTGTGAGGTGAAGGCACGCAATTTGTATGAGAAGAGGGAATGGCTTATGTAATATGTTTGAGTGATCCCCGACCTAAGACATACTAGCATTAATATACAGAGCGTTTGAGTTACAATGGAACTGCGCACAGCGGGACGTCTAGTGGAGAGTTTCCCGGCCAGTGGGCAGGCAGATCCCGATAGAAATTATGCATCAAGTCCGAGAGAAGTTTTTAGTGACTGGTGGGTTCAAGGTCGACACAACAGCACTAGGTATTCCAATTCGTAAATACACCTTTATAGAGAACCAACAATTTAAAAGGTAAACTCAGTGTTTATTCGACGACTGGGTATTTGATTTAAATAAACCGTTAGTAAAGAGTGAAATAAATATGGCTGTCTTCTGGGTTGTTGCACCATGTAGTCTGGTAGATCGCCCTGTTGACGGAGGCAACAATGACCTCTGAAACGTCGGTCAACTTCTACCTGACTACACGGCGCAACAACCCAGAAGACTGCCATCTTCAGACTCACCACCGTGAAAACCTCAGATCCTACGATGGATGAAATGTTAAAAAACCTACATTTCTATGAGGGTAACGGAGGGCTTATGTACTGTAAAGCTACGTTTACACGGCAACAGTTTAGAGAACAGCGTTAGAGGTTATAGTCAGGTACCTAACTCACATTTGTCATAGAATATTCTTCGAGTCAGCACGGAACCGTTCACAGTGTCAGGATTAGTGAAGGATTTCAGGACAAGTGTACAGCCACTTCGGACAGATATTTCGTGACAAACCCGCGAATCCTCCTCTCACTCGCCGTATAAAAACTTGAAATCTATTGGTGGAATTAAAGTGGATTAAAACTGTAGTGTCTGTTCAAGACTATCAAAACATTATGGAATTAAATCGAAACACAGCAAGGAAGGCGTGGAAACCTGCGATTGAAACATAAAAAAAAAAACTAAATTCTCGCGATAAATGAAGATCACAGATTGATTACGGATGAATGGAATTTGCGGACAATAGCAATCACACCTGCGCTGAGACACGACGGAAAAGCAGTGGGATGCTTCTCTTACCTTCACAAGGTCGACTTGATATTTCACAACTTGCATGTCACCATTCTAAGAAAATCTTCTCGAGGCTTGTGAATGGGCGATGCGCGGTAGTACAACTGCACTGGTGGGGGTGCGGCGCCAGGAAGTCACATTCCGACAGCCGCCTACATCGCCCGCTCGCCCGGAGCCATTCTGCCCTTCGTGGGTCGGCAGCGTTGGGCAAGAAACGAAGTTTACCCCTGTGTCTATGCAACACGATACGACGGTGTAGAGGCAGATCAAAAGTTGTAAGCTCATTTGCTCCGTTCATCTCTCTCAAGTCTAAATATTTTCCCTTGCACTTTACTTTCATACACCCTCAGAGTCAGAGACCAAGTTCACAACCATACAAAATGATAGGTAATATCGCGGTGGTACACATTTTAATCTTTAAATTTTTTTTATATATACCAGCAGCTACCAATTGCTAAAATAATCATCATGTGGCCAAGTGGCCTTAGTAAAGACTGAGACAGTCCGGAGATAGGGATTAGCTCTATCTAGTGGGCCCAAATGTGTAGGAACCTGAAGACGGAGATAGAGTCCCATCTCCGAAACGTCGTTTTACGTTTTATATTTACTAGACGATGGATAATATCCAAGAGGTCCGGAGATAGGGATTAGCTCTATCTAGTGGGCCCAACTGTGTAGGAACCTGAAGACGGAGATAGAGTCCCATCTCCGAAACGTCGTTTTACGTTTTATATTTACTAGACGATGGATAATATCCAAGAGGTCCGGAGATAGGGATTAGCTCTATCTAGTGGGCCCAACTGTGTAGGAACCTGAAGACGGAGATAGAGTCCCATCTCCGAAACGTCGTTTTTACGTTTTATATTTACTAGACGATGGATAATATCCAAGAAAATTTTTATTCAACTGAGACAGTGCTACGAACGCAAAACGTTTTAGCCCCGTCCCAGATCCAGGTCTTCTGCAGACACGTTTTTTCCAGCTCATTCACGGCTGTCCGAATGTGTGTGGGTTCCTGGAACAAAGTACCCAGAAACAGTTGCATCGGCGTGAGATAATTACGAGATGAATCACGTCAAGTCAAGGAAATGAATGGATCGTTGCTAATAAAAAACGCAGGGCCGCAGAATCGTGAGTGGCAACAAGTGAAACGCTGGTCTGAACCGTTTATCTCCCACCTGTCTCAATCCTCTGGCGCCAGAGGCTACAAAAATGACGAAGTCCCACGGACGAGCTCCGTCTTACTAAAGTTTGGGGCCCTACACTTTTCCTTCAGACCAAGGGTTCTCAACCCACAGCCCAACGACGTGTTTTGTGTCACAGCCACCTTGATGAAGGAGGTAATAAATGCCTTCGAAACGTCGATGAACATCTATCACACTGCACGGATCAACACCTCAGAGGAACGCCATCTTGTGCTGAGGTTAAGACGGACGGGAGCTTTCATGTACGGAGGGATAATTCTCGGTTCAAAAATTTTAAAAGAATGCACAGACAGGATCTCTCCATCAGCAGGTTCACGATGTTAGGGAAATAATCGTTGGTTAATATAATAAAAGAGCGACGGTGGTCTAGCGGTTAGAACGCTGACCTTGTAATCCTGGGGTCTCGGGTTCGATTCCCGGCGGTGCCCGAATTTATAACTTGTGTTGGGCAAGGCCGTGGTCTAGGCAACACGGAGTTTTCCTCCGTGGCATCCCAACAATTACTCCATTCACACACAGAAGAAGGCAATGGCAAACCACTTCTGGATCATCTGCCAAGAACGTATATGAACAGGTCCCAGTCCGAGAAAAGGATGGAAGGATCCTGTTCATATGGACCTGTCGTCAGACAGAACACTAATAATAATAAAAAAATATATATAATAAACGAAAGAAACCTATAAATATTTTCATTTTGCATAAAATTGTGACTTGTCGAACACTTAAGCAAGTTGTGTGTTTAATCACCAGGGGATTTTGAAACAGTGAAGTTCGCATCCGTGGCATCGCGTTTACCTGAATACTTCAAAGTCTGCTGTCAAGGTCTCAACTTATAGCGATATCTAACAACTTAAGTACAAATGGAGCTTTCTACGAGCGTATAATGAGAAATGTAATTATTTACTGTCAGATGGACTCTACAGCTTACTTGGACCGCTGATATTTATATAGTAGTTCAAGGTAGTAAATTCCAAACGAAATGAGTCATTTCCGTTACGAGACAAAAATTACAGTGACCCAGAGCTCAGAGAACAGGGCGTAGAAGTGGTGAAAGACAGTAACACAAGATGACGAAAGAGAGATGGCCAGGCAAGTGGAAATCTCAGTTGATCCGTGCGTACAAGGTACGTATTGATGGTTTCTTTCGCTCCGTCTCCCCCCCCCCCACCCACCCCCCTCCCACCCAACACACAATTTCGTCAGTTTTCTCTGTTATGAAACCTGTTACATCGGCCCAGGGAGACAAAAAAGAAACTGAGACGATATCGTGTTCGATGAAGAGACGAAAATTCTCGGCAGGACGAGAAAGCGAAGTTTGGATCAGTTACACGTTTCAAGAGCAACAGGGGCTCGAGGGGCTACCAGTTTCTTCGCCCGCGGGTCGTTCGTTATGCACTCACCCTGGCGAAAGATCCGAGTTTATTTATTTTCTTGTGGTTTATTTAGCAAAGCTGAACAATCAGTTAGAAATGATTTAGAAGGAAGTGATAGTGTACTATCTCGGCATATACCTAGTGGGACTGAGTAAAACCATAAAGACTTTAGTCAGGATAGCCGGTCTCGGGCCCGAGACGTTGACAAGAAACCTTCCGAACGCGAAGCAAGAGTGCTAACTACTCGGTCCTGACATTCGGTTTAGTATCCGGCCTTTTATATTGAGCTTAGAACGGTTATCACAAGCACAGTCTGATGACTTCAACTTTTAGTCGACCTCCTGGAGGCATTAAAGAAAATCACGGAAAGCACCAATCATAATACGCTGTAAACCAGTGGTATTCGACCTTTTTTGTTCGCGTACCCCCAGATATAATCTCTCTTCAACTTTGTACTCCCAAAGTTGTTGGTGTATAATTTAAGTTATACATAGTATATAATCTACATCTAAAATAAATTAAATAAATTACATTACTGATTATTCAGTGTTTATCATAAAAAAAATTTTTTTTTAAATTTCACGTACCCCCCTAAGATGTCTTCGCGTACCCCAGGTTGAATACCACTGCGATAGACTACAGTTGTAGATTCTGACATTCTTTGTAGTCTGGTGGCATTAGGTTGTAATTTTGACTGTTTTAATAAAGAAAATAATCAGATTATGAACTATACTATTTATAAACTGGGACAGAACGCTTGTTATAAACTTCAGAGCCACTTTTTTTTAGTATCTGAGGAAGTAACCATGCTAAGTTTCAAATATTCTACCCTGTCTGTCTTGGTGTGTCTCGTAACATATCTTTGTCTTGTCCCAAAGATCATCCTTGGAGCGAAAACCATATGAGTCCTCGTCAGTAAATTGCCTGTATGAAATGATATCCAGCATCATAAGTATCTTTTTCCTTCAGTAACCGCTGTTGAGAGTTTTATCGCTTGAGTAGATAGACAATATTGTACGGGCTTGTAACGTTACGGTTTAATAGCTTTTTAAAAAACTACACGACCTTTTTGTTGTTCGTTCATCCTACTCTAAGACAGGTTCTACGTATGGAAGGAAAACAAGAAAATTGTTGTACAAGGATTACATGAGACAGAACATCGAAACGAATCCTCCACTACAGAAACAAACCTACGAGACCATGAAACAAACGGACGTAGAAGTTTAAATGTATGAAGTCAGTATTCTTATCAACAAGGACATGAAATGTTTCTCTGGGTTTAAAAATATTGCACATACTTTTTTTTTAAATTTATGCCATTTCTTACGTAACACATTAATATTTTGTAGGAGTTTTCAGAATATTTTTGAACCAACACCGGAACTGATAATTTAGTTCCATTTCTTGTAAACTTCCGCATAAATCTTGAAGCATTTTATGTAATATAGGCGTCTAAATTTCTTTAAAGAAATTTTTGACTTTTAGCTTCAAAGACTCGTCGATTTTCGTACAATTAGCCTTCGAAATCAGAAAGTTTTTGCCTTCGAACAAACTGCTTTTGGATTCCAGAGAATTCATAATTTGATTACGGTGTTTCTCACGGGCAGCATTCAAAGTCATTGCGATCCATTCAGAAGCGGAATATAGTAGTGATGGGCGCTGGTTCATCCACTCACAACCTGCAATTTACCTGCTGTAGAAAACCCAATCCAAATCGTGATGCCACTTCGCCTGCCCTCGCTCAAAGCGCCTGCATGTGTCACAAACACAAACCTTCCACTCTACAATCAGACGACCCGAGTTCGATCCCATTTAAGACTGCTCATCCAGTCTGGGGACCAACAAATGAAATACACAAACAAACAAAGAGAGGGTGAAAGATTACAAATAATAAATAAGGTGGTCTGAGAAAATTTTAGGTTTTTTTTTTTGGGAAATAAAATGTGAATTGAGGTCTCCTGTGTAATGACACTGTGTCTTGTCTTGTGGGTGGTTCTCAATATTTCGGAGGAACGTACCGCCTCCATTATCAGGATCGGTTCTTCGCAAAATTTATAACCACTTAGAATACTACACAATCCAGAATATCACAGTCCACAAAGCGGTTTCAGGTTGCTTATTTAAATTCAGCTCCATGAGTCGCTAGTTCATATCAGAAACGACTATAATATTATCAAAATCGAAATATTCTAAGTTACGTTCCTCTAATGTGTAGCAAACTTCCTGTAAAATATCATCCTTATGCCCCAGCCGCTAGACACCTCTAGAAGCCACAGGCAGCCATTTTGTACTCCAGAGGGGGGGTCAGGTAAAGACAAAAATCCCGAAATCCCAGTCGCCAGTCAAACTCAGATCGTCAGATACGTAGCCATTCACATTACTGACTGAGCTACCGAGGTTTCTGTGCGTCTGTGCAGACACTCATCAAGGCAAGTATGAAATTGCGTAACTACTGCAAGACTGCGGTTATATCCATTTATAAATCTGCGATTACCTTGTATCGTACGTTCCTACAAATAAGTCCCATGCAAAGAAATTAAACATGTTTGAAGGTACATCTTTCCAGACAGAAATTTAGTTTTCGTTCTGTGTTGTCTGATGGTGACAGGGTCGGCAAATATTTAAACGCGCGTATCTCGTCTAGATGCCACGGTGGTCTAGCGATTAGAACGCTGGCCTTGTAATCCTGGGGTCTCGAGTTCGATTCCCGGCGGTGCCCGAATTTATAACTTGTGTTGGGCAAGGCTGTGGTCTAGGCAACACGGAGCTTTCCTCCGGGGGCTTCCCCGGTTTCTCCGTGGCATCCCAACAATTACTCCATTCACACACAGAAGAAGGCAATGGCAAACCACTTCTGGATCATCTGCCAAGAACGTATATGAACAGGTCCCAGTCCGAGAAAAGGATGGAAGGATCCTGTTCATATGGACCTGTCGTCAGACAGAACACTAAATAATATAATAATCTCGTCTATAAGAGTAACAATCAGAGCTTCTCTGTCGCTAAGAGGAACGAGAGGTCTCAGAATGGTCAAAAGACGGTGCACCAAAGCCCGGCCTCACCGTGAGCTACACAGTTTATTACGAAAGTACCTTTGTGCCCAGACTGAGAGTTTTCACAGCCTTCTAAACTACTAACCGAGCACGTTTCGATACATCATCATTTCTATTTCCCAAGTTTTGTTTTCTCATTACCGTTCTGCCACAGCTACTGCATTCCAGCATTCATACAAGATGCTCGTATAAACTGTATGGTACAACTGTGTGCATATCAAATAGAACAGTCAAATTCTTTCTTTCTTCCTTTATTTTATTTGGTTTCTCTCTTCTTTCTATGTTTTCCTGTTTTAATTCCTTTTTAACTGTTTATTCATTTATTTATGTCTTCATTATTCCACATTCATAAATCAGTGTTATCCATGGTACATCAAGACTTTTGAAATTAATAACAACTGACAGCACGTGCGCTAACTTACTTCAAAGTGTCCAACAGCTCTCGTAGAAATTTTAGGGCTATGGGGCGATATGCATGGCATAAGAACACGAAGACCCCATACGGCTGCCAGGCTTTCCCCATTCCAAGAACAACCTCTCAGCATTGAAGTACAAACCAGAAAGCACATTTTACTTCAATTGATTATCGTATGAAGTTGTATTAATCGTAGCCTCTCCAGAAGGCGTCTTTCTTTTACGACTCTCGATATGATGACGTATGCCTATTTTTACTGAGCCTGCCAGTACTTGGCTCATAAGATACAGTAGTCGGCTGCAATCTCACCTCCATTATCGCACGCTCACGTTTGAATGTCATTTGAAAAAGAGCCCAGCTGTTCCCTATACTTAGCCAACTCGCTCGCATGCTGTAATATTACGCGCGCGGTAATGGACTCGGGGTTCTGGGCGGCCTCCAGCCCACGAATTGAATCCACTCCCGTGTACAAGGAGGCCTCCATGTTGCCGAAGAAACTCCCTACTGACAAACGAAATTCTTCTTTATCAAACACCCACTTCTTGTCACTCAGACGTCGCCCAACAACTCAAGAAATTAAAGTTCCTCTCCACCTGGCACTAACACTCTGTCACACACTCTCTGGTTGCAGAACCCGAAAAATTCCACACCGTCAACATCAAATCCTGAGCCAGTTCCATCCATTAACCATCATCACAAGAATCGATCTTGGCATTACTCTCCAACTCCATCTTCCAAGTGGGGATTTTCCAACAAATTTTGTAAAAATTCTCATCTCCCTCGTACCAGATGTTAACCATACATAGTTTGCTGTTAGGTCTCAACTGAACGATAACATTTACGAAGTAAAGTTTGTCCCACTATACGCCATGTAGGCGCTTGGGGTGAGAGGAGGTATAGCTCCTCTCTTCCTTGACCTCGGCACTAGATGGGGGGTGAGTGGTCAGCATCACGCCCCGGCCGGCTTTACCCCCGGGAAAGGACCCCGGTACCCATTGGACAGGAGACTGGGTGGGCCCCAGAGCCGGTCTGGAAGCAGAGGCTAGAGGAAAAATCCTCTGCCCCCGTCGGGGATCGAACCCCGGTCTTCTAGTCACTATATTGACTGAGCTACGCCGGCTTATCAAAATAACGCAACTGATAAAAATTCGTAGTAGGAGGAAGGCGACCGTCAAGACGGTTTCACTGGCGGTGACACCAGCCAACGCCGCTGCAACCTCCGAGGACGAATCGAGCAGCCGGTAGCCCCGGGACAAGAACGCCAGTACATCACTCGGTGGGCGTCCTGTATCATTACATGATACAGGACGCCATTACAGCAGCTCGCACGTGATAAAACAAGCAGCAGCTACAAACAACACTCTGTGCTGCGTGCAAAAGGGAGGAGCTGTTACTTCGCAAACACTGCATCAACTGCAGAGGTTACGTGCAATGGAGACCGCGAGGTCTAAACATTGTTAAGCCCCGCGAACACTGGAGGAAAAAGTTGGTAATCGTCTTCGGGACGTGTTTCTCAAAGTTACTAAGTGCCACATGCCTCGAGCGCTGGGCTTAGTCTTCGCCCTGATGATGGAGGCAGCAAAAACCTCCGAAATGTCGATAAATTTCCTCTATACTACACGGCTCAACAACCCTTAAGATATCCGTCTTCAAGTTTCTAAAAGAAAATTCGAAGTACTAAGATTTTGTACAGGCAATGGCAAAATGCAAAGTTCATTAGCATCTACAAATTTCATCTGAAACATTTTCAACATCCTGAATACTTAAGAACATGCAAGGAAGAATAATTCATAAATCTGTCTAATTTTCCTTACAGACTCATCACAGTTTCGTCTGTCCGTACGTCCACATCTGTCCGTACGTCTGTACGTCATAAGCGATTATTTATTATTATTATTTATTTAGTGTTCTGTCTGACGACAGGTCCATATGAACAGGATCCTTCCATCCTTTTCTCGGACTGGGACCTGTTCATATACGTTCTTAGCAGATGATCCAGAAGTGGTTTGCCATTGCCTTCTTCTGTGTGTGAATGGGATGCCACGGAGAAACCGGGGAAGCCCCCGGAGGAAAACTTCGTGTTGCTTAGACCACGGCCTTGCCCAACACAAGTTATAAATTCGGGCACTGCCGGGAATCGAACCCGAGACCCGAATTTATTAGTAAGGGTTTTTAGGACAGATAAGGTCCTGTGGTATTAAATGATAATTTTATCCTTTGAAACCCCCAATGTTGTGCAAAATCGTACATTTTCGGCACTTCCAGGCGGAAAAACGCCGCCTTGGAGGCCTACTTCAATCTCGGGAATTCCTCCGCAAAGGTACTTACTTGTAACCGATAAGAAGTTGAGTTGCGTAAACACAGGGTCGGAAGTGCTATGTTATCAGCTGCACGTAGATGTATCGGACTATAAGGCCTGAGGTTTTCACTTGCTTCTGGCTTTCTGTGGTCGCCACGAGGAAGGATGTTTGTACGTAGCGGTAACGGAAGCGTTGATAAAAGTCTCACAAGAAGTCTGACTTATCTTACTAAGCAGCAACAAAGAAGTTTTGGAACTTGAGACCGAATCTTTACAAGAAGAATCTACTTAACTTACGTTCCTTTCTACAGGTCGAAACACAAGAGAATAGAAAGTAAGCTAAGGAGAAGAAACGTTTTACGAAATATCTGTGTTATTCAAGTCGTTTTCATCAATATTTTTTTTTTTAAGTGTTCTGTCTGACGACAGGTCCATATGAACAGGATCCTTCCATCCTTTTCTCGGACTGGGACCTGTTCATATACGTTCTTGGCAGATGATCCAGAAGTGGTTTGCCATTGCCTTCTTCTGTGTGTGAATGGAGTAATTGTTGGGATACCACGGAGAAACCGGGGAAGCCCCCGGAGGAAAACTCCGTGTTGCCTAGACCAAGGCCTTGCTCAACACAAGTTATAAATTCGGGCACCGCCGGGAATCGAACTCGAGACCCCAGGATTACAAGGCCAGCGTTCTAACCGCTAGACCACCGTGGCGGTTTTCATCAATATATTAGTCAATAAACATCACTCCACAAGAAATGAATGCTTTCTGATGAAATGGGCATCATAAGGATAGCCTACAAATTATATTGGTGTCAACTCACGCAGTTTATGAAGCCATTTTTTTTTCCAAAAGGCTTATATTATATAAAATTATAATTATATTATGCATTAGTTATAACCTATTTCCCGAGATAGCTTTTGCAGTAAAGTGGCTGGCTACGAGCTACAGGACAGTAGTTCGATTCCCGGCAGGAACAAATACTTTTATTAACACAGCTCCGGGGCTGACCCAGGCTAAGGAGCTGGTCACTCACCTCAATCCAAGGTCGAGGTTAAGAATGCTTTGCTCCATAATTCTCGTAAGCCTTCATAGAGCGGTGCCGACAAACAACTGATCACTTTAAAGTCGCATGGAACAGAATGGACAGAATCACAAATCCGTTTCTAGCGAGAAAATCTGTCCATCTCCTTCCCCCTCCGTCGGAAAAAGTGCGAGCACAAGTTTTATTCCTCGCGACAGAAGCTGTGGGTGTGAGACTATGAACAGGCGTCATGTGCAGGCCATGTTGACATCGTGTTAATTACGTGGAGTCTGACACACAGGCAAGTAATGAACTGCCTATCACGTCAGTCGGCTGGTGGCTGGCTTCCTGAGAGGGTCTACGACGCAAACATGCCCTCCTACACATGGGCAGTGCAGAAACTTCCTTCTTACAACAGGGAAACTAAAGACGAGCGCTGGCACAGACTATCGTGGCTTCATTTATTCAGCTATTTTTTTAAAAAAAAAATCAAATAAAATACAGAATAATAATAATAATAATGAACTTTCCTCGAAATTGATATATCAATACCAACCGACAGAAATGTAATTAAGAAGCAAGCGGAAAAGATCTCGAAATACAGAGAATGTGGCAAGGAAAAGAAAAATTTATTCCAATAATTATAGGAGCAACTGGAACTGTCTCCAAGTCACTCGAAAAATATTTGGCCAACATCCCCCGGGCGAACACAACGTAAGGGGAACTTCAGCAAACCTCCATTCTAGGAACATCATAGTATATTATTCGAAAGACGCTGATGTAAAATATATAATGCCTTTTACACGTGTCAGAAAACAAAATGTATTTCAGAAATAGCTGCTGCACTATCTGCCTCAGGGGCAAGGTTTTTCTCAGGTACATAGAATTAAACACCCTCTAAAATGGTGAATAGATGGAATAATAATAAACACTGATAACTCCGTTTAATGCTTAGCTCATACCTTTCTCGATTTCTTCCTTGATTATTTATCTTTCTTTATTTGATTATCCTTCCTTCCATTTTTAGCTCGCTATTCTGTCCTTCCTCGCAGCCTCTCTCTGCCTCCTTCCGTGTTCCTGACTCTCCATTAACTCGCCGTCCCTTGTTGCCGCTTAATAATGGATCTGTCAGACGCAACCTTCTGATCACAAGTCCAACTTGCGCCGAGAATATCGTAAGTTAACAGAAGCAGTGAGGTCAAACTTCAAGTGTCAAGGTAATTAATCAGTTCGGTTCCCTTTTATTTCAAATCTATTCCCCTTTCGTACTCGCGGTTTCTCTGGATAACTGTTTGTTCTGCAATAATTATTATTGCAAATGCTGGAAGTAATGTCACGTCGGAATAATTTGTGTTTCTAACTTCGGATTAGTTAACACACGTTCACAGAACATATAATTAATATTACAAAACTGGAAATTTAAATTAATGTAAAAAAAACAGTGAACGGCTAAATTTTTTTTATTTTATTTAGTGTTCTGTCTGACGACAGGTCCATATGAACAGGATCCTTCCATCCTTTTCTCGGACTGGGACCTGTTCATATACGTTCTTGGCAGATGCTCCAGAAGTGGTTTGCCATTGCCTTCTTCTGTGTGTGAATGGGATGCCACGGAGAAACCGGAGAAGCCCCCGGAGGAAAACTCCGTGTTGCCTAGACCACGGCCTTGCCCAACACAAGTTATAAATTCGGGCACCGCCGGGAATCTAACCCGAGACCCCAGGATTACAAGGCCAGCGTTCTAACCGCTAGACCACCGTGGCTTGTGAACGGCTAAATATAGGGAAAAAACAACGTGGAGAAGTAATGACTGAAGAATGATTGATACCGAATCATCGAATTGATTGTTTCGTCAGTGAGGTCATTCAAAAATTAATAACAAATGAGGTATGAAACACGCACGACCTTCCTTCTACACGTGGCGACATGAGACTGTGTTGCAGAATTGCCAGCTTCTTTCGGGGAACTCTTAAACAGACAAGTGAGTCTAACCTGCCATGAATAAATTACGCACGATTCTGTATTTCTGTTATCTTATGCAGTCCTCGGGATTGTGCAGCGAAATATGCCACGACCATTTCGACTTCTCTTACTTAAAAAAAAGTATTAAATAACGTTTTAGTTGATACAATCGTTAAATCAACAAGTTCGCACCAATAACTATCACTGTACAACTTCGTTGTCTTATTTAAAGATTCTGTATTAACTTCATGGATTATGTAGTTTATTTTTTTTTTTTAAGTTTAAATGCGTCATGTTTGTGTTTAATTCAGTATATATTTATTTATTATTTCCGTCTATACACAAACTTAGTTGTTAAAATTGGTGTTATTAAAATTAAACTTTAAAATTTTAAATAAATAATAAATAAATATATTCATGGATTATGTAACTTCGAATGGGGTTTAACTGTAAATCTAGAATTGAAATGGGTGTGAAACAATACAGTCGTGACAAAAATTAAGATACTACCCCTGTCTTCGTTGAAAGAACTGAGAAAATCACTGAGAATATGTGAGGATAGCAGAGACGAGATTCTAAATCAGAACCTGGCGAATTCGAAGCCGGATTATCAAATATCAAGCCGTTACGTTCATCGCATCGCCATGGTAGGGCTAGTTGACGATCAATGTGTCAACAAGGACTTTCTATTTCCCGCTTGCACGTGTCCTTGCAAAGTGACCCAGGACAAAACAGACACAGACGAAACGTCGAACAGAGTAAGTCCTTTCACGCTTGTAGGCTATAAGGTATAACTCTTTGCAAAAGAAATTACTGTACGGTTTCAGAGTCTTCATCCTTAACAGACTGATATGAAATTTCTGCAGAAATACAAAATACTTTCGAATTCTTTTTGTTGCTTAAGAACAAATAAGCTCTGTTAACAAACAAGGAGACCGAATCTAAAGTGACGACGCTGGAATATTCTTGTAGAACGAGGAGGAGATGTAACTTCCAGCTAACACATCGTCGTGGTGGCGCTTCTGACCGCGAGAGAAAATGACTTGGAAACCGCTGGCTTTGGCGGTTAGGGTAGAGACCGATCAAAAGCAGACACTTAAATTAAGTCACTAAGTATGCACAGAACACGTCTCAATGATAAGACGCCACTTTCATGGGACTATAACAATTATAATCTTAATTATAATGCTTTAATTCTAATGGGATGAAGGGCAACTAACTATTTAAGTATGTTTAACTACAAAATTCTCTCTTTGGCTCGTGGTCACTTAAAATAGTTACCCATCTCTGATATACAGTTATTTGTAGTGTTCTGTCTGACGACAGGTCCGTATGAACAGGATCCTTCCATACTTTTCTCGGACTGGGACCTGTTCATATACGTTCTTGGCAGATGATCCAGGAGTGGTTTGCCATTGCCTTCTTCTGTGTGTGAATGGAGTAATTGTTGGGATGCCACGGAGGAAAACTCCGTGTTGCCTAGACCACGGCCTTGCCCAACACAAGTTATAAATTCGGGCACCGCCGGGAATCGAACCCGAGACCCCAGGATTACAAGGCCAGCGTTCTAACCGCTAGACCACCGTGCATAAGATAAATGTAAAAGCACACTAAATATCCTGGAAATAATATACAGCTCATATTTTCCTTTAAATTCGTCAATCTATGCAGTGAGGCTTCCAGGATCTTCAAATGGGGAAATTATTGGAAATAGTGATTCAGTTCCGGAAACAATTTCTATTAGTCACATTTCGCCCAAACTAAATTTAGTAGATACAATCTCAAACTTTCTCACCATCGCAATTTTTGTAACTGTTAACATACAAGAATGGGTCGTGCGGAATTTCCAGACAGGTTTGCTCATGAGCTCTCTCCATGCAAACTTTCACTTGTCCAGTGGTTCATTCGTTATCGCCATCAACAAAAGGTATATACGCGGGTGCCATAGTATTGTTTCACAGTCCACAACAATAGTCACTCGGATGATCTTTGATCGTGATATCCTCGCTCACAATCAGGTTTTAACTAGTACGTATAGTCGCCGCCGATTACATGTGAAGACTTTAACAACACCCTGTATTTTTAAGGTGTTGTAACATTTCAAGACCGTACGTTAGGTTTAAGTAGGCCTACGTTAGTGTCGCTCTCATCTAAATTAACATTCTCGACCGCCATATTAGTAGGTAGTATAGGTTTACTTACAGCTTCATGATGTTCATATGATGTTTTGCGAAAATCCGTCATTTGGTTGACAAGTTAAGGCGATGGCAAGTTTTGTACCTCTGAAGGACTACTCAGGACTCGGCCAGTTGAGGTTCAGAACGGGAGACGGGGCTGCGTTAACAGAATTACAGTAACGAAGCTACCAAAACATGCGAACAATTGCAGCAATGTACAAGGTGTTGCCTACCTGTCTCATGTAACGAGGGTCACGGCGAGCCCACCCATGGGTTTACCACACCCCACGCCCCACTCCACTCTCAGTTAACAACTGCAATCAGCGATCCTCAGGGACAACGGGTACCTCGTTAAAACACAGACAGAAACACCATAACCACCTGGGTTATGAACAGTGTTCAAAACCCAGAAGAATCTGACATAGTGTACCTGAAGTGATACATTTAAGCTAACCATTTACTTGTTTCTGAACCTAAAACTGCCGATTCTGGTAGCCTCGCAGTGTAAGATGAACACTTGAGTATGGCATCTGGGATTTTACGCCGTGTAGCTGAGTAGAAATTAACAGACGTTTCAGAGGTGCTTACTGCCTCCATCATCGTGATCGCCCGGATGATTGAAACTTCGACAAACTTCTACCAAAATACACGGCGGAACAACCCAGAACAGAGCCATTTTACATACTCGCGGCCGTGAGAACCTTAAATCTCAATTAAAACGTTATTTATTGAAATTATTTTCTTCCGTGTTGTGACAGCATTGGGCAATAATTGTAATTAAGACGTTTAAAAGCTATTCGATAAACGTTGTACTAATTGAGTTTGGAATACTTTACTTTGAAATTGGAATTGGGGCTTCTTAGATTCATAAAAATACCTTACGCTCTCGCAGACCAACGAAAAGCAAATTGCTAGCTTAGACCTAAGATAGAAAGTAATTATTAAGGCGGGAAAGTCACTTACATGCTTTTTCTGCTTAGTGGCAGTTGAAATTTTTGATGAGTTTCAGAAGAGGTTCTAATTGCGGTTAGGCCAACACAAGAACTCATACAAACAAGCCGACGTCAATGCTGCCTCCTCCATTTTACTGTGAGGACGTTCCTCAGCCAACACCCCCCCCCCCTTTCACCCCGCCAAGCAGTGTACGGACCTTATAATCGAGATGAACCGGCGCCCATCCACGTTTTCCAGGAACTACCTGCTGACTACACCGGCAGGGATACCCAGACACGTGGTACTGGGACCTGCCTGGCCACAGTCTGTCAGTGCCAACACGAAAGGCTGAAATTCGGTTTCCGTTCTGGATGATGCGGAATTTCTGCACTCGCCACTATGACTAGGAAAGGACGAAGGTCACCCGGCTCTCTACTGCAATTAGATGTAACCAGAGCTCGAACTTCTCTGTTCAGTTTCAACTGAACCCGCGGAATATATGTTCCCACTAAGAACACACGTAGCTGCTGTTTTGTCCACCCCAGACCGTGATTACTGTGAGGACGGCCCGACCGTTCCATTCATCCTTTGCGTTCTGCCGCCCAGCCACCAGCCCAGGGCTAAAGTCGCTACGATTTCCGGAGGAAGCGACTGTAATGAGATGGGAAATGTTTCCTCTTTTATACATCTTCAAAGTCGAAGTGACCAAGTTTTACGTTCCCTTAATCTCGGAAAGTCTTTCACATACCGAAGGATTCTCGTCATTAAATGTGTTCCAAGGTCCTTGAGAAGAACCTACTGTCCGTGGTTACAGCGTAGAAAAGAGCTTAGATCTGAGGCTTTCACGGCGATGAAGATGACGACTGTGGTCTTCTGAGTTGTGATACTTCTACGCTGAAGATGGAGGCTATTCGATCCTCCAAGAAGTATTTTATTTGAAGAGCCACGTCCAAGTCTCGGAAACGTCGTAATATTTAGAAATTAAAATCTTCTTCTGTTTTGCGTTCCTTTCCTTCCAAAGGTTTTGGGTACTCAATCGCTATTTCGAGGCAAATACATAATTGAGCGATCTGTTCCAAGTCGCCTCTTCCCTGACGTCTAAATCCTTCCTACTCAGCAAACTGCTCAATGTCACGAACGGTGTCCTTCCTTGCATTTAGAACGAGTGATTGTTAAGGCTACAGGGAAAAGTTATAGCATAAATGTCCCTCGATATTCAAATAAGACCTCCATACAGTTCTGGGAACAAAGGCTTGTTTCTCGCGGTAACAAAATCAGGAAGATTATATTTTTTTCCCTATCCTGTAGTGGAGTAACGCTTTTCGGAATAAAATATGGAACGAGGATAATACACAAACAATATTTTATGACGAATAACTATCGATTTTTATGAATACATTCAATTGTAAAAGAGGATAGTTGATTAGTCCTTAAAAGACCAGCGTTCTACTATAAAAATTTCTGATTCCCCGTCGTCTACCAATCTGTCGTCAAAAAATGACGTCATCAAACAATGTCACATTATATTTGTTTACTCGGAATTGTTGTACCAACACGGCAATGCCGAATAAACAAATGACTTGAGTAAGACACTAAACTAACCCCCCCGAAGGGGAGGTTGTTTTAGTGTCTTACTCAAGATTTTAAAACGCAACCAATCCCCCGAAGGGGGGGGGGGTTGGTCAAGTGTTTTAACCCCCCATTCGGGGGGTTGTTTTAGTTTCTTACTCAAGATTTTAAAAACTTGACCAACCCCCCCGAGGAGCTCCGAAAGGAGCGCTCTGCTCTAGTAAGTAAAAATGTAAATCTATCCCGCTACGCGCCATGTAGGCGCTTGGAGGGAGAAAAGGTGTGTCTCATTAGCGTAGCTGATTTTCAAAACACCCATCCCGGACCCAAAACGAAATCCTATACGACAGTGGGAGGAAGCCAAGAGACACTTGTGATACCCTCGTCAGGTCAGCCTCAATTTGCACCATTTCTCTCTCTCAAAATGATTCAGTCAGAGCCTTTGTGCTCTTTTCGCTGAAGACTGATGACTGAATTGCAGTGATGACAGACACGCGGACGTGTGGGAATTCACCCTTTTCCTCACATTTACAGGCAACAACGTATTAAGTCTCTTGACCCAAATTTCTTTATAATTTATCTTCGTAAATCACGCAGCTGGCCGACTGTGGTACCCTTTTTTTCTGTCAACAAACCGATTGAGCCGATGTGGCAGGACCTGACTGGCATCGATGATCCCCACAGGCTTTCAGTCGACAAACAAATAAGTAAGCAACATCAGAGCGGCCTCGTGTATCAGATTTCTGAATACGGAAATGCTTTGGTCAGGTCCATCGTTTCCAAGATCTGCTCTTCCTTCTATCTGAATGAGGTACGTAGATCGCACGTCATTTGTTCCGTGTATTACCTTCGTCACTTTTTTTCCCAGGTGTGTTGTATGTTATTATTGTGATTGAATTTCAATCTCTGTAAAAAGTGTTTGCCACTTTTTCGACTGTAGTTATTTCGCTATTTCTTTTTTATTTTTATTTTTTATTTAGTTATTGTATTTATTTCTCTGTCTTAGCTCTTGATATTTTCAAGGTTCGTCCAACAGCAGTAGTGGTACAAGATGTAACCATTCTGTAATAACTGAGTGAAAGAGAAAAGCTTGTTTCGTCCAAGAAGGGACTAAGCGAACTTCCTCGCTATGCCAACTTGACGGCAGGCCACAGCAAAGCCACGCAGTGGGAAACGATGCATTAACTCTTAACTCCTTGATCATGAAACGTTAACGAAACAATGTTTTATAACTGAGTTCCTATCCCAAACAAAACACAACACGTCTACATTACAAGAATCTACCAATTAACGTTGTTTTGAGGGGGAAACAGTCGGTCTATTGTAAGAATAATACGAATCCCACAAATACACTCTGAGGGAAATTAATTAATTAATTAACTAACTAGCTCGCCCACTCATGGATTAAATCTTTGTCTTGTTCTATTCTTACCTTCCTTCTAGCCACACTCCGCGACTCTTATATCTTTCTATCGTTCTCTCTACTTCCAGTTGGTGTTGCATTACAGGTGTGCAAACACTCATATAAAGCGTATCGGACGCATAGCCCACTCTTTCCCTGCGGACGGGGAAATGTAAAGGTGTTTCGTATCACCCGGTGTTCCGTGACTACCAACAGCGTAAGGAAGCTATTTGTGTGACCGGCCGAGCGAGTCCTGTATCAGACCCAGGGATTTGCCACTGTGTGAGAAGTCTTAGCAAAAAAGAGAAAACTCCAGCAAATCACACAATATTGCACATACCTTCTCAACAAAACGCTGTTTCTCAATTTTTATCGTAAACGAGTCTCAAACCGGGACTCTGCTCTGTGGTAACACGCTGTAAAGTTCGCTAAAACACAAGTACAATGTTCCAGCCTGTGAATGCTGTGCTCGTTTATTAGATTTATTTGTTCTTTGTTTATTTAATGACGCTCTCAGTAGCTCAGTCGTTCAATTATAGGATCATTAATGAATAACAAACTGGAAAGGATATGAAAGGAAACGGTCACACCCTAATTTAAGATATCACTGAATTTGCCTCGAGGGACTGAATAAAACCATGACATCTCAGTAAGGATATTTGGCCTTAGGGGATTGGAAATGCCAATCGATATACAGCGACAGAATTACACTCACCCTCATGTAGGTCTGGATAACGCCAGCTGAAGGGGTAAAGACGGTTGCAGCTTCATCCTCAACATTCATCTCGAGCTCGCTGGACATCGAACTTCACTTTTATCCCTACGAAAAATCCATTTTAATCGATCAAATTTTACAGAAATGGTTCCTATTATAATTTTAAAGCTTCGCACAGCAACGTCAATACCGAATTTCGACAAAATCCACTGGTACAGGCTGCTGATAATAAATACGTACATATAGATTGCCATCTTTCTCAGATTCGTCCAGAATTTCCTTTCGTTAAACATTCAATATCAAATGTCTTATAAATCCGTCCAGTAGCTTCGAAAAGTAAACATTATGATAAAAAAACAAACCTCAACGCATAAAAAACGCGTATAAATAAAGACGTTCCTGGTGATTTTAAGCAACACGGTATGAATGTATGTGGGGGAATGGAGGTTTAGCGCCACGCATTCTTCTCTTCTGCCTTGGATCGAGATGAGTGGTCAGCTTTATTTCCCAGCTTTACCCCTGACATCCACTGAATGTGGTCTGGGTACTCCCTACAGTTTCTCTAACCCTGCCGGGGATCAAACCTCTGTCGCTGAACCTGTAGGGTAGTCACCCCGCTCATATAAAAAACGCCTGTTCCAGTGTGTTCACAAAACTGTCAGCAGTACCAAGAACCACTGACTCGTCGTCAGTAGCTGGTGATCACGCGTTTTGCCTAACACTTAAAAGTGTTAATAAGAAACACAGTTTGCAAACATATTCGATTAGACTAGCGGAGACTTTGATTAGCGTGCGATGTGTGGCCTCACAAACCTGCGATCCCGTACGCTGGAAAGTGTGTTTAAAAATACAGATCGGGTAAGAGAAAACAAGTTTGTAGTGGCAAGGACAGAGAAGAGGTTTAAACTGATAATTAACATTTATGTCCACATCATCGTCGGCGTATTATTACAAGGAAATAATAAATAAAGGGGAATATAAGAGATAGAACCAAAGAAAACCCCCCCAGTTACCTGGCAGAACCCGACCTCGCTGCGTTATACAAATCAGCACCGGGTCGTTTTTACCCAGACACCTGAGTCGGCAGGTAAAGTGATACGGGAATCCTTACAAGCTCACGGGTTTATACGGTGTCACATGAACCAACCGAGTAGTAAGTTAACCAAAGGGTGCGAACCCTGAAACTACTAGATCATGGGTGGTCTTTGGCGTCAGCATCACGGCCTTTATACCTCGTTACAAAACATCCACAGATATGGCGCTACTGCGTTCGATCTCGGAAAAGCACAAGGACTCTCCTCTCCGGTATCAGCGTCCCTCAGGAACACGTCTGACCTTGAAAAACCTTTGTTGAAGACGCGGTTACTTGGGACAAGGACAGAGACTTCATTTTTGACAGATCTTCTGGGACACAGAGACGTACCGCTCGCACTGAAATCAGACCTTAAACACACTCCTACTTGCTTTCAAAGTATTATTTTTTCCTGGACGTTCCTAGAGTAATTTTATCGTCAGTCGTAGGATTCTGTGAATGAAAGCGTCTCCATTTTAAATCCGCGATAATACGGGTCCTTGCGTGCTGGTACAGTGGTGCCAGGACAGGAAAACGGGGGGTAGACGAACCATCGATCATACAGCGTACAGTATAATTACAGACCAAGGACGAGGGGGGGGGGGGGGGGGAACTTGAAGAATCCGTTACCCGGTACCGATCATCTTAAGATCACTGAACTAGCCTGTAATAACCATGCTTCCATGTCTCAAAATTCCCTGACAGTTAATTTTTGGGGGGGAAAAATGCTAAATGATTTTCATGAAATAAAGAGTCTTTGTCTGTGCTGGGAGCCTTGTAATAATAGCTGCATCAGAAAATGTGTGTGTGCGCGGGATTAATAAATATTGATATTCCAGGTAACAGATGGTAGAGTTATTTACGATTCCAGTTAGAATCTTAGAAGAACTAGGGGAATTACAGTATTATAATATTTAATTCAACAGAACAAGTGCAGTCGATCGCCCTGATAATGAAAGAAGGAAGTACCTCTGAAACGTCGGGAAACTTCCTCGGACTGCAAGGTGCGTCATCCCAGAATAGTCATCTTGAGTTCAGCGTAGGGACAACAATTATTTCAACCTCAATTAGTTTCAGTAATAACACAAATTTGCACATAATATATGGACAAAAATAGGTGGACATGACGGCATCGATTACTGAAAGGCTATGGGGAACTCCAGCAAGGCTACTATTTACTTAAAATAAAACTATTATTAAAAACAAGTTTGCTGGACTACGAAATCCTGGGAAACCCGAAGTCTAGCGCCATTGCTCAATGTATAGCTTCTTGACACGTTCGTCTCATGGACCGGATTGGACTGTCTACATTACCAGAGGCCTCAGGGGAGCCAACACTTGTTCTGTCAGCGCAGTCCACGACTTCCGACAACCGGGATCAGTTCTCGGATGGGGCAGGCATTCTTATTCTCTTTCTTATAACTATGGTAATGGTCTATTGCACTTTATCCATCGTATGGTCCATGGATCGGGAATAGCTTGAAGCCTTTTTGAGACACCGTGTATATTATTTCGAAACTGTTAGAAGTCGCAACTAATTATGTTTGAATTTGAAGATTTCCGTCTTCTGGGTTGTTGCGCTGTGTAGACTGGTCGATGTTAACCAATGTTTCAGAGGTCATACTGCCTCCATCATCAGGGCGATGAGTATGAAGATTTCTGTGTTCTGGGTTGTTGCGCTGTGTAGACTGGTCGATGTTAACCAATGTTTCAGAGGTCATACTGCCTCCATCATCAGGGCGATGAGTATGAAGATTTCTGTGTTCTGGGTTGTTGCGCTGTGTAGTCTGGTCGATGTTAACCAATGTTTCAGAGGTCATACTGCCTCCATCATCAGGGCGATGAGTATGAAGATTTCTGTGTTCTGGGTTGTTGCGCTGTGTAGTCTGGTCGATGTTAACCAATGTTTCAGAGGTCATACTGCCTCCATCATCAGGGCGATGAGTATGAAGATTTCTGTGTTCTGGGTTGTTGCGCTGTGTAGACTGGTCGATGTTAACCAATGTTTCAGAGGTCATACTGCCTCCATCATCAGGGCGATGAGTATGAAGATTTCTGTGTTCTGGGTTGTTGCGCTGTGTAGTCTGGTCGATGTTAACCAATGTTTCAGAGGTCATACTGCCTCCATCATCAGGGCGATGAGTATGAAGATTTCTGTGTTCTGGGTTGTTGCGCTGTGTAGTCTGGTCGATGTTAACCAATGTTTCAGAGGTCATACTGCCTCCATCATCAGGGCGATGAGTATGAAGATTTCTGTGTTCTGGGTTGTTGCGCTGTGTAGACTGGTCGATGTTAACCAATGTTTCAGAGGTTATACTGCCTCCATCATCAGGGCGATGAGTATGAAGATTTCTGTGTTCTGGGTTGTTGCGCTGTGTAGTCTGGTCGATGTTAACCAATGTTTCAGAGGTCATACTGCCTCCATCATCAGGGCGATGAGTATGAAGATTTCTGTGTTCTGGGTTGTTGCGCTGTGTAGTCTGGTCGATGTTAACCAATGTTTCAGAGGTCATACTGCCTCCATCATCAGGGCGATGAGTATGAAGATTTCTGTCTTCTGGGTTGTTGCGCTGTGTAGACTGTATGACCTCTGAAACGTTGGTTAACATCGACCAGACTACACAGCGCAATAACCCAGAAGACGGATATCTTCATACTCACCGCTGTGAGAACCTCAAGTCTTACATGTTTGAATTTTCTTTAAATACGAATATTACTCGGTATTTCCCGTGCCTGAAACTAAAATTAGTGGCAGGAGACCTACAGGTAGTCCATTGGCTTGAAAACTATGCGGATAGCGAAATGTGTAAGCTGAAGATGCATTTTTCGTTCACTGATTCACTCTTAAGAAATTACGGTCACTTTTCGCCCGCTACGCTAACCACCGAGATAATCACAATCTTGTAACCATGACAACTCGCCGATAAGTAAATATATTTTACAGGACTTCAAATTATAATAACATAACACCGTGTGGACTTGTAGGGAGATACCAACGTTTCGGAGAAACATACTGTCTCCATCTTCGGGGCTTCAGCGACATCAAAAACAGTGATTGAATCAGGTAGGATATATAATGAAGCATGACCACCTGTGATCATATGAAATAAATTCGGAGTACAGACAGAACAAAGAAACTGGACCCCAGAGAGTGCAAACCTGTCTTCAGTAAAGAAAACTTCGTGAAGCATGAACAGTGGCGGCCGATCGGTTAACGCCATCGTCAGGGTGCGTGTGTTCTTGTGCTGATATTCCAGTCACAAGTCGAAGGAATTTTTGGAAGTCCCGGTTCTTGTAATATATTTTCTGCGTAAGTGGAACACGAGACATTAAAAAAAAAAACCTTTAAATTTCTAAAGAGTGGATTTCTCAAACCGTCATAGCCGGATTATACACATGTGACGTCACAAAACTGGGAGACAACTTTTTGTACTGTGGACCAGGCTTGTCCGTTTGTGAATACCTTGTCTCTGTGTGATTACAAAGATAAGAAACTACGAAAACTACGCGCTTGCACAAAAATCGAACCCCAGCGTTACAGTCTGACCTAAGCCGGCTTGTCGGAAATGTCACGAAATCTTTAACTGCGTAATCTAACCTTTGAATTATTCCACGGAAACCTGCCCGTGACCCTGAAATTTCGAACTCCGAATACAAAGCAGGTGCTGTGTAGTCAGAGGAGAGGATTCCCCCAGCGGCATGACCTACTTACGTGGCCGGTGACGTATCTCCTACTTCTCGGTAAGTTCCCCGTCCAAGAGTATACGTTCAGAGGGCAGACGACGTCATCGGCCAAATCGTTGAGCCACTCGCGAGACAAGATCTGCTTGAACCTTTCGCTGTCTCATAGTCAATGCAGCATCCGATGAAACATGTTTCCTGGTAGAAGACTGCTACACAGCAGTCACTACTCCCAACACATCCTTTGCTCTCACGACATGGGACTTGCAACGCCATCAAATTTCTTTATTAGAGTGTTACTGCGCATTTAAATACAAATTATTATTTAATTTTTATACACTGCTTTGTTGGACTTTTCAGTAGTATTTTAGTTCCCCGGTTATTGACAGGCAATTTTCTAGTTTTTATCACAACTTGCAAAGGGCATTGGATTGTGCCCGTCTTCCTGCAAGAGATAAGACGGGTGTTAAATTGTGTTTGCAGATCCGAGCGCGGGAGTCGGATGCTCGGAATCTCCCTGGGGAAGCTACGCTTCTGCTGGACCAGCGCCCTACCCTTCATACTCACCCCTACAGCCGTCGTTCCCCTATTCCTGTAGCAGTGACCTGACCGGGTCAGTACCCGCCCCGACTTCAACACTAGACCCCACTTCAATGGGGCATCTGCCCACCGGTAAGTGTAATGTAGCCATTTCTTAATTTGGTTTTCTCCACAGAGTTAGAGACTTATTTTGGCGACCTTGAATTTGTTAGTCAGTCAGTCAGTCAGTAAACCTATGAGGCGATTGGACGATTTACCTCCTGTGTGTGTGTTCTGCACAGTGCTTTCGGAGCAATCGAGTGGGGGTGTTGGTAGCAGTGACTACAACGTGATGTTCTCGACGCCGCCACCCCACAAATTATCGCCACCGGGGCCAGATCTGGACAACATGTCTTGCAATAGCAGCAGCCTTTTGGGGGCCAGCGGGGCTTCAGGGGGTGGCCACCGATATCCGGCCTGCCCCGAACCCACTAACACAGCGACATCTGTATATAACACCACGCCTGGAGGTAAGTTTACAGATCACTCGAAAACTTTGTTTGGAAGGGTCTTGGTACGAATATTGATCTATGATGTTAACACATCTTCATATCTTACACGTCAAACAGATTTACAGTAGTGGGGAAAATGTGCCAGATAAATTGTAAAACTCTGGGGCCGGATAAAAAGACAACGGCTTGCACGAAGCGGTCCGCGGGCCGAACATTGCTGACACCAGCCCTAAACAAAAACGCCATCCTTCCAAAGACTCATCTCAAACAAACCATTAAAGCAGCAGCTGAATCACCATGCGCTCCGAAAATCATCTCGCTTCTAAAAGCGAAGATTGCAAATGTGATTTCAACCAAACACAGCATTAGCACAAATATAACTGTTTGTTTTTTTGTTTTAAGTAATACAAACAAGCACTACACATTCTGCATACGCCTAAGGGGTTGCGAACCACAAGTGGCAAACCCCGCTCTAGTTAAAGTGACTAAACAATAATTCGTCTCGTGGAAACATTATGACTCTGCAGGAAACAGAACGGCCAATATAAGAATCCGGGGCATTAGTCGTAACTCATGACGAATTCAGTATTACAACACTTCTTTTGTTTTAACAGCAGCGCCGGGTCTCAACTGCGGCGGAACGACGTATCACCATCCATCATCAGGTTCATGGAGTAGTCACCAGGCGCCAGCAGCATCTGTCAGCAACTTCCACCATCCACCCCACCACCCCAACAACTACCCCAATTATTACACCAATACTACAAGTAACCCCAGTGGGGGATCTAACCCAGGTCCCCCAGCCCCTCAAGGAGCCTCCACGTACCTCAGCAACCCCACCGCACCCCCCACGATGGTGTTCTATCCTCACCTTTACTCGACTGTAAACCAGAATCAGATCCACCTCCATCTCCACAGCAGTTCGTCGCCTAGCGACGTGCATGGGAGTTCGAAGTCAGGGTCGGTACTGGGGGACACACTGCAGTGTTACCACCACCAGGACGATGACACTACGTCTATAGTTGGTGGTGGTGTAAGTGGTAACAATGTCACGATAAGTTCGGCTGGATCACGAGGTGGGATAGAGATCGGTGTACTCCACCATCAGCATCAGATGCAGGGCACTGGCGTCGGCACCGGGGCGCAGGGCGACGAGCAAGGACTGTCCAGGTACTCGGGTGCGGGGCAACAAGGTGGCAGTGGGGGGAACACGGACAGGCAACAGACAGACCAGTCCGTCTGGCGCCCCTACTGATCAACGCGACATGACTCGAGGTTCAAACCCGACAACCATCACGCATTAAATGATCTCAATCACCACTGTGAGGATACATGATGACGTCAGACCGCATCTCTACAAAAAAAAAAACGCCCACGGAGCTACGTCATGAGGTCCTCTTAGGAGCACATACCAGAAGACGTTCGAGGCAAACACATACCTCATTGGAGCAGTTCTTCTTGAGAAGCGAATGGCAATTTAGCCGATCAAATCGCCTGTTTTTATGTAACCGGAAGGTCTATTACCGTTCTCACAGAAATCCGCCTCTGAACACGAACTATCCTGAGACAACTGAACCAATCCACGCCTTCACATCCTAATTCTTTAAATTCAGTTTTAATATTATCCTCCTGTTTACACCGAAATCTCCCAAGTGGCTTTTCCCTTAAAGTTTTCGGAGTACTCAGCGAATTAACAAATTCACACGTGTTATGTCCAGTAATAAAATATACGGCCCACTACTTAATGAAAATCTTTGAAGACGACGCAAAACGTATTACATTAATAATATAAAGCATGCCCCAGAAACGCCCTACTCTGTAAATGAATGCTAATATTTTTAACGAATTTTATACGGTAGGCCTTAGCAATATAATCAGCGTTTCTTTCTGTTTCGATGGATTCTAATTATATAAAACAGGGCAATGAATTTGATGAATCCATGTCAACAAGGTAAGAATTCCTGCGACACGCTGTATACAAGTGACGTCAAACATCTAAAGTTTAACCTATTTTGAAGATGGCTGTATTAATGGGATGTTGCACCGTGTAATCTGGTAGAAGTTGACCGACGTTTCAGAAGTCCTTGCTGACTCCATAAGATGAAGGCAGCAAGTTTACAGACGTTTCAGAGGACCTTGCTGACTCCATAAGATGATGGGCGCAGCAAGCACCGCTGAAACGTCGGTCAACTTCTACCAGATTACACGGTGCAACAACCCAGAAGACAGCCATCTCCAGACAAAAACCTCATATCCTATATAAAACTATTTTCTAATTCTATTAACTAACAACAGACATTTCATCTGTCAAAATAATGAAGGAGTTTCAGGCGGACCTAGATTCTATTTAGAATAAAATGTCCGAACAGGGCCACAGACCTAGTCCCCCGTTTCTACTTCCAAATAAATTAATTAAATAAACGTATTACGTAATTTTAGACACTTTGGGGTCTATAAAATTCGACGAGTCTGAACATTTTCAAATAAGCTTCAGTATTCGAAGAGTAGATACGTGGGAGAACAATCAACTCATCACCTATTTCCCAATTCCTTCCACATAAAGTGTTCTGGACCAAAATAAAACTTAGGTTCGTAATGGTTCACCAGACTTGCTTTGACTTATTACGACACAATTAAAATAGTTTATGAAACCTAATATTAACAGACAGCTCAATAGTAAGACAGCCCAGATAAAGTTGAGAAGCCAAGTCTATTGCATCAGATATCTTCTCGATATGTGAACACAGCAATTAGTTGTGTGAACTCCCGCTGAGAAGTTTATCCCAAAGAATTTAAGCCATGATGACGGATATCTTCTGGGCAGTTGCATGCTGCCTCCAACACCAACCTGATGATGGAGGCAAGAATCACTTCCGAAACGTCTGTAAACTTCTGCCAGACTACACGACGCAGATACCCAGAAGACAGCCAACTTCGTGCACACACAACGCGAGAACCTCAAATTTCAGTTTGCGCAATGTTTGCTACGCAAAAAGAACACTTAATGGTTGTGATTATTATGTGTGAATATTTTCCAAGACTTAGGGGATTTTCAAATTCTATACTCGGAGATGAAAGAGCAATGAGCAATGGTTGTTGTTTTGTGATTTCTGACGTCAAGTGTTATTCTCATCTCTTTTCAATTTTTAATTTACTTCTTAAAATTTAATTTCGCACAAGGACATTTTGCAAAACACATTCCAAACGTAACGCAGACACGAACGGTGACGGAGAGACACTTTTGTCAGTTCGAAGTCGTGACCTTACAAGTGTTCGTCGTCTGAAATCTCGAAGCTTCCGAGTTCCTGTGTCCTATGTTGTATTAATCATATTTGTACTGTGTTTAGTGCGTCTATTTTCATTTCTATTATTATACGAACAAATGCTTACTCGCTGTAATGTACCATGACACATTTCCAGTGACGGAAGAAAATACCACTACTCCAAAGTGTTTCCTATCTAGTTTTTTATTAAACAAATAAATTATGTTGAGATGTGTTTAAACCATGGTCTTTATTTCTTGGATTAAGTAAGACCTCATTCGAAAGAGTATCGACCTTTCTAGTTTCATTCTGAGCTCCCAGTCGAGTTCAGAGACGTTGAGAGTTGCTAAAAGCCGATGATATCTCCATATTCCGAAAAATAATTTCAGCAGTATAAAATGGTCCGAGATTTCATTATAGCACTTCTCTCTAGAGACATTCTAGCCCATTAATCATTAATATTTTAGAACCTATGGAGGGGCAAAGTAAAACCTCGAAGAACCTGTCAAAACTGATCTCTAGACCGAAATTAGAACCCGGAATAAAAAAGAATTAACCACTCGATCTCGCCGTTCGGTTTAATTTGGAGTAACTCACAAAAACCACGATATCGTTTCAGGATAGCTAGCCCCCGGGTCGAGATTTGAGCCTGGGACCTAGAGAATAAATAGAAGAGCTGACCAATCAACCGTGAGCCTCGATCTGATCCATATTACTCAACAGATTTCTATGAAATGTGGTACTGGAAATTTGGAGTACAGCTGTCGGGTAAATTTTGTTCAACCGTCCACACAACTCCCAAGTGTTTATTTATTAATGGCTCTATGAATGTAAATCATTATTTCTGGGCATCCCTGTCATACACTGTCACAGAATATAAGACACTAACAATTTTTATTTTTAGATCTTTACGAACACAACGAGAAAAAGTTAATATCCAACTGTAACAGCGAAACCGCATAGTAAAAGGAAATCAATATCTCTGAAGAGACAGAAATGGCAAACTGAAACAAAGCGATATGTGACACTCTTTCTTCTCAGGTAATGAAATGTAACGCGCAGTAAAAACGCCTGCTATATAATATGATGAAGGATCATAAAAGTTGAAACGAGCGACGCACTTTACAGGTGACAGGACGTCAGGACGGAAAACCACAACTTGTCGGGAAGTTTGTCCCCCGGTCTGAATCTTTCAATTTCAATACCGAGTTGAAAACCAGCAAGACACAGATTTCGTATCCGTCCACTGGCTTAAAGTCCGATAACCCACAAAGACGAATATTTTTGAGTCTTGTAACAAGTGACCCGGTTACTTATCTTGGCTATCTCGATTAATATCTGTCGTTTTCCTCACGTCCTCTAGACTGCGATAGTAACTCCAAATAGACCTCGGGGTCCTCATTAACACAACTTTCTTTTATGGATCGTCATTTTGAAATATAAATCCGACATCGATGATTAGACTGGAAATGTCAGAAAATATGAATCTTTGTTTCCTTAAAGACGTTTTATGAAGTGCATACATTGCATGACGTTGATTGATAAGGCAATGATCGATTCAAGGGAAGCAATATTTGAATATAAAATTCCAAATCAGTTACCGCACTATCATAATTGACAACGCTGATACCCTGTAACATTTAATATCAATCTGCTTCGTTGTTAGTACGATATGACGTGTTCACTTTCTTACGTAATTGTGAACATGTAAATATAAGTTAATATTTACTGCTTACAACTGAAATTATTTTGTGTATTTTCCTTTCTACAGGATACACGTCAAAACATTTATCTCTTGCGTATATATAGTGGACATAAATATGGGAATCACAATAAAATTACTTTCCACATTACAGATGTATACAGTAAACTAAAAACACTTCTTTCTTCAATAACAAAACGTCATAAATGCCAACGAAAATATTTTTCAACTCATAAATGACGAAGAATTAACTTCTATAAAACATATCTTATATAATAATAAACTGTAATTTTCTGTTAGGAAATGCAGGGCTACCACACCTTGAGGGAACCCAACAATTCCGAACACAACTACGGAAGAAGAAATCTCTAACACATGCAATCGCAGTTTTCTGTGTGATCTTGCAGGCGGTTACTGACCTTTTGGAATATATTTCTCGAAGACAACACCAAACAGCATTACAACTTACGAAACTACAGTCTACATCCTCACTGCTTTGAATCTCAGACATAACAACTCGAAACTTCCTCATAATGTTCGTATTCAAAGAACATTAAATCTAACCGATAAGAACCCCACAAAAGATCGAAATAGCGAAAACATTAAACAAATAAAACACACATCTGGTTGTCAGCGCATGCAAAATGTGCCGATGAGAGTAAGTATACAAAACACTGAGAAAAGCCAAAGATATGGATTAGCAATAAGAGGGTTTACTTTATAGTTTAATGGATCAATAAGGTCAGACACAAAATTCAAACGTTATACACTACTTTATCAAGCCACTCTTATGTTTTAGTAGCCAATTAAGTGGCTAATTAATCAGTCAATTAGTTACAGTTGCCATATACATGATTACAATTAATCAAATTACGCCAATCAAATATACACACACATATTAAAGTGCCCTTTTGTATAGAATTTAATCGTCTTCCTCTTCAAATATCTCACTATTATCGACATTAACTACTTTACGGCCCCTGAATTAAGACCCACAATAAGTTATATTGAAATCATAGAACATACATTGAAGAATGCAGTACATAAATGTATGGGACCTTCTTTCTTTCTTTCTTTCCTTCTCCCCCCCCCATAATACGCCACTGACAATAAAATAATCAAGAGCTGTTAATAATTACACCTGGGGTAAAACTGAATAATAACAATTTTACAGATTTTCACTTAAAAACAAAACCTGAATTGTCTACTCTAGTCTTAGCAGAATTACACGTCAAAAGCTGCCCTATTAGTCTATGCTTACCCCTGGGTGTGCAGCCCCAGGGGCAGCGTCTTCCACGAAACAAAACACAAAAATAAATATGACATAAATTAATAAATGACAAATATAAATTATTTCCAATCCCCTGTTCACATTTTAAAAATGACTAGACGGAAAATTCTAAAACGAGGAACGAATATTGTCAAATACTGGACAAAAAATATTTCCCTTACGTCACGGATTACTCCAACTAACTAGATTAGTGGCCGACTTATTCAGACACGATTTTAACAACGCAAATCAACTGCAATCAATGTCTGTGGCGACATTTTCTGCTACATTCCTGGCTGCAACGAGACACGACGACGGTGGAAATAAGGGAAAATTGACATTTGGTAAAAGCTGTAACATTGCGTTACTCAACTCTGACCTAATTTAAATATTTTCCAAAAAAAAACCTTGTCTTCCTTCTGATCTATTCATCCGAGTTTCACGTCATCTGTACTTTTTCGGGTACCTCCGATTTCTTGGCATCTGTGAAAGTCAGCATTAATCTTTTTACAGTGAAAACCCCAGACACTAATTACAAGGGTAGTATTTTTCATCCAGCGTAAGCAACAGCATCATCGTCCTACACAGAAGTTGCGTAAAACAAGGAAACCTGACAGAAACGTGCACGTACATATTACTCGGGACTAAACCCATACATCATGGCGACTCTGTGAAACAATTCTGCGACGGCCTGTTTTAGCCCTGGGTCAGTGGCGTGCGCTGTTAGGCGACGAACACCGTGGAACAGAACGGGGAGAAGAATTCTGAAGTGCGGATCGTCCAGCTGGGCGAGCAGGTCAAACACTGACCCTAGCATTTCAGCCCAGACCTTGCGGTGAGCTTCGCTGTCCTAAAACATTGAGTATCCCACAACAAAATTCAATTGGGTCCTAAGAGCAAAGGGAATTTTGTATGGGAGAAAAGAAGACGTGGGAGAGGAAAAATTATGATAAAACACTGAACTCTTTCATCATCAAAAATTGCATCTTTTGGAACGGCCATTCCACATATCCTTTTTTAAAAAAATATGCGAGCTTCACTGTCTTAAAACCTTTCAGTGCCAGGTAACATCTGCGTCACTCCATGAGGGTCCTAGAATCAAAGGGGGTCTGGATTGGAAAAAAAAGAAGACGAAAAGGAAATGACGGAGAGGAGAGAAAGCAAGTTTGGCTTTCACCAGCTATGGAAAAAACAAACCCTGACAGGAATAACAAAATCAGTGCCTTTCTGCTTCTAAAAGCTGATAGTTATTCAGCTGTCAAAAGACATCCAAAGATAGCCAAAACTTCAAAATCGTGTTTACAAACTTATTTCCCTAAGACAAATACTTGGCCTCCAAAGCAGTGCCTTAAATCTGTTTACTGTTCATTAGACTGAAAGACCAAGTTTCATACCCGTACAAAAACAAGAAATATAACACCCATAATTTTACATACGAGGCGCGTCCTCAAAGTAAGTTTCCCACTCGTCCCACAGCTAGCAAACCTTATATTGCGCGAAGCGACTGTGCGTACGTGATAGAGCAATGACGTAGCATGGCGCATGCACTAACGGCACTTCCCGCGATCTCACAGTAGCATCGTTGCAGCTGTTGAAGATGGAGGTTCTTATTCCAGCTCCCGCCGACTGTGAAGTGCGGTCAGTGATAACGCTAGGCCGCACACGGCTCGACGGACAGCAAGTCTCCTGCAGGAGTTTAGCTGGGAGGTGTTTAATCATTCACCCTACAGCCCGGACCTCGCTCCCAGTGATTTCCATCTTTTCCTATACCTCAAGAAATTCCTGTCCGGTCAGCGTCAGCGTTTTGAGAATGACAGAGAGGCGGAGATGGTTGTCACACAGTGGTTCCAATCCCAGGCGGCAGACTTCTACGACACAGGTATTCAAAAGTTGGTCCCACGGTATGACAAATGTCTCAATTCCGGTGGCGAATATGTTGAAAAATAGCTGGACACTTGCTGTATCTGTTGCAATAAATATTTCCATGAAATTGTGTTTTGTTTCTGTAAACGGCCCCAGGGAAACTTACTTTGTGGACGAGCCTCGTATTATATACTTTAGGCTTCTAAGACATGCAAAGATATATAAGTAATTAGAAAAAAGACACAAGCAATTACATGACGCACTGTTGTCAAGTTTCTTGCAACATTAACACGTCGAGATAAAACACCGATGATTTAAGATTGCTTCAGGTAGTGACAATGTGATAATTTACTACTCAGCAGGATCTTGTGATCTCCAGCAGGGTGACAACAGGAGTACGAGCGAGAGAAAATTCTCTAACGAGAAAACAAACCAAAGAAACATCTCGCTTAAACGCCACGCCACACCACAGATGCTTACGGGAGCGCAGGCCTCGGTAAGACCTGAACACGAGTCACATCCAAACCTCTTTGGCCCCAAGGAAAGAGGACACAGAACTCACCAGATAGGAGGTGAGTAAGCTTTGAACCGTTTTGGAGGTGGTGAAGAGAAAACGTCAATAGCCCTCCTGGAATATGAACGCTAATACTGACTGTCCAGTTTTTTAACCAGTCTGACTCGAGCTTGACAAAGAAACGTGTGGATTTTACCTCCAGTTCAAAATGCAGTTGCCGACATTTATCACCATCATCTTCAAAATCGCCGTGTGAACGTAGTAACTCGCATCTAGATTTGAACCAAGTCAATTGGTGTGACAATTAACGCTTTAAACTCGTATCTGAATGGTACTGACTTCAAATCTCACGTATATTTAAATGGCCCCCAGCTGTGGCTACACTAGCCAATTAAATCTGCAATGACGCCATTTTCTGATGTCTATTTGCCGAATCGTAAGTTGCGAGATTCAAACACTCGTGCTCTACGTTCGTAAAGGCTAGATTATATGAAAATTATCACGTGTCTACTTCAACGCTGCATGAAATGAATACCAACTTTCCTCATGAGACAGACAGGGTTAAGTTGGGAACACTGCTTGAAGACTTGTTATTTGTTCCAGTACTTACACACCAAAGAGCTAGCAGGGGGCAGTGTGTTGATGAAGATGGTGGGGGTCAACGCGTGCCCCTTGCCAAGCAACGCGCTCATTTCGCTTCTGATTGATGATGGCATTTGAATAGCGCGCTGACAGTGACCAGTGGCCTGGCATTCCAGCAGCTCTGAGGGACTCCTCTCTCACTCAGTTTATTCAAATTATATTTTATAAACGCCGATTAAATGATATTCCCTTGGTCTTAAAATGGGTGTCGCATCAAAAACTCGACTGAACCTTCTCATTTGAATTTCTGAGATCAAAGATAGAATTTCTAGGAACTCCTGTGGCGATCAACTGAAAACAGATGCGTTTTCTCTACGCAATTCTACTTGAAGGAATAATTTGAACTGTTTCAGATCGTATTTTCGTTACAACCATAAAAGAAATGAACACTTTCTAACTTCGACCCGTTGCTTCCATCATGGAACATGACATATATGCATTTTCTTTTATATGAAGTTATTTTTGAACCCCACGAAAAAACAAATACTGATGTCAGTGATTAATCTAAATATACGTACTACAGGTCCACCAGGTTGGGGGTTGGTCGCAAGGCGAACAACCTTGCACCGTAAAAAGGAAGACGTTTCGGAACCTCGATCAAAGCCTCGGACAGACGGACCTAACAGAGGACCGAATGGAAGAGGAGGATTGAGGAGGCCATGGACCGAATACGGACCGGAGAGAAGCAGAAGAAGAAGAAGAAGAAGAAGAATACCTACTACAAGTCATTTCTCAGGAAACGTAAATGAAACAACTTTCTATACATAACAGAAAAAGTTAAATATAATAAAATCTCTCAAAATGAAAGATTAAGCTTCTGCCAGACGCTATCTTCAAAGTAGGCCTATATCCCTTACGATTAGTTGATATCAATCCGTTATGAACCACAATCCGCTGTAGTCCGCCTTCCTGACGCAGATCAAACATCCAAACAATAATCCGTGAGAAGTGGATTCAGAAACTGCTTGAATTAGCGACAAACATTTTCTCGTGTTCGCGTCGCGGACGGATTTAAGAACAACCTCCACCGCCAAATATCTAAATAACCGACCCGTTGATAAAAGGAATTAAGTGATGTCAAAGACGAGTTCCCCAAATACGATGATTCTGAAAAGAGTCATTTTACCGGCGACAAAAACGATGCTAAAATGCTCCATCACTTTAAAAGCAAGCGTTCAGAAGTGAACTTGATAATTTTTCGTATTCATATCAAACACCTGGCAGTCTGAAATATACAAGAACCTCCAGATTTCATTACGTTATTTTCCGGACAGCAACTCACCCTGCATAAGCTGCTGCGTCGCTGCTGCTCGATCTCTAGCGGCACCGGCTGGCTCGGAAGCGGGTGGCCCAGTGGCGGGGAGTCCGTCCTGGAAGAGCAGAATGGATTCCTCCTCGGAGGCATCGATCTCGTCTGCTTGCGTCTCTTATATTCTCCCATCAGATTTGCTATATCCTTCTCAGTTGCCACGTCATAGACGGCATCTTCGGTTATGTCGCCTTCGTCGCCACGGCGATCTTCTTGTTCTGGTGCATCTTCCACCCTCATATCTGCCTCGCTGTCGCTTGTCGAATACGACTGTCTAGTAAAATCTGCCAGAACAAATGGGCGATCAGATGTTTTATTATCTTTTGTTTTTGCTGGCTGTTCGAAAACATCTTCATCACCTGAATCAATAGGTGACTCCACTTCCGGCATCAGAGACGTATCTTCGTCATGTCGGAGATCATCTTTTATGTTTTCAGATCCATTTTCACCAGCAGTTGGGTTTGGATTAAATTTCTTGCCTTGCACGTCATCCAGATTGTAAGCGGTAACGCTAACGGGACGGGGAGTTTCGGTCGCGGGCGCAAACTCTCTCTTCTCTTCGAACGAGAAATTAGTGGCGGTGGATGTAACGGATGCGTGCGGCAGAGATTCCTTATGTCGGATCTCGGGGAAGTCGTTAGGCTGGGCAATCAGGAAGAATATCGGTTCATCAGCAATGCGATCCACCGCGGAGTGCTGACCGTCCTTATCGAGAACTACGTCGACGTACGTCTCGCACAGCTGGTCAAAACTAGCCCGAAGACGGTACAAAAACACGGCCATGTCTCCGTACTCATCGCAACTGCCGCTCGTTAGTGAGGTAGGACTCTGCATGATACCTTCACCGAGCGAGCCGGAGTTCAATTTGTCCGAGTTATTTATACATCTTTCCTCCCAGCCTGATTTCTTATCAGTACTTCCAACCTGAAACAGAAAAACAGACAAATGTCACTGCATAACTCGAGCAGACAACAGTTGTGACATACCGTGACAATTACCCAACATTTCGGAGCGAATAAACGTAATTAGCAGAGTCCGCAGTGCACAGCAGAGTGAAGCATTTATGAGAAATGATTACATGCAACTCACCTCTGTGTGTCCAGGAGGCTCATCTTCCAAGATCCTCTTAACCTTATCCAGCGTGGCGCCGCTGCGACCAACTTCATGAAGACACAGGTCAAACAATGTCACCACCTTGATGGTCCATGCGGCACCAGCCTGGCGATAAAGGTTGGCTGCTCGTTCCAGTCCCGCTACCCTCTGCACCAGAAACTTGAGACCTGGACGCGAGTCGAATGCGATGGCACGTTCATACGAGAGATCGAGGCAGGACAGAAGCATCTGTATGTGTGATGGCGACATGTAGCGCATGAGGCCTGACAGCTGCTGCTGCTCACCAGAAGGATGACTGCCAGAGCCGTCAAGAGGAGCGGAAGCTGGGCTCTGAAGTAGTACGTTAGCTAAGCTGTGGGGGACAAAATTATTTCAGTAAGTACAAATCTCAATTGCGTCTACAATTATATGTTAAAGCCTGGACTAGCAGATGGACCTGTTCATATGTTTCTTTCATTCAGTCAAACATCCATCCATAATCACTCGTCCATCCGGCCATCCTTCCGCACCCAAGCCACGTAAAGATGATACATAAGAGCAAAAGTTACCTCGGAATGACATGAGCCGTTCCCTGCAGCAACACGCTGCCCACCGTTTGCAGCAGCATCTGGTGGGCAAGTAGACCCACGACCAAGTTGCGGAACGGTACTCGCACGATGAACAGGTCAGGGTTCAGGGTATGGCTCAGGTCTGGAGGGTAGAGCAGAAAGATGTAACTCCTCTCTTCACCACTTGAGGTCCCAATTGACGCCACTCCCCCATCTCCGACACTGCCAGAACGGGAGCATTGCCCGGGGGCTACAGACACATCGCGCTGTCCCTCGAGCAAGAATACCTGCAAAACCAATCACAGTCCATACAATTACAAGGTGAAATAAAAGTATTTTCCTCATTTGCAATTTATAATCAAAATGAAGTCCACAGCACAGATTCTTCTTTGGAAACTTTATAGTTACCCAGCTAATCAAGAAATTCCTTTCGTTTATGGGACTCAAAGCTTCATCTCCATTCCACTGGACTGTATCACAAATTAATTCACTCCAGTCCACACTTCCACATCATATTTCTCTAAGAAGTATTTAATATTATTATTTCACCAAGACTTAGACTTCTAAGTCATCTTTTCCTTTGAAGTCTCCTGAGCAAAATTTTGTATACTTCTCTCATTTTTCATGTTCCACACACCCCACCCTTATAGACTTAAAAAATCCTAACAAAATTATATGAAGATTAAAAAAACATTAACCTTCTCAGTTCCTGCGACTACAGTTACCTGCTGTGCCAGTTGTCGGAGGCGCTCACTCTCCCTCGTTGTACAGTCTCTGCGGGCTGCCACTTTCACCTGACCTACGTCGCCATAGAAGCTGTGTGATCCAGGGCAGAATGCAACCATCAGCTGCTGCAGGGAGTGTAGAGACACGGAACATGCTCTGTGTAGTGCGAGACAGGTGATATGCCACTGGTCTGGGGTCAAAACTGGCCCTGCACTCAGGATCACATGTCTGTAAAAGATCGAACAGGCTTGACGTAAAGCCAAAGGTCGCCTACCACTCAGGTTAATGTAAAACCAAGGCATTGTCTAGGACTAGTCTGGGGTCTGAGCTAGCATCAGTTAAGATCTCATGTCTGAGAAAGATCAATGTAAAGCCGAAGGTCATTTGCGTACTTCTTTAGGGTCAAAAATTTCCCAAATCAGGATCACATATATTTAAATACACAGGATCATTGAAAAAAGGGTTAGAACTTGTCCCACACTTAGGATCATATATCGGTCAACACTCAAAAGTGATCAATGTAAAATTAAAGATCACCTTTTTCGTTAGCACATGAGCAAATACGTAACTAGCAGCTGCGGCTTGGATAGGAGAAATAAGAAATAAATATGAGGGAAATTCTTGGAAGGTGAGGATATGAAAGAAAGCAATAAGTTCCTATATCAAGGAAGAATGCAAACACTTGGCTACAGAGACTGTGAAAATCCACAGAAACCATGAAACCAGGACAGCTGGTCACTTCTCCAGACAGTGACAGCGTAGTGGTCAATATCCCTTTTATATGCGATATCCCAGTTTGAGACGACAGCCTGGAGAATGAATGCCCCGACTGAAAGTTGTCAGAATTCCCCAGTCCCCCTGAGCTAATACCTTAAATACAGGCCATGGCAAATTAATTCCATGCACCAAAGCTTCTGTTGAGAAGAATACAGCGTGTTCAGTTAGTCAAGAATTCCCTGGCATTTATGGTACCAGAAAGTGCATTAGTAGGTTCACAAAGGCCACAACTAGTCCCTATCCTAAGCAGATAAATCCAGTCCACACCTTCAAACTTCATTTTCCCAAGATCCATTTTAATAAAACATCCAAGTTTTCCAACAAAGATTTTGTATGTTTTTATCTTCTCCGCCATGCATGCTACATGCCTTGCCTGAGTCTTCCTCTCTGATTTGATCATCATAAATAATATTTGAAAAAAAGAGTACCACATCCTTCCAATCTGTCACAATTATTCTATCGGTCGAAACTTACGTAAGTGTAAAAGCTTTGTCAAATAAATAAAATAACCAGCTAGTCACTCGGAACGTTTTGAACCAAATATCACCAGAATGAAACAGAAACACTACACCATGAACCAAACCTGCTACGTACCCCTCCGTCCAAGAAATGACGTCAGAAATACAATCCCATTCTATATAAGGAGCATAGAGTAAAGGAACACCAGAACATTCTGACTGTAGTTCAAGCTAATGCAGTGTGACGGGTGATGTCAGGAGTCATTCATTACACGCACGCCCAAATGATCACATAACCTGCTGACACTAGAGATATCATCACAAGGATCCATTACTAAATGAAAAACTGCCACAGCGAGTATGAATCAGGCAAACTTACACAGGACACGGTGTCAGGTATCGCAGCGTGTGAAATGAGCTCTCAGGCTGAGATAAGCTGTCGTCTTAGTGTGGTATTATTTACGTGCGCGTAGTCTGCATTTTATATAAATCACACACTAACGAACTCATTTTTAAAGCCAACTTTGAAGATTTTTATAAAATTAAGAATACGGTCACAGTTCCCACCCATCCTCAGGGGCTCCTTTAAGCTATGCTCTAAAACACTAAAATATAATGACGAAATGAATGCAATAAAATTTTAATCTCTCTCTCACCCCCTCCCCCACACATTCATAACCTCCTTCACAAATCACACGATTTTGTGGTTTCTTTAATTTGCGCTCTTAGTAGCTCATATGGGATGATTAATGAATAATGTGCTGAAATTGATATTGAAAAATGCAGAAATGGCCTTATTTATGGCATTTTCCATTAATTTACTGTTCGTGACAGTCCAACTGCATATACCGAAGCATTTTGTGGAATTTGGGCATCACAAACGATTTCCAGAATTTGTTTTTGTTAACACAGTAAACCTAGCTTCTTCGATAACAGGAAGTAACACACGCAGCACCACTCGGCAAGGAACGAGCATGGAAAAGGGGTGTTGATTACTGTGTCTGAGGGAGGTCCCATAGACCACCGTCAATGTTAAGAGATCGGTTTACCTCAGAAACCGGTACCTTGCCCTCATAAGAAATTATCATGGCTAAAGAATTTTAATTTCAAATTCACACAAGATATCTACTGTGATTTACAAAACTGGACCACCAAAGTCATACAGATGATACGAGGGAAATAAAGCGAGTTTAAAATAAGTGGAAATCACGTGATGCTCAAGAATTTTGCAAGAAAACATGTGAAAAGAATTTAGGGAACTGGACAACATCAAACGTACTAATAAGAAGACTCTGGAACAGATGGTTAGAAGTAAAACATGCAACAGGTGCAGAATCAGGGACAGGACAAGAACAAAGGAGATAATGATAAAGATTAATGGAGGTGGTGGTAATAATAGTAGCATCAATCATGATGGAGGAGAAGGAGAAAGAGAGGAAGAAGCAATTATGAAGAGGATGTGGATTCTACCTGCTTATTAAATTCAAAGTGGCAATAATATCAGAATTTTGGGGCTGTTACTGTACTGGTGACATCCTGACCACTCACCACTCATTCACTCACATACTTATCACCACATGGGGTCTACCTTCAAATAACACAATGAAAAATGTCCCCCTAGGGGAGAGGCAATTCTCAGTCTATCAGTCACTGTACATCAAAGGAAGTCATTCACCACTAGCCACAAGGCACGTACTGTACACAGTGCAATTTCCCCAAAACAAATGGTAGCAAAAAGAAAAAAATAAAGAAACCTGAAAGCAAAACCAAAACACACGTCATTTTTTAAAATAATATTTTAACTTAAATCTGTGTTCCTTTTATGAATACAGAAGGGCACAAACACACATAATAAGGAACATGGTATTAATAGTTATTAAATAGAATGAGACCGGTGGAACATGTAACAAATACAGAGAAAGTAAAACCTGCATAAAAAATTTTGATCAGTAAACTTCAAGGAACAACACCACACAATAGATCATATGTAAAAGGAACAAAAATAATAAAATACATAAGATTTTAGGTTTCATTAAAACACATTGCAAATTAATATTGCCATGTCAGATTTCAGGTTCTCATTGAGACAAGCATGAAGCAGTATTAATTTAGGAGCTTCATCTATGACTCAACACTTGCAATTGGCTTTTCTCACCACCTTTCTTCTCTTCACCACTGATCTCCTCTCTCCTTCTCTCTATCCCTTCCTCTTCTCTTCACATCTCATCTCTCACTCTGGGTTTGGTTACATTCAGTAAGGATATATCGATAGATCGACGTTGATATATCGCCTATACATTTAGGTTTTACGATTTGTCGAGTTGGTATATCGACTAGTTGATTTCGATACATCACATGGTTTGTTTAGATAAATCGCATGGTCGATTTCGATATATCGGCGGGTCGTTTTACAATATATCGCTCGGTCATATCAACTGGGTGATATGGATATACAGGTAGGCCCCAATTGACGTCGGGGTTACGTTCCACCTCCTCAGGGTCGTTAGTTGAAGCGGCGTAAATCGAGGAGGAATTATAATGTATTGTACCGGTGGACGAGAAGAAGCAACTGGCGCCGACACTAGCGCCGCCTAGGTACCCACTTTGTGTGCTGCGTTTACGCTTGCGTTTTCAAATTTTCTTCTGATATTTTTTTTATTTTTTTCATTATTATTTTAAAAGGGCGTTAATGTGAAACAGCGTAAACTGAAGCGTCGTAAAGCGGGGCCTACCTGTTTAGCATTGCCGATGTCGGTATATCGCGTGGTGGATTTCGGTACATCGACTGGCCGCATTTTAAAAATCGCTTCGTCGATATCGACATATTGAAAGGTTGATTTCAACATATCGACTGGTCAATTTCGATATATACACCGGTCGATTTTTATATCGACTTGAAAAAAATTAATATATCGCCTGGTGGATATCGATATATTCACTAGCCGATTTCGACATATCGACCAGTCGCTTCCAATATATCGCTTGGTACACTTCGATATGCAGCCTGGTCGATATCGATGTAACAGTGTTGACACATGTAGAAATCTTTTCCTTCCATCAACATGGTACTTGGCTAACACGCAGGTTTCTAGTTCTGTCTTGTGAAAAGTCACATCCAAAAATTACAGGAGGAAAATGGAAATCAAGATCATTTTTTTAAGGAGTGAAGGAAAATATCTGGACCCACTACAAATAAAATAAACACAGGGAGGAGAAAGTCTTGTAACAAGGCAATTTGAATTGATACACTTTCTCCTCTAACAAAAGGACAAATATCAAAGAGGTTAGTATGGGTTGGATACGTACGTAGAAGCAAGAATTACACAGAAAATTAGTTAAAAATAAAAAATATAGTCACCTATGAGACCAAGGATAATATTAAAATATCTTTTAGGGTAATTAGTTGAAGAAGTTACGAAAAAGAAGAGATATCAGAAGAGTGCACACCAATTACTTGAGTTCAATCACTGCAGTGAAATACTTAACACATTCAGATGTGGCTCAAAGTTTCAAAACAAAAGTTTTTGTAATAAACCTTGAAACACTGAAATTTCTGAAAGATATTTCCTACATGCCACCAAAACTGTGCTGTGTCAATACAACAGCATGAGAGACATCAGTCTGAATGTATTAAGAACTGTAACATGCATACACAATTATATCAATTTCTTTTCACATATTTCACAAGAAAACAAGAACTGTGGGGAAACAACTTGTGATTTACCTTATACAAGCACAGCCCAGTCTCGCAATGCTTTCTGTTGGCTGTACAATGCATTCCACCATGACCAATAGAAGTTGTTTCAACATCAGAGTGGCCTGAGGGATGCTGGGAGACTCCGTACCTAACAACAACAGACGGTAACTTGTGTTTTTGAATATGTATTCATGGAGATCTAATCCTGGCATAAGGAATAGGGCTTTACTTCTGACCTAGGGCTAAGCTCGGACTAAAGCAGGATGCAAGCTTTCGTAATTTCAACACATCTGATAGGTCCCTTTCGAAATGCTGACATTTTAATAAATTTTAAATTAATTAAATTAAGAAGATTTCCGTCTTCTGGGTTGTTGCGCTGTGTAGTCTGGACGATGTTAACCAACGTTTCGGAGGTCATGCTGCCTCCGTCATCGGGGCGATGAATATTCATCATACTCATTCTCACCGCTGTGAAAACCTCAAATCCTACATGATTAAATTAAATTTTGTACTAATAAATGTAATTACTGTACAAAAGTTACACAAACAGCTGAATGAAGAATGATGAAATATTTTATAAAATGGCTGCATTATCATTTCACAGGAGAAAGTTTTGTAATCCTTGAAATCAAAATGGAGCCCCACCTTGTTGCAGCTGGGTGAGGAAGTTAACTACGAGGTCTGTAGTGAGGCCACAGCACTGCTTAAAGTTGGGTGCGAAGTTGTCCCAGCCTCGAACGATGCGGCCCGTCTTGCGCAACCAGTTCTGCACCATGGGAAGTAGCAGGTGGTTCACGCAGTGCAGGGCAAACTGCGGTCCTGATAACGCACATACAAGCATTTTAGTCTACGATACTACCTGCAATTATGTGTGAGAGACAAATAATATTTACAAAGACCTCTTTGCTTCTTAATCAATTATGTCATTACTGACCTGGCACGTGTATGAGGTCCCTAAGCAGCTGGAATAGTGCGTCAAGAGTGTGAGGTTGGAACTTGCGAGGACACGTCACGGTCGCACTAGCCAATCCCTCCAACAACATGAACAACACGCGCAAGACACCGCTAGCCTGATCCACAGCATCCAGCGAAGACGCGTCACTCGGCAATGGCCAGAGCGGTTGATACAACGCGTCGCTCGTCCCGGAGTCGTCGTCATCCTCCCCATCAAAATGGACCACTTCTATGTTTGGGAGTACTGCATCCACTTGCTGTGGGCAGTTATTTAGCTGAATTCTAAATGAACAAAATTAAAATATAAGCTTGGATGCAAGACGACATCTGGATAATATAAGGTCGCCAGGTTGCAGGTAGTCAGTTCTACGTTTCATTCGCTTAGTATGTGATGATGATTGGTAAATAAGTTAAATAAGCTAACAGCAGGCAAAACCACATTTCATTTCTACATAAAGCTACACGCACTTCTGTTAAGTGTCTTTGTGCACTTATGGTGTCCAGTAAATTGAAATGATAATTATCCTGTTACAAATTGCAATTTTACCGCTACATATCATCGGCTAGAAGAGACAAATATCAAATTCTTCTTGAGCTACCAGCCATATCAGGCGCTTTAACGGGTGTTTTCTACATTAAGTCGCCTGACACAGCTGGTAGCCCGAGAAGAATTCATTATATCTTTACCGCAATTACCAAATATTCTGTACTTAAATGAACTCTCTGATAGCAGAACCAAAGCCACAACCAAAAATTTCTGTATTGGTCATTTAAAACTTACCAACAAAGAGAGTACTTTATGCACTACGTTAATTAAAACTTACAGCATAAATTGATGAAAAATATTAACATAAATCAAACACAAGAGTTATTGTAGTTAAGATCTTCTGGGGGCATGCGTAATAAAAAAATGTTTCTGCCGAAATTAAGAAGGCACACGCATCTGAAAGCAGCGAGCGCTTACCTGTGAGCTGTGTGGAACATGGGGCATGCTGGCATGCTGTACATTGAAGCAAGGATACCAGCAGAGCGAGTGAGGAACTTAAGAGCAGCGACGCACAGTTCTAGTGTTGGGTTCGGAACACAGTCATCATAACCTAAAGGTTCACTGCTGCCTGCTTGTGCATCTTCAAGTTCGCCTGCATAATAAGTCATAAACGACACTGAAATTACGTTTGATACGTTTAATTAAATTCTGTTCACATTTCAAGGTATATTAAACTTACTGGGGCCACGAACATGTTTCAACAGGCAAAGGATACAGTCAACGGCAGCATTGGAGAACACGAGCGGATTGTCCGTATCCAGGAACACCTCGAAGACATCCAGAAAGGCATGCAAATGACTTGTGCTGGTTTCATCTTGTGAATGATGGGCCGACAGCTTCACAACACGCAGAGCTCCAAACAAGGGCCGCCAACCTGATCTAATTTCTGTTCGACTTGCTTCGACAAATTCACAGATACAGCTTACAATCTGTAATATAAAAGAAGTAACTGGTTAAATTCTCAGGTTATTTAAAAATGCTGTTTTAAATCCAGAAATTATACAGTGGCGTATGAGATAAGAAAACAAACATAAAAGGTAACAATAAAGACACATCTGTGGTCGTTAGAAGATGTTATCCCATCATTTGCTAGGATAAACTGAGTAAAGTCATTAAAATCTCAATAGACAGCTGACATTCAAACTGGTAATTAATGAAAATAAATTTAGAGTTACTGCTATAAAAACCTGCTTGGTAAGAGCTAATTTCATTTTACATTAATAGATTTCAAGTTTACACCCATCTTAAAATCTCATATTTAATTAAATTCATTCTACTTCTAATTCCTTCAGGAAGAAATAAAATTAGAAGAAAAAAAAAGTATGAAATTCTATTTATAATTTGAAAACAATTTTTCTGTGACATTTAGCTCTTGTGCCTAATTAAAAATTACTGCTTTTATGATTTATCTGCATGAATTATATAAAATAAATGCATAATGGATAACCCATGTTCATCAGTACATCCATCCATCTGTCCACACACATTCCATCTCTAGATTTAAATTAAATTTATAATTGACGATCTACATTAAAATCTGCAAAGAAAAAATAATTTTAATCCGTATCAGTCTAATAAAACAACTAATTCCACGAATAAGGCTCAATCAAACGGTCACTATTCTCAAAAACAGATCACAATACAATAAACTGGTTCGTGGTGTCATGATCAACTCACTTGGTCTTGCACATCGACGTCGCACAGTTCCAAACACAGAAGGTTTTCGAATGGTTTGAACAGTGCCTCATTGAAGTGGAAGTGCGGCAACTCCACCTGTTCATTTAGCACTGCCATAACTGTATCGTGGATGCAGGCCACCGCCTTCTTCGAGACTGCTCGCTCCTTGTGGCAAGCCGCCTGTAAAATAAAACCCAATGCTTAGAATGCTTCATACTATTACTACTTACAAGAAGGTTATTTTAACTTCTTCATTTACCGATTGACTCGTACGTCGTTATCCGAAGAACATTTTCAAATGCAAATGTTATACCACATTAAACACAACAGGAAGTTGGATGTGAATGTCAAGTAGCAAGTCTGAAATCTCTGAAGTGTAAATACAAGATTTATCTGTTGCTATTGTGCTGCTACGTGGAAAAGGTTTAGTTACCTCCATAAGGTGAGGTCCAACAACTGACCAGGCTCTCATCACGTGAATAAGAGGACGACCGCTGCGAACAGTTTTGAGCATCGCGTCTCCAACTCGATGCAAAAGCAATAACTGGGAGCCTCCTAACAGAGGGCTGGCATTGCCTCGGGAGGTCCGCTCTCGCCGCGGCCACCATCGCTTGACTGATCCGGGATTAGTGGAAGACCCCGCATGCTGTGATAACGTAGAGAACAGCTGCACCTGTGACGCTGCAACCAGCGCTGTCAGGAAACTGGTCAGGGCCTGCAGATTCAGCTTCAGCGCAGCATCATCAAACAGCCTAAAACAGCCAAATAATTTGCCAGATTACAATCTGAAAAGCCCATATAGGAAATAATACATTCACAGAGAACAAAGGTGGGGGTGGCCTGAAATAAGAAAATATGCTAAAAAGAATGACGATGAAAGAATTCCTTCATTAATAAAAATGACTGAACAGTGACACATACAAATTCATTAACTTTAACAATCCTACTTAATATCGTGAATAGATGAACGGACTTGACGGTGAAACACGGAGCACAAGAAACGTTATCGAACTTCACGCACCTGTCAACCTGCTGTGACAGTACACAGCTCACCCTAGCTGCATACTCGTAACTCAACACTCCTTGTGATGTGATGTCTGCATTGCTCTCCTGAATCAACTCCGTAATAGATCCAGAACTGGACTCGGGGGCACTCGAAGTTGCCAAGAAACTGTATACATCGATGCTGAAAAAACACACGTTTTAAAATGTGTCAATTAAATACATTACACAATCACTTCCATACGAACGTACCAATAAACACAGATGATGTAAAAATACAAGCGTATATTTTCAATGTAAGTTTATTCATTAACTCTTATTCACACCACCTTCCCCTCAAAAAGGAGGGAGGAGGGAGGTAGAGAGCTAGCACAAAATGTAATATAATTTACACATTATCCACTATTAGCGTCATGAAGAAAATTTATTAATTTCTTTATGTAAACTGGTTGCTGAGAAAAGAGCACATTCTCAAACTTCCGCAGTTAAAAGAAGTTTGTTGACATAAGGAATTATAAGTATACACTTACCAGGTTTCATCATCATCCTGAACTGTAAAACTTGGTCTGTCCATATTTGAAGTTTTATCACTGTTTGAAACTGGATGCTTTATAGCCAGCTTTGGGCCCAAATTTCTGTTCTGCGATTGGCTGAAAAACCCATGCTCCAATTTGCTGACATAAACACAACACCTGAAACAGCCAAACAGACCGTTCTTCAAAGAGACGTCAAAACGTCAATTCAATCAATTCTTGGTCATCCAATTCACGACCAGACACTTAACTAGTTCAACTTTACTTTCACACAAAAAAAACCCAAAATAAAAAATGATACTAACTTGAACACATGGGCCCAACAATCAGGGCTGTGGCTCCCGAGTTCAAGTCCTCGACCCAACAGGACATCCATACTGAGAGCATGGGAAGTGTGGAGCTTGTGCTGCCTCTGCAGCAACTTCAGCATACTACGAGGTCGTCCCAGTCTGTGCCTACCAGGGGACTCCACTCTGTCTCCACTATTGGTGTCGGGGCAGGCTGCTGCCGCAAGGAGGGAGAAAACGCTACCGCACCGATTCTGCAATCCTACCAGCACAAGCGGTATCATATTTTGAAAATGAAAGATCTTAAAAGAATGTTGCCAACCAAGAGTTGCTAGAAAACTTTGAGACACACAGTTGAGCCAGAAAATGATGGTTCTTGCTGCTAGAATGGTACCGATTAGCAACTCAGTGGTTACGGTGCAAGCTCAAACCTGCGATGATGAGCATCACAGAGTTTGAGAGACGGCACTTTTATGCCGTAATTCTGTAAGGTCTCAAAAACAGAAAAACAAAAAGTAAGTTTCTCTAACGTACAAGACGGGCTTTGCGGAACATTCTCACACCACATGCTGCAGTTTTCCATACGATTTTAAAATATAAGACTAGGAGAACATCTTGAAATAATGGAGACCAAGGTCTAGCCAAACAGTACTTTCCCTTCAGATTTTCAGACTGAAATTTTTCATCTTTTTCCCAGCTTGCTCACAGACGCTACCACCTCAATGTCCCTGGCATGCTTATAAAACAGAAACAAATTTACGTTTTGAAAGTTCATAAACAAACTTACCACACTGGCAAAGATTTAAAACAAATTAATTCAAATAAATATTCAACATTAATGTGTGTCTACCTAAAATATTGCTGAGTCGGGCAGCCTTCTGGAGACCTTCTAGACTTGCCACAATACTGTCCCTCGCTCTGCGATGCTCCTCTCGAGCACCTTCTGACCCAAGAAGTAGTGCCAAGCTAGATGTGACACCCAGCTGACCTCTGGGGTCACCCAAACCAGCTGACAGAACAGAAAGCATCGAATCCCAGCAACAAGTCAGCACACGACGAGACAGCTTCACACCTGGAAAACAAAATAAACAAATTTTTGTTGGAAGACTGATTCTACAATGTTCAGAGCAATGTTTACACTGCAGATATCAGAAAGCAGTCAACATCATCATATTGAATCAGTTGGTTTTTGGGTTTATAAAACCAGCTCTATCAACTCACATCCAAGAATAAATATTTCTATGTTTTTCTAACTTTGGTAACCTATTTCTCTGCATTCTTTCTACGTGTTTCTTTTTCCAATTTTCTTGATAATCATCAGTATATCTTTCAATAAATTTTGAACTTGTAGTCATAAATTTTTTCCTCTTATAGTTTCTTAAATATTAATCACATCAAGACAGGTTTCAAACAAAAGTTGTAGCCCTTAATCACATCTGTATTTTTTGTTTTTTGTTTTGTCAGTGCCAATTTCTTTGTATTATGGGTCATTCTTTTAAAAAATCAACAAAATGTGATACAGGCTTCATCTAAGGCACCCGTTACATTGGGCTGATACAAACCAAAATTAAACTTGCCTGACAAATTTAGAACAGACACCACAAGACTAATTTTTTTAAATTCATTCAGAAGTTCTGGATTTAAAATGTGTGGGAAAATACAGTAACCTTTCCCATGTGTTAAATTCATATACTTAATACAAATAATATCACTTTTCATATGAAATTATGAACCTCTGTTATCAAAGAATGCCATAGCACATTTAACAGCAGAAAATGTCTGTACCCTCTCACCTGCATCAACTTCTGGGCTGGTGTCAGTATGTGTGGCAGCCCTTTCAAGCCGCTGACAGTCTGACAGAAGTTGGCCACCCTGCTGGCAACTATCCAGCCCGTCCACATCTATGACGGAAGAAAATATTATAAAAATTACAATGGAATCACCGACAAGACGGTCACACACAGCAGTAAATTTGTCGCTCACATTAAAAATAACAATTGTTATCAGGTTATGAATCATTTTATTATAATAAATATAGAAATTATTTAAATAAAATGCCTACTTATCTGAGAAAAGCCAAAGAAAAATCCTATAAACCTTAAAATCTGTTTATACATGCAGAGAAAGCAAAAGACTGCATAAGTAAAGCACATGACCATGACAATAAAAAAACAAATCACAAACCTTTAGACTCATACAATTACAGGTTACACTACAATTAAGTTGGCTATTGTATATCTGAGGTACAATAAATATACGCAATGTTTCAGGAGTTGGCACTACCGACACCTTCAGGTAATTATACAGTTGTCAAAATACCGACAACAGGTCATTTAATGGTGCGACTTCATGACGAGTCAAAGAAGAATGCTGACAGATATTAAAAATCAATAAAAATACGTAAGTATCACGGTAATCAGTCAGGTGAAGAAAGGAGTACAGTCAACTTCCAAAATTTCATATATACTGATTATACTTCATACAAGTGACAATGGCCAATGTAACCGTAGTAACAAATCAACCACACCCAGTACCATTAATAAAAGTTAGTGCTACCTGTGAGAAGGTTAATGAGAGCATAGTTAGTACTGGAGTTTGTATTGAAGCCGCACTTTTCAAGTACGCTCGTCGCGAGGATCAGCTGGTAGAGTTCCGACAGCCAAGTATCAGAGAGGTAGACCAGCACCCCACTTCCATGCACACTCTCTACAAACTGCTCCTAATAACCAACGAGCCACAAGCAACAGTTAGATTACGCCTTTCTACAGATATGAATATGTAAAAACCTTTCTCAGACACTTTTAATCAACGCTCTTACCTCAGACAGAGAAACCAAGTTTCATTCCCATACAAACAACAGATAAAAGAACATATAAAAGATGTTGTACAAAATGCCATCTATCATACACTCTTATAACCACACACCGATCTTTGTCTGTATCTTTACCTCAATTTTTCTGTAAAAAAGTGTTCTGAAAAATGGTCATAACACAGCATGGACATCAACAACTTTTTATATAACACTGAAAATATTACATGAGCCGGGATAGCTCAGTCGGTATAGTGACTAGCTACAGGCTGGACGACTGGGGTTCGATCCCCGACGGGGGCAGAGGATTTTTCCTCTAGCCTCTGCGTCCAGACCGGCTCTGGGGCCCACCCAGCCTCCTCTACAATGGGTACCGGGGTCCTTTCCCGGGGGTAAAGCCGGCTGGGGCGTGATGCCGACCACTCACCCCCCATCTAGTGCCGAGGTCAAGGAAGAGAGGAGCTATACCTCCACACCCCCCAAGCGCCTACATGGTGTATAGTGGGACAAACTTTACTGCCGTCTCGTAAAAGACGTACCGCATATCCCAAACCGGTGGTAATAGTCCACAAAAAATCAAGCTGCCACATTTATACAAACCTCTGTCATTGGAACTGGCTTGGAATGTAGATCCTGGTAGTACCCCTGTTTAATAAGCTTTAAGTTCAGAAGCAAAGCTGAATAAGTGGCCAAGTAAATTCCATCAGCATTGATGATAGTTATAAGAGTGAGGTTATGTGTACTGCTGCTGTTGTCTGGTGAAATTTGCTGCTGAGAAAACAGGCCTGCAAAAAAGACACAAAACCTAAAAATGTGCACTAAGTTTTGTTTCATTATATGCACCGTGAACAAAAAATGCAGAGAAATAAACTGTTCATGGGGTTTAAATAAAATCAACATATACTGTATCTGTTTCGCCATTTTCGTGGCTATCTTTTCGTATGTTTTTCTTGTCTGGATAAAGGAAGATTGTGTGCGGACCTTGGCAGTACTTGGCTGAGAACTTTTGCAGCGCCTCGTCCACTTCAACAGAGCTGCGAAGCGTCAGCAGCGAGGGCACAAAGTTTTGGAGAGTCTGAGCAAACTGGCGGGCACTGTGTCTCTCAACATCTATGTACTCTTCACCGACCTTAAACAGAAAAAGTTACAACAAAAATAGTTCATTTATTTATGTTGTATTTAATGATGTTGGTAGCTCAGACTATTCATCATCAGTTAACAGGATAATGGATGAATAATGAATTGGAAAGGATGTGGTATATTTCAAGATTCTATCCTGAAATTTGCATGTAGGAAGATCATGAAATATTTCTATCAGGACAGCCCGCCTCCAGACGTAGATTTCAACCTGGGACCTCTCAAATATGAATCAGCAGTGCTAACAACTGAGCAGCTAAGTTTGGTAAAACAGATACATGTAAAATATTTTACAAGAATGAGGAAAATCAAACCTGGTGAACAGCCACGTCATCACCACGGTGCAGTGTACGGGGCAGCTTCTCTAACCTGAGAGCTTCTTCCTGTTCTCGCTGCAGCTCAACCTGTTCCAACATCTCATCCACCTGCATCACAAAGAAACAAAACACGCAGTTGCCCTTCTCGTACAATGAGCGATGTCAAACGAAAATGCCACGTATCAGTGGGCACGTAATAGATCTGTCATCACCTGAGCATGATCGCTGCTGAAGCCTTCCTCTGGTCCTTCCGTCTCACCTGAGTCTGTACTAGCATTGCTGCCATCGCTGCACTGTGATGGCGGTCGGTGCACGCGCGGCAGTGGCTCATCCCCCTGCTCAATTCCGCTGCTGCTGTCACTCTCAACATCGCGCCCTCCTCCAGTGATGCCAGTCCGGGAAGCCATCAATTCACGCTCAATACAGTCTCTATATGGTTTCGGAAGTCGCAGCAATGATTGGTAAGTTAACGGACCTGCAAAATAAACCACAACCAAAAGAACAAACAGACATTCTATGCTACGCCCATCATTAAGGGTTGGAAAATTTGAAGTCTAAAGCCACGTGTCCAACGTCAAAACACAGAAGCAATAAGTATCTCACCTTGGTAGTCACATTGGTCCAGCTGTGCGTACATGGCATTTATTCGGTCCATGTAGGTGTGCGTAATACCTTTGCCAGTACACAACTCCTCCAGTGAGCCCAACATAGCAACAATACACGCCACACTGGCACTGCACACCGACGTATCTGCGGATCTGCTGCACTCCTCTATGGAATCCATCACTCTGCAAAAAAACATCACAAGCTACAAGCACCAGCCACGAAACGCCTGGTCCTCGGGCTTTGCTCGGTTAAAATACAATCACAAATGACAAAAAGGTAATGACTTAGAATGAGGAAGTAATTATTTCGAGCCGCTAGCTCGGCATCTACCTCGAGATACTTACGAAAGACACTGAAGAAAAACCTCCGTTAGATTTGGTAACCTGATCAAGGCATGAAAATACATAACTCTTCTCTGCACAAGTAACACTAGGCTAAAATGTCACTGCTCATCTACCTGATTAATTTCTGATCAACGACTACTGGGATGATGAAAGCGCAAACAGTCATGACATATTTTTACAACAGTATTACCCAAAATTTTCCTGGACAGACCTGACGACTAAAAGTGAAACTCCACGCAACTTACAGCCGCATAAGCGCCATATCGCTCTGCTGTTGGGATCCTTTGTCATCCTCCAGCAGTATCGGACCAGCAAAATCCACAATGCGACTCGGACTTCGCAGCAACTAGCAGAAAACATTAAAATATCAGAATCCTCTGCCTTAGTCGTATTAGTAAAATCTGTAGTTCTGTCCCTGATCACGCTACTGTAAAATACTATAAGAAAAAAATACATTTTAATTCAGGAGTAATTTTTTTTTACTCCAGGGCAAAAAGACCTGAGCTCTTTCTCCACGTCCTTCACCGTGACAGCAAATTCTACACATTTATACTTCGCGATCAAGTAATAAGCCGACGTAGTTAGTCCTTAATCTCGTTCACAGCTTGTAGCCTGTTTCACGCTGACTACGTTCGGCGATTTCTTCATTTTAAACACATCTCCTCGTTACCTCCCCTTGTTACTTACAGTTGATGTCCTGTCGTAACTCCACTCCACAGAAACAATTGTTACAACTGTTACTGACCACATTCAATGACGATCAATTTCTTTTTAAATTCCATAACATTTATTTACCGACTGCGATCGATGCACCTCATTATCAAATGAACCCTGGGCAGCTGCACTGCTAGCGCTATCCTAATTTCTCATATGCTTAAGCTAATTAATTCATTGAGTAGTCAAGTGGTTGCTTATTGGAAAGCTTTCGATGCTCCGTTCTCCATTAACATGACGCTACTTACTTCTCGTAGTGACTTGAGAGCCTCGAGGCGATGCTGAGGTGGCGGATACAGTAACATCCGATGGAACACAGACTCCAACACAGGCCTCAGAGACCCGACGCAACCAACGAGACGAACCAACTGCGTGCCGATACTGGAACAACAAATTTTGTTATCTTGACCAAAAACTGCATATCGAAGTACGCAAATCTGACCAGACACATAAAAATTAAATATTTCTCTTGACTCTTCATTATAAGGCACCAGCTTTGGGGCTTCGGTCACATCACTTGTTAAACCACGTCAAATGTTTCGGCTAAAACTGCCGTTGTAATTATCAGGGTAAACGTAAAGCGTGAGCCTTAAGAACGAGCGAGTTGAAACTTATACCGACTCTATCTGAAGATGTAAGTTACTAAGCGTGTAATTTTAATTCTGACTCCAGAGAATAACGACGCACGACGCAAACCTGTAGACAGTTTTTGCCTCCGAACTGTTGAAGCTGGGAGCAGTGGCAAGGCAGCCCGATCCACGACCTTGCACCTCTCCACCCTCTCCGGCCGCAGGATGGCCTCGTGATACGATGTGCTTGTCCACGCGAGGAGAACCGAGGAACGCTATCAGCGCGGGACAGAACTTCTGCCACAGGAAAGCCGTGAAGTGGTGATTGTTATGAATCTGCTGGGGAAGGCTGGCGACCAACGTGTGCAAACACTCCAGCAGAAACACTACACTGTTGCCACATCTCCCCACACTGCAACACAATGCGCAATCAAATTTTTGTATAACTTCCTTTAATCAGTAGTGCCACTAAATCAACTCGAGAGCGTCACAATACGACGGCTCATCGTTAATAACGAGGTCTGTCTTGGGCCAACTGCACCTACTTACGAATAACTAAAATATATTACGAGAATAACGATCAATGCCTTCTACAGACATCAACACTCACGCCTGTGCCTCATCCATTTTACTGCAGATGAACTGCAGGATGGGAATCACCTCGTTGAAGCACGACACCCCGGATCCTCCCTCACAGATTGCGCCGGTCTGTCTCAGACTCTTATCAAGCTCCTGAGATTCTTCTTCTGTAGCGATAAAAGAAATCAAACGATATTTATTCTAAAATCATCAATAATGACCAAGCATCAGGACACCTGCATGAAGAACCAAATCCTCTTCCCCCTCCCTAAAAGCTCTGACACTGATTTCAGCAACCAATGAGTGGATGTGCCTGGTCACTTACCGAGAAAGTTGCAGAACGACCGTAGCGTCTGACTGGCGGCTGCCTGGGCAGCTGTTCGAACAGCCTGGTTGCCCGTCTCGTGCGCTTCACTGCACAGAGTCAGAATCTGGATAATAATTCTTCCGTTCATGATCCAATAGTTGCTGCACGCCACATTCAGAAGTACCTGTCATCACACGTCACACTTCATATAGACGGCTTCTTTAGCATTTCTGTGATGACATAATCATGGGATTACCAACAAAAGATCTTTATAAGAAATAATTAAGTCTGTGATCCAATGACATCGGCTACAGCTGAACATGAATGTAAATTACAATTACATGTGCTTACCTTCAGCATATCAACTTGTGTGTCATCCGAATGGGTTAGGATTGAACCCATGGCATGCAGGAGCTGTGATGGCAGCCACAGCGAATCATCTTCCGGCTCAAAATTAGACTGGAAACGGTCATCTCGAACGAGTTTCTGCAATGCAGCACAATACACATTGCATCACAGTCACAGAGTACAAGTGGTCAATGCTGTTCAAATAAAAGAACATCACATCAACTTTAAATGTGTTGAGTGCAACAACCCTTATAATTGAGCAGTAAGCACCATTGAAATGACACGACAGTTTTTACCAGACTATATGGCATAAGATCCCAGACAACAGTTATTTCTGAGTGTTACCATACAGTTCCCCCTTGCTGTCTCCTCCTGCATTGAGGGCACAAGAACCAACAAAACCAATCAGCACTCTCAAGCAGAAGTTAACTCACTCACTGCTTCCTCACGCAGGCAGAACTTACATGGAGGCCAGAGAGACCATACGCCACAAACTTGCTTCGTTTCGTCTCCAGTGCAAGCTGCAAGGCACGCAGACATTTTGCTCTCAGCTCATGAGCTGGGTCGCGTAACAGACCTTGTTGGGAATCCAGAAAGTCTGTAAGTACAGAATAATTCCAGTAAATGGACCAGACAATTATATAAATAAAATTTAGTAAGGCGGTTTTGCACCGTCTATATGGTATATGAATAAGTGATAAATAAATTGTATCACACTTCACCTTCTGTAGCCAATCATTTGGGTAATGAAACTTTCGAAAACTGAATATAAAGCATGACGTTTAATGCCTGATAAGAGAGTAGAACTTCAGTAACATAAAATCTCTCATTGTACTGCATGTACTTTACGGAAATACCGATTGTTAATAATTAAAAAAGCTTCCATCTGGAATACAGCAACAACATACCATGAGCCTCTTGCGCCGACTTCCGTAGTACGCAGAGTTTAGTACTGGAGGCTTCTTTAACAATTTGTAAAAGGAGATCCTCCATTCTACTTTCAGTACATGTCAATATTGACACCGTCAGATGTATTAAAAATAATTACTTATATTTCACAGGTGTCAACACACCTCCCTACTTGCGTTGGAATCAAACCGAGTAATTCAGTGTTACCAATATCAGAATTTACGTCAATAGAAATCTCGGCCAGCACTTTCTTCTAAAATCCAGGAATATTAAAAAAATAGCTGATATTGCATATTAGATACATAGATACATTAACTTAAGAAAGTCCTATCTGGAGGATTTGTTCTATTATAACTTTTGGGTAAACACAAATTATAAAAAAAAAATTGATCAAAATTATTAGGGAAATTTATGTGTAAATAATATTGTCCAGCCTGATGCTTTAACTTTCTAATTTTTAAAACATGTAACCAATTTAGCAATATTTACATATACACTTGACAAGTATTACGCGTCTATGTGGCTTTTAACAGCATATAATAATTAAGCAATTGATGCATCTTTTCAATGAAAGATTCACACCTACACAAATCTAATATCCCTGTAAAGATGGAAAATTTTCCCTTTGCTACTTATAAATTTTCTCACAGATGGCAGTAAGTGCAGCTTCAACATAGTATCTGCCTATAGATGGCAGTAAAAGAGGTCCCATCTACTACTGCCATCTGGAGAAGTTTGACAGTACATACACGCACGAAATAGCATTCGTCATCCCAAAGTTTGCGCAATAATCAGCAATATGTCATTTCAGACATCTGAACAAAAACGTGAAAAACTTAAATTTTGTTAGCATTTTTACATCTAGCAATTCTAAAACTCTTGTAGTAATCAGTTCGGCAGAAATTAAATCCAAACACAGCAAAATTAATTTCCTAGCCTTTATGGAACCCAAAATGTTCATTACAGTGTTCACAAGAGCCCCCTACCAGTCCCTACCCTGAAACAGAAAAAACCAAGGTGCAACTTCCACCACATGTAGGATAGTAGGATTGTAGGATGCAAAACCTTAAAGGGAAAATGACAACACTGCCACTAATTTCATTAATTATTGTTTGTATTCGTATCACAGAATAGCTTGTAATACAAAATCAACTCTCCAATGTAATTTCTAATTTCAAAGATTTTTCTTAAATAATAAACATTTGTTATATTTATCACAGGTACAAGTCGATATCACAAAAACAGCTTTGATTGCTGCGAAAGGCAAACAAAATACTATGCATAGTTCATATTCGTAATTACAAAGATTATAACAAGACTTCAAAATGTCACCATAATGAATTTCAGTCTAATTAAAGCTATAAAAGATAATTGTTATATTGTTTACTGTTACGCTGTTGTTATTAAAGGCACTGAAATATTATGAAGTGGTCAACATTAAAACCACGAAACAGTTTTGAACCAACTCAGATATGAGATCAATAAGCAATTCAACAACGACTTTTCTCGTGAGAAAAAGAATTAGGTTATGTACAAAAAATTTGACATTCTCAATAACGAACATTCGCACATTCGGAAAACATTTATAAACTTAATCAACATACACAATGGCTCCGAGCTCACTACTTCCGACTCTTTATCAAATTGAGCAATATTTAGACACGTATCGTAACAGGCACTCGGAAAAATCTAACCAAACAAACAATTGAATCATTCAGTCATTCACACACAATTTTGGAACTATTTTTCTATAACTCACCAGCAAATATAAATCATTTATAATCAGTTCAAGTGCGTTTGTTAAAAATACGAAAGACTTTATAGTGAGATGCCCCTGCTTCGATTAAAATAAACCAGTTTATCAAAAGCAAAGTCTGATTATCATATAACCCATACTGGAAAATAATTTCTACAAAACTACACTCAACTCATAGACCAAATCCTACTAAACGTCTCGGATGTTGAAACGTCTTATTAAAAACAAAGAGCATTCTTAGTAAACATGACTGCAAGATTAATTTTAAAAATAAAACATCAGTTGCAAGTTTCAAGCGAACTACAGAGGATGTGGTCTACAAATTAACTGTAACAATAAAATAAAATCTGACGTACGTTTTCTGGGAAACTGTGCCGTATAGAATTATTTTGGTTGTGGGCTGAAGACGAAGACATTACAAGCCTCGAACCCACTGATACAACACCAAAATACACGACACAATGACCCCAAAATACCACCTATACATATCACCATGGAATCCCATTATCGTACAAAATAAAATCAGCTTTAATTGTCCATAAATGTTTAAATTTCGTTCAATTACCAAGGCCGCCAGATCGGTTCAGATGACTCGTTCTTTACTGTGACATCCGCGAGCTTCAGCAGACCACCACCACAGTCAGGACTAATGTTAGCGGACGTTGGTGACGTCGAATTTCTTAAACAACCAGCCGACGACGTCGAAGACGCTGGTGTAAGTGGCATGACGTAATATGACGCGGTTGTTATGACCGAAGCCGGTGCTGCCGCCATGGTCCCTTCACTGGAACTACTGAGAGCCGGCGCCGGTGACCCTGGTGGTGTATTGTAGCCAGCGGCGGGGTTCGATGGCAGGCCAACTTGTACCGACAACGGTGACATCTTATCCATGTCATTAAGGCGATGTCCAAGGTGTGTCATGAGTTTTGTCCCCAGTTTCACGTCTACCCCAGGTGTAGCTGCTAGGCAGCGGGAGACCTCTGTAGCACAGTGGGTGAAACCAGCGCGGAAACGATCGGCGTCTGTTACTGGGTTAGCGGAGAGACGCTGTTGACGTCTTAGTTTGTGGAGGTAACGCACTGTTAGCTCAAGAATGTCTGCCTTCTCCAATTTGCTGACGTTTTCACCTTCGGCTTGCAATGCTGACACCATGAGGTCCTTAAGCTCGTCCAGACATTTGTTTATCCGGGCTCGACGTTTGCGTTCCAACATCGGCTTCATAACCTGCGCAGAAGAACAGAACGAGCGTGTTAAAATTTACAACATATTAAGAAACGTCACTCCACCAAAGTACGCTTTAGCGTTGCAAAATTGAAAGTTAATCGGAGTAAAATCTGAAATCACGTACGGAAGAGTAACCAGGGAAAAAAGATTTGAATGCAAATTGAAAAATTAATAAAACTGTAATCTAGACCATAATAAAAAAAACGTAATGTCATTAGACAACAATTTCGATTAATCAAAATAACACGATAATCAAATATTAAAAACCAAACTTCCCAAAGCTTTACAAAATTAATAATAAAATGAATACTTTGAATAAACATCTCGTAACTAACGCAAAACATATTTATAACGGATGTTAAAAAACAAAAAAATGACTTATCTCTAACGATAAAACACGAATCCTATAACGGAAGTAAAATTTCGTAAGTATTTCGAAATTATTAAACTTAAGACGGCGTTTAATACAGAAAAATAAATGTACACACATCCTCACCTTTCTGTACTGGTAAGTTCTGGAAATCGGTTGAAGTTGTTCCATATCAATGTTATCCTGAAGCATTCTCGATTTCAAAATAAACTCAACAACTGTCTTTATATATATGTCACTGCACACAACTTGTTCTGATATTAACGTTGAGGCTTCGTCCTGGAACACACAACACCACCACGAGCTCAGGCAACAGAATAGTCAAAAGGGAACTATCGCTGGCTGTTTTATAGACGAGCCAGGTGTGTGCCAGGCCCGTGGCCCTCTACGATCGTGGGAAAATGAACGAGGACCACGTTCCCACATGCACACCGCCACCTGTGTCAGCCAAGAGAGGGGGAGGTTGGCTTTGCTTCGTACTGCAGCTGTCTCCACGCCACGCGCGCTCCTGATTGGACGACTGGCCCGCGAGATAGAAGACGACTAAGGCATCTCCATCGGATAATTGAGGCAAAGGGGAGAGGAGAGCCATGACGAACACTTATCGCCAAAGGGATGAAGGGGAGTTGTAATGACTGTGGAAAAAAAAGTGCTTGAAGAATTTCTGAATATGCTACTGGAGTAACTGAGACGTGAAGGCGTTTCAACCAGAGTGTTAAAGGAGACGTTCAGCTGCCGGAATAATTTCGTTAAGATCTGTCGATTTGTGAATAGGACAGACCAAGATCCTTTTATAAGGACCAAGCTGTGGTTCAAGCAAAACTAACTCCGAATAATATTTAAGAATTCAGTCCTTGCCACCATTACAAATATACCGGAAAGAGATGCATTTGTCATCTGACCAGATCTCATCCTCCTTCATCCGGACTTTCCAATAATTTTGTAATATGATACTGATTCCAACAACACTGATGTGACTAATTACAAATTTCTTACCAAAAAAAAAGTTGACAGTGGAACCACGGTTCCGGAGAATCTGACGTAAATACGTCTCTGAAATAATTCTTATATAAGATAAGTTCTTGTGATATTCTAAAACGTTTTTACCAGCACAAAATTATCTACTCTACGACGCACTTTTTCTACAAGCGATTCACAACTCAGCTCTTTCCGCAATAACGAAAGCGGATTGTTGACGTCAGTAATGAAACATAACAATGCCGAGTAAACAGATGACGTAACAATTAGTTTCTTAGGTAAAGGAGTAAAGAATTGTTATGAACGCAGGAGTTCATATAAAAGCTGATCATTATGGATCTTACACATTTTCCTAACGCTGTTTTACCGAATTACCCTTCCGTATAGACGTATTTACGTCAAAAGATTGGAAAGGCTTACTCCTTGTAGTCCGTGACTGTCCATATCAGCCCAGAATGTGTTTTACCAAAGAAATACAAAGTTCACCACACCCGTAGACTTCAATTTCATCCTCGGATAAAACAGTTACACATGCAGGATTTTACAGACGTTTCAGAGGTCATTGCTGCCTCCATCACCGCCCTGATGATGGAGGCGGCAAGGACCTCTGAAACGTCTGTAAACTTCTACCAGACTACACGGCGTAACAATCCAGAAGACAGCCATCTTCAGCTTGTCCCTTTCCTTACAGGAAAGCGACTGTAATCTTGAGACTTGTGGAGTGAATGAGGAAGGCTTCGGACTTCCTGCATTCCTTGCAAGTCTCAAGATTACAGTCGCGTATTATATATACCGAGCTTCTCTGATGTGATTAGCATATGAATGAATGATGTTCCAGCAAACAAAAGAGGGGTCCTTGTACGAAATTCACACTCCGTTTATGGGAGATCTCGTCTACGTGTCCACGTTTCATCATCCAAAGCACGTGTCTAATTTCAATGAAATTTCATACCTATCACAGTGAACGGCGTATCTTGTAGCCTTGCCCCTCATAAGTCGTCATCATGGATTCGGAATAATGTTGCAGAATTTGCCTGATGTGACCAAGGAAACCCATGATAATCCCAAATCAGGATTAGCGACTTCCGGGTCGAAAATCTACCCAGACCCTCTCAATTCTAAATAATGCAAAATTTGGTCCCACAAATCTACTACTAAAATTAAAAATCGCTGGTGTCATCTTGATCAGAAATTCGAACAGCAAGTACAGATTAAGTTTGGTCCAAATAACCGATTTTTTGGGTACGATCCTATTCTTCAGCGTTCGAGCGGTCCAATTGATAACAACAAAAGGCGACCTTATCCCAGTCGTGTGTGTGAGGTTAGGTTATTTCAGTTGTTCCTCCGCACTTCCGCGACTTGGGGTCAATCTGTGCCAACCTTCATCTGCCGCTGACTCAGACCCAGTATCAATGGAATCGTTTCCAACTACCTCCCTCTCTCTCGCACACTTCCTCTGGCTGACTGTGGGAAAATCTGGCAGGTGGTCGAACACTCGCCAGTTTCCTTCTGTGCGTCACAAGAATCTATTTGTACGTGGTCTAAAATTCGCTGCTTCGTTCTTTCAAAAAGTATTTCATTCAAATATGGCATAACCCAACGTTCTCTAATTAATATTAACTTCCGTAATATTCGTGTATGGCTATGATATACAGATTCTTATAAAGTAAAAATCCTTTGTTTCTAACCGAAATGTCCATGGAATGTCATCGCGAAATTTAAACCCCTTTAAAATACCACAACTTTCTTGTCTCATTCTGTTCTGTTTCTTTTTCCTTCTTGTGTTAGCGAGAAACCAGGCAGGAGCTGTCGGAGCACGTGCTCGCTTGGCTTCTCCTTCTCCTTACACTGCCCCCCCTAATAATCGCCTGCAAACCATGGCCGGCTGTGTTCCCACGGTCCAAGACTTGGCGAGGCTTGCAACCGGCGTGAAGCCAGTCTGTGGGAGGGGGAGGGCAGGAGGGGGGGGGGTACGTGGCAGTCCGCGAGATAGGCCTATCTTCGCGATGTATAGGATGACACGAAACTAGAAACACATCTGGAAGTGTGGCGTTCTGAGATGACAAACTACGACCAGGTAATCCATCACAAGAAACTCTAACGGTAATCCTCGAAGCTTTAAGATCTTCCATGGCAATTTTTTTATTATTATTATTATTGAAAAGTCACAATTTCAGATCTCACCATGTGCATTATTTAAAACATTTCTTGAGTTCCCATTAATTTTTAAGCTCCGGCGAAGGGACCCCGGTACCCATTGGACAGGAGGCTGGGTGGACCCCAGAGCTGGTCTGGACGCAGGGGCTAGAAGTATATTTTGCCCCTGTCGGGGATCGAACCCCGGTTGTCGAGTACTCAGTCAGTCAACGTATTGACTGAGCTCTCCGAGTACGCTTACCTCTGTAATGGAATATTTGTCAGTTCTTATGAGACTACACTGCGAAACTGGGCATACTAAAACACTTTTACACTTAGCTTAAGTAGCAACCAACTCCGCGGAGCAAAGTCCTTCAGAATGGTAGCAGCTGCCCAGTTGGTAAAGAAATTCTCCGTCTTTTATGGAAATGAATGGTTCATTATACCAACCACAACAGCCAACCACCGGACCCTATCCTGAGCTTACACTCTCTGACATTATATTTCTTTCATATTTTCTGCAAATGACTGCTGAAATGACATTGCTCCACGTGATAACTACCCCCAGATGGGCACATGTACTTACTTTGATGACGAATGTTAGAGCCAATGTTCCTAGAGAGGCCCGCCTAATCACATTTGATCCTGCCCAAGGGCGGAAGGTCACTGATATTATTCGACTATTTCACCCTCTGAAGCAGAATCTCATCTAAATGATATCTACAAATTCAGTTCCTACTTCAAAGTAAACAGAGCGCGTCTGCATTACAAAGATCAATTCGTTTTGGAAACAATCTCAGTTTACCTTACGAACCGTACAGAACCCAAAGGCATACTCTATCAAAAGTACAGAGATTTTACGTTTTAAGTAGGTTATACACAGTTAACACTGTCCTTAAAACGGTTAACGCTTTAGAGTCTATTGATAAATTTATGTACGAGTTTAAAAGTCAGCAAAAACTGGATTTTTAGAGATTACTTCCTTAAACAGCATTAGCTAGTCGATCTTTGTATTGGAGAAGTGTTTTTCAATCTTAATTACCCTGTCATGTCTCATTTGACGCTCGGTAACGTGTACAGGCGGCAAAGTATTGTTAAAATAAGAAACATTTCTTGTTCATGTGTTCCTTATTCGTTTACTACGCCAACACACTACCTTAAATCTTGTATCATTGCCTAACTTCTCTGAGACAGACTTCAATTAACATCTACATTTAAGTAAAGCAAGAAACATGATGTTTTGTGTATTTTTCGTAATAATTCACGCCTTCCCATTTTAAGTTCACCCCAAGCAGTTATGTTCTTTGTTCCTTCGTTCCCTGAGACAAACTTCTGTCACAGTATTTATAAATACAGGGTTGAGGGAGAGACATTTATAAAGGTGGGGTATGAGGGTTTCTAAAAAAAAAAAAAATAGGGTGTGTGGTGGAGGTTTGTGTTCCCACGCATACCGAAGCTGGTAGCAGCATGCCAGAAGGGAGTGCCGCGACCTCACACCCCCCACACACCACCCCCTTCTGATCATCTTTACATCTTTCATCTGGTACCAGATGTTTCGCCCTTCTCGCAGAGAGAGAGACGCACAGCGCCGTGTCTCAGCTCCCGTCACTGTGCGGAAATGAGGTTTCAGTCCATGAAACAATGTCGATGTCAGTGGTGAAAGCTCCGTTAATATCAATCTTATCGCCAGCCGCGTACAGACTATTTCTTAGATCGATTCTTTGCATAAAACAAACGAACGACGATCAATAGCTAGATGGGAAACATTCTATATAAAACAAAGATTAAGAAGATTTCTTTTGGATTAATACGATTTTAGACGACAGGTCCATATGAACAGGATCCTTCCATCCTTCTCTCGGATTGGAACCTGTTCATAGATGATTCAGAAGTGGTTTGCCATTGCCTTCTTCTGTGTGTGAATGGAGTAATTGTTGGGATGCCACGGAGAAACCGGGGAAGAAGCCCCCGGAGGTAAACTCCGTGTTGCCTAGACCACGGCCTTGCCCAACACAAGTCATAAATTCGGGCACCGCCGGGAATCGAACCCGAGACCCCAGGATTACAAGGCCAGCGTTCTAACCGCTAGACCACCTCATCTTATTATTATTTTGTGTTCTGTCTGACGACTGGTCCATATGAACAGGATCCTTCCATCCTTTTCTCGGACTGGGACCTGTTCATATACGTTCTTGGCAGATGATCCAGAAGTGGTTTGCCATTGCCTTCTTCTGTGTGTGAATGGGATGCCACGGAGAAACCGGGGAAGCCCCAGGAGGAAAACTCCGTGTTGCCTAGACCACGGCCTTGCCCAACCGCCCGGAATCGAACCCGAGACCCCAGGATTACCGCTAGACCACCGTGGCTATTTCTGTATAGGTCAATTTAAATTTTATACCCACTGATACAAAATTCAAGAATGAGTTACAACTCAAAACGATACAGGTAAGTCGATTTCAATTCAGTAGACCTCCCTGTGAAATAGACCAGCGGTATTCAACCTTTTTTTGTTCGCGTACCCCCAGATGTAATTTCTCTTCAACTTTGTACCCCCAAATTTGTTGGCGTATAATTCAAGTTATACATAGTATATAATCTACATCTAAAATAAATTAAATAAATTACATTACTGATTATTCAGTGTTTATCATAAAATAATATATATTTTTTTAAATTTCACGTACCCCCTAAGATGTCTTCGCGTACCCCAGGTTGAATACCACTGAAATAGAGTGAGCTGAAAAAAAAAAGGCGAAAGAGATTCCGAAAATAAAGATCAGAAATGTAAAAAAGAAAACAGAACTTCCTTTAAAAAAACATGGGAAAAAGGAGTATCTCACTCGAAACTGGAGCCCACGTATTTTTTTGTACACCCTGTTGGGATTGATATTAGGCCTATTGAGGATTCGAATACATTTTCCGACAAAGGCGGCCACTGGAAGCCAACTTAATCGTTCCCCATTCTCCATTGCATCCCACAATTTTCAACAGCATTTGGTCTTGTAATACGTGGAATTATTGCAGTCCCCATGAGCAATAGAACCGGGTTCTTCAAGTTTGCCGAGAAGGCAGAACCGGTCTCCACGCGCACTTCATTGCAAAATGTCAGCAGGAAATGCATTCCTCAAAAGTGAGTCCACACTCCAGTAGTAATTACATTGAAACCACGATATGACGCGGGGGTCGCGGGTTTCGGTGGGGGACAGCTTCAGTGCTACCCGCGTTATGAGCGAAAATGGCATTTATCGCACTGGCAGAGATGAAGAAACCCGAATTCGCGATTTTCGTCGAGGCTTCACTGCACTTACCAGTTTATCCACCACTTTAATGTCAAGAGACCGTTTCCCTCCTTTTGAGACGCTTGGCGTCGTCATCAGTGTACACGTCACCGTCCACCCATTCTGGTAACAATCCACCCTCTCATCCATCCAATCATCAATCATCAATCCGGCTACATTCTTCAATTAGCATGTGAGGTTTGTGAGGGTTTCACGGCGGTGAGTCTTCTGGGTTGTAGCTCCGTGTATTCTGGTACAAGTTCAGAAACGTTTCACAGGTCCTTGCTGCTTCCATCATCAGGACGATGAGTCATCGCTACTACCCAGAAGACAGCCATATTTTTCCCTTAGACCATTCCTCCACACACCACAGCAGTCGATTCGTGCTCCGGGACGTTTTTGGTTACCGGTCGTATTAAATACGAGAACCGGATTTTCAGACGTTTCGTAATTGCGGAGAATGAAGTCGAAAACTGTTGCGTCAGATTTACTGCTGATATTCGACGCCTCTCTCTCTCTCTCTCTCTCTCTCTCTCTCTCTCCCTGCGTAAAGTTCAGTAGTTCAGAAAACGTTAAAAAGTTATAAAATATTAGTGATGAATGAACATAATTTATAGATACAGATCAATAATTGATTCGGTCAGTATAATAGCAACTCTGATCGGTATTTTAACTAATTAAACCTAATTTTGAGTAGGCTCCACTCCACTTTTAGGTTCAGTAACAATTAAATAAGCGTACTGAGACCCCAAAAACCTACATTTAAAAAATTTGTCTCCTGACGTCATCTTGAACACAGGACAGTTACATGAATTTCAGTTGAGGTCGTGATCTTCAATGCGCAAGCTCACTTAGTGCACACGAACTTTCCCGTGCTGTTCACAGCGAGCTCGTCCAACAACACTTTCTCATAATGTATATTCATCAAAGGAAATTAACTGAATAAATTATTTAAATATATGGTACAAAATAGGTTCCATGACGTTAACAACGCGTGACAAACATCATATATAGTAGACCTACATCGGAAATACAGAAAAATAATGAATATGTAAATTTCGTGTTGTGTCTAGTTGTTGTTTTGATGCCTTATATTAATTCTATATTTCTCACTTACATCACCCCTTGTTTACCCAAATATCTTCCTGTAAAATTTTCTTGGTAAGCGAAATTTACTCGACTGTGGCCTTCTACCCTGAAGATGGAAGCAAGAAGTTCCTTCGAAACATTGGTAACCCTTACAATCCCGACGAGCATAATCGGCATCTTATCTGTTGGTATTACCTTTAAACAGACATGACCCACTCCTTACTGACCCATTATAATTCACTGTTCAAAGTCATCGTAACATTCAACGTTACACCTTTCAGTGCTCAGTACGAAAGGCTTAAGTCAAAAGTGATTTGTCTTAACTTAAGTCCCTTTTAACGACCGCCAAAGACAATCTATGTAGCTGAAACAGCATTGTTAAATAAGGCAAGGATCAACAGCAAGTTCTTCGCTCTCTTTTTTTTCAGTCAGAGAAGTGAGTTCCTTCGACCTGGAAGATCAGGTTCGATTCCCTGCAAGGATGTTTCTCTCTTCGCTATTGTCCACGCCAGCTACGGAGATTCACTTCCATACCTCGGCTCTGGCACAGTCGCAGCTTTACCACAACTTCCTTTCATGTTTTATTTGTCAGGTACCGACGACCTCAGCCCGTGTGATTATAGCCCCTCGCCCCACCGCCCCACCGCCCCCCGGCCTCCGCGTCTGCGCGTGCTGATCGCCTGTTGGCGGCGCGGCCAGTGGGCGCAACAGCAGTTCGTCAGCTTGCAGCTCCGGACCGTGGGAAAGCAAGTGGGTGCCACGCTTTGGTCGTCTGCAGGAATGCTGGCGACTGACGTACAGTCATCGCCGACACACCTGTCCCTGCTGTCCTCCGGTATTCCGTCGAACACACGAGTCCCTTCTTCGTGATCGCATTAGCACGTGGGAAGTTCAGTCGCCGATCACGAAACCTTCACGCTTCTCGTTTCTCTCTCTTTCGTGCCCCCAGGCAGTGCCCGCTCGTCCTTCTGATAAGGATAAAATGAGCGTGAAGACGTTTCGGTCGCTAGTAGTAAAAGACGTAGTGCGGGTGGTATTTCTTCATATTTAGGCGTATGTCTCTTGAGATGTAAACGGAATGAGAAGGAAACACGAGAGAAAAGATGTGAGTGGTTAAAAGTACAAAAGGGATAAAGGAAAGGAGAAAGTTGATGAGGAAATAACTCGGCCCCCGCTGAATTTCAAACGGGCTTTTCAAACTAGTTATTGATGACGTGAAGTCCTCACTGGTTCAAGGACTGAAGCAGGTCTATACAGAATGAATGTGACTGTACCCTTCTGCACGCTCTATTATTTGCTCTGAAAGTAATCAGTAATCACTGCCTGCAGCAGGGAAGTAGAAAACCAGGCGCTACTACTGCGGAGTAAAAATAGAAAATTAAACAAACTGACCGCGTACAGAAAAAAAAAGAAAGCACGAGGACGACTGGTGTTTGATCACTGACTCCCCAATCTGCGGGCCTCGTGCCCTGGGCGGCACGTAACAGAATGCACGAAGTAAAATTCTGTTTGGAAAGAAAGTCTCAGCTTAATTGGGCCTGAGTGGGGGTAGCGAGATCTCGCGTACGAGAAGCGGCTTCAGTGCAGCGAGAGCTGTTATAACAACTTTTGGCTAAGTGTGACAGGAGGCTGTAAGTGTCAAACGCGCAGGTAGCTAACGGGCGTGCAAAAAGATTAGTTTCATCAGCCGTGACCAGCCAACTGGTTGACTCCGGACTTGGGGACGTGTGGCAGATAATTCAGTCAATGACTCCTCCGAGTACACAGGGGATGGCAGTTTCAGAGAAATACACGAGTCAAACCCACCGGCTTTATGGATGAGGATGAGAGAATGTCTGGACGTAGACGGTGAAGACGATGAACCAACTATCAAGACCTGTCACCGGAAAACTTTCACCTCAACACTGTTGTAACCAGATAAAACAAATACTTGCAACGAAGACCTTCTGGCAATGAGAATTCAGTTACCATCCAATTCCGATATTTTGTGCAGCAGTTACTAAAATCTGCAACTATTAGTACCTAAGGCCAGGTTGAAGGAAAGAGAGGACTAGGAAGAAGATTGATACAGCTAACCGACGACCTTAAACAAGGAAAGAAGATGACGTTCCAGGAATTAAAGCGAGAAGCCGAGAATAGGGACAACTGGAGAGCTTTTTTTGAGCAGAGCAATGGACCTGTCGTAAGACAGAACACTTAATAATAATAACTCCGTGAGATTCACAACATTCATCTACTTCCCAAACGACAGAAACAAAACATGGCATTACGAAAACGTATGGGCTGTATTTATCCCCAGGCACAAGAATTTACCTTCTCTTAAGGCTCACCGTCTACTCCACAACTTCACATTCTATTTCCCTAAGATGCATTTTAATATTATCCTCCCGACTACGTGTAGCTCGCCGACGTGATCAGAACTGATACTCTTGTATTTGCTTCGTAAGACTCAGCATGAGTCACGAAAGCGCTCAGTCCGGACAGAGATTTCAACCCGCGACCTCCCGAATGCTTAAATCAAGGTGCCAAGCACTTGGCCTCGGCTAACGGTTCGTCCATTTTATCTTTCCTTTTGACTAAGATTTATAAAAATTCTATGCCCTCACTTATTCGATATTTTACTGTAAGCCTGGACAACATTGCAGAGGTAAGAATTCTTCTCTTGGACTCTCCTGTCAAATGGATTCCAAGGTCCCATTTCCGCGAGGAAAAGTGTATGGGGTCAAACACTGATTATACATTATCCCCCCCCCCCCTCTTCCGAGTTCCGAAGTCAAGAAATCACGGATATTCAACCATAGTTATATTCCAAACTTTAAATTTGTGCAAATTCTGTCCAAGATACGACAGGC